>NC_047172.1:16171594-17371594 GCF_009819705.1 Hippoglossus hippoglossus
TGCTGAGTACCATTCTAGCTGGGGGAAATGTTCACCTTATATGTAAGGCATTTGGCATTGGATAAAATTCTTGCTATTAATGTCTGTCTGTGGTAAAATATAAGTTGAATTCTCAAAACCACAAGCCAATACATACAAAGTGCAGCCACCTGACCAGGAGTCAGAATGGTTTCTCTCAGATCTGCAGAAGCAAGTAGACATTTGATGGCACATGAAACACACAAATAGATGGTGTTTCTATAAGTAATTTATGCACAAGTGAAGAACAAGCAGGATAAGAGGATTTGCTCAACTGAAAAACTTTTACAACTTTATTCGAAACAAGTATGACAGCCTATGTTAAAGTGGATATGTGGAGGATACAAGAGAAAATATAATCCCTTATATAAATATTCTAGTTACAAATAAAATGAATTTCCTTCTTTATCCACTGCAGTCATCCGCCCACCAAAAGATGAACAGTATAATAACACAGACACAGAGCTGGTTTTTGGCTGTGATCCAGAGAGAGAAATGGGATTGAGTTTGTTACACACATGGGTTTTCTTCTGGGGCGGCTTTCCTCTCATGAAGGCGTGGGGCAGGCCGTTCTCAGGGAGGCCCTCGCCATCGCTGGCCTCGTCATAGCTTTCAAACTCGCTAGAGCTCCATCCATTGTCGAGGGAGCTGTTGCAGCCGCCCTCCTCTCCAAGCTCCACGTCATCATAGATCATCTCATCCGGGTCTGTATCAGAAAGGCGTAGCCAGAGGAAATGCATTTAGAAATACTATGTTTAATTTGTTATCTTAATGTAAATGATGGCCTACCAAACACTATACGGTTATTCTGTCACATGATAGGCATAAATGTAAACTATGGAAATAAACATAATAATAATGTACTGCACTCAAATTGAATAGCCATGAGAAAAATATTGATTTTGTAAAGCTGATAATCCTCAATATCTGCAGAAATGTGCGATTTTATGAAGTAATTTGTGCAAAAAACGCATTTCCGCATTTTGCGAAATTGCATTATACCATAAAGTGTTCCTGTTATGTTGTTAACACCTTCAACAAAAATGTAAGATCAACAATATCTATCATATTGGACTATAAACCACTATACTCATCATCATCATCAATGTTACAACAGAAAAGTGAGTGTCCACCAGTATCAAATATGTTAGTTAAAAAGCAAATATAGGAAACTTTCATATAAAGTGAAAGGCTTCGACTGAAAGGCTCCCGGCTACAGGCAGCAAAAATGAAACTAAATTTGTGAAAAGTAAGACATTTTTCATACCTGTGTTGGAGTCAGAGTTCTCTCTGGGTACGTCATCATAAATCACCTCATCTGGATCTGAGCCACAAACATAAACATTCAGAAAAGGTAATGCACAGTTTCTTATGTCACATAGTGAAGCTGCGTTACACTACTACCAGGATGTAATGTGAGGGGGATCTAAAAAGACAGAACAACACACAAATGCCTGCTTCCTCAAAATAACAGGGAAGGAAGTCTGGGAATGCAGCTGTGTCAAAAGCAAAAAGAAATAATAGCACACTGAAGGAACGCACAGTTTATGCAGAGGCAAGCACAGAAATGAAGTGAAATAAGGATAAGTATAACCAGTATTCTCTCCATGTTGATTACACATGCATCTTCCTTCATGTCATTGCTTACTTTCCATCCATGCAGTGTTGGCAGGATCTGATGCCCATTTCGCCAAAGCATCCTCTTCTCTAATAGGTGGATACTCTTCAATTAAAACACTTAAAAAACATGGAAACAAACATTTACTTAAACAAATATACATGTTCAATGTCAGTGGAATATCAGAAAATAAAGAAAAGACTGTGCATTTTATTCTGAATAAATAGTGATATTACTCCATGTCATGACGGTAGCAGTCAGCTATAATAACTATACATAAAAAATTTACTTGAATATAGTATTTTATGTAATATTCTGATTTGTTTTATGATAAGCCCTATTTTATTTAATTGCTATTCAAATGTATTTGATTGATTCTTGATAATAAGATATTTTCTCGTTTTTCTTACTTAATGTCTTTAAAACATTTAACAAGTCCAACATTATCATTGTACCGTTGACCTTGTGTTAACTTACGTCAGACAAATACCTTGAAACTAACAAAAAAACTAAAACCCATAAGTGAGGAGTAGGGTAGCATGATTTTAGGTTATTGCACTAAATATACTAATAGCTGCCACTTACCTGTCACCAGAGGTGTTTCCAGTCCCGACCACTGAAGGAGAAAAAAGAGAAAACATTACACAAGGAAAACCTTTTTTTGAAACTCTACACAAAAAAATATTTAAAACATTTATTTCAGAAATCAGCACACTGCATGTTTGTAATTCAGAGATTTAGGCCATTTTTATTAACGGTTTGGATTTATTGTTTAGAAACTCACAGGAAACAAAACCCGATCTGGGAAATTATGTGATTTATTTTCACTATAAAAACCACCAACATGCTCAATGAAGTATTTTGAAAGTTGTAAATGTAAATACAGGTTGCAAATGTTGTATGTATAATATACATCACTATATATTCCTTGGCCTATAAACACCAAACAAAATTAGCACAGTTTCAACTGAAGTTGGAAACAGCTCTCCACTCGGCTTTGTTTTTACACTGTGACATTTTAAACCAGTCACGTTCGTGTGAATCCTGAAGTAAGAAAAAACATTTTCATATGCCACCACAAGGTGTCACTGATAAGTGTCTGCCTCCTGCAACTACAGTGTGGTTAAAAGAATCAAGCTTAGACACTATGACATATTCCTGAAAATGTGCTTTCATGAATTTCACTTGTCAAATGCATCTAATTTAAAATTAATTTCTAAGAAATTTTACAAAGGAA
Organism: Hippoglossus hippoglossus; assembly: GCF_009819705.1. Classification (NCBI taxonomy): domain Eukaryota; kingdom Metazoa; phylum Chordata; class Actinopteri; order Pleuronectiformes; family Pleuronectidae; genus Hippoglossus; species Hippoglossus hippoglossus. Next base: position 16,174,468 of record NC_047172.1, read on the forward strand.
ACGTGATCACTAAAGTAAAATGTCCTTGCTGAGCATCTACTAACCAACAGGACACCGAATGTAAATAATTTTGTACATTTTCACACCAACCTATCTGTTTTAAAACTCTTTTCAACGTGGCCTGGTTGAGATAATTACAGTGTAATCAGACTCCTCACAGTGCCAGGCCACAGGCTTGGACACAAGCTACCATGAGGTTTCAGGGAAACCGGAAAATCCTTACGGCCGACACAGAACTTTGGGGAGGGCTAAATTTAGGCCCCACTTCCTTGTGGCAAGGCTTTAGGAAAAACAAGAGAAAGACAAAAGGGGACAAAATAAAAGTGGCTGAGACTGCATTTATGAGCCTGTGAGCTATTAGGAGAATAGTCCTGAAAGTAAAGAATAGACAAGTATATTTAAGTTGTTTAGGTGTTAAGAAAGTGAAGAGATAAGTGGAAACGAGGGGGGGAGATGTGTGGAGTGACAGCAACAAGGGACACTGGCTGTCTTCAAATCAGGGACATTAGAGTTCATGGCTGGTACCCAGGCCACTAGGGCAACCCACATATCTACAGAATTGTATGTAAAGGTTTTTGCAGAATTAGCCTCTACTTTACCATCTTCATCCACGGAGATGTGTCGAAAGATGACGGGTGTGGTGTACGCTGGTGTGAGGAGTGGTACACCAGAGGGGGTTGCGTAGCCACAAGGCACTGGGACTGAGTATCCCGAGGTGATGCCAACGGGGCTCGTGTGGACATCTTGGGCCTCTTCCTCTCGTCCTTTGGGCTCCATAGGTGAGGAAGTGGAAGAGGAGGGCACATGCGGATGCTCAAGCTGCTGTAGCTGCAGAGGGGTGATGTCAATGACAGAGTAAGGGTTGACTTTGCTCTGGGAGGAGGTCCTAGCGACGGCCTGGGGATGGTGAGGGTCGTCGATGGATGGATCCTGGCCCTCTCTGCCTGGTGACAGAAATACAGTAAACATATTTTGTTACACGTATTGTTTAGGAACTGAGCAAAGATGCATCAAAGTAAAATTTAAAATTTAAAAATTTCACAAAACGTGATCAGCTTACTTGTGATTAAGTAGATTATTAATGTACTTCCCTTTTCTTAAACTTAAGATGTTATCATACCTGGAGGTTCATGTCTTTATTACCCTGCTTATATTCAATCTGGTTAAATTTAGTTTCGCATTTCCTCCCCCAAACTTTTGAATGACATAATTAGGTCATGTCTGCTTTGGTGTTTTAGGTAGATGACGTGGGTGCAAGTGTTATTTTTCTGATAAGTTTGGTTTCAATTTGTCAATTTGATGCAAGAACAATAATTTCAGTGCAGTGTTGGTCCCTCCAGGTGTACCTGACATATTGCATTCATAAAATATGAGGTCATTGTGAACTTGACCTTTAAACACTGAAATGTATCTCTGAGTCCACATGTCAACTGTAAAAAATGTGAAGAAATTCCCTAAAGGCAGACATGAGATATCATGTTAGTAAGCGAGTGAGAATATGCAGAGACCCGAACACTGTTTGCAGCTGCTGCTGTCACAACTTTCAGTGATAAAAGGCAGACAACCTGCTGCACCAGGCAGCCAGAGATACAAGGTGTCACGACAGCAAGACTGACCACTTTAGCTGCAGGAGCTGGATATGAGCCAGATAAAGTACCAAAAAACATGGCAGGAGAATGTGGAGAATGTGTGTCCACGGACGAGAAACATCACACACACTCAAGGCATTATTTAAAGGCAACCAATGTCCAAAAGCTACTTCTGTATGGACGAGTCTCTGCCCTGAGGAAAGACTAAATGGGCTCAAATACTTTCACTCCACTACAGGCAACATTAAAAAATCAACACATTTGGGGTGCAAACCTGGTGTCCCAGGATCTGTCTCTGTGTCGTCATGAAGAGGAGGGGGTGGGGGTGGAGGTAAATCTGACTCTGTATCAACAGTCCCCTCTTCTTCTCCTGTTCCTCCTCCTGCCTTGGAGGCTTCATCCGTGGTGACTGTCGCGTCTGCTGATAAAGGAGGTGTGTCGGATGTGAGGGAAGGTGCTGGGGGGTCCAGGTCGGGGAGCTGGCCCTCAGGGTGACTGGCCACCACATTCTCCTGGCTCTGATCCTTGCAGCTGGTGGCTGAAGGGGCTGGAGGTGAAGGGGGAGGGGGTTCAGCCTCAGGGACGTCATCACCGCTGTCATCAAAGTCAAAGGCTTCCCCCTCATCTTCGTCTGCGAAAGGGACGCTGTCTGCCAACACTGGAAACAGAGAAAGGATGCATATAAATATATACCAGGCGACAATGAAGGTTGAGGTTTATCTCCACAAAGGTAGTTATCCCTTTAACATTCCTGGGTATATTAGGACACAGACAATGTTGCAATTATAATTATTTACTAATGCCATTATTTCACTATTTCATCCATAAACATTATCTCAACCAAATTTCCAGGTATTTTGAAAAAAATCGATTCATATATATTGAACTGAAATATTGTGAAGGGGGGGGGGGTATTTAAAGCAGTCAAACATCATATTAACCTCTGTATTCACCCCTCTCCATTTGTTTGTTTGTTTGTTTGTTTGTTTGCTTGTCAACAGCATTAAGCAAAAACTATTTCCACGAAATCGGCTGTCGCCGTTTCAAATGATCTACATTCATATGCAGAAAGCTGTAGAGATTAATCAGAATGTCGTATGAGCCTAAAACACCTACAAAATGTATTGCTGTTTGTGTTGAGATACATTCGACTCGGACTGTAGACAGTGTACAGCCAAGAAGCCCCAAAATATTGGCTGTTGGCCCCCAGAGGTTAGTTCATCATCAGACAATAGACAATGGGCTACGAGATTGCCCAGGGAATAGTTCATGGATCTTGATGAAAAACAAGACATGTTTAGGGGACTGGTATCTATGAGTGTGTGTAATTTGGTGCAGCTTGACTAAATTGAGGGTTAGGGTTACCCTATAAACACAAGGGCCTAATGTCCGCGCTTCTTTTTTGACCTGCAACAGTGAAGTAGCTAAAGCCTTGGTACAAAGAAGAAGATACAAATTAGAGCATAACTCTGGAATGACAGTAGCGTAAACATGGCACAGGATGTGAGTCATTAATATACTTTTACTCAATACTACTTTAGAGATGTTAGAAAAAGTACACTGTTAAAACATACAATGTGGGTGGCTGTTCAAGTCCTTGGGCTGTTCTACGTTAAAGGACTGAGCCACATGCAGACTTATAATTAAGGGTGGGGTCTACTACAGCAGCATGTGTTCTTACAGAAATTTTAACATCAAGGTTTTACACAGAAACAGCTCCTACTTTCAAGCAAAAACAAGGTAGAGCCACGCTACAAGATTATAGTTAGAACTGAAAGGCGTCACGTTCACATCAGAGCGCTCACTTGGCAGAAAGCAGGAAGGGAGCAACAAATGAATTTCCAGTTTCCACACTGCAATTAGGGCAGCAGGAAAGAGAGCTGTTACTCCCGTCAGTGAGTCGCACCGTCTGAGTTTATGCATTATTTCTGATCTGATGAGCAGAGAACGCCCCAGAAACTCTAAGTCTTGATAAGGAGCAAGAGCGAGTCAAAAGATAAGGAATTCACAGGCTCAACTCCCAGCAGCTGGTTTCATGTTTCTAGCCCCCAGAGCTGAATGTGTGAAGAGTAAGACAGTATTTCAGTTTTCATTCAGTGCTGCGGTGAGATGAAAAAAAGTGCACCGTGATCCAGGATTCAACGCTGTGGAAAACGTTGGCTGATCGTTTAAACAGGGTTAACAGAAGAATAAACTGAGCCACAACCCGAAAGCCTGAGTGGAAGAAATTCATTACCGCCAACAAAACCCTGAAGTTCTTCCAGAGTGCTGCTGATTTTCCCTATAGGGCGTCAAAGGTTTAGCGATGGTTTAACTTCTGGGGACGGATATTCTGTCATTGCTTAAGCTTTGCTCACACAAGCATACCATGGATTCTTTGCGAGCACTTTCATCAGTAGCCACAGCTTGACTGTATTAGCTCACAGCCTCATATCCTGAATGTATTCGCAAAGAAAACAGAAAACTCTAAGTTGATATACAGCATCACGAGATGAAGTTTCCCTCACTACACAGGCCGAAATAGCTCAGTTGGGAGAGCGTTAGACTGAAGATCTAAAGGTCCCTGGTTCGATCCCGGGTTTCGGCATTTTGACCTCTCCCTCCCCCCGCCAGTCACTTCTTCCTCGCAGATAAATGTCCACATAAAGTTTTCCTTATCATTTAGTAACTTTTGCTTTCAACAAACAATATCTGTTTAATTTTCAACTTCCTGCTTAGTTTAGTAATTTCAGACATTTATGGTGTGTCTTTGCACACAATTACCACTAAATGAATCACTATCACTGTTGCAACAAGCTCTGTTCTGCCTCCAGGCCAGAATGTAAGTAAATATAATCTAGAACAAACTCCCTGTAGCAAAAACCCACTAACTTTGAAGTTCCTTACAACAGTTTACACAGCTCTAAATCACCAGGAACAACTCCCTCAGGCTCCGACAGGTAGCTGTTCCAGTAGTAGTTGTGCGTGAGGAAACAGCCTGTGACTAACGTTTCAGGTCAGCAGCCTGACCCCACGTCCATCTGGACCCATGACTAAAGGTGTAAGAAAAAGACAAGTGTAAAGGGCAAAACTGGGAAACAGAGATGCTATCTCTTTTTTCCATCTGTGCAATGATGAATGGTGTGGGCCACAGAGATAAGGCACAGTTAGCTAACTAAAGCTCCTTTTCCATTGATCAAAAAGACCCGCTAACATTTGGCTTTTGTCTGCAATGGGAGTGGATACATCAGCATTAAATCCTGCGTCAAACGACTCTGAAGTATGCACATATTTTAATCGGCTCCTGCTCCTTGGCAGTGATCTAAACGAGACATCCTAGTGAGCGCGCTAATTTGGCAAGAGTTGAGAGAGCACCTCAGTGTTCGGTGTATTCATAACATCGAACATGATGCTATGGGGAAAAACTACGTAATGCAATTCTACTGGCAATGGGAAAGAAGTAAATCCCCTTTTTTTGTGGGTTTACCTGCATTTAAAAAAAACTGTGTTCCCGCTAATATCGGCGTAAAAGTGGACTGTGGTATACGAGGACTGTGGCATATATATCATAGGTCAATAAATGTCCTAAAATGCACTCAGGTCACCCTCCTCTCTCTCTCTCTATCTCTCTCTCTGTGGTGTCAATGTGAAACGCTTGACTGTGCCAGAACAGAGAAGGACTTGATCTGATTGGATTTGGCCAGATGATGAATCACAACCATCCATTCAATAGTGCATCTGCAACTTCATGCACATGAGGCCACTGATAGTTGACTGCTGTGCGGGTATGAATGCCAGCAAGCTAATTACAGAGACTGTGCCGGGATGGTGAACTTACAGTGCAACCACACACACACATGTGAACACACAAGTATATATAACCACAAATGTGATGATCATCAGTGGTGGGAAGAAACATTTACTTCACTACTTTAAATACATTTTCTATGTATCAGTACTTTACTAAAGTAGATTTATTTTTTGGTACTTTTCACTTTTACTCCACTACATGTATCAGCAACTAGGACTAGTATAGTCGACTACACCATCAGTGACTTTGACCACCTCCCTTATTCGTGCATTCACTGTCCACAGACCCTACAGCCAGATACCATTCTTTCTTTTTATTTGTTCTTTTACTTGAGTTAAAGGATCGTCATGTTAAATCAGACCCCAGTCCTGAACTTGCAATTAAAGTGTTGTCGCTTTGAAGAATTTCTCGTATCTTTCTATTCTTGTGAGAATGCAGACCTCAACACCATGGAGGGATATACATGCAAGTGCATGTGAACGCACAACGCCACACAACCATGGCCTAGTTGAGGTTCCCATTGTCAATTCATAACCACAATATGGATTCTGTTCCGTGGGCTCATCTCCACACTGCCATATAATGGTCCACTCAAATGAGTCACTGGGTTACGACCCGCTCCAGCATCACCCCTGGCAACAAAGCTAGACCGGCCAGCAGGAGACGAAGCATTTCTCTGGCCTGTGTCTATCCCCGGAGGCTGTGTCAGTGTGTGTGTCGATGTGTGTGTGTGTGTGCTGCAGCAGTGTTCAGTCTAATACTGAGGCACATTGTCTGGTATTCACAGCAGCACAGCACATTTTACCCGCCTTACTCCCTCGCTCCTCTGCCCACACGCTCCAAAGCAGCGCAGGAGCGGAGGAGAGGAATCTGTGTTGTTTACTCTTACTGTCCAGCTTCAGCAGCCCTCCAGGAAGTGATCTGACTACGAGATGACCAACAGAAACTAGCAGGTGATACTATCGGTCAAACACTGCAAACATCTCGAGCTAAGTCCTATAGCATCACCAAATGTCTTATTAGAGCTGCAATTTATGATTAATTTAATTCCCCAATGATCTGCCAATTATTTTCTCATTTAATCAATAAAATGGATGTCCTGTCAAATAAAACAGTAAATAATGTCCATCACTGTTTCTTAAGTTCAGTGTCACATCTTAAAAGCACAGTAAAACATTTTTTTTTATAAATAAATGAATTAAATAACTATTTGACCACATAAATGTAAAGTCTCACTATGTGTTTCTCTCCATAAACTAAAAAGACCTAATGTTTTCGCTGCCTCTACGATTACTTGCCCTGTAATTTCCATTCATTGGTGAAGTGCAAGTATTATTACCTCTGAAGTGCAGACATTTAGTGTAATCTGTTCCTCTATATTTACTTTGTTCTGTTCCCTGGTATGTAGATAAAAGCTGTGGCCAGTACGGGGATGGAACCCGCGACCTTGGCGTTATTAGCACCACGCTCTAACCAACTGAGCTAACCGGCCTACTTTTTCCCCACAAAGGTTAAGAGTCTACGTAACTTTTCTCTAAGAGGTTAGAGGCAAAGGTCATACGAGCATGAGTGACTTTGTTGACTTTACTTTCAGGAGGTGGGGGAGGAAAGTCTTCCACGTCCATGCTTGCTGCTCCTCTAGTGCCGAAGCTCTTCAGACAGCTGCATGCAGGGGATCAACTACGCCGACAAACATTCCTAAAGGGAGAAAAAAAAAAAACGAACAAACATCATAAACAGGCAAAAGAGGTGGGTTGATAAATACAGTATTTCCAAATTAAGTTACCACTCAAGAATGTTTCCATACATCATGAGTTGGGCATTTCTGGGTTGGCATATGTTAGCCACTCTCGGAAAGCCCAACCGCGCTTGTTGTTCCATGTTACTTAATCACAGCAGAGGAGCGTGGCTGTGTTGCGGTCACGGTCTGATGCCTTTTGTGTCAACACCAGAATCTGTACCATGGCTAATTCAGACAATGAATGAAAACAAAAGACGCTCTTAAAGTGCTCCTGAGGACTGTTGACAGTAGCACATGGTTTAAGTGTACACAACATTCTCATTTGCTAATTGTGGGCGTGACTCATGTCATGGGTATAAATGGGCTTGGCCAGCTTCAAAATGGATGGGTCATACCCTGTGGAGTAACCACTATGAGAAATAAAGGCAGTGGGGAGGGGTTTCTGTAGCTATTCTGTTGGTATTCAAAGCAGCTTCATGCTCAGTTTTTTACTTTTGTTCATTGTGAAAGTCAACAGTAAACATAGATTTCTCTATTAGTTTATGAAAGTCTGCCTTTATCAAAAATTAAAAAAATTACCAGAGATGTGAAATCAATTAGTTTCCCACAAGTACCACCTTTGTTAAGGAAGTTATTTAAATATAAGTTATTTCCATTAAATTTTGTGGAGCATTTGTGCATGACCCTCATTTTTGGAGTGGATCCGATAAATGGGTGGGTCCAGGCGTTTTTTCCCATTTTCTTTAATAGGGCATAAGCCTTATTATCACTTTTTCCAAAATAAGAGATAAAATACAATCCAATTAAGATTAGACAACAAACACAGCTCAAGGCAAACACTACTTCTCGCACTTAACAGTGTTTTTATTCAAGCCCAGGAAAAAAATCCATTGTTATGCTTGACTATCGAAAAGATAAAATAGGCCGAGAAATCTATGTAAATGTAAACTTAAAGCCAAGAACATTGGGATGGGCGATATGGATAAATCTTATCACGATAATTTGTATGCATATCAGTCGATATCGATATATATCACGATATAAATCAAATCAGCGCCACTGCACTGAGGCACATTACTCTGCGCAGGTCAACAAGTCATTCTGCTCCTCTTATGTTTTCTAATCACTCACACGTAGAAATGATCTTTATAAAAACAAGGCAGCACTTCTTCTGCAACAATGAAGTTAAAACACAGCATTGTGTCATAATCTGCGGGAAGAACTTCTGTATGCAGGAGTGTGTGTGTGTGTGTGTGTGTGTGTGTGTGTGTGTGTGTGTGTGTGTGTGTGTGTGTGTGTGTGTGTGTGTGTGTGTGTGTGTGTGTGTGATCGTTTCTGTCCCTCTTCACAAACAAACAGATAATCACATGTATTTAGTTATTAATTGATGGTGTCAGATCATGACCTCGGATCGTTCTGGTCACTTTAACTCTGATGTCCTGACTGTGCGCGTCACGTTACGTCTTGTGTTGTGTAGCAGGTTTAAACATGTGTCTCATAAACTCTAGAGCAAATCAAACAAACACAAAGTAAAATAACTTCTGAGGAGGATGGTGTTTATTGTTAAAGTGTAAAGTGAGTGCAGGTCAGAGGGGGAGTGAGGAGGAAACAGACTCCGACAGAGACACAGGATGACCGGACCTTTGATGTGCGTCTGTCCTGATCCTAAAGCAGCGCTGGTTATAATTATTCAGTGTTGGAAAACTGCTAAAACAATGAACATAGCAGAAAACATGAATCGATTATGTTCTGTCAGTGTATCGATGCAGAGTCGTCCACCTCTATCCATGAGCCCAAACATAAGCACGTGTGCTGCTGTTCCCTCCTACACTCAACCATGTCTTTTATTTCTATCAAAGAAAAGTTATATCGCGATAATTGTCTTTATTGTTTTATCGCCCAGCAAGAACATTATCATACCTGTAGGTCACCCCAGGTAGCAAAAAAGGACATGACTAAGGCTACATTCATACTACTACGTTCCCATTTTTAAAAAAAAATTCCAAACTAAAACAATCTCTGTCCACATGAGTGTTTTGGCTCTGTAACATATTTAATCCCCGTCTATAATAACACGCCTGAAAACACATACTACATAACAACTCACGAACATTGGTAAGGCCGGTGTGCACAAGAATTGTGCAGGCAAGCAGTTGTATCATTGTAAAATACAGAATTTAACTGTACAACAGCTGTTAGCAAAGACAACAGGGTGAGAAAAGACCTAATCAGCAAGCAGTTGTGACTGTCTACATCATTGTTTCCAAACATCTCCGTTCCTGCCCGTCTCAGTACCAGAGTTTTCAAATTAATTTAGGCAGCAGACTTGATGGAAAACATACAGGCCCAGGGAAATGTCATTAGCATGTAGTGGCAGGAGAGTCCTTTGGACCTGCAGGGGCATGAGAGACACAACATTCCTCTGCAGCACACCCTTTGTTTGAAGATGTACAATTCGTATCCAGAGGTGACAGTTTCTGTCACAGGCCTACTCTAGAGAAAAAACGGTGCTATTTCCAGACTTCTTGCTGGTATCCACACGAACAGATGACAGAGTCGTGACATCATGCTGCAGCAAAAAAGCAGCCATTGTTGTGGCATGCGTGTCCCATATTCTATGCAATCTCAATAGTTCAACACAAACCACAACATAAGTTTACAGCAGTGTACTTCTCACTAAGAAAAAACGTACACAACAGGGTCGCAGCAAACAAGAGCCAGAGGATGACTCGGTCTCAAAGCTTGTTTTGTCTACAAATAATGTGAAATCCTTTGCTTCTTTGTCCTCCACCCTATTCACAGGGCACAAGGCCAGAGCAGTGGATGTGAACACACAGGGCCAGTGTCTGCTGAATACAGTGCGGCTGACAGATAATGCTAGCGCTAACAGAGGCAGGTGGAGTATGCATAGCCTGAGGAGAAATAACAATACAACAGAGACGAACAAAAGCAGCTACACTGTTATATAGTACGACTGATGATGATGCCTTCATTAGGTTGTATTCTGCATCCTCGGAGAAAAGTGATCTATTGTGTGTGAAAAATGGAATCACGTGACAAACATGGCTGTAAACTGACCAGCACATTTTGGAGTAGGAACAATTAAGAGCCGTGTCCTGACAGGAGCTTTGGAGAGTGACTCATCTCTTCCTTCTAATGCACTCTTCAAGGTCTATGACAGCAGGGACAGGAAGGAAGGAAGGGAGGGAGGGAGGGAAAATAAAAGGAGAAAAAACTCAGGTATGCGTCTCTTGACACTGAGGTGCAAAGGAGAGGAACCACATTGTCCAATAAAAGTAAAAGTTTTAATATGTGATCAGCCAACATGATTCAATATATTGTCTCCTTAGAGGAGCTGTCTCAGGGGTTTGATTGAGAGGCAACAATGGCCTTTTTCACCTTTGCTCTGAAACCAGTCTGCAAATTCCTCCAATCCTCCCTGCTCATGTAATTAGTCTGATTTTGTCTTTTTACTTACTAGTTGGAGAAAACTAAACAAAATGCACCTTTGCACAAATTACATCCTGCAAGGTGTGGTATGACTTCAGGTGTGGTGTGCAACCTTACAAGCATCTGGCTCACCCCATGGAGGTGACCAGCTCAGCAAAAGCACTCCCTACATTTGTAGCAACCTGTCTGTATTGCAGCGCTGTTAATTGTGATCACTATGGAAAGAAATGTGAGTCAGTACTGCGGATTTTAGACATGCACTGAAGTCCGAACATTTTCCTGAAGGAGGCTGTATGTGAGAACGTAAATGTCTAAGTCTGTTGCTTTTCTTGCCAGCCCCCTCTTAAAATGCCTGGAAAAAGTCCAAGTGAGCTCATGTGAGAATACAGCAGGAAAATTCACAAGCGGGTGTGCGAGTTGTTGACTTCTCTAACACACGACGGCCGCAAAACTGAGAGGATAAAAATATGTCAGGATGAAAAAGAGGTGCCATACACGCAGAAAATGTCGACAAAGATTTCAACTTGGAGGAGAAAGAGATTCAAGAGAGGTTTTGCCAAGTTGCAAGGACGGTAAGAAACTCGTTTGGAACATATATGTCCTGGCTATTGCATGCTCAACTCAGGCACCAGAGTTCACGTCTGAATGTGATTGAGTTTCCTGTTGCTGTTAACAGATCTCACCAGGACAATCTTCAACTGCTTTCTTCATATAATCCTAAATTTCCCAGGGATCAATAAAGTATCCATCTCTATGTGAAAGGTCACTGTCCTGACCCAACTTCACGCATATTTTCCAGAGTTCACTTCCGAAAAAGGCTTGTGAATCCTCGCAGAAAACATTCTACATACTTCACTTATGATATCTCTGCTTATCTGCACAGTGTTTTAATAAAAAGGTTCTGGTTTACAGTCTAATCTGAGAGCAATGATAAAGGATGAAGCAGAAGACACCAGAGAGGTAAAATCAGCTCTGCTGTTGATGTCAGACTCAGCTGAGCATGTCATTACACGCTGGAAAGGCTGAGCTGTGCTCGGCAAACAGGAAAACAGTCATCTGGGCATGCCGGTGTAATGCAGACAATTTGCTCACCTGTGTATTCTTAATAACCAATGTGACAGAACAGACAATGACAAGATCAGAACCATGTTGACAGTATGTATAGTACATACAGTATGTATGGTGCTCCATGGTGTGGAGTATAAACTGCTACCTAGGTTCAGTCGTGGGCCTTAAATGTTAACCGCAAGATTCTTGAGACTTCCACGTATATGAAAAAAGCATGTCCCACATACAGCAATAGGAGTATTTGTTTATTATGGTTCATTGTAGTTCATTGTATGGTTCATTGTTTTCTTCTTTTATATAACAAAACAAAAATAATAACAATAAAATAAAACACCAACAGACACTTTAAAAATAAATTCACCTTTTTGGGGACATCCACTTAAAAACAGATGTACAAATCATACTTCTAATCTCCACATATAAATATACAGTATATACAAAATAATCGTATAAAACATAGAGAGAGATCAGTGCTTCATAATCTTAAATTACTAATGGAATACTAATCTTACAAAATAACATTATTAGTTCAGTAATTTCCTCTGAAGGCGTCCTTGGTACGATAGTCACTTCATGTATTTCTTTGTCTTTATCTAAGGGTGATCTTGCATAAGGTAAAACAAGGCCCTATCATGACTTTCTCTGCATGGCGCTATAGCGTATTGCATCTTTTGATCTTCCATTTATCTCCACGTTGCTGTGCAAAGGAATCAAGATAAGGCGGGGCACAATGTTTTGTTTAAACATGTATATAAGGCTTTCTGATCTTGGCTTATTGTGTTCATTGTATCCTTTAAACGTTTTTAACGATGCCAGAGCAACATAATTTTTCTCTAAATACATAATAATCCACAAATGATTACATCATCTAAATAAATAGAAAATCAATAATCATAATAATAACTTTATTTGTAAGCACTTTCAATACGGACATCAAAGTGCTTTACAACAGATCTAAAAACAAAAAGAAAATCAAGGAATGGTGGAATTTGCAGAGAGGGTGGGACAGTATAGACACCAAGAGAGAATGTTAATATTTGTCCATACATTAAATCAGAGGTTTTCCTCCGAGTAAAAAAGAAAAAAGAAAATTCTAACAATACTGATCCGCATTTCCTTTTTACGGCAAGCAGCAATTTGTAAGAAAGGAATTGTGTGAGTTGCTCACACATTTTTGTGCTAAACACCCTGGTTTGATAAGGGCTTTCGATTCTCCTGGAGAGTTTTCTGTAGCACACTTAATGACAAGCGGAATTCCACACACGGGCTGAAAGCCATAAACAAAAGCCTGGAGGAAAGTGTGGTGAAAGAGAGGGAGAGAGAGAGAGACTTGTAGTCTGCTGTGAGCGTCTGTCTTTGGCTTCTGAGTTCTTTGGCTGACTCGTAGTGAGCGGTGTGTCCAAATCTTCTCCTTCCACCAGGCTTACTGTAATCAGGCATCGACTGAAAACAGCATATCCCAGGCTTACAAAGAGTGGACGGACAGGCAATGTGCTGTAATGTATTTGTGGGGAGGTTCAGGGAATGACAGGGCAGTGCCCTGCTGCATACTAAAAAGGAGAAAAGGTACCTCGTTCTAGTCTCTTCATAATCAGCAGGAACGAGTTGAAAAATAATAGCATTAACGCTGATTGTTCCACTATCACATCATTATGTATTGCGTAACATACAGAAATCGAACCCCTATCCCTGGCATGAGTAAAACACACTCAGAGTATCTGAGCGAAATAACTTTAAAAAAACACATTGCTTGGTTCCTTGTCGTGACAATTTGACATACATCTACTCTGCCAGGTAGCACAGCCTGTACCCTGGATAATAGGGGTGTAATGGTACATGTATCCAAACCAAATATTTCCGGTACGGGCTTTTCGGTTCGGTACACACGTGTACGAATGCAGTGAGTTCACGTGCAAAACTTATTTATGTATGTATGAATCACAGATTCGAAGTGACAGCTTTAGCCAAGGACTGAATGTGCTGTAGGCTAGTGGTCATAGCGACTGCAGACAAACAGGAGTGTGAAGACCCTTCCTCATCATTTAAATCTACTGTGTGGGAACATTTCAGTTTCACAGCCACTATAATGACGACGGACAAAGACGAGTGGATAGTACAAAAGCCGACATTGCGTTACTGCGATCGGATATGTAGCTGTTAGCACATCGAATATGCCAACTCATTTGAAACGGCATCACCAGATTGATGTCCCACTAACATTGGTGGGACAAGGAAAAAACGAGTTCCGTGCAAACCCAGCTCCCTGCGGCATTAAATCTGCTGCTTGCAAATAAAAAAAGTTAAAAAAAAAGATGAAAATACATATATTTAATAATGATTATCATACATCAATACAATAACTGAGCAGTTTAAGTATAGTTAATTTTCTACATGCTGCACCTTAATACATATTTATTTTACTATTACTAAACGTACCGAACCGTGACCTCAAAAACGAGGTACGTACCGAACCATCATTTTTACACCCCTACTGTATATCAACTCAAAAAGCTCTGCAGTTCATATAAGATCAACACAGCAACCTTCACAATATCACAGTATCTGGGCCAAACCGCCTTGACAACATACCACACTTCACCCACCCTCCCTGACCTCAAAAGGGGTGGGGACGCTAACAAACAGGCACAAGATAGTTGACTATTAAATCTGAGAATCCTGACTCCAGGCAAGTAGACATTACTTTTAGGATCAGCAAAAGTCAAACTGGAAGCATATTCCGAGACACAGATATCACAATCAATCACAGATTAGCAAACAATCTCCCTCATACATACCTCTACTTTTGTTCTTATGGCAGCAAAACTTGTCTCATGCACCAAATCCCCCTACTCAGCGTAACATAACCTGCCCTCAGCGAACACACTGAACAATCAACCAAGCTAGAAAAGCAGACGATGAGTCTAGTATTGGCTATCAGGGAGCAGTTATAATTATGGGTCTGATGGGTGTGGATTTTAGAAAATAAATTTAAATAAGCAGGTCAGAAGGTCTGCAGTGTTTTATCTGATGTGAGAGGTGTGATCCATTTGACATGTGAGGGTACTGCACGTTAGCCACAAGTAAAAAAAGCCATGTTTATAAGCCAAATGTGGTAAATGCTAAGCGACATACATGGTTTCATCCATCACAGTGCAGCTGTTCTCAGAAATGTTCTTAAGTCTGGATATATTCCTGAAATGTTATGTTTGAACTCAAATGTCATTTTCCGGAAATTGTCCTGCAGGCCTCCTCGTAAAATGTCCGGGAAATGTCTGAGTTAGCCCACTTGAGAATATAGCAGGAAGTGATGATGTTTCTAACATGTGATGGACGCAAAACTGAAAAAAATAAATATCTCAAGATGAAAAAGAGACATATAAAAACATCGACAAAGACGTCAACTTGGAAAGACAACGGGATTCGAGAGCTTTTGGCAAAGGCCCAATGCCATTTTTGATGTGCTGTCAGCAAAAACACATGATGTCAACAGGAATTTACATTTTCCTGTAGTTGTGAACGCATCTGACCCAGACAATCTCCTTCCGCGTTCTTCAAGTAAAAGGTAAAACAGACATGAACTCAAGAAAATGTCCAGAAAATTGGGTGAAAAGGGCTTAAGTGGTATGGTGGTTATGATGCATCACACAACATATGAAAGCTGTATGACATTTTTACATTACAGTTATCTTTACACTGACCTTAGCTTGTGAGGCAGCGTCTGTTTTCAGTTAAAGAGACAAACTAGTGAAACGGGTCTGTTTGGGACTCACAGGACGAAATGAAAGACTGGGGCAGCATAATATTTTAAATGTGGTGTCCATTTAAAAACAGAGGCAGCCGCAGTCTTGGCTGTCACTCCTAACTGGTCTCCACCCACCCACTGAGCCACACCAAAGCTTTGAGAGCCCAACGTGTCAGCAGAAGAACACTACATAGTGTTTGGTGAGGAGTGGATAAGCGGCCCGCTCCAAAGAGCTTTTGTTGACTGGCGAGATTTAAGCTCTGAAGGAATTTTAAGATGAACAGAGCAACTCATTCAGATTACAATCAAGAGCACTGGAAACCAAGATACTGTTAATCGTCAGCGTACTGGTCATTGCACGGACTTCAAAGTGTGGAGACAATGCTACGACTTTACTTATCCTTGCCCGCTGTATATCTCAATTCACAAAGCGTAGCACCAACACAGGAATTTGAATAGAAGGATCAACCGTCTTGGTCCTGGCAGGATTTGTTGATGCCTACCACACTTTACTTTGCATAATTGATGTTCCAAGTTCAATTCCAGCTGGACATTTATCTGACACACGTTCCCAGCTGCGAAACAAGTGTGTGGTATGTGAGCAATTTCTCACATCCACCTGCAGAAGAGCAGTGGCCTTCTTTCCCAAGCTGTTGCAGAATTGTGTTGCTAATCCACGGCTTATCTCAGCGGATGGCCGGTGGGGTAGTGGATGGACAGTGACTCCATAACTGGGTCTCTAAAAATGAATGGTATGCTCCTCCGCTCAGCCACTGTGTACTCAGGCAGCTTAGTCATGGTAAACAAAGGGCATTTCCATGAGCCGCAACTGGAAAAACGTGGTGTACTGATTTGTCACAATTACTTTAACAATTAGCAGGTTTCTCCTCTAAATGACTGTACATCGTTTACTATGACATTGACAAAAGATACTGCAGTTTCAGGCTATACCATATTTTTGTGCTGATGACAAAAGGGTTGATAGGATGTTTAAACACTGTCCCTTAAAGCGTTTACACGTTAAATACCGTTAACAGTAAACATGCCTTTCACCAAAACACTCCCCCCCCCCCCCCAGAGGTTCCCGAGAGCATTCTCAGTCAAAGCAGCTGTGGTTTGATGAGGAGAACGTGTCGCACATAAAGAGCCCACTGTCTACATGTCTCACCTGCATGCTTTCATTGGGAAACTGTGTGATTTTCAGGAAGGAAAATCAGATCTGTGCTCCACTGACAGCTTCCCTCAGGTGTTGTCCCAGCAGCTCAGGGTATTAAGCATCTGTATTTGCAGCCAGGCCACTGTGGTTATTTGCTAAACAAATGACCAGTGGAGACTTTGTGTACATACACGTGTGTGTGACAGCAGACAAGACCAAACTACTCTTTGTATTCAAACCTAAATAGCTCAGCTTTAAAACTCTTTGGAGGTGCTTTGGTGCAAAGAGGCAACTACTAAGGTAAATTGTTTAATTACATCTGCCTTGGAGGTTATGTTTTCACCTCTGTCCATTTGTTTGTTGGTTGGTTTGCATGTTTGTAAGCAAGATAACACAAAATCTACACGGCAAATTACCACAAAACTTAGTGGAAGGATGTGGTATAGGTCAAGGGAGAACGGATGAAAACTTTGGTGCAGGTCTGGATCAAGGAGAGTCTCCAGGAACAATGTTACACTACAAATAAAAATCTATTGATCTAGTGAATTTAAAAGCGGATTCATAAGAGGACTTCTGGGCCTTGGACTCTACTAAGAGCCTTTCTAGTTAAATTAAGGTTTTACTACCTGTTTGCACTGATCTTCCAGTTGACTGGAGCTGTGCGGCCTTTTCACTGAGGAATGCTATGCATGACTACTTGAATTTGTAGATGGGATAACTGCTGCAGCTCAGAAGCACTTCCTCACCCATAAATGAGTTCATGCAAGTGTGTAAAGCAGCTGAAATTCTTACATTTTTTAATGAATATGTTTTCCATATGAATGAAGTTGTGGTTAAAGTCAAGATGACAAACCTGACATGCTTTTGAATCCCTGTTGGGGCCATATTACACCTGCATACGCATCCTTGAAGAGGGACAGTGGGTTCAGAAAAGTATGAGGTTGTTATAATTCTCATCAATAGCCATAACAAAAGCCAAACTTTTATCAACATATTGCTTATGTATAGTGCAAACATTATCAGATTTGTTAAATGTTTTGCTGTTTATCAAGTGTTTGTCACTTTGCTCATAAAGAAGAGTTTAAAACCACAACATTCACTTTAACTTTGAAATAATAATGTGATATTTATCGTGATAACTATCGATATCGACTGATGTGAAAGCTTTTATCTTGATATAATGTTTGCCCATATCTCCCAGCCCTGACTATCATGATGTTAATGACAGAGTCAACCCCTGGGGAAACGTGTAAGTATCCTGTTCAGTCTTCAACACAGGAGAAGTTGAACTGGGACATTTTAACTTCTTACAGTTTATTTCTGTGTTCGTAAAAATAAAAGCATGCTTTAAAAGCAGTGGCTGTCTGTGTTGTGGCAGGTATTCCAGCTTGTTGGCATCCTGACAGTGAGCCTGAGGCGCCACGTTATAGCCATGTCCCAACACACTGCTCTCCACACTAAATACACGCAGGTCACACGTTTCACACACAACACGAACACGTCCCAGTTCGTTTTTTATCAATGAATTAGCCGGCTAATGGCGCCTGTTTGAATTGGAACGCAAACAGCTAGCAGAAAAGTTAGGATGTTTCCAACTTTCTCAGAAACTTAAAAAAGAAATGTCCTCAACTCACCATTTAATGGCTTTCCCCCAAACGAATGCTCGTATTCCTTCCTGTAAAACCGTGTAAATGTCAGACCTGATGCATTCCTGACCGTGACACGACTTCAGGAATAACAACTACATCCAAACATCCAGTTGTCCTCCGCTGTCCTTCTGTTAACTTCTCTGCCTTCGTACCGAGCTGACTCCATCCATGAAAACTACACCTCCTCCTGGTAGCTGATTGGCCGCAGGGCGCACTGAGGGAAGCTCTGATTGGCTGTCCCGGGCATCAGTCAAGCCTCCGACGCCTTCTCCGATGGGACCGGGACCGGAGGAGTTCCTCAGTGCTCACGTGACGTGTGAGGTGCCCCCCCCACCCCACCCCCCCTCGAAAACAGCTGTCCGGAGACTGATGTTGTGTTCGAGTGTAGTGGAAGTGAGTGCGTGTGTTAGTGTGTGTGTGTGAGAAAAAGAGAGTAAGCGACAGAGGTGTAAATCCTTTACTTGAAAACAATGGGTCGACTGGTTTGCACTGATTTTCCAATGGAGCTGTGCAGGCTTTCCACTGTTGTAGCCTATATGTCACGTGGACAGGGTTTGCATCTCCATATTTGTGTTAAATCTCTACTTTGTCAGGCAACATGGATATTTGACTTCTTAGGTTGCTGGTTCCAAATCTGTTTATATCGTCACATTAAGATCCTGTAATGTAAATCATTAAATCGTGAGGGGAGGACATATTCTAAGATTCGGCTAGGCTAGGTTTACCTTAAGGTTAGGTTAAGGTTAGAGTAAGGGTTAAGCAAGCAGTAACTATGGTTAAGTTTGGTTTAGGTAAAGGTTAGGGTAAGGCAAGCAGTAACTATGGTTTATGTAAGGTTTAGGTTATGTTAAGGGTAGGGTAAGGCAAGGCAAGCAGTAACTATTGTTAAGGTTATGTTCAGCTCTTATCTTACCCCTAACTTTAACTAAGATTAAGGTTAAAAGTAAGATGTGAATTGTGGATAGGTTAAGGAAAGGTAAAAGGTTTTGATTAGGCTGTCCACAATGAATGGAAGTCAATTCAAAGTCCTAATGAGGATAGCTCTCAAACCTGCATGTGTGTATGTGCAACATAAAACTACATACTTCAAAAATTCCCCAAAAGATTTCTTTATGGGAAAAAAAAAGACACTTAAATTATTTTTTTTCCTCATATGATTACTTGGTTTTATTGAATGTTACTAAAATAGAAAACAACTTTTCATCATCTTCAACAGTTTACTTTAATAAAACAACTTTAAGACAAGCCTGTTAAAACCGCTGTGTTGGTGCTTTGGAGTCACCCTGAAGTGGAAAAAAAAATTGTCAAGCTTATGTGTGGTTAAACCAAAATCTAGGATGCATATTTTCTGTCATGCTGCCACCTACAGGCAGATGAACAACCATGAAACATTCAAGTATGAACCAAACCTATGGAAACAATTCTGTTTGAGAGTAAACAGTGTGCAACTCCAACTAAAACAGGATGTTGAATGCTATGGAGCTTATACCACCACCAACCCATCCCATTATAATACAGTACACTGTATCTAAACCATCATAAAAACCAATGAAAATGCAGAGTGTAAATAGAATATAGTCTGTTGGTCATTTTTAGGCTCACACATACGGTAAGAGATCAAATGATTATTTCACATGTGTATAACGGATCTGATGACAATATTTCGCTGCTACAAATTGAGCTTGTCGAATTGAGCTCAATTCAGTCACCAGCAGTGTAAAATACATGAGTGCTTATTAACATAATTAGCTATGAGGTACAGTAACAATACAGATACTCAACGCACTGAGAAATGTGACAGATGGTAGAAAGACCAGAAAGTCTGACATTTAAATGCAAATTTTCTGTGACATACACATCAAACACTCAAGGCCAAGAGCAATTACATTGTGCAGAAAAACAAAAAATACATATTGAAATATTGATGCGGGTTGAGTAGGAATAAGCATAAACTATATCAAAACATTTCTAATTCAAATTATTGTCAGTGTGAAACCAGGAACAAGCATGGTTTCATGGTTATTCTGCATCAGTACTGCTTCCATTTTGTCACATTACATCTCCATTCTGAACAATAGAGCCTTTGTGGAGTGAACCAGACCTGATTTGTCTTCCACCGTAAAGAAGATTCGTTAAAGGCTTTTTCCTCTCATGGCCACAATAAATAGTTCCCTCTGAATGAGAATCATGATTTGACTCATGTCATTATCCACTTAGTATTCACTAGCGCTAATGAATAACCTTCAGAACCTAATGCTTTAAGCATAATTCAGTTTTCTTGCCTACACTGCCCAATAAGGGCTGACTATCTGTTGTAAAAGCCCCAGAAGACAAAGGCCACATTCTTGACGTGACTTTACGGCAGAGTCGTTGGATGACTACTGAGAAGGAGCACAACCTCTCCTCTCTCATGTCTCCCCCGAGCTGACAACGTGTTACTACTGGTCATCTTTCACTGACAGCCTAACAGGACTCAACTATAAACAGCAGCAAACCAGAAGCAGCTGTGGCTGCAAAGAGATTAACAGTGGAACACCTCCTCAAACACAACAGGATGTAAATCTCAAAAAACTGTAAGTGTGCAGTAGCTTCAAACGGTCTGACAACACTAACATTTCTTCTGCACAATAAGTCAAATCAGTTAACTCTGTGGGCGGATTTTTCTTTCGAGTAAACAGGATTCAAATTTTTAAGTTTGTACTTTTGAATGGCTCTTGCTAGATTTGCTATCTTATATATATTTGCCCTACTGTGAATAAACCGTTCTTAAACTGGTAGAATGGATCTTTCACAATCCAGTGTTTGAAGGTGACCCATTCAAGCAGTGACCCATTACACTGCCTTACACAACCACACATACCTTTGAAGAGCAAACCAGATGTAAAATGAATTGTCTTTTCTTAAGATTATAAAAAAAAAAAAAACTAAAACCTACATGACAACTGTCAGAAAGTAAAACCTGATGGGAGGCAATGTTTATCTAGATGGGTTTCAGATCAGGGACTAAAAGCAACACAATGTAAGAATTGCTCTCGACTACACTCAGGATCCCCCTACAGGTGAAAGGGATGACAAACGCTTTTATCAGTGTCGTAAACACAAGTTGACAGCGGAGCATAAAAAATAAAAAAAAACTGCCCAAACCAATTAAACAATTATTTTAACGTAGTTTTTACACCGCTGTCGCTTCGGTTTCTTACACCGTCACTTTCTCTCATAAAGCCTGTTGCAATTGTTCCTGCACGATACACCAGAGTTACATAGGGCAATGTAATTCTCTCCAAATTTTAAGAGTGTAAATGATTTCAAAGCCGTTTTATAAACTACATTGTGTTGCTTTAAAAAGAATGAGTCTTGAAAATATCCATATTAATATCATGTTAAAAGTAACTTCAAACATCCATCATAAAAGAATAAGTAAAAGCAAACATGGCATCCGTCAGATAAGAAAGGACCTCCTCAGTTGCCCCTTAGCTGGCATGAGGTTTGATGGAAACCCCAGACTCGCCGTCCGCAGCCCTGTTTAAGGTAGCCGGCTTGTTGCCAAAATTCCAGTCCACAGGCTTGAGCAGCTGCATGGTCTTCTTCTGCGTCCAGATGGGGTTGAGGATGAGCGTGAGCAGAGCAAGGCCAGTGAAGAAAAGCAGGCGCGGGAGCAGGGCAATGTGGGTGTTCACGTCCCCCCAGTGGGTGAAGGTTACCCACCAGAGGTGGTAGGTGAGCACCATGCGACAGTGGAACATGTGGATCATCACCCACTGGTTAGCTCTCCAGATCAGGGTGCGTGCCCAGCCGGCCTGTTTAGGTGAAAGAAACACAGAAAAGTTCATTACATTGTCGAAAGCTCATTTTTAATACCATAACATTTTGTATGTACTTTACATCTGTGTAGCTTATGTGTTTTGGGTCAAAAGTTTCAGGAGGAAGTGTAAAGGTTTAATTTAAACTTCCTCTATTGAGGGAGGCTAAAGTCTATTTCTGACAGGAACGGTCATAAGGTGCACAGGAAGAGGAAGTGAAACCTGATAAGGTATCTTGTAATTTATAAGGCAAAGATGATAAATTAATAGTATCAGATGCAACTACAGCCCTAAGATGCTGGTATGGTACCTGCACTTGTAATAGAAAGATTAGGTACTTGCAATTTCTCAGAATCGTGACAATGCAAAGAAAAATGTGCAAGATATCTATGGAGCAAAGTGAGGAAGAGTGGTTTAACTCATGACAATGTGATTTAAGGCCCCTACCTTCAGTAACATCCAGGATATACAGGTGAACGGCGTGCTTATCTCCAGCAGCAGCGTAACCATCGGCAGGTAGTGTCCATGGGAGTCCCACACCACCGCCCCCGCATACCCTGACAGGGCGAAGAAATGGTGTGTCGCCAGTGGGAGGTCAAATGACCTGAATACCACACTGGAGGCGTGTAGTGCAAAATTCTCAAACATGAAGAACCCCGTGGCTGTGAGGACGTTAAACCACGACCAGTCCTCTTGTCCTCTCACTTTGTCTCTGGTCAACATGGAGTCCTCAGTCAGCGCCCGGAGACCGGCCACGGTGCTCTGGATGCCGAACACCGCCCGGGTGGCTGCAAGGTTCCAGAAGACCTTCTCCTTGGCGGGGAGGGCATTGTAGGTGCGGGACAGAGCCAGGGACAGGAGGTGAGAGAGGAGGAAGGCTGCTGCATAGAAGCTGAATCCCAGGCCGATGAGCTGGAGGCGAAGGTCCCATTGGAAGTACTCCGCACTGGGCTGGGAGAGCAGAGGACTGGGCTGCAGGTCTGGATCCATGATGGTGGGGAGGGGAGGGGGGACACTGGAGCTATAAGGTGAATCGAGTGGGGGGGCCTCAGCTGCGGGTGGGTCTGTGAGCAGAGCGTGGCACGTGCATGGCGTGCGGGTCACGTGCAGAACACCTGAAGATGACACAACACATCATACACTGAACATGAATAGAACACAACACTACGACAACAAACAACTAGCTTAGCTATGCTACACGTTTAACTCCGTTTGATTTAAGAACAACCCCTTTTAAAGCTGTGTAGCTTCAATGAACACACACTGTTTGCGGTAACTTCAAAATTACAAGTAAAGAGACAAACTTTTATCATTTAAAAACACGATGAGTCAAGGTAAAGTTCACGGAGTTGTTAGCACATTAGCACAAACAACACACACGAGCGTGAAGCTGGCTGCAGCTCCAGAAAACACCAGGAAGTCAGAAGAAGCGCTATCTACTCACCGAACTGTGCGGTTCATTCTGAACAGAGACGATCTCCCCTGAACTCGCCCGAGCAGAGAGACGAAGACACAAACACAACTTACATCATACGACTTCAATTTGGTCATATGACCGCAGAACAGGAAGTCACGCCCTCTGTTCAACTTCCCGGAACTCCCATTGGTCCACACTGTAAGGAGTCATAATCCTATTGGTTGTCGGCTGTTCCTTTAAATATCAGTTCAGTGCTGCAGGAACATGGACTGTTTATAAAAGTGCAGGAATGAGGCCGAAGTCACTTTTTGCTGCATTTGGAATAACATGATTATTAAAAGTAAAAATAAATCTCTGTATTACATACAATATTGTTTTATAAAAACCTTTGATGCTGATTAATGTCCCTACATTTCCCTCAGGATCAATAAAGTATCTATCTATCTATCTATCTATCTATCTATCTAATATTTACCAGCATATAATACATTTCTCTACAGATTCATGCTTATGCTGTGGTTTGTGATGTGTGCTGCAGCCTTTTGGAGCTACATGGTTCAATGAGCAAGTCATTTAATACCGGAATATAAAAGAAGTTGACATTACCAACAATAAATAAATAAACACATCAGGAATTGCACACACTCTGTGGCTCTTATGAATACTCTGTATTAAGAATTGAACTGACTTGAAATATGATTTGATCTCAGTTATGATCTATAAGATATTTATTGCACCTAATAAATCAAGCAAAAAAAATACATTAGACAGGGGCTGATATTTATGAGTGTGTGTAATTTGGTGCAGATCCAAATATCATTTATTTGAACAAAGCCTGCAATTCTCTCTTTGTCCAGCAGATGACAACATCACCTCATATGTGTGAGACAGGGCAAATGAGTTTAGTTGAGTACTATGAATGTAGTATTATTTAAATGATGGATGCTGAATATCTGATTGTTTGTGACATCTGCCAAAAAATCCCTTACAAGAATAAATGAAAAACAATCAGAAGTTTGGTTTAAGTAAATGCATAGATAAACCCATTTTTCTGACTTGCATTTAAAGGATTGACATCTTCCTAACTCTCCTGTTCGCTTCGTTGAGTGGGACAAATTACACCTTTTTGTTTTCCTGACAAACAGCCTACAGGCCAAATTGTTGCATATATTAAAACTTTTGGGGGTTTGAAAATTGCAGTGTTCAGAGTCAGACAACTTTTGCTGCGAAACCTACACCTTTATCATTCTCATTAGCACACGGTGTTTGGGAATTCAAAGCATAGCCTGGCCTAACTTCAGAGATAGGGGAGGTTTAATCATCTGCCAGAACAACTGAAGACCCGTGTGCAGCGCCTGTGAGACGAATATCTTGGAAAGTTTGGATTTTTAAAGTTGAAGTTCGAGTCCTGATGTATGTTCAGATCCCCGACTTCCTGCAGAAATGTTGAAAGCATCAAGTATCCACATTTTAGAAAAGGAATCTGAATTTAAATCAACATATGACAATTTTATTTGACAAGTAAACCAAATATGACAAAGCTGACAGTGGAATCATGGGTATGGCACAGGAACCCTGCTCTTGTCTTGTAATGGGCCTGAATCAGATTACCTTCACACCGGGATTTGTGAAAACTATGTAACAAAACTGCATAGCATACTTTTCACAAAACACCATTTCACTGTCTGCAGCGGTGTTGCAAGTTGGACAGATCATGTTGGATGTGACAGTGGCTCTCAAAGGTTTGCATGTCAGGGACCCCAAAAGTGACACAAATTAGACCACAGACCCAAATTTTACAAGATTTTGATGCTTTTAGATGTTATACTACAGGAAGTGCATTAAAATTCAGGACCAAAATAGTCATACATTCTGTCTGGCTCGCCTTTCTCGAGAACTGTTCATTTTTCAGCTTCCCGGTTGTTATGTGTATTGTTAAGGGTGCAGTGTGAAATATCCTGGACACGTGATACGTTCATTATTAATAAACTTGGAGTTCTTCATACTGAGCTGAGCTACCAAACTTCACAGAATAAACAGGTGACCAGCTCTTTGTGTAGCAGAGGAGGCACAGCTTCAGGTTCATGTGGACTGCAGGTACTGCAGGTCACTTTTGCAGTTTCAGAAAGAAAGCTGCAAACAGCATTACCACAGGCCAAGCAAACAGTCTATTCCAAGCAGACAATTTGTAAGTAAGTAAATGATTTCCCCTTTTGCCAGGGACCTCCCTGGAAACCCCTCAAAGACCCTGGGGGGTTCCCGGACCAAAATTATTTTTTAATGACTTACACACATAGGTGAGTTGACTCACACTTGCCAAAATGAACAAAATAGCAGCACATATGAAATGAAAGTATATTCTATCCCAATCAGCATTAAACCCTGTCATCTGCTGAGGCTTCATGGCTCGACTAAGTCAAGAAATACTAATTATCTGTGATGTTAATGTTAATGTTATGGCTGATAGGTGTAAATGCCAAGTCGCTGGTGACCTTCCTGCCTCACCTAACCAAGAACAGTCAGAAGTAATTTTCATTTCTTTGATGCTGCAAAGCTCCCCTTCATCTTTATCTCACTACTAATTTGTTGAGCAGATAGAAAATACATGGATTGTCAAGAACAATTTGATTAACTCATTGAGCTCCTCCTGTGAGCTAATACCACTGAGAATACTGTTATTAGCTGAGGCAATAAATAGCTGTTGAGTCTGACAATATGAAATTAAATCTTTAAGGGGTTTATTATAAATCAACTCATAACATTGGACCAACTTATTTTGCCGTGAGAGCAACTGACTGAGGTTTTTTTCAAAGAAATGACACAGACAAACGTTTCCAAACTTTTTCTCCAAAAATTTAATCGCTGAATTATTTACATGTGATGACCTCAGCAATGATCAAACTACTCAAAAGTCTTTCAATAGCTCAGCTAGGAAAGAATGGAGGGAGATGCATATGTTGTTGCAAACGACTCAAATAATACAAAAGTAACCCTGTGATACAGTAACTCGCACTGAAAAAACACACACTGAGAAATGCATATGTGGTCGACTGAAATAAATACGTAACAAATGTACATCAGTGGGGCAGTGTGGTCGTCTCTGACAAAAACAAAAGCCTACATTCAGAATCAGTATTTCGCATGCCATCATATCAGCTTATAAAATAACCATAACAAAGTAAAAATGAAAACAAAACATGAACAAGAGCAGAAAATAGTCATGTTTTCAATGAAGCATATATTATATATTTATATATCTATATATATATTTCTTTACAAATAATGAATATTTGGAATTATATTCATCCTCACTATAGATATGATATACAAGAGATGAAAATAGTTTTAGCTAAACCACTACATTTTTTCCTTTTTATCTCGTAATTATAGAGTTGTCTCACATTCCAGGTTCAAGGAAGTGTTGTATATCAGGCTAATATCTCCAAGTGAGTCTGACGCTGTTTCCACGGCATGAAAAATAAGTCCCCTTGAAACGTTTCACATCATGGGTTCAAGAGTCAGAAGTGGACAGACAGTCACATACTGGAAGGGAGGCCACAGAATGTCAAGATATGGGTTGAAATTATAGAAATACAGAGGGAGATGGTTGGAATGGTCCTCTTACACAAAACTGATGGATATGCGGCGTGTGTGGAGTCATGATTTTACAGTATGCTGGATAAAGATGGCACTTGTAGTTATTTGCTGCCCTCATTATATTAAATGTGACATTGATGGCATTTTCTGCCCTCTGGTTTTTTCGGGAGGTGACATGTTTGAGTACCATGATCTTTAATCTAAAAAATGACTACAGCTTCTTTCTGCCAAGTGAGGGAATCCTCCACTGCTCACAGCACCATATGCACCACGCAAGTGTACAACAACCAAAGGTATAAACAGCCATATGTTTTTTTTTCTTCCTATCTTTACAAGAGCTTGGTCTTTCAGTTTGAAAACAGGACTTCACATTCAGATTTTTTGTTGTGCTTTCACTCAAATATACCCTGCTTGCGCTTAGATTTCCTGCGCTCCAGCTTCAACTCTACTTCTCGTGCTCACACTGCTTCCATGCACGTCTGCTCTCGGATTTTTTTACTTCTGCATTTTTTGTGCAACAAGTCTGTCTAAAATCCCCATTCAATAGAATGCCAGATGTAGTGATGACAAGCCAAATTGTCCCATCATAAATGAGGGTGTGTTAGCTTATTGTCTTTGAGAGTCCTGTAAGGGTGGTTACTTTTACCGGGTATATGCACTCGCGCCCTCCACGGCTTACGCTGGCATTCTGTCTGTGTGTTTGAAGAAGAACCTTCACGACACCTTCACGGAGCAGGAGTCCAGTAGATCTCTGGTCAACATGGAGCAGCAAAATCAAGGATCTCAAGATATTTCCATTATGGGAACACTGTAGCTATAGCAGCTATAAAACAAAAAATATATGGTGCCCTGTTTCTTTCCCCCCTGTATTTTATAGGAACAGTACCAAAAGCGAAAGTGACACCTGGCATTCTACTGGATGGGGATTGAACAGACTTGTTGCGCAAATAAATCTAAGCACAAGCAGCGTATATTTGAGTGCGAGCGCAGGGCTTTGAGTGAGAGCATTACAAAATCTGAACGTGAAATCAATAAGTCCTGCTCTCAAACCAAAAACAACACTCTGGAATAAAGATAAGAAAACATACAGCCACACTGCAAGAAAATACAAAATCACTTTGTCAACCGGAGGCCATTATAGCTGTCCACCTAAAAGTGTTACCTGTTTGGACAAAAGTGAGTAAAAGGGTAAAAAACACTTCTTCTGACTTATAATCATTACAGCAGAAAGATGTTGTTCACAGCTAAGGAAACGGCTCTGAGAGTGTTTCAAGGTACCAAGATAGTTTTTTTTCCTGGAAAGGAAATTGATCTGAAACTAAATATATGATAACTGCCTTACTTCTGACTGTATCGCTGCGAATTTACTAAAGCCTGTGTCTCTATTGCACAAATCCTTTTCAACATTTTCCGCACCCCCTTGACTTCTGGCACTGATCTCATTTTGCTATTTAAAATGGTTCAGCCACGGTCTAACTAGAAAAATGGTCTCATCGCAGCTATGAGCAGAGAAAGCCTCTAGGAGAAGCGAGAGAAATGCTTTAACCCGAACCAAGGCGGTGGATACAGTTCTTTTTTTTTTCCACCGCCCCGATCGATTTGCATATGAGAGAAAATGGCTCTGATGTTTCGATGACAGCCCTCGGTGAAACTAGCCCAGCAGAGATTGAATTTTGTACAGTGCTGATACTTAAGTTTTACAGTGTAGGCCACTATTCAGCAAAACATCTATCAACATAAGCTTTGAAGGGCCTCAGAGGCTGTTTGCTTGATCTCACCAAGGACCCTGAAATCTTACATAAGCTGCTTTGCTTAGTCAAAGGCAGGCTGGAAAAAATACCCAGCCCAGCGCCCAGCGCTGCACACAGAAACAGCCTCGCAGCTACACAACAGCACACAACACCAGCGGTTTGGGGCTCAGTGCGGAGCTCTCGTCTCCTCTAAGCCAGCATATGTCAGGCCGAGTCTGTCTCTACCCCGTCTGCCTGCCACTGTGGCAACAGCAGGGGAACGTCTCAGCTCTGCCAACTGCCTGGCATCACACACCCAGACGCTTTCCAGAAACCTGCTGTCATGCTGTTAAAGGTCCCTGCCTCTGTATGAACAAAAGGGCAGAACTATAGATGAGTGTGTGTGTGTGTGTTTTACTTAAACTGAAGAATGGCATGACATATCAGAAACACTCTACTGATGAATTTGGTTACTTGGCGATTTGTTAGAGTGTAAATATTTCTTAGCTCTCTGAAATGTATCATCTGAGTTCTGCTACAAGAGTTGATGATAAATTAAAAGTGAACATTCCATTCTGATGTAGTGAAAAGTTGATGTCTGAAGAGATTTTCTGTCATTCTGGTCAAAGTTGAATCAAGGGCAACTGAAAATGGTTGAAAAAGTCGGTTTGAACTCATCTGAAGGATTCAGAGCCTTTTTTGTTTTGTGTCTTCTTAAATTTACCAAAGAGCCTATACGGTTAAAAAATTAGGATTGTATTTATCAAAAATACAATCTGTAGCACAAAAAGTTAAATTATATGCTATGGTATCTAAAATATGTTTCAACAGAGTGCTGATGACACAGGGACTATTTGTATCTCTGCGTGAGCTACAATTCACAGAAGTGTACTTTTCTTGTTAATGCTCTATGATGAATCTCCCTGGTCCAACGCTTAATGATGCCAGGCACACTGGCACAATTAATCAACCAAAAATAGTCATAAAAATAGAGTTTTAAGTGATGTATCGATCTGCTAACAGGACACTGTGTCGCATTGATTGTTTGTCAAGTACTGTATTGATTAAATAAAAAGCAGCACCATTTAGTTGATTGATTATTCAAAGTTTTTACCAACAGACTACAGTCTTTAGCTCGGCGATGCGGAAGAAAGAGCAGCAGCGTTTTGGCTTCTGCTCAAGACTAGCTTATTTTCTATAACTGGGAGTAAACTCTGTGACAAGTGGGGACACTTTAATTCAAGGCCCCACCACTTCAGTGTGGTTTTTCGTACTACCGTGTCACATACCAGGATATGGGTTGCACCAGGAATTCGTAAATCCACCACCATGTCCCTCATGTCCCTCCTGAGTTTTTAGAATCTACGTGGTGATTTCAAACTGGGGATTTACTAAATCGAGTTGTAGCGCAAAAACTTGTCTCCTCAGGCCTTTATGTTTCTAGGAAAAGTAGCTAGCATGGTAAATTCAAAATATATCGCAAGAGAAGTCCCTTTAAGCCTGGTAAAGGACACGAGGTCCAACGTCGTGTGTTCTGTTTTGCAGTGAAAAACGAAAGAATAGATGAAATCATGACTGAGAACAAGCACGCAACATCCGGTTGGTGACGCTTCCCGGTCAACTCGCTGTCTTTGAAGCTCTCATCAGTCAGATACAGTGTGTTGAATACATTTCAGGTGTTCATTAACGCTTAAATCTGAACTTGTCACGTATAGCAAGCTAACATTAGCTTGTCAGTTGGTACAATTAGCTACGTTGCAGTTACACCTGGCAGGTAGTAGGTGTAATTAAATATTTTGTTGCAAATTCGTCTTCATATGAAGTTGTTAACATTGTGCATCCAATTGTAACATATGTGGAAATGTCCACTTCATCTAACACTTGTGATATCGCAAGGTTAAATTTACAAAGAGCTGGTGCAACCAAAGCCAATCTAAGCATTACCATGGTAATCAATGGCAAATAATTTCTCGATAAGCTACATCATAGTTTATGATATTTAAATGTTTAGATGTCCCACATGGGTCTGCACAGCTACAGACTGTGACTCGTGTTTCCTTTCAACAGGAGATATGCAATTTTTAGATATTGGGGGGTCGCTTCTTCCATCCCTCTGGAGTCCCTTTGCCCAAATTATTTTTCATTACTTCTCAGTGTTTTCTTGGTTGAGTCAGCACAGTTATAATTCTGCTTCTTTGGACTTTCAGCAACACAAAACTTTTTCAAGAAAATGAACATCGCAAAGCTCTTCAATTAAAGAAACTAACATGCAGATATTTTGTTTATGTTTTGATTGTATTTTTCTATCACTCCTCATTAACTGTGGCTGGGGGCACTAGTTGGAAGGGCCTGAGAGAAGTGTATTCAATGAAAACACAGCAGCTTGGTTTTGTGTGTGTGTCTGCATGTGTGTGATGAAGCTGCGACAGATCCGGATTTGTCGAAAGCAATAGAGAGGGCAGGGAAGCAGCGGATACGTGGGGAAAAAATAAACACAATGAATATTCTTCCCGCTCACAATTTAAAAAATACAACAGTACTATTGTGAACTTGGGTATATACATTTCCCTTGGAAATAGAGAGAATTGTAATAAGTGCATAAGTGCATTTGTCTACACATTTTTTAACTAAGGAGTTATACAAATCTTCATAGTTTATTTTCCTACTGCAATGACATGATGCAGATGTTGGCACGAGACTTGCATGTTTTCTGCTTCAAGTAAATGTCCGTATTTAAAAGTTGGCAACAGGAGCATGAGATATATTGGAGAGTAGATTGAAATGTGCATGTTAATGAGCTGATGGATGTCGTTCTTCCACCAATCCAGACCATGAAACAATGTTTGAGTACAACCAGATAGGGTAGAAAGCTGCATTTTTCAACACTGACCAGTTCAGAGCTTATAAGGGCTGCCTGAATAACCTTGAATGGGTGATCAGTGCCACATGCACATAGTTGAGGTATTTCAAGCATTGGCACTTTTCAAAGTTTAGAACTTACAACAATTCTGTGATATTTCTCTCGTAATTAACATTTACTCCCAAAAAAAGAACAGAGAAACAAGAGCCACAATCTAACTTGTAATCATCTAAAAATACTGAAGGTTTACTAACTTTGACCGTTTTCGAACAACTTGAAATAAATAGAATTTCTCTCATTTACTCATTTTAGCTCAAAGGCCTGGTTGCTGGTAGGTTTTCAAAGCTGCACTTTTTGAATGGCACTTTGCAAATGCTGAAAAACTACAGATGTACCCATCCAGGACGTTGGATGAGAGAGAGAGCGCTTGTAGGCTGGGCATCGCGATCCCCAGCAAACCACGGAGAAACCCAACCGACCCATGTCAGACATTTATTCCTGCTAACACACACTCTGGCAATGGGAGAGGAGGCTCGGCTCATCCTACAGACCGATGGCGATGGATATTGAGGATGGCTACAGATGGATAAAGGAAGAGTAGAGAGAGTAGCAGTCTAGAAAAAGGCTAGTTTTAAAGTTGTTTAAACGTGTGGAGCAGGGAGACACGTTGGCCCCTGACCCTATCTTCTCAAAGTCTAGTCTGAGCCTCGGGAATATAGATCTCGATGCTGTCCGCTCGCTCCGAGGCCGAGTTCTGCCGGAAGGAGGCCGCCCGCTTGGCTGCCATGAGCCGCCGACGGGCCTCCTGTCGGTGCCTGTCTGGGAGGTCCAAGGATTTCTCCCTTGTCACCAAGCTCCTCTGTCGCACTGTCTTCTTTGGTACTGGAGCTGGTGGCTTTAAGAAGAAGAATAGATAATAACTTTGTAGTGGTTGCACACTTTTTCCAAAGACACTGTATGCAAATCATTGTGGTGTGGAAGGTTGCAAAATATTTTTGAAATCCTTCCAGGGGGCTTATAATATTTATTTTGGGAAAATATAATCTTGAGTAAGAGAAAAGCCCAACTTGTAATGAATATAGATACAAAAATAGAAAATATACTGAAATATTAGCAAAATAAAATGTCATATGCATAATAGATTTTTGTTAAATCAAAGGTCATTAAATTGCACATTAGATGTGTATTTTTAAGAGTAGATCTCCAAAGAAAGAATATATAAAACATTTTAGAGTGAGACACATGTTAAAAGACCTTCTCCTGCGTTCTCCAAATTGAATAACCCTTCATGAATAAATAAAAATACAAAAAAAAAATGTAATCAATTTTGCTGCACGCTTCTTGACTAGTTGCTTGATATGAATAATAACAACAATAACAACAACAACAATAACAATAATAATAATAATAATAATAATAATATGTCCCTCTGGCACCCTGATCAAAAATGTTCCCTCAAGTAAATATTTAAAAGAAAATCTTCCTCAAATTAAAAATACTGACTGTTTCCTCCATTAATCAGTTTTAATAAAAATGATAATAACAATAATAAATAACATTGAATAAGTTCAGTCTGTACTTTGGTCACTATCACTGTACAACACACATGCAGCTGACAGAGCAGTAACACTTTGAGGCAGGAGCTACATCCATACTGAAATGTGTTTGAAAGTTGCCTGGGTTCAGAGCTCACCGTGCCGGGGAGGCTCCTCACCTTCTTCTCCGGGCTGTCGACGGACCTCCAGTTGTTGTTCTTGATGTGCTGCAGCTGGTCAAACTTCATGGTGACGTCGTCGACGGAGAGCTGCAGCAGGTCCCAGAAGCCGGCCAGGTCCTGAGAGGTGGGCCGCGGCATGGCACTGGGGTCCTGCAAGAGATACGGGTGAGAGGAGTTACCGTACAACAAGATGGGGCCGGGTGTCTGTGGTGACATTAATGGTTCAGTGTCTGTAGTCCAAATAACGAAACACAGTCAGCAATGGTACACACATAGAAACACATGCTCATAGAGTATATGGATTAAGTCAGTACTGCACTTCGCCGTAGATCCACTAGATGTCCTTATCAGACTCATCAAAATAGGCATGGATACACAAGGTTGGAGGCTTTTGCTTGAAATGAAGGGTAACAACAATATTTTCTCGTATGAGGTGAGAAGTAATAAACTGCTTTTGTCAGTTTGGTCCTGTTCATCACTCGACTGCTGAAATGAAATGAACATCAGATTGAAGAGCACCTCATATCTTCACCCCTGTCCATTTGGTTTGTTTGTTTGTTTGTTTGTTTGTAAGCAGTATGACACAAAAACAACTGGATGGATTTCCATGGAACTTGATGTGGGATGAGGTCGGGGAGGAACCCATGAAGTCTTTCACTTTCATTGCAAGATTTAATATTTCCACTGTTTTCCCAGGGAATATTTTATGGATCTTGATGAAAACAATCAAGCACATTTAGGGGATTGATATCTATAAGTGTGAGGAATTTGGTGCTAACAGGTAACAGGTCTAATTCCACTTTTTTGTCTTTACTTTCAGATTTTCTTCCATTAATTCAGTCAATTTTTGCTCAATTGTTTAAAAACCCAAACCAAATAGGGAGAATCAGACGTTAGGCAGAGACGATCCCAAAGACAATACAATACACCAACACCTAGCATCATCTGGTTAATCAATATAAAGATATTGCTATGAATGTAATTAGAAAAACACCCAGTAGCTTTAGGGCCTGAAACAAAAACAGGGATTTCAGTTTATCCAGAAACCAAAGTCTGTGGTTTACATTTTGCTCTGCGCTGCACACATTAATATCTCAACATCAAATATTACATCTGTAAAATCTGTAATTGGTTTAATGTGTGTAGTTGTATAATGGGGCTTTGTTCACTTATTCTCAGTTGATCTACAAAGAGACACTGTGGCTGGTACTGATCTGTGATACAAATGTGAAACACACAGATTCTGTAACAATACCAATGTCACAACTTTACATTCTGTATGAACGATGGACAATTGAGAGTACATGATTTTTTTCACTGTTACTAAGAAACAGAGCAATAATCACACGTTGTATAATGAAGCTGTCCAAGTGTTCCACTCGACTCAGTGCTCCAGTCTCTTTGATTTATTTCAGTTTGTCTCACATCAGGAGAATTGGTGTCTGTCATGTTCGACATGTGTGATGAGCGTGACGACTCTGTAACCCTGGAGTTACACTCACACTTGAAACCCTGTGCTGTTAAGAGTCTGTGGCTGGGGAAGGGTGCTGCAGTCTGATGGTCCGACAGATTTACAGCATGGTGGTAATGCCACTAAAATCGAATCGATTCACATATAAAGATTCAGTGTGTAAGATTTAGGTGAAAAGGATCTATTGGCAGAAGTTTAATATAAAATAATCCTAGTGATGTTTTCACTAGTGTGTTTCATCTAAATTGTACAAATTGTTGTTTTCTTTATCCTAGATTAGGCCTTTATATCTAAATAGTATATATTCACATCAGGAGCAGGTGCTCTTTACCGAGGCCGCCATGTTTTTCACAGTAGCCCAGACTGGACAAACTAAACACCCTTTGAGTTTTAATGACAACTGAAGTTTACCACAGGTTCACTCTCATGTTTGGAAGAGGAGGGTGAGGTGAGGGGTAATCAGCGTCAACATGCATCTTCACCACTAGATGTCACTAAATTCTACACACTGAACCTTTAAGTCTGATTGACAACTGGTCCAAATTTGAAGAAATTCATGAAGGCAGACTTGAGATATGATGTTCATTAGGCAAAAAACATGTTTTGTGAATTCCAACCATGACCTTGACCTTTGACCACCTAAATATAATCAGTTAATCTGTGAGTAATTTTTTCCTGAAGTCTTAAGGTAACATTCATTAATGGTAATGTTCAATTTCATGAGACAAAAAAGGTGATTTCTGAGGTCAAGGGACCTTGACCTTTGACCTTTGAACACCCAAATTCTAATCAGGTCATCCTTTGTGAGTCCAAGTGAATGTTTGTGCCAGATGTGATGAAATTCCTTATGGGTGTTTCTGATATTTCACGTTCTCAAGAACTTGAGGTCACTGTGACCTTGACCTTTGACTGCCAAAATGTAATCACTTCATCTTTGAGTCCAACTGAATGTTTATACAAAATATTAAGAAATTTGAATAAACTGCCTATAGCAACTGGCTGTTGTCTGCATGGAGGCTTAAAAAGCACTAGATTTTAAATAGGCCCATGATAATATCCATCATTTAAGGTCAAATAAGGGAAAATGTGAACATATTTCTGTTCCCTGTAATTACCGTAGCACTGCCTCCGCACTTGTTCAGTTTTATTCTGACCCCCGAACTCGTGATGTTCTGCAATCAGTTCTCAGAAGTCATAACGCTCTGAACATCCAGAGGTGACAGATTCAGGAGGAGTCTGTAAATCTTAAACTGCGGCTGTTGACAGTGTTGTGTGCTTTTAATCCTGGAGCTCCTCCCAGAGAAGAGCTCCACACAGACCCTGTTTTTTAAAGCAGTGTTGAAGTCAAACTTTATGTTAAGTTGATCCAAGAGGTCGACAGAAGCCGGGGTGATGAAACGCAGTAAAACATGTCTTTAAGTTGCCGGTTTGTGAACTTGAATTTCACAAAGTTGTTCTTCGTGTGTTTGTCATGTGGAAAAATGTTGCAGCTGTTTGGAATGAAAAAGTTGTTTTAGTGAACTAGCAGAGGGCTTGACTCCGTTTAAAAGGCTCCTTCACTGTATATAATCCCCGCGCAATTCCCACTCCCCCTGAATGAGCAGTTTCTGATGCGAAAACGGCATCACTATACCTCATAACTCCGCACCGACCTAATGTGAAATATTGGGCATTTGGCCGGGATCAATAACACGAGTTGGTGAATAGTGCAATAAAAATGTGAGGCAGAGCATCCCACACACTGTATGTGTTTCTTAGAGCAGCTGCCGTCTGGATATTTAGGTCTATTTAAAACCCTCGCTTTCTCTCTCTTCTCCTCCCCCCCCAACACACACACACACAGACACATACACACACACACATACACACACCATCCGAGCTCACGTAATGTTCATTTTTAAAACAACGTTCAGGTCACTTATAAATGTGCGAGATATTGATTCTCACTAGTGCAGCTTTCCACAATCAATGATAGATTCAGGGGGTTTTGATTCGGTTTGTTAAAGCATTAAATTTGTATTGAAGGCTGGAGAACAAAGGTGGTGAGGACACGGACAAAAGTTTATTTTCATAACACGTGCATATTATTTACCTTGACATTTTTCCTCACATTGCAGCAGTTAATAAGAAATATCTCTTCTCATCACTTGAAATTCAGATGTGATGTTCTCTAAGAAAGTGAAATGGAGTAACTTTATTTAAACTTTTCTACTTATTCTGAAACATTATTTTTACATTGATAGAGAGGTAAAATCATGTATAAGCTCAAATATCTTTAAACTATTTTCTTGTTTGCTTCGCTATTTGTCTGGTCGTAACCTGAGGTCCACAGTCATGTCTGTGGACCAGAGGTAACTGGGCCTTTACCGACTATTCGGATAATAATAATTCTATCATGTTTTATTTAATTCCATTTTCACTCTTTTCTCATCCATAACATTGTGCTCTAATTCTGTTTGATCTTTAAATGGCTTTTAATTATTCCTCTTGTTTGCCTTCAATTCTTCATTAACCTGTAAATCACCTTGTGACTGTGCTTTGAAAGGCGCTCTATAAATAAAGTTTTTTTGATGAATGATTATGAAGGTGATGATTATTATTGTTATAACTATTATTATTATTGATAAATAAACATGACTTACTGACCCTTGTTTTCAGTATGTGCAATGCAGATGTGCCAGGCAACACATTCTTTCCTTCATCTCTTTTGCTGTTATTGATATATTTGATTAGCGATAAAGATCTGATTATATCTGGGGTAAAAAAAAAGAAACAAACACATTCTCTGTAATCAGGTGAGACAGCTGACTGGGTATTTCAGACCCCAACTTGGCTGTGACAGCACGACGGTCAATAAAAAACTGAAATAATGCTGTCAATAGTAAAATACTTCAGGGAGGTTGTTGGAGACAAATCGGTTCAGACAGAATATTCTCACACACTCTGTGGTTGGTTTCTCACCAGGTTTTGCTGGCACAGCCAATAGAACTGCTGGAATTTCTGAGACATGAGCAGCTGAGCGCTTCCCACTGCACTTCGGATCTTCCCTAGGACTGAAAGACACACACAGCATGTCAAATATTGTACAACACACACACACACACACAAATATGTGAAGTTTTTCAGCAGGCAACTCACTGTCCTCTGACAGGTCGTTCTCTTCAGCCTCGGCCTCCATCTCTTTACACCAGCCCTCTATCCTCTTGGTCTCCGTGTGAAGCAGTTGCATGAACCAGCTCCCGTCCCTCCGCAGGGAGGGGGACGCCCTGCCCGACTCCACTGACGAGACTGCGCTCTCCCGCTGGGAGGGGGGTTCCAGCTGCCAGGTGGCCTCGCTGGTCGTCTCCCTGGGGCTGGGGGGTTCAGTGGGGGTACGGTAGTCCTCGCGGTAGCTGAAGAGTCCCTGGGTGCGTACGGTTCGCACCGCCCCGTACTGCGTGGGGGTGCTGGGCTCCGAGTGGCGCTGGAAGCCCCCGCCGAACTGCAGGCCTTTGTCCTCCATGGTGGGGAAGCACTCCAGCTCCATGTCAGCCTGCACAGCTGCAGTCACACTGTTGGAGCGTTTGAACCTGCCCTGTCTGTAAAGGGATGCAGTTCACACACACAGGCCAAGATGACAGATAATGGCAGCGGCAATTGGGTAAACAACAAACATTCAGCTTCTCTAATAAGGTTTAAATTATTATCTCACCCTCTCTT
The DNA here is from genome assembly GCF_009819705.1 of Hippoglossus hippoglossus. Taxonomy (NCBI): domain Eukaryota; kingdom Metazoa; phylum Chordata; class Actinopteri; order Pleuronectiformes; family Pleuronectidae; genus Hippoglossus; species Hippoglossus hippoglossus. The sequence continues at coordinate 16,212,944 of NC_047172.1, forward strand.
ATCATCTTCTACCTGGATCCCAACAGAGTGGTACTCCGGTGAGCCTTTGCTTTCCGATTCGGAGTCGGTGGCTGCTTCCACCTAATATGAAGAAATGATACAAAGCAACAGTGCTTCTCATTATGTGAGCTACCATTCCCTGGTGTTACTGGGTTTATTGGTTTGGGACTGGACAGAGCACCTTAACTGTACAGAGGCTGTCAGAAAGTACAAACACTACATGATTTATGGAGGTTGCAAAGGCAACAAGATGGAAGAGGTTTCCTGCAGAGGATTTCAGGTTTCCACAGTATAATTAATATCAAAATGATGGAGGAAGAGCTGTATACAAAGTCTAGAAAACAGTTATGAATATCTGAAGCTGACTGTAAATTCTGTAATTCTTATTCTTGTTTCATAATTTTCTTTTTTGCTCATTGATCTTTTTGTGCTATAGTGCTATTATAATTCTTCTATAATTCAGGTCAATGATTTCTTACATAAAAAATACAAGAAGGAAAAATTAGGGTAAGAATATTTTTGTTGTTGAAGGTGTTCCTTAGACCCCAAGGATCTATGTTGTACTAATCAGTATTTTAATATGAACAATGGATCAGATAAATATGTGTTTTTTACAATAATAAATCCACAGAATTATCACCTGACCCTGCAGCTCTTGTTTGCTTTGTGGAACTTTGTAGCATCTCTCAGCTCATAGCCCAAGACTTTACTGGTTTTGTTTATGGTACTGATATTTATGATTGTCAATTTGGTGCAGATCCAAATACCACTCAACCATTGTTTCTTAATGCAGTATTGTTTATCTCTAGCAAGCTGTCCCTTTTGTTTTGTGTGTTAGTTTGAATGCACATAGTATTTTAGTTCAGTCGGACAACTCGCATTTACAAATGTTTATTGCAGCAGTAGAACATGTTAGTGTTTCTGACTTCCCTCCTCCGGATATGATTACATAGATATGAGGCGAATGATGAGCAAATACTTATAACTCTCCATTATTGTCACTTTTTCCAAAAATCAAGTTAGAACAAATTTGACATGACACGCAATTCGTTAAAATGTAAACTACTCCAGACGGACTGATGAGTGTATATTTTGAATTCCAACAGGTCATGGACATGGACTTGGTTGAGTTAAACCTGGATGACAGACATATCGCCAATGTTGTGTGTGCGTCTTGCACTACTGCCTCTAAGTGGCTAAAAAGAGACTGCAACAGAAAAAAGATCTGACCCTCTCTGGCCCTCGATGCCAGAGCTCCTGACCCAGCAGCCCCAGACTCACAGACTGCCAATCGCTGCCCGCTCCGCTCCCTGGAGCCAGACCCGTGGTTTTGTGGAAATCCTGTCGCTGCTCAACAGTTTGACTTTGCTTTTTCAGACTTTTCCTTTCAGCCTTGTTTCACCATCTGCTCATCGCTGTCTTTTTTAGTTTCTTTGCTCTCACATACTCTTTGTTTAGCGTTCAAAATTTCCTGCTGCTTACTGTCACAATCTTTGCAGTCTTAAGCCTCTCTTTGTCTTTTTTGTCATTTCAATCTTTCCCTATTCAGTGCACAGTGAGCCTTTTATCAATTTGACTCTATCACAAACACTTTGCGAATCAAAATTTTGATAGGGCTGATATGCTCGCTGGTAGGAAGCAATGTGCAGTTTCTTTTATTTTGAAAGTAGCTCTCCCTGAAAACACTTCTTATACATATATATTTGATGTGATTTTGTAATAGCATGGGCTGTAATAAAAAGAAACCAGTGTTTTTCTGTCATACAGGGAGCATAACGCCTTTTTCACCAGAATGCAGGCCACATCCAGAAGAGTCCGCATAAGGCCTTTAGAGCGGCTGACATTCATACATCTTCAGCTCAATGTGGGTTTATGACTAAGAGAATGAGTCAAAGGCACCAGTTCAAAATAGGACATGTTTCTGTTACAGAGAAATGTCAACTCTATCTTCAGTGTGGAGTGGTCAGTGCTAAAGCTGGGGGAGTGACTTTTTTTGGGGGGGAGCCATTTTGTATTCTGTCAGGCCGCTGGGGGGAAGCTGTTAGCTGCGAGGAAATGAGTGCGGAGCCGCTCTGCGAGGCGTCCTCCATTACTTAGTGTTAGAGGCAGAGCAACGGGTCCACAACATGAGAAGAGAATGAGTTTCATGTCTGTGATGGATGAGGGCTGATGGAAGACAAAACATCCAGGAGGCTGGGAGATTTATGTCCAATAGGTTTACCCATCCTGTAGATGCGGTGGTGTACGTACCCTGGGACACACTGGCATGCATGCACACACACACACACACAGTGTACATGCAACATCAGTAATCACAGTCACAACATAAGCACAGGTGTGGAAACAGCGAGCATCAGCGGAAACCGGAACAGAGCCACTGAGCTTTTTGTCTCAAACGAACAACAAAACACCACCTAGTGACTTTTGTCAGCCAGTGACTGCGTTTGAGGTTAAAAGCTTTGACTTGTTCTTCACACAACCTCAATATGGCTCCAATTAAAACTATTTTCGTACAATAAATCAAGCAGCGCCTCGGAACACAAACAAGTCGCGGCCTTAACGTTGATTTAAAGCGCGGCTATGAAGGGCTCTCCAAGGATTGATTAGTCAAGAGGAGACACGTTCAGAGAGCAAAGATCAAAAGGTGTTGAAAGAAAAAAAAATGCAGATCAATACAGAGGCAGGTTAATTCAAGTTAATTATACAGTCCTTCCTGTAGCAGGTGAAGCAGACTCAACCGAAGCTATCTGCAGTGAAGATAAATCAATACTCGATAAGTCCCTATAGGGTCGCTTGCTGTAGCACATTATTGCCATCCCATCTAGTGAAATGGCAACCAATTAAAGTCAGACAGAGCTGCTCCTGCATGGAAACAGAGGGGAACTATTATTATTTGATCTATAATATTTTCCCGTTTTTTCCTATCTTCTTCTCATCTCTTTTGGTATTTAATTATTTTATCTATCTTCATTTACCAGCCTTTGGTTTCCTCATTTCAAATTTATGAGATTCGCAAAGGTTTCCTCCATTCCTGTTCGTATTGCTTTATTCCGTGCATGGATGGGGGTGGAGATTGTTGTTATTGCTAATATTCTGTAAAGCATTTAATGCTACATTGTTTGTATGAACAAACGGTCTGTCTATCCCAAATAATTATTGTCTGAATTAGTGAATCATCTACTAATATTCATACGAATCTCTCCTGAAATCAACAAATGTTTGCAAACTCTGTCATTAACAATAATAAATATTTAGAAAGTGTTTTCATACTCAATATAAATACCACACCCCCAAGAATAAAATCTAATATTTAATATGAACACTTTTATTTATGTTGATAGAATAGTCCATCCATCTATCCATCCATCCTTAATACCACTTTTCCTCTAGAGGGAGATGGGGGGAGCTGCAGCCAATCCCAGCTGACAATAGACATTAACATCTCTGGTCAATTTAGAGTCTCAAATCAACCCAACCCCAACCTGCATGTCTTTGGATTATGGGAAGAAGCTGGAGAACCCAGAAAAAAACCCACACAGACACAGAGAGAACATGCAAACTCCAAACAGAAAGACCCCGGCCCCAAACGTTATCACTGTGAGGCTACAATACTATCCACTGCACCTCATAACTACCATCAAATCCTCCTCTACCTCATTGATAAAACCATATAAAGGGATAGTTCACCCAAAAATGAAAATCCAGTAATGCCGATGGAGGGGTGGATGAAGTGTTTGAGTCCACAAAACACTTTTGGAGTTTCAAGGGGTAAACAGCGTTGCAGCCAAATCCAATACAATTGAAGTAACTGGTGACTACTACTTCAAACTTAAAAAAACTAAAGAAATAAAACCATAAATCGACTTTCTAAACGGCTTTCTAAACGGCTTTCTAAACGGCATCATTTACACCATGTTACTGCAGGTAACAAGTTCTCCCCATTTAGTTCAATTGTATTGGATTTGGCTGCAACGCTGTTTACCCCTGAAACTCCAAAAGGGTTTTGTGGACTTATACACTTCACCCACCCCCCCATCTGCATAGTGGTGATTAGATAATGAATTTTCATTTTTGGGTGAACTATCCCTTTAATTCCCATAAAAAATACTGAGGTCATGACCTAAGTTTCATCAAAGGTTTTGACCAACTTTGTGGTTTGGAAAATTAAACAGTCAAAGCATTACTGGACTGACATTGAGGAGTTGAACTGAATCTTTCCTGGGACGTAGTTACCTAACAAAAGCTTCCTGATTAATTGTGTTGTATCCATGTGGTTTTGATGTGGCAGTCCTGGTATTAACAATGAACAGTCATCAGTGTTGTCAGGTGGCAGGATCTGCCTTGGATGACTGAAGCTGAGCCTCAATCACAGGAAACAGAAACTGAAGGTACTGTGTGTGAGTGAGGGGCTGAAGAGACGGATTTAAGAGTCATCTGCTCATTGAATGATTGGTGATACAAGTAAGACAGTGAGAAAATGAATGAAAACTTGATGAGCTGGAGATTTGCATGTTTACATGAGGCAGCAATTGAATGTAACCTGGTAACTGTGAAACCTGCTTTTACACTACAATCCCACGACCTCTGCTCTGGTATAAAACAGTATTTTTGTGCAAACACTCCACTGTTTAGCCGAGAGAGGGAGGCTTATTCAAACATATTTACTTTACCTTAGTTGATGTAGTGATGGCTCAACAAACAAATCATTTTTACAGTCTGGGATCGACGGCTGTACAAGCTGTAAAAATATCAACCTATATCAATCTAGCAGCAGGGCCTGTTGAAATATCATATATATATATATATATAAGGTGTGAAAATATCTCCAGGCCCAGTGATGCTCCCTGCAGAGTTTGACTTTTAAACATTTCAATCCTGTACTTTATTTCTCATCAGTAAAAGAATCTGTCTGCAGTGTTAAAGTTTGAAGTGTGTAATGGCCATAGGCACAGGAACACATGCAACGTGCTAGAAATTGCCTTATATTTAACATGGAGTTCAGCAGAAATGTAGCTGTGTTTATTAAGATTTCTCTTAATCCTTCGCCTTAATTAAGGAAATAACTTGTCCCAGGTTGGGGCGGCACAGCAGGAAGGTTGTGGGTTCAATCCTCATTGCTGAAAAGGGTCTTTCTGTGTAAACTTTGCATTAACTCCCTGTCTCTGTGTGCATTTTTTCCAGCGAGTGTAACGGGATCAATCGACTTTCTTGGTGATCATTTATTTGCTGGCCGACTCCTCAATGCCAGCGTCTGACAGTCAGCGGCGTCGGTGTAATTTGGGTGTTAGACCGATTCTCCAGACAACAGCCAACTTTCTTAACATCGGCTGGAAAAAAGAAAACCCCCACAGCAATTACCCTTTAAGGTGTGCTTGATTTATTCTACAAGAACAGTACAGTACCCAGCAACACTCCCAGGATGAGATTAATGGAGTGGTCGGCTTTTTTTCTCCCTTCAAATATCTGAAAGGTTCTCGAGTTCACCTTTGCACCTGTCTAAGAAAATTGGACAGTCAGCAGAGAAGTGACTGGGCGTGAGAATGTATAGATTTATGTGTGGGAAAGAGAAGAAAAATTGAGTGAGTATAGAGGAAAGGAAATTAACAAGAGACAGAGAATGACTTTTAAAGTCTCAAATTCAGAAGGTAACTTTGACGTTCTGCTTTGATAAAATACTATAAATGGCCCCGAGGTGATGATGTGAGCTGCCACAGACTCCACTCTCTCTGTTCTGCGACCTTTAGACTATGACATGAGATCAACAACACTGGAGACTCATATTATTTCAAAGAATAAGTAAGACAAACCCAAGGTAAGATCCCGGAGAGTGGGAGGTGGAGAGAGACACGAAGAAGCGAGGGAAGAAGAATAGAGAAGGAGAGAGAGGGAGCGGGAATGAGACTGGATAGGAGGATAGACAGGTGGAGTAAGTGGAGGAGGAGTGAATGAACCGTGGTGTGAACTATCATTCACTACAACCTGCTCCGGCACGAGTTGAATCTTAAATGATGGATTGCAGTGATATGAGTCATTCCTGCTATTTTTAGCGGCTGAAACGAGAGCACAGTCTCTGAGCTGAATGTATGTGTGTGTGTAAGCATCACATCATTACATAACCACACGCAGGTTTGTGTTTACTGCTCCTGTAGTCTCATGTGGGGTCATACACAAGCATCAACTCTGCTACAAATACGCCTGCAGATTTTTAGAGCCGCTTAAACACTGAAGTTTGAAAATTCTGAGGCTGCATTTTAGTCTGGACGAGTCGAAACAGGAAAAGGTTGGAAAGTATGACGTAGACACTCACAACCGCTTGCTGATTGGGTCTTTTGGTCACAACGTAGCCTTCGCCGATTTCATGATTCTATCACATGAGCCCCTTCCAGGAGAAAACCACCTGCATCAGCCACAGCTACCAGTTTAGAATGCACATCGATAATCAATTACAAGCGTCGCTGACCCTGTTTTCTTTGCTAACTGTTGTACAGTTGCATTTTACAATGATACAACTGCTCACATGCGTACGAGACAAACTATCTGCGTCAATACCCGTGTCCCGCTTGACACACATGCCTTCCTGTTTACATCGGCACCCACATGTACGTGTGTGCGCCCAGTGTACGTGAGTGGTCACGTGATATGCGTTTCCAGGTGTTAATATGGTATTAATAGTAAAACTCATACAGAGCCAAAACGCTCACGTGGACAGAGATCTTTTACCAACGAAAACGTAGTAGTGAGGATGTAACCTCAGTGCTGAGACTGACCTGTATCCCTATAGATGATCGAGGTGTCTTCAGGTACTCCTCGGCCTTGGACACCAAGATGGCCTTGTCGCAGGTGAGCACCGAGCTGTGGCTGTCTGTGGACGGGTGTCTCTTTCCCGACATGACCCCGGCTGCCTCCATGGCTATGGTCACGGCTTTAGCGCTGTCCAGGCTGTCGGTGGAGTTGTAGAGTCCCCGACCTGGACCAAGCCCCAGGCTGAGTCCGTCGGGGGCCCACATCCCACCGTGAGGGTGCCTCCCATCGTGGTACGCGTCCTGGGTGGACTCGGTGCTGCTCTGGGCTGTGATGGAGATGAGGGGTTTGGAGGTGGTGCGCGGGGGGACCGGAGGGGGGGTCTTCTTGTAGTTGGGTGTGTAGGTGATGGCTGGAAAAAGTGGAAAGACATTCTGAGTGATGACAACATATTTTTACCATTAAAGACAGTGAAACTCGTGTATTTTTTAAATGTCAACAAGTAAGAAAAACTAACGTTTTGGTTCGTGATAGATTTTCTAAAGCAAGTTAAACAAGAGTTTAAAGCAATTGTAAAGAGAGTGACTGCACATTTGCTGTGGATTAACACACATTTATGCTCTAGTTAGTTTTACACAAGCAGGACGTTATTCGGGATCAACTCAGAAGTCCGTAGCTGTAATGAAGGAACATATTGTAAAGTCTACGTGTGCCCCTGAGAATTTTATTTTTAAGGCCCAGTGATAGTCACCAATAAAACCCCAAAGTGTGAGGTGCACAGAGCGTCATGAGAAACACAAAGGCAGCGAGCAAAAAACGTCAATCTCATTAAAAACAAACAAGCTATGACCTATGACCTTTGCAAACACATCATGAACACAGTGAGCATGATCCATTGTTGCATTCATCTTCCTTGGCTTGGAAGAACCCTTTTGTTAAATGTATCTCTCCACCACCTGATAGCTGTTATTAAACACATGCTTTCAGTAATGAAACTACTCTGCTGTCAATCAGACTGTTTCAGGCCTGATTTTGCTTTAAAAGTTGAATTCCCTTTTATCATGATACAAAGAGTTGTTTGTCTACAAGCCCCCTTGTCAGCACAATATGCCAAAATATGCTACATCTGATAATATGCAGCACAGACATCATGAGTTGTTATAAAAAAAGATGACTGGGATAAATATTTCCCTATCACTCCATATTACTGCTTAATGAATCCACCATCATTACTTAATGACCTCATTAGCATGTGGTGAGCTGATATAAGTGGATATGATGATAGGATATGAAGCTTAAACACCATTTGTTTCTGTGTATAAGCAGGAACTTATGGCACATTATACAAGGTGAGTTCAACATTTAAAATTCTCTTTTGTTCCCGAACATGTTGTTGATCTGCGCTCGGGGGCTGAGTGAGTACTTTGTGTTTAAGAGGTGTGTTTTGCCTCTTCACCACTCCGCTGTGGAAACCCCTTTCCTCCTCTTTTGTTCTCTGTCAGTGCTCGGATAAGGGCAAGGACAGATAAATAATGGAATAAAGTCGATAAAGTAAGAGAGAACATCAAAGCATTTGTGACACGAGACTCTCATCAGACGTGGACGATAGCGGAAAAAACCCAGAGAAGCAATCAACAGTGCTCGTGCCGCCCGAGCACGGCTGACAACTCCCATCTTCTTATTCTGTCCATTTAGTGGCAGAAAGAGGGGAGATTACTCCCTTTCAAGTGCAAATGAGAATATGGACCTAATCCACAGAGAGGTGGATTGAGGAACGGGTCGCGAACGCCTTCTAGGCTTTCACACGTCTTTATTTTCAGAGCGAGGCTTTGAGAGGAAAGCTCGCTCGGCGTGGTTACGGGCCAAAACATCTGAGGCGCAAGCTGTGTTTCACATGTTGCGATCAAAGCTGAGAGCGTGCCAGGTTCCTCTGAGCCAAGAAGTGAGGGGGGGGGGGGAGGAGGAATAACAGTGAGTCACGCTGCGGGTTAAGTTATGGGTTATCCTTTTCCCTGACAGAGAGGTGAACGCTGTTGAACTCTGCTTCCGTTCCTGTCTTACAAATGCTTACATCACACAAGGCAATTAAGGACGTCCTTGTGAGACTGAAACAAGTTCTATTTTGAGTTCTAATGAGCTGCGTCTCTCATGAAACCCCCCCTTTAAAAAATAGTTAGGGCATTGAATTAATAGCATTGCATCCTAACTAAATTGTAGCCTGGACAACACAATTACAGAGAAAACATAGGAATGCATTTTCTTTTGTTTGCATCCCTTTTTTTGAAAGAGCATCCATTATGATCAAAACAAAACTCTGAGCTTCACCTCAAACCTCAAGCACCTATGAGCCCGTCTCGGTCTGTCCCTTTCCCGTGTTGTGGTTGTGTTTATATATAGTTAGGGACGTCGGGTCTATGAAAAGCATTCTGCTGCTCCGGGTGCTTAATGACGCACACTGCCGTCCATTCAGAAAATGTGCTTCCTCATGGATGAGGTGATGCATAAGTGAGGAAGATGAGGTAAGAGAGCGCAGAGATGCAGAGGTAAGAGAGAGAGAGAGAGAGAGAGAGAGAGAGAGAGAGAGAGAGAGAGGGGTTTTGTGTTTGTGTGTGGAGGAAAGCGAGGAGAGCGAGGAGAGATCAGGAGGAGAGAGAGATGACCCATTCAGGGGGCATGATTCAGCAGAACGGCCAAAATAGAGCTATTATTAGCCCCAGCCAGTCGAGCATGGGGGAGTCATTATTCCTGTGCCCTTCTCAGCATCTATTCAACTCGCTCACTCACTCACTGAACAATGTTCTGTGATAAATGCACCACTGTGACATGGACAAAATATAAATTAGAGGCATTAGTGTATGAAAGCCTCCGAAAGAAAATAAAACCATGTGGTGTGCGGATACCCAACCCAACCCAAGCCCGACAGACTGAGTCACCTTGGCCTGACAGATTTTATGCTAAACAAGTTTTAACAATTAATGTCAGGGACAGGGTAACACTTTAACTGCATTTGGTTGCAGGTCAGGATTAGACACAGACACAGAATGCCTGTCGGGTTCTTGTCAGGCTCGGATCACTTTCCTCAAACTGTCCATTGCTGCAGCTCCTCTTTTCAGCCTCTGTCTGAAACACCTGGTTTTAGCTCCTGTCTCTTTAAGGCCCCCCTCCCGATAAAGCCCAGTCTCTTGTGATTGGTCAACTGCTTCCAGCACGAGAAGAAATGTTGGCAATCCTCTCTTGATTTACTTCGTTTGGTTAGGGACTGTGCCAGACTTGCTGCTTGGCCTGTATAAGGCAAATCTGATACATTGTGACATCATGTGACATCACAATGATACAGAAGTACTGTCGAGGTGTTTCAGAAGCAGTGTTATTGGGAGAAGAGCTGTAATACACTGGAGGAAAGAGAAGAACTAAAAAAGCATCATATGTCTCATTTAAGCTCATCCACTGGAGGAAAATGTGACACTGCTAAAGTACCTTAACTAAACATTATCATTATTCTATGTTCCATGCCCCAGAGTCTGAGACCAGAGCTAGACGCCCCCAGACCACCAGATACCAGCTCTTAGAGGTCCAAGGAATTGTGAGTTTAGTCTGGTGGTGGACTATCTCTAAGGAGGACTTAGAGATAGGAGTCCGCTGTTTCCCATTCCCTTCTAATAGTCAACCTTGGTTTCTTTAAACATTGGCTCCTGACCTTGGTTATAACTGTGTCGGATCAGAAATTGGTTTCACATTTGCAGTGGTGATTTGTAGAAAAATGTGACAGTGAACAAAGGATCAGATGTTTATTTATCATTTAAATAAGACAAAATGTAAAACCTTCCTCAAAGGTTCTTAAGGAAAACTCTTCTGGGAATGTGGAATGAAATGTAGATCATTATAGATCATATAGTTTTTAGTCATTATCTTGTCTTGTTTTAACTTCCATAAAATAGAAGCCTGGACATGTCCCATGGTTAGAAGGTTATAGAAAAGGTTTCAGTCCATGGTTTACTGTGTCTTGTCTAACATTGCCTCAAACATATACATGACTTACATTTGGTCTGAGGGTTTGCAGAAGAAAATAACTGGTTCTTTTTCCAGCAGATAGGATTTCAGCCAATCTCTGTGCATCTAATTTCTCCAAGAATACAACAAAGCTGCAGTACTACTCTGTATTACTTGGGTTAATTGATTTGCTGAGCTGTATCCCCTATTGATCAATATCATTTTGTTAATCTTCGAGCAAAGCTGAGTGTTCTTCTCATTCTTTGTATTTGTGCACATTAATTCAGCAGGAAATCCGCAGCAAACATGCAAATGACTTTGTCCTGTTGGTTCTAGAGCTTAGAATCAGAAAATGCTTTGTGTGTAGTTCTGGAGGACAAATACAAACGATGCAATTTGTCTTTTAATTTGAAGAACTCAGTGGATCTTTTGCAAATATAGACAGTTGTTCCTCATGTGTCACTTTCTTGTTGCAGGGCCCTTTGTCAAAAAGTAAACCTTATTTTACGAACTTTGTATTACTGTGCGGCAATAGACGCTGCCACCGGAGTCTCCCCACAGCGGCCAGAGATGAACCATTCATTTTTTACCTTCTTCATTTTCTCTTCACCAAACATGAATTCAAACTCAACTCAACTTAAAGGGTCCAGCTATTTCTGCTGGCCTGGCAGCTCAGCTCAGTCTTTTCCAATGCGTCTCTCGTGCTTCTCTCCTTTCCAATGTGTGTTTCTGTGTCTCCCTCTGGCTGCTCTGCTGTTACCTTTTAAACATGAGGATCAACAGCCAACAGCCCTCAGCTATACTGATTGATCCTCTGGTACAGGTGGAGGTGCTCTCCCAGCTCTCCCAGCTCTCCTAGCCACCTCCATGCCCACAAACTGATTGTCAAGCTGGTTGGTGTAATACTGCAAGACATACTCGTCAGTTCAGCCAATACTTGACTCGGGGGAGGGTGAAACATGTCACACATCTAAGGTTGAACGAATCAGATTTATGAAGGATCAATTGTCATGTTTTGAGTGGAGCAAAGCGAACAGTATTCCGATGAATTCCATTAGAAAACTGACAGGTGAAGTAAAAGATTGTCAGAAAGAAAAACAAATAACGCTCTTCAAACTAATTTGTCCGTCAAATCTGAAATATGTCAAAGATGATCTTGCTCTCTTGCCATATTACATGAGAAATGAAAAGAAAAATAAGGTTCTCGTTCTTTATGTCACATCAAAAAAATGTAATTAGAAACACCATGTCACAACCAATGACTATATAAAGACTGTGAAGCCAATGCGAAAGTGCCGGAAACATGTATTCTCTAAAATGAAGGCGACTCATTACAATTTGTTGCAGATATAGAAACCTATGAGAAAATGACCATACTTCTAACTTCATTTATAACATTGGTAACCATTTTCATACAGAGTTTATTTATCTTCTTCAATACAGCATGTTGTTCATGTTTAAAATATGGTCCCATTAAGAATTAAATAGAAGATAAAGCACGGTATGCATTCGGGCATAAATACCACGTGATTGACAGCTAGTATCGTCCAATGGGTGCAAGTCGCAAGTGTCCACCGCCAAATATGGTTACTTGTGGTTCCAAAAAACCAATGTGTGACGTAACAGTGGGTTAACATTGGCTTCCCCAGAACGAGTTCAGTTGCCAACCTCACCAAGAACATTGTTTGGCTATCAGAGGATGCTTAACGTAAAAATGTTTGTGAACCACAGTTTCATATTTTGCTCACATTGTGCATATTCCTCAACAAAATTAACCTGAAATGAATACACACATGAAGTCGGGGCCAAGGTAGAACAAGCAGTAAAATGAGTACAACTGTTGTGTGCAGTGGAAGGAAACCCACAAATACGATATTCTGTAGCATGCGAGAAAAACAACACTTACAACTGCAGATGTGCTAAACGTCTCCCTGACAGCAAGAGGAACAAAATGTCTCCTTGTGTGCAGGTGATGTTTCAACACACAGTATGTGCAGCAGGAACAGTTTGAATGATAGAGGTTGCTCAGAGGTTGCTAAATGTATTTGGTGCGAATACTCAACTTAATCTCTCCGTCACACACACACACACACACACACACACACACACACACACACACACACACACACACACACACACACACACACAAACACACACACACAGTGCCAGTGAGGCTGATTAACGTGAGACACAAAGGTAGTGATTCAACCACTCCATCTCTGTTAGGACTTCTCTATCTATCAGGAACTGGCTTCTATGCTAACACGAGGGTGGGGCTGGCGAAGGGGGGGGGTGGCGGAGTGCAGTTGAGTGACGCGTCATTAAGAGTCTTTCTCCCCGATTGGATTTATCACTGTAAAGGAAATGCAGCAGAGTTTGTTTTGCAGAAGGCTTTTAAGGATATGCAAATGATGAGAGCGAGGGAGGGAGGGGAGCAACGGAAGATGGATGGTGAGATTCATTATTGGCACCGTCACAGTGTTGCAGACAGAAACAATAAGGAAATTAATATAAAAATAGCAACACTAGATAGTAAAAACAAGTGCAAGTGAGTGCAAGTGAGTTTGTGGAAGTTTAAAAGTTCCCTGAGAACAACCGACCCAGCGGATGCAAATGTAGTCACTCCATAGCTAGTTTTGCTTTTCTTTTCGCTCGCCTCTATTGCCTCTGATGTCGTCCTGCTGTTCATGAAAGTCACACTGTCGACTCTGTCTTTACGTAATGGCTGCTGCCGTCTGTTAGGGAGCAAATCTCTGCTTTAGCTCCTGGTGGCACGCTGAGCAGCATCTGCACGTCACCACGGAGATGCATGTCCCTGTGGTCCTAACCCTAACCCTTTTAAGAAAAAACAAACTGGCTTCTTGTCGACTAGATGGATCACTAAAACACCAGATGGAAGCTAATAATAGAAGCATCCAGAGGGTGATGTGTACATGCGGGTCTGTGCTCGTGTTCTGCTGCGGGATGTTTGAGAAAGGGCAGGTTTGAGAATGTGATGCAATCGTAAATATGTCAGGCAACAGCAGAGGAAGCACTCTCAACAATTGAGAGTCTGTCAAGACTGTGGTCTCTCCCTCAATCAAAAGAGCCGGATGATTTATGTGCAGTGGAGCAACTGTGTTTTCCAGTCAATCTATCTACTGTAGGGTCGAATGTTTCATGAATCAACAAAGAACTCGAGGGAAGATAATGACAACTGGTCAAGTCGCACAGATACGGGGAGACTGTTGTGTAAAGAAATTGTTATAATTATTAACCCAATTAGGCCGCCAAATATTTGGAAATGGAACAACTACGCTGTTCCATTTCGAAGAATCCTCCAAATATGGGAGACAAATGCGTACTTTCACACCTGCGCAATGATGGCTGTGGTTGGAGCCTTCAAAGGCCAACCTGTCCCAGGATTCATTGTGCATCGGTGACAAACTGCCTCCCGCTCATAAAACATTCACTTCCTTTGGCAAAGCAAAACTGCAGTGTGGCTTAGCATGGAGTTCAACTTCATCGAACTTTGACTGGCAACATTCCCCTGCATTTGCATTTGTGACCTTGCCTTTATTCAAAGAGGTCATGGCAGCTGCAAGAGATGAGACGTCCGATGCTTAAACTTTTACACTTCAACTGTATTAGGCTTCAATTCAACAGCTAACGGTAAACATGTTAAAGTAACAAGGGGCATTAAAACGTTCTTGATGTGTCCAACTGCACACAGTTCAACTTTGGTAACGGTGGGACAAGCTGGTGACTTAAATTGTAGAAATCCTTCTAAAACCAGATCATCTAATCTCGGTTTGGCCTTCATGGGCTGTGTCGACAACGTCTTCCAAAAGAGGGGGCCCTGAACTGTGACACAGCTATTGTGTTGGTAACTTGTAGTCCATAAATCATATGGGCTTTTTTTACATCAGCTTGCTACAGGAAAGCTCACGTCCCATTAAGCTAATATGTAGTGCACTAATAAGGAGCAGTGGAGGATGGCCCAGGAAGCAGGTTTACCTGGGGTTTGTTGGGGAGTCCGATCAATGTTGCAGGTGGAGGGGAGGCAGAACTGGATCCCTGAAAACAAGGGAGTAGGGTGGATGTTCAGAAGAATGGGCGTATCTGCCCAAACATACAGTACAGTGCAGTACAGTCAACATTACACAAGGAAGAGTGGATCCAGGGAGAGACGGCAGGCAGTGTGGATCATCCTGCACAGTGGGTTGAAGAAAATACAAAGAAAATACTATTCTAAAACATGGCATCACTAGGGAAGAACACTGCCTAGAAAGTCTAAGAACATACAGCGTTAAATGAGCATCTGGTTCAGAGAGGGACTATTTCAGTCAGGGTTTACAATCAGCAATCAGCATTCATAAAAAACACTTTTTATTTCCCTGTACAGTTTTTTTTTTTACGTCTTTGAATGATCATTTGTCTCATACTTATGTTCCTTATTGTTCAACATGTTTGAGCAAACAGGTTGTGAAGAGATCAACACACATCATCTAACCTGACTGTGACACTGCTCCAAAATTAGTTTTAACAACCACTTTAATAAGGTGAAGGTCTGCATAATTCTGTGGATTAGCAGTGACGTGTGTGGCGTCACAGTTACAGGTGACCTGCAACTGTGTGCACTGTGAAAAACCAGGCATCAATGCTATTAGCAGAGCGGTGTATACATTGGGATTCATACTTGTATATTTATTAAGGTATGTTTTCATTGTTGTGTGTCTGTCCTTTAGGAGGATTACTCATGAACATTTGAAAGAGTAGCATATGGCCCAAGGCAGAACCCATTAACTATGAAGTGGATTCAATTAATGAGCTAATCCAGGATTTCTTTTTTTTTACTATCTTTAACATTGCAAGATTTGTGAATTTTTGTGAAGCTTTATTAAAGAAATCAGGTGTATTTAGGGGACTGAAATCAATACTCAATGCATTCTAATGATCTAGTGAGTATTTTCTAAAATGCTTCTTGGGCAGTACTCAATCATTTTGCCTCTGATTTAGACAGTATGACCTAATTTAGTCCTACATCAAGAAAATGTGCTCTTAATGGGTGCTAACAATGGCAACAACCGAGGGTATAACCATTCAATACGTGAGAAGGGCTGGGCAAAGTGAAAGGATCATGATATTTGGTATTGTTCAACCTTGTAAATGTTACCACCCTACTCGATGCTCCTACAAATGTGTTCACAAAGAATGAAAATGGATATACACAGAGAGCAAATCAAGAAATTATGCAAATGGAGAAGGGCAGTTCATTAGTTTACCATGTCATTGAGGTCATTGGCTTATTTGTCTTTTAATAATATAACAGTAAATCATGTGTTATTACAAACACACCTTGCATGTCAAGTTTTCTCTGCAAACCTTGAATTAAGCAGAAATTTCACATCTACCCAGCAGCACCGTTCCCATTGTTCCACAGTTCACAGCAGAAAAAAAGACCTGTTATCATATACCAGTATCTCTCATGGCGTGATCGAATCCTGACGCCATTTATTCTCAGACTACCACTTATGAATAAACATTACATCTCTGCAGTACAGGTTAAATGTGCTGCTTTTATATGACAATTTTGCTAACACAAAGTTAAACGTGGAAGCGGCCCAGGGAAGAAAAGGCTGGTGCGTTTGTATGCCAGCGAAACGAGTGTAAAGAATAAAACAATACAACCTAATTAACTTCCCTCCCCTTTGAGAACCCTTTCAGATTCAGTCAATTTAGCAAACTTTCATAAAGTGCTCTGCGCAGATTTAATTTAAAACAACACACAGGAAGAAGGTCTTCTCTGGCAGCTCACTGATGTTCAGCTGAAAGATTCTTTTTGTTCCAGTGCACTTTATTAGAGCCCAGGCTCCAGTGGCGGATCCTATACAGAGCCCATTAATTGGACAGATAGCACAGATATGCATCTTGTGATTTGCCTGACTTTAGCGGTTCAATGCTGGTAACAGAAGTCCGCGTCTTCGGTGGTATGCAGGATGCGTTCATTGCACTGATTATCAAACCGAAACCATGAATAGAACCAAACACGTACAGTGAGGCACCGTGTATGAAATGCACAAAACATTGTGGCCATCTGTCATGCACCAATATACCATAGTTTTTGTCACGTTTTGAAAAATAGCCACACAAAGATGTACACCTCTTTTCAGGAAGGAACACAATTCAATTAATCACATTACACTTATGTCCCCATTGTATTACATTCTCAATCTTTGATTCCTGAGCAATAAGATGATATCTCATGATAAAAAATACAATATCACCTCTCAACAAGGCCTGTTATTACTGTCGTCAGATTATCAGACACATGTAATCACATTTTTTTTGTATATTTCTTAAATAGATGTATTTATACATATTGTCCAGCAATGATGTGTGTACAGTGTATGTGCATGAAGGTAAAATGAGGTTATGAGGCTACATACCATAACTCTTATAGTTCATAATTATATTTCAGTTATTCTCTCCCAACAAATAAAGAGTACAGTTTTCTGTCGATTGTGCAAACACTATTCCACAGTATCATTTGACTTGTCTATATAACTGCAGAGTCCACCCAGCAGCTCACATAGTAAACAGAATGTCCTTGTAGTTATATAATAACTGCCAACATTTACTTCACTCCACATTGGCGTGAAAATAAACACAGAGCCCAAAACAAGTGAAGCAAAGCAAGGATTGCCTGGACCTTGCATACATTTGGCCATTTTGTCCGTAGCCTATAACAAGAGCTCCAGAAGAGTCTCTTAAAATATGTGTAAAATGTCTTTGATGTAATCCACTGACTGAACAAGAACGTTCATTACAAGTGCATGAAGTGATTCAAATAGGTACTCTGATGTAGGCAGTTTTGTCCTGGAAGTTAGTAGTGATTGTTTCAGAGGAGTTCACAGTTTTTTTCTTTCAGTAAATGTGTCTGAAACATCATTGTTCAGTCACCACATCAGAGCGTTCATCACAGTTTTGCAGTCCATGACGCGTGGTTCTCACTGCTCTCGATGCAGTCCTTCACCTACAATATCAATGCAGATTGATGAATTTGAAAGTCCTTGCTTGAATGCCGATGTTCGCATGACATGTAAATCTGCACACTGCTCGCAGCTACAAACCATGAACTATATATATATACTTAGTTTGAGCTACATTTCATCTGCTGAGAACGAGGTACGAACTCACAGAGTGAGAGATACATATGTAATTTCTGCACTATTGTACTCGTATCTACCGCTCCATAGTTCCACACTTGCACTCCGATACATTGATTCTCGTCTATGACCCCTCTTCTGCCACCTGCACCACAGAAAGGCCCTCTCACTCGATCTCTCAGGACTACCCGGGGTCTCTTCTTCCATTTGTTCCCCACACTCCTGGTACACAGCCATACACTGCAGTGTCTCTACTATAATATCATCTGGCTCCTCATGTGCCACTTCCACTGAGGATGTGACTTCAAGATCTGGTAGCGATGAATCTGTATCTGGTGAAAGAGGATCTGAGGCTGTATTTGTGGGTCCAAAATCTAGTTCCAGTGACGTATCTGGGGATACAGAACTAGGAGGGGATACTGTAACAGTGACCTGGGGAAGTGGGAATTGGTTTAGTTCCAAGGCGATGTCCTGAGGCAAGTGGGATAGGAAATTGTCCATGGCTGGATCCAAACAGATGGATTCTGTTAACTGTGGAGGATCCAAGGGGCACAGCGTGGAAGGGTCATCAGTGGATATGGGTGAATAATCTGACTGGTAAAAGGGTGGGTCTAAATTGTCAGCATTAGAAGGAGAGTCATAATTCAGGTCAAATGGCTCTGGTTCAGGGTCCATGAATACAGAGTCAAGATCATCTTGATCTAGGGAAGTCAGCATGACTAAGTCAAAGTGGACCAGATCAGCGTGATATATGGTGGTGTTATCCAATGGTTCTGGAAGGGGTGGCCACTCCAAGTCTTGGGACTCAGTGTTTGGTTGAGTTTCTTCTGAAATGGAAGCAAAGGTTGAAACCAGCATCATTTGCTCTGGGGGAGGGTCAGGGGGATCATCTGGAAGGGTGATAATGGGATCTGGATTTGTGTCACTGTCAGTTGGACTTCCAGGAGAGTCTGTGTGAAGGTATTCTGACACCAAAATGGGATCTGGATTTGTGTCACTGTCAGTTGGACTTCCAGGAGAGTCTGTGTGAAGGTATTCTGACACCAAAATGGGATCTGGATTTGTGTCACTGTCAGTTGGACTTCCAGGAGAGTCTGTGTCAAGGTATTCTGACACCACAATGGGATCTGGATTTGTGTCACTGTCAGTTGGACTTCCAGGAGAGTCTGTGTCAAGGTATTCTGACACCACAATGGGATCTGGATTTGTGTCACTGTCGGTTGGACTTCCAGGAGACTCTGAGTCAAGGTATTCTGACACCACAATGGGATCTGGATTTGTGTCACTGTCAGTTGGACTTCCAGGAGAGTCTGAGTCAAGGTATTCTGACACCACAATGGGATCTGGATTTGTGTCACTGTCAGTTGGACTTCCAGGAGAGTCTGTGTGAAGGTATTCTGACACCACAATGGATGGACATCTGATGTCAGTCTCTAAATGACATGGTCTAACAGCATCAAGATTAGAAGGGTCATCACAGGTTGCGAGTGGCTCTGGATTCATTGCATCAGATGAAGACTCTATGGCTAAGTCTGATGGCTTTGGTTCTGGTTCTGTTGATTCGGCAGGATCAGGATCTTCTAATCCTGAATATGGCATAGATACAGTAGTGGGATCTTCATATACTGGATCTGGCTGGTCCACAGCATTGGGATCTGTAGATTCTGAATCTGACATGATACCATATTCATATTCCTCTGGTGGAGACACAGTAAGAACAGGGACTGGATATGGTAGCTGTATCTTATCTCTTTCAATTAGTTCTATATCTTGGGATGCCATGACATCAGAATGAGATGGTTCAGTATCTGAATGGGACTCACTAGCTGGGTTTATATTTATTAGTTGTGGGGTGATTGGCATTTCTTGTTTCACTGTCACTGAATCCTGAGGGCTTTCAGGGGCTGTTCCTGACAGAAGTGGCACCACACCATGAGTTGTGACTGGATCATTAGTGACAATGTCAGTTGGATTTAAAATTGCATGATCTGGTACATCTGGTTTTGGTTGTGGTTTATCCCTGGAGGGAATAGCAGTCAAGTCAAACAGCTCTAGTTGGACTGTTCTAACAGAGCCTGGGAGTATTGGATCCAGAGAAAGTGGTATGGCACTCTCTACATACATTGACTGTGGACAGGCAAGAATGCTTGGGTCCATTGAGAGCTGTTTTGGCAGATTTCGACGGGCACTTTTCTTTTCCTCATTCTCCTCTGGACAATTGACGGCTGCATCGGCAGTGCTCTGACGAACAAGGACCTTGCTTCTGGCCTGGGTCCCCACAGACACTTTGGATACTTGGGGTCTCTTTTCTCGAGCTCCCCCTGTCCCTCTATCTACTGAAGAGGTTCCAAGTCTTTCCGCCCCTGTTGCTCCTTCACCAACACCTGCACCGGCACCTGCACCTGCACCTGCACCTGCACCTGCACCTGCACCTGCACCTGTCTCTGCCCCTGTCCGTACCCCTACCCCTGCTCCTGTCCCTGTACTCGCCCTTCCACCTGTCCCTGCCCTTGCTCCTGTCCCAGATCCAACCCCTCCTCCTAAACCTACCCCAGCTCCACCCGTCATTTGGCCACCCTGAGGAGACCATGTGTTGTAATGCTGCGTGAACGTATTGAAATTACTGTTGAAAGCACGAAGCTCTTTACAAAGGTCCTTCCTGAGATCAGCAAGCTCTCTACGCATGGCAGAGACCTCTTCCTTCCATTGCATGCTGATAGCTGCCGCCAAGGTAGCTGACTCTTTGATACTGGCCTGGATGGCTATTGGTGACGGCCGTTCTGGGGCACTAGATCTTGGTGATCTGAAGAGGCTTGGAGAAACAGGTGGTCCAGACAGAGGTTTGGCGGTAGCCCCCATGTCATCTTGTTGGTAAAGCCTGTCTCTTCTGATGGGGCAGCCTAGATCATCATGTGCCAAAGGGGCTGTGTCTGCCAAATCCCCATGTATACTGGTCTGGTCAGGTAAACAAGAGTCTTCCTGCACATAATTTCTGTCTGCAAGACAAATGTAAATATGTATCTGTAATATTACCATAGGTGTGAGCAGCTGGAGAGAATGTGCTTTTAATTGCCACAAAGCAATAACATGAAGTCATGCACTGAATGCCATGAGTCAAAATAAGATAAGAAAGGATGCTAGTGTTATGATTTTGGCCCCAATTCACTAATCTGTATACCTAAGATGTGGAGTAAAGATTTTAATTATTTGTAATACTATTCTAAATCACAGTGCTAAGCAAAGTGCTCCCATTTTGACTCATTTCCATCAATGGTTTACACTGCCTTCTCAACCTTCATTTGTAGCATGCAATCTTCACATCTTTTCAATGCACAAAGCTGAAGCTCCTAGCTCCCGGAACACATCACAGAGAATGGACAATATTTCTTATAAATGAGGTGTAAGAACAACCCTTGCATGCTCTTCTGCTTTCATTTGAGGTAAAGCAAAATGTACTTTGTGCAATGAAAAGAGGCAAAGATGAGCAAAGCTTCAAGACATTTTCTCAAAAAATCAGGAAGTATAGTATGAACCCTATTGAAAATATGAGGTCCAGGTTGATCGATTCCTTCAAAGCACTACCTGCCCAATTTTTCAAAATAATGGCCAAATCCATCAAATACCAAACTCGGCATCCTAAAAATGCAAACATATTTAAGTTGACTGAGAAAGCAGTGTAAGCAAACATTTATAGGTATGAAGAATTGATATTAAGCACATCTCCAGGTGTCCACACCTCTAACCCTCCCTATTATAGGCTGACTGTTGTTTTTAGTTCTTGAATCTACTGTGGGAAGAGATGGAATCCGCTCAGACTTCTTGTCCAGAAACTGTCTTCGTTTCTTCCCACCTTCTTCATCTGTACATGGACGTTATCATGTCCTCTGTGAATCCAGCAACCATGGGAATTGTTGAAACCACCACCAGCTTACAATTTACAATCAGTATCAGGCTCAGTACCACAAATAAATGCATGTGTCAGCTAAGTAGGTTTAGATTTATTGCAGCAAGTTTGCATATGTGATATATGTGACTGACCAGTGGGACACTTCAGTTAGCGATATATTCATAGCCAGCTTTACATTTTCCATTATCCACACTATTGTTTGGACACAATAGTGTGCAGCTTCGTAATAAGATCTCATTGTGTGCGAACATGAGCTTTGCAATAAGACAAAATCATTTTTATGAAGTGAACAATCTCTGGGCAAACAAATTTCACAGTGTATTGTGTGATATTTGAGTGTCTGCAGCACAGTGCAGTGCATTGAGTTCACAAATAAAGAATGCAAACTTTGCATTTGGAAATTTCACCAGTTTGCAATAGAGCTGTGAGTACGTTCACAAGTGTCACCATGTGGCCTCATAAAAAAAAAAAATCACACAGCCAATATATTTTAGAAAAAGCAGTCGTGTCCTTATGACCTGATATTTCAGATAATGTCCAACTGTGATTTTCAATAGGGTTCATTGCTTTACTCTCTGATGCATCCAATGGATGAGCAGATGAAGCACTGTATCCAAAATACAGTAGGATGAACTGGTACAGCTCACAAGTGATAGCTACGGTAGACCTCCATCAAAAACAATGGAAACATACAGGAGTGATTCATGCAAAGATACAAAGCTGTTTGACAGCACAACTGGTTTGCACTAACTGTTCTATATTCATCCATTACCAAACAACAATGCCAAGTGTAAGCTTCTGGTGTCCGTTTGTCACTTTGACTCAAGCAAACAAATCCCAACATCCAGGATGTTATAGGTTGTGTAAATTCAAGGTAGGTTAATCTGTGCTTACCTGTGGTGGCTCTGATGGTGGAGGTGAGAGTGGAGGCCATGGGGGGGATGCAGTCATCGTCCTGGGAGTAGCCGGCCTGGATGGCTCGCAGGTAGCTGTGACTGCGGGTGCGGAAGCAGCCGGGGAGGTCCAAGGCCTCCATGGCCTGGGATTCCACCTCACTGAACACCGACTCGCACACCGACTCAAACTGGCCATTTATTTCTGTTTCACTCACCTGCGAGATACAGAAGCCATCAGCCCGTTTTCAAGCTAATGGGAATAT
The DNA here is from genome assembly GCF_009819705.1 of Hippoglossus hippoglossus. Classification (NCBI taxonomy): domain Eukaryota; kingdom Metazoa; phylum Chordata; class Actinopteri; order Pleuronectiformes; family Pleuronectidae; genus Hippoglossus; species Hippoglossus hippoglossus. The sequence goes on from NC_047172.1 coordinate 16,235,889, forward strand.
TTCTTTGTTATATATTAATTGCTTAGTTGTAAAACCTGACAGTGTTCTCTGTAAATTTGATTAAAACTCAATGAAATGGTGCAAAATGAAGCAGAGAAATCAATGACAAATTTTTATTTAATGTCACAAAACAGATTTTTTTGAATGATGCCTAGAGATGACTCCATCATTTCCACACTACTAGAAAAACAACAATAATGTGATGTGTGTGTGACATTGAATTGTTACACATGGTTGTTTACTGAGCAGAAAGCTGTGTGATGACTATCGTTTCATTCTCATTTGGCGAAATCAAGAATCAAAGATAAACATCTTGTTTTACTGAGGTTTGGAATTAGTGGGAGTTTAGTTGGGCTTTTAGGACTCTGAACAAATCAATACCGCTCTCATTTAAGGGAGATAAATATCTCAACAACCACAACTGGAGTTCTATAATTCGTACAGCCAAAGATTGTGCAATGATCTATCATGTAAATTGATAAATAAATGAAAAAAAATCATTTGTGGGTTTTGGAAACATATCTATGAAATATACTCAAACAACAGTATTATTTTCTATCTTTTATCGATTTTAAATGAAGAACTGTGGTGAAATCATCTGATTATATTTTTCTGGAGATTCCCTGGGGCCTCCTCTGGGCCCCTCTGCCCTCTGCGGCGGAAGAACCACTTCTCTTCCTTACATCGATTTGAGATGGAGTCGGGAATCGTTCCTAATTGAAAGGGTGTAGACTCACCTGGCTCACTTGGCTAACGCAGCTAGCCTGACTGAGGGTGCTGACAGCCCGCATGTAGCTCTGGTTCCTGGAGCGAAACTTGGGCGAGTTGTAGTTGGCTGAGGGATCCAGGGCAATGCCGGGGTGCATGTCCCTGGCGGCTTGCAGGTGGTAGCTCTGACTGAACGGAGAGAGAGGAAGAGTGGGGAGTGGGACGACAGTCATGGTGATTATTTCTTAAACAAGATATAATTGAACTTATTAACAAATATGGTTGGATGAGTGGCTGAGAGGTGCAACATGTTGACAAAAGCAATTAAGTGCTATTAAACTCAGCGGGCGTCCTCTGGGTAACCGGAACTCAAGAGGTAGACTTGGTTATGACATTTTGTCTTCCAACAGGGGTGCCTTCCTCTTTCTGCTCCTCTCCGCCGCCAGCGTCCTTAAAAAGATTTCTGCGGGGGCTGCAACATCTAATCAATGCTTGGAAATGAGAGAAATGCAAATCGGGAGCTAGTTAACGAGCAAGCACTTCAGAGAGCACTCCGGTGTCAGCCAGGTCAAATGAATGTGCTACCCCAGCATGCAGGGGCGGGAGAGATGCTCAGAGACCCGTGACTGGGTAGAAATCCGCTGGAGAGAAGATGAACGGAATGACACAGAGGGAGAAATGGGCTTTAAGTAAACTGAAGAATACTATGTGAGTCACGTTAGGACGACCAAAGTGAGATTCCCTCAGTCAGATCTGTTTGTGATGGCAGGCGGTGATGAGTAAGCAGTTTTCGTGGGGCTTTTTATAGAGATAAACGCTGGTGTTTGGCAGCGAGGAAAATGCCAGCGTGATTAAAAGTCCCTCAATCCATCTTGTCACGCTGTAGCGATGCTGTGCGTTATTTGCAAAGCAATATCAACCTTCTAAACACCCAAAGACGTCCTAGAGCAGAAATATCCAGAGATTAAGACTGAATTAAGGGGAGAAGCTGTAAATGGGAAGAAATCCTATTTTAAATGATGTGGTTAATCGCTCAAAACACACAATCTAACAGTGATGCTTTCATCGTTAAAATGAGCAAGTCATTAAATACCATGCTGCTGTAATGTGAAGCAGTGAAATCATATCTATAATGTGTTTGGAAGTGCCTTCTGCTTTGCTTCGTATGTGCAGATTGCCCCAGGTGACCTCTCACTGACTGGTCTTGAATGTTTTGCTCTGTGAGACGTCCGTATCGAGTGTGTCAGCAGGGCAGCGAGCCAGCTGGCGCCCCCACGTTCGAGTCTGACCACTGCAACATGGCAGCAACAGGGAGGTGAGGGGACGGGGGGCGGAGTGCCTGTATTCACCTTAAGTCTGCAGCAAAATTGGTGATGTAGTTACGCATGTCACTGTTGATTCTATCCAGGCGGTAAGAGCTGCGGGTAGAGAAGAAAACAGAGTTACTGGGTCCCACAGTTCGGAGTCGGATGGATGTGATGTCACTGGGACCAGGTCCAATGGAGCGGGCTCTTTATGGCATTTGTGGTGCACTGAATGCTTGCTTTGGGGGGTTTTCACCAAAGTGCTGCAAACATTAGGGCGATACCATGTGACCGACAAAGGTGGGAGAATGTTGCGGTTGCATTCACAAAGCAGAAAGCATTGGCTGGTCGAGGCCGCATCCTCTGAATGAAGCACACGCACGTATACACACAGGGAATGAGGAGTGAATTATAAGTAGGTGCACACATGCACATACACACTGCCCATCAGCACCAGCCAAAAAATGATAACAAAGCACTTGATGATGAAAAAGCTGCGCACGGAAAACAGTGACAGGACATCACACACCACCCGTTGTTTCCCTGTGCGGCTAATTATATTTGGTTAATTGAGCCAAATGAGAGTTAAAACAAAAAAAACTACCTCACGTCCTTCCCCAAGCAATGAATTTAGTCGAGCTTTTAGCTGACAAGATAAGATATAAGTGCTGAGGCTTATTTAACCCACGGCTGAGGGAAGTGAGGCTGTTTTATCAATTCAAACCACAGCAAAATGTCTCTTATGTATATTGAAGCCTACAGGGGACATTATTAAAATGATAAAGTTAATTTGAAAGTAAATTCTACAAAAGCGTAAAATATTTGTTTAACATCCTCCGCTGTGGAAAATATCCATTGCTCAGATGATTTAACGGCTTCACCTGTTGCACAAGAATCGTCTTGCAAAGTTACAAGTCTTTAAATAAAAATAACATTACCTGTTCTTGGAAGAAACAGAATGAAACTAAAACTAGACTAAATGGACTAAATACACCTAAAATGCACAACACAACAGAACAGCTGAAACAGGACAACCTTCAGGCTATTACATGAATGTAACTTTCAGTCAGCTATAGTTTTACTCTCAGGAGTAGGGAGTAACTTTCAGCAGTAATATTTTAAGTCCACCGTCCTCTTGATGCTCACTAAATAAAGTTGATGTTAGATGATAAGTTTTAGTTTCCTCTCAAACTAAATCCAGAAAAGGAACAGTATCTCAGTGACTCCAGAGTAACTCACTGCTATGAGGGGACCAAGCACCTGTAGCTGCAGTGATCCTGGGTGAGCAGGAGCGACGCCTCTATATTAGATTCTGTCCAAACAGACAGAGGTCTGAAATGCTAACTGGATTTATTGAGGTGACTCAGATGGTTACACCTGTAACCATGGTAACTGCACAGTAAGATGGTGACAGCTATTGACTCAAAATACCGTGAAGATGAAAATGAGATAAGCTAGACTAATGTGTCTTTATTTCACCCAAACTAAAACTTCTGTTCATCAAAAGAGGCTAGAATTTAAATGTACAAACTAACACTGATGATGTTTAACACCATGTTCTTCACCAAGGTCCATGTCTTTGTTAAACTGTTCACATCTGTTCTGGTTAGTTTTGATGTCACATTGTAATTAAGAATTTTTTTACATGTGTCGCCATCACCTATGTGGGCTGCGTCTACCTATACTGGACATTGATTGGTTTGTAGACAGCTGGTTGTCTTTGGAGAAAATGAATGAACCTGTACCTGAACCCCTTAATTCCATTACTACTGTAAAATCACTATGGTTTTACTTTCAGCATCATCAACTTCAGGTACAGTACTTGACACTAGTTTGAATGTGCTTGATGAACGTCCTCATTGTTCAAACATTGGAGACGAAGACTAGAAGCAATCCTGAGAGCCGCTTTTTTTTCTTCTTCTATAGTTTAATGCTCTCTCAACCTCATGCTATTGGTCCAAAAGTCCAAACTGTCAGAATAAAGAGTTTTTGCACTGTAAACAAATCGTACCGTGGTTTAATTTGATCCGTACTTAGACCACCTCTTTTGGTCTGAGGCACCCTTCACACTGGTTGTGTAGGTTTAGACTAAACAAGGTCGGAGTGAAAGTGCCCTAACAAGCTCTCTCTTATGAAAATACACAACTTTTTCTTTTCAAGCTACTGACTTTGTGTCAGTGCCGAAACAAATCAAGAGACATTTACAAACAGTTGCAAAGCTTTCTCATCAAAAAATGAAGTAAATTGACACAAACATTGACTTATTCACGGTGGTGGAATGAAAAGTGGAATAATAAAAACAGAAAATTAGCCTATCTATGCTGGACACGTCTCACACAGCCACACATCAGTGGAATGGAATCCTGCTTTGACCTTGACGTGCGAGACAGAAATGCTCATACCCGGTGATGTTTGAATGAGTAATTATATTATGTCAAATCAATTATTATTGAACGCTTTGCCGGTGTTAACTTTGATTAATTATAGTGATTCAAGAAGCTAATCATGGATGGGAGGCAAACAAACATGAGTTATTTTAGAAACTGCCAGAAATGGGTGTGATTGAATTGCTTGTGGTGTTGAGACGCCGGGGCCACAGTCATTTAAAGAGACTGATGTCGATTCTCTCCTGTGGTTGTGTGTCAATGAGATCCAGTATCAAACATAACAGACGGTGCAGTGGCTCATCATGCTAATGGCTAATGGGGGAATCTGCCACATGTCATTCAGATACGCTCATCGTCAATAAATCTGTTAAACATGTTTAACAGGACCTTTAATAAAGCTGACTCATTTCTAACATCATCATATTGGTGGCAGTGGTCTGGAAATGGGGCACACATGAGTGGGTCCTTGAAATATTTTGTATCTTATGGGGTTCTTGGCTGGGAGGGGTTGGTGGGCGTAATTGATTATTAATTAAAACAGTCATCATCCAACTTTCTAGTGTGAAGGATGTTTGGGCTCAGCGGGCTCTGTGCCGTATTCCTTAATGGGGAGACGAACAAAGAGACAACCCTGTCAACCGCGACAACGTAAGAGCACCTGAAAGAGAGAAAGATGGAGGGGACACGACCTGACAGCCTGTTCTCACTTTAACGTGATTTGCTTCAGGGACCTGCTGCTGTCAAATTTGTGTTTGGCCCATCTCAATGCCCCAGCAAGACATCAAATTGCTACAAGTGCAGAGAAAATCCAACCTATGGCACGTCTGTCTTGAATCCAATCTAATTCCATCCCAAAAAGCCAGATGAACCATAATAGTACGAGAGCTCTCATGCCAAGTGTCACCCGCATCCGCAGAGGCTCTAAAGTGTGGACTAAAAACAGATCTAGATATGGACCATAGTGCTGTGGTGCCAAGAATAAAAACAATAAATAGTCCAACTTCAAATGACGAGATAGTCGGGTATCTATCCATCTAATCTATCCATCCATTATCTATACCGCTGGGGGAGTTGGAGCCAGTCCCATCTGACTTTGGGCGAGAGGCGGTGTACACTCTGAACAGGTCACCAGCCTGTCAGAGGGCAAATATACAGAATAAACAACAACCTATGGTCAATTTAGTATCTATGATTAACCTTAAACCCAATCTGCATGTCTTTGGACTGAGGGAGGAAGACGGAATACCAGCAAAAAAACATACAGACCCAGAGAGAGCATGCAAACACCCTGAGCAACTGGGTTTCAAACCAAGAACCTTCTTGCTTTGAGGTGACAATGATAACCACTGTACCACCGTGCTGCCTAATCTAATTCAATTCTATTCACTTTAATTTTATTTGTCTTGCAACAAATCACAACATACATTTTCTTAAGGCACTAAGGTTACTAGTACTATGAACAATCTAATCTAATCTTATCATATACAAGACTGTGCAGGAATTCTATATATTTCAAACATGAGTGTGTTCTTTCATATAAACTAATTTTTGGTGCAATTAAATCTATTCAGAGATTCACCTCTTGCTGCACTCACTTTTATCAAAAATAAATCTCTGTCTATTGAAGATACACTGATCTACAGCCTGACTGGTACATAGAGATTCTCATTCTAATATTTGAGTGTATAAACAAATCAACCAGACTGTATAAACACATGGACAAGAAACTCCCAAAAAGTGAAGCAAAGGCATCTTGATTGACCCCTGGTGGCTGGCTGCAGAATAAGTTATTAATCCTCCCTCTTCTACGTTAATGGATGGGGAATATTTTTTCCTGTAAATTTGGATTTCATTAGTTATTTGATGCTGTAATTATGGGTTTCAAAATCATGATTGAAAGCTGAGACTGACTCACGGTTGGTCAAGTGCGTGAACCGGCTCCACCTCGCTCCCCCGGCTCCACCTCCCAATCGCTACTGCGCAGACTTTGGGGACAAATGTGCAAGATGGCAGCAGTCATTTCTATTTTGGCTTAATATTTTCATATTTTTGCTCCCTTTCCAGATAGTGGGAGGAAGCCGATCTAACACATACGTTTTACTCCATTAGCTAATAAACTGTCTAATATCGACCCGGCTGATTTATTGGCCCGGAGATGCAGCAAATCAATCTCAACTGGTCCCAATCAGAAAAAACAACAACCACTGGGTATCTCAGACGCACAAAAGCAGAGGAAGAGACCAAGTATGTCTCCATCTTAATCCAAGAGGAAAGACACCATATTATTGCCTTCTTAGAGTGGGTTCAGAGGAGTATCAGGACTCATCAGTAACGTCTCCCTTGGGGACACACAACAAGCCTTCTCCCCCTGACTCGATGATAATGCCACTGCTGTCAATAGGCTCAGAGTCAGGCCACACAGCCTGATCCACGCTGGTCTTTTCAGCAGACTCTCAGTAGAACCACTGAGAGAGCCATTATTCAGACGGGGCCTTGGAGTACAATAACTGCTACTGATAACCCTTCCTGCTGCTGCATCCTCATAAATCATTCACTGTTTGCAGCTATTCACAATGAATTGTCACGGGGAGGCTTTGGAAGACGTCAAAGAAAAAAAGGAGCATACTTCACAGTGGCGGCCTCAGACGTTACATTATAATGAGAAAGAGCGACTACAATGGCCAAACGACTGCATCTTCTGTGACTGAATATCATTATCACGCCGCCTGATCTCAATCCATAACGTTCGATTTATCATTGTACAGTATATCCACTGAGATTACACTCGGTTCCCTGGATGTGGATCTCTACTCTCTTCCATCCTGCAGACACACGTCACCAGAGGTTGAAAGTAACAAATACTTTGTTAGAGTATATTGTTTTTGTTAGTTTACGTCCAAACATTTTACTTTTACTCCCCACAATTTAACACAAATGTCTGTACTGTCTACTCCTTAGATTTTCACAGCAGGATCATTACTTTTGTTATATGCATTTCAGGAGATCATCCCTTTGGTTGTATTTTACATCATCGAGCGACGCCTTCCCAACATCGAGACGGAGAAACATAGCAAAGACAATTCTTGGTTTGTCAGTGCATATCACACACAGCATAAAAGACAAGAAAGGGAGAAGAGGGGCAGTGCGTATGTCCGTGACAAGGACTAACAACATGCTGATAATGTCCACAACATCAACAACAAGCAGAGCATCAAAACATCCCTGGTCTTATATAAATTAAGAATATTTCATTCAGCACATTGTACATATTTTCTCCCGGATTATTTTCATGCTCAAAAATCTTTTATTGCTATTTGTAGTATATTGTGTTTTATTTTATTTTAAATAAAAGTGGTTTCAGGGAAATTGTCTTCGAACTGCACTAATGTGACATGAGTCTCAGTTTGCTTTGCACAGAAGAAATGACCTTCAGAGGGGAAATTTATTTTAACTTTTATATTGTGACTACATTTCAGATCCCATATTTTTATACTTTCACTTGAGTAAATTTGAATCAGTAATTATACTCTTACTCGAGTCGCTTTTAACACAAGTATTTGTACTTCTACTTGAGTAAAGATTGTGTGTACTTTTCCACCTCTGCATGACACAATGCTCATCATTAATTCTGCTTGTATGTTTGCTTGCACCAATCTCTAAGCGAATCGAATGGTTGTTGCTCGCTGTGGTTTAGGGGCTTCCAAGTAGAAGAAAGTCTATATGTGAGAGGAGCAATTTCAAAATCTCTGCTGAAGTGGAGTGAGCATGGGGTCAGCTATGTGAGAGACGAGGATATGACAGCAAGAGTGAGGGAATCATCAGTGTTACTCAGTATGTGAATCACAGGTGCTTTCTATGTCTGCCTGTGACATACTAAAGATGTGTGTCTGTCACAGGTGGGCCGCTACACAGAGTTCAGACACAAGGTCGTATTTGCATAATATCTATAATTTATGTCCCATTATTCTCCTCTGGTTTTGTGTAGACCGGAAACAGAAGAGACAGAAAGAGCGGAGTGGCTTATTAGGGTCTATCTTCACGCAGCCTGTATTGCTCTGCATGGAAGAGACATCAAACAGGCTGCTCTCACATTGTGTTACTTTGTTGTTATATGGTCCATTTTCACAATTACATGCATTTTCTCAGCCATTTGTGATTGTGTAACCACAGTAAACAGTATTCCTCTATTCCTTTCTCCCTCTCTCTCAAGCCAAATATTGATTTAACCTTTCATCATATTTAATTTAAAGATAATTCTGATATCATATCTTGTATTGATAGAAAAATGTTTATACCACATTAACCGATTAACGATAGAAGAGGAAGTTGTCCAAATGTGTTTGATTATAGTGTCAGTGTGCACTGAGCTGTATAAGCTGTGCTGTATAAGCCGTTCTATCATGCCACTGGCAGGAGAGACTCCAGAGGATGGAAACACACACACTCTATTTACACCAATATTCTAATAAAAAAAGCATAAATTAAGCCGCATTTTTATTAATAGAGCTGGATGTATGTAAATATTACTGTAACTTGCAAGTCCTTCAATATTTGCATGACTACCTGGATAACCTTTATTTAATATCAAAACAACTGAGGTCACCGCAAAACACATCTGCCACGAGTCCTCTGATTTAAAACAAGGAAAAGAAACAAATCATTTTCTCTTGTCTTTCTCTTTTTATTCTCTGTTGTATATTTTTTGTTTATTTTTATTTCTTGTCCTCTGATATCATCGTCTGGAGCCGCGTTCACGTTTGTGCACACACACTGCCCACACTGCACACAAGCTCTCGCCCAAGGGTGCGCGGTATAGCAATGCTACCTCTAATGTAAATGATGCTGTTTCGAGTTGAGTTTGTATGTCTGGGCTTACGGACACCACAGGAGGAGTATTTTTACATTTGAAGAAGTTGTCCCCCCAGTTGGATTTAGCTGCAACACTGTTTACCCCCGAAACTCTAAAAGTGTTTTGTGGACTCAAACACTTTACCCACACCATCGGCATAGTGGTGAGTAGATAATGAGTGAATTTTCTTTTTTGGTGAACTATCCCTTTAACTTATATTCAATGCCTTTTACAAATTTTATTTCTAAGATTGTACTTCTTATCTTTTTTTTTTCCATACTTGTGTTTCTTTTCCTTTGAGCACTTTGGCTCAAATCCTGTTGTTTTAATGTGCAATTTAAATAAATCTGACTTGATTATTGACTATTGACTATTGATTCTCACTGTTGTCATGTACAACAACTTCTATATATTGAGATACATTTTAGTCTTTGGTGTAGATTACGGTGAAGAAGACTGATTTGAACTGTTAGGAAACAAAACAGGTGATTTAAACAGGGCCCACAACAAATTCTGAAACCATATTCCTCCTAAACTTTAGTTCAAACTATAAATTAGTTGATATCAGTTTGCTTTTTGTCGAACGGCTTTGATCAACACAAAAACAAGCTCTTGGTTGTTCATGCTCTGTAAAAACTTTAACCAAAACTACATGTGACAAGCACATAACGCGCTGATAAATTCACTCAAAATACACGGCTGACAAATCAGAGCATAGAGAAGGTTTAAAAGAGGAGGTCTGGAATATATTTTCTTTTTTAAATCATCACATTATTAAAATCTCTACCTCAGCTGTAATTACTGTTTTTTACATTCTGCTGCTAACAAAGAGGAAAAGTTCTCTTTGAATGGGGAGCGGATGTGAATTAGCTTTCTTCCGTTGCCACCTCGAAAAAATGACTCTGGAAAAGATGAAGCTGTCGGTGCACAATGCAATCATTTAAAAATACTTTAACAATACAATTTAAAAACCACAATAGGCAGTAAAATAAAACGACAAGCAACATCGAAATAGTTTCACTTGTGGATTCATAATTGAAAAATGAACATCTAACAGCTGCTGAACAAATGCATTCAGGTGGAGGAAATATTTTTAATTTTATTCCTGCATCCGTCATTCTTTTTGGAAATGAACTGGGCAGGAAATGGATGAAGTAAAGATGGAGATAGGACGTGAGGTGCTACAGACGGTGAGGAAGGTAGATGATTATTAGAACATGCAACAGGAAAAGGAACAGGATAGATAAGGGAATCCTCCTCTGACCTATAACAGCTTTACACTAACCTCTGCAGTGTATCACAACTGTATCTTGTTCAGCTTTTATTACGTTCACGTATGAATATTAAGAAAGGTAGATCATTTTCATATTTATGTTGATGATAACACAACACAGTAAATCCCTCTTGGAGAAAAGCGGTTTCTTAATTCTCTCTCAGCTACAACATTACTGCAGGTGAGGCTTCATCACTCTTCTTCATTGATCCGACTCCACTGTTATCTAATTTCATTCTAATCTAATGGATTTGTTAATGCTGTAATCAAAGCAACTCCTCTCCCATCTCTCCATAACATAGTTTCTCGTGTTTATTTCCTCGTGACATTGTCTCCAGCTTGTCTCATCGTGTAATCCTCTTATGAGCATTTTCCTCCGCCGCCAAGCTAACAAAGACAAAAGCCCTGTATTTCCTCTGCGTTTAATAGGACACATCCCAGAAGAATGCGCTACAACACTTTCTTACAGTTGAAGACACTGATATGACTATCCATAAAGGGATTTTAATGAGAACAGAGTTCAGCTATCAAGTGTTTGACACTGCTGCAGCGGTGGGCCCAGACAACAAGACAACTGCCAACACTGCTGGAGGGAATGTAAATTAGCAAATAAATAACAAGCGTGGTCTCGCTCAGAACAGCAACAGATATAAACTCTAGAAAGGTGCACCCTTGACAACTATAATACAGAAATAAGTATGTCTTAGAAGTCATGCAGGACATCCCAATGTACGGAGATAATTTCACCAAATCAAATCGTTAATACATTATTTTAATTTAAAAATAAAAAAAGTTGCATAAGAAGCAGACTATCTCATCCCTAAGGAAGAATCATTTACTTAAAACTTGGTAAAAGGGTTCGTATTTTGCACCACCTAGTGGTAGTATCAAAACTTAATGTGCTGAAACATCAATAAAAGTCTCCATGCGTCTCCACATCTTTTGCTTTTGACATCATTTGAAGACAGAGATTCCACAATAGAGATCACAAGGCGGAGCCGCAGTATTGAGGTCCCACTGATACACATGCTTGACCAATCCCGAGTCATTCTCAGCTGTCAATCATGCCGATTCACCCTGTTTTCAAATAGCTAATCATTTGGTCCATATCCCATCAACTAACATGGGTTCATGATTTATACTGCAGCCAGCCACCAGGTAGCGATCCAGATTATTTTGCTGTGTGCCAAGCTGCGATGTCGTCTATTTATATATATTTATATATATCATCTGTGGTTGAAACCAATAAATAAGCTGCACTATGTTTTTTATATAATATAAACAAATAAAACTGACTGAAATTATATAATCACCTAACTATCATATACATAACTGTTCGCTTCGCTGCATCTACACCAGAGCCGATGCAAATACACAAACAAGAACAGGCCAAAAATAACAGAAACCTAATAAAGAGCCAAACACTATGAACTATTGTGAAACCTTTAAGTAGAGTGTGTGGTACCTCTGAGAATCCAGCAGTTCCCTGGGTCTGATGATGGCCTTGACCAGGGCGTCTGGCCGCACCAACTTCTGAGGCGAAGTCTTGGGGCTGGAATCCGACTCGCCGCTCTCCTCATCCCCCATGGCTTTAACGTAGCTGCTGCTCCGCATCCGACGACAGGGGATCTCGTCATCCTTCCCGCCGCCAGGGTAACCCGCCCACTCATCCTGGGGCACCTGTGTGGAACAGCGAGGGACAAGGACACACATACTGGTTTCTACAGGTATATACAACATATGTGACAATATGATGAGGATGATATCTGAGTAGAAGTTGTGTATATACTTTTGATGGCATAGGGGAAGCATTTCTATATGAGATATAATTACTTCACAGAAAGTCTTATCTGTTTCCTTGGCTACAACAGGCTATTATTATAATTCGATATCAATACCAGCATTGGAAGTGCCTCTGATACTGCTGAAAACGCTAGATCGGGTATCAAGTATGCAAATCTATGTACTACGTATTTAAGTACATTAGTTTTTTTAATTTAGAGTATATTCGTTTCACCCCCAAAAAACTGCAATTTTCTTTTCTAGGAAATCACTTCCCATCCACTGAGCGACACAGGTGTTTGTTTGATGATGAGTAAACACACGTCAAACCCGTCACACAGCTTCCACAAAACCTCGACTGATATTCTGTTCAAATTAAATCTCAGGAAACAGGAGCTAACGTTGCTCAGCATGTGGCATCTATCCCGTGTGGAAACCTTCCGTCAAAACAAGCCAGGCTGCCTACATGCCGCAATTTTCCTCCATTCTTTAAAGCAGGTAATTGAGTCTACAGACGTTATCATCACCATTATCCCATTCAGAGTGAGAACTTGCACTTGCTGCCTGTCTATCTTCTCTGCATATGGAGTGAATATTTCACACTGAACAAGCAGCAACAAGGTTGGGATTAAAAAAAACAGAGCATCTGTACAGGCAATCTGGCTGCACAGTGTTAATGTAGGTTAACCACCCAGGTTGGTCTTAAATGCTTTCGTCAGACTATTAGATTCAATTTCAAGCAGATCACACACGCTCCATTATGGCACTTGCCACTCGACAACATGTTTCTGTTTTAGTCATGGTTGTGCTGTTTATTAAAATCCGGTGGGTTCACGTAATGAGCTGATGATGATTGTTCAAGCGTGTTATACACAATACACACACAGACAAACACAGAGACACACACACACACACAACAGTGCATTACATCATGCCTTAAGCTAAACCTAACCTTAAAACATATCTATACCTTAAAATGTAATGATTTACGTTATAGGGACTTGATTTTCCCTAACCATAAAAGCAAGTCTTAACCCTCAAACATCCCTTGGAAAGAGTGAGGACCGACCGAAATGTCCTCACTGCGTAAGGTCTATGCTAAAAATGGTCCTCACAAAGATAGAAGTACTCACAAACACACACGCACAAATACACACGAGCAAGGATCCTCTACAGACGTCCCCTACGTCTCCTTCTCTGTTTCCTCCCGTCCAGATTTACCTTGTTGAACTCTGTTGACCGTGTGCAATGGTCAGAAGCTTTAGTTGGACACTCATTTACATGGTCAATGGGCTGCACTCACAAAATATGACATTGTCAGTAATCATTAAACTCTATGTGGAAGTTGAAGGTTTCTCCAATGCTGTAGCCATCCGTCACTTTAACATTCTGGCAGCGGGGCCAGCCTCGGCACGGTGCCAGTCCACCCAGCCCTGGATTTCATTAAGTTAAATCTGACTCAGGTCCATATTTCGTTGACTTTAAAGCCATTCATGCTGTCAAGACAAGTTGTAAACCCCCCGTTCCCCACAATAACCATTAATTATTAAAACCCCAGCATAACTGTGTGATTATATGGATAAAACGGATTCTGTGTTTTTCTTTCGACACGTTCTTGTACCAGTAAATGAGTCAGTCATTATTCACAGGTTCACAGTGAACTGGTGGCAGTTGACTGGCTGTGGCAAATGTCAGGAGGAGATAGGTGGCATCCAAATGTCATTACTGCGTCAAACTCGTGACTCTAATTACTCTCTGAGACAAATGTCAGCTCATGGGAAAATCCCAACTGAAATGTCATGGTTATTCAATAGGTAAACTAGAATTACCACATTGTAGTTGAATGCCTCCTCCAACCAGTGCGGTTTCAGTCTACAACATTTTTTTTTTCACCATGACCTTCGACCGTTTGATAAATGAAGTCTAATCAGTTCATCTGATAGTCTAAGTGAACATTTGTGTCAAGGTTGAAAGGATCTTCTCATGGCGTCGTAAAGATAATTAAAAATAACACATTTACGAGGCATAAAAGGGTTTTGTGAGCTCACAGTGACATTGACTTTTGATCTCGTAATCAGGTAATTCATAAGTCGAAGTAAATTTTTTATGCTGGATGAGGTCACTATGACGTTGCCCTTCTTCTTTCGACCACCAAATTCCAATCACTTCCTCTTTGAGTCAAAGTGAACATTTGTACCAAATTTGAAGGTATTCCCTCAAGGTGTTCCTGGGATGATGCATTCACGAGAACAAAAACGTGTTTTGTTAGGTCCCAGTGACTTATACCTTTGACCACTAAATTCTAATCAGTTCATCCTTGACTCCAAGTAAAAGTTTGCACCAAATTCGAAGAAATTCTCTAAAGGCGTTCTTGAGATATCATGTTCACAAGAGTGGGACGGATGGACAACTTGAAAACATGATGCCTCCAGCCGCTGGCTATCGCCGGCGTGAAGGCAAAGAAAAGCTGCTGATCTTTTCAAACAGGAAATGTTTGAAACAGGAAATTAGTCCGACTTGTGACACTGATGAGCCATTCATTCATTAACAGCTCCAAAAGCATCTGTTAATTGTATTCATTCATTTCCACGTGACACTAATTCTACTGACCTCTGCCATTAGCTCACGCCCACCCACAATTACTATGCTAACAAGTGTCACGTCAAATCAGAACGACTCGAATAATTGATCAGTTATGGCTTCATTACGACACTCTTTGTTAATTGCAGAGATCGAAGCAGCCTTTGACTCTCATGTTTCATGTATGATGAGAAGTTAGGATGGAGGGGGGGGGGGGGCATGACTGATGGGGGATAACAGTCTGTCCTCTCAGTCTTTAAAGCTCAGGAGCAGATCTCAGTGAAAAGCTGAGGTGTTGGTCAATACGTATGTGGCACAAAAACACTTCTGCAGCAAAAATCATACTCGAACACACACTATTGCAGAAAAAGACAAAGACATTCATGTATGAATTACGCATAAACAAGCTCATTGTGTCGTCTTCTATCCAGAACATGCACAGACAAGGATCCACTGATTCTTATCCCAACCGATGCAAACACACTTAAACACATCCTGATAAAAGTCATTCATCTCCCCTGCAAAGACAGGCTATGCAGCAGCTACCAAATGGAGTCGATGGGTTAATTAAGTCTTGGAGGGGTTTGGTATTTTTAGACGTCTAATTAATGAACGGAACGCCGGAGGACAGGCGCAAGCTGTGGTGAGGTTTGTTTAATTTGGATTTGTTGATAAACCGGATAGATTGCAGGGTGTCCCCCAGTGAAGATAAAAAAAAGTGAGATTGTATTGACTGTTGTGGAAACACACCATGGTGTCCCAGCATGCTTAGCAGTATGGACACTGTTCAACACGGGGTTTCACCGTCAATCAATCAGCCAATCAAATTTAACTGTGTAGCACCTTTCATGCAGGTTCGGGCAGTTAAAAGTGCTTCACACACAGATCAAGTGTAGAAGATAATCCTGTGGAGCCAAAGAGTCTGGATCGCCCCCTGGTGGCTGACTGCAGTTACGATCATAAACCTCCTCCATGTTGACAGATGGGACAAGGACCAAACTTAACAAGTCCAAGGACATGTTAAGTTTGGTTTTAATTAGATATTCGAGACTATTAAAATGGGGTGAAACAACATGATTGACAGCTGAGACCGACTTGTGATTGGTCGAGCGTATGTATCAGCGGGACCGCAGTACCACGGTTCCACAACAAAATCCCTACTGTGCAGACTCTGACTCCAAACGATGTTAAGATGTATGACGGCAGCACTCGTATCTTAGCTACTTTTGGTAAATTCTTGTATAATGGGAGGACGTGGAGAGACTCACTGTGCATCATACAGTTTAAGACTGTAATAGAGTAAAGTAGAACCCTGAATAAAGATCTAAAATAGATCTTGAGCTAAAAATCCCTCTGAGGGAAGACATGGGGTTCAGAGGTTATAATGCACCCACAGGCTCACTGCCATAAAACCATTCTACGTTTTTTTCAGGGACGTTCTGATGGTTCTGACCTTTTAATAAACTAGATTCTGCTTAGTAAAGAACAGACATGACTTGGGGGGAATTATTTTTTTTCACATGGTATGATGAGAGTTTTCTTGTTGCAAACTGGGGTATTACCACAACCGGCATCTTGTTTACACAGCTACGTTAGGACTTCAACATTTAACCTCAAATAGCATTGTTGTTACCTTTACTTTTGGACTCTGCAAGAAGACGTGTGTGCTGTGTGTGTGTGTGTGTGTGTGTGTGTGTGTGTGTGTGTGTGTGTGTGTGTGTGTGTGTGTGTGTGTGTGTGTGTGTGTGTGTGTTTGTGTGTAGGCACCAGCTCATGCTCCTGCAGTGCAGCAGTGCATTTCATTGATTAACTCTGCAGCTCCATCTATACACAGCGCCTCTCCCTCTAAGACACATAAGTCACTGCTATTAACTCAAGAAATAGAGTTGTATAGACAGAGAGGGAGAGAGATAGAGAGAAGCAGGATGGAAGGGATCTATTGCAGAAAGATGGAGAAGTGGCTGAGAGAGAGGGAAAGGGAGGGGGGAGAGTTTGAGAGCTCTTCAAGCTACAGTCATTGGTAATCCCAGCCAACAGGCTCCAGCCCCTCATTTCCATCCCACAATATTGCATGGATGAGCTGTGTATGACAGAACGGGTGCTGTTTTCCTTTTTTTTTTCTCTCTCTCTCTCTCTCTCTGCGTCTCCTCTCTCTGCCTCACAGGGGACACTGAATACACATATTTTACCTGACGGCCAACTGACTGAACACACACGCCCACCACCCACCCTTCACCTCTCGTACTCTCTCTTTCACGCATACACGCCCACACATGCAACATCTAGAAGACTGTATGGTCATCATGTTTTCCTGTTTGTGACACATTATTGTGACACTCAATTCTAGAAGGACAATAGAAGGTCAAGGTAAGAATCATGAACTTTAGGGTGTGAAAAATCGACATATCCTACTGTCATAATAAACATATACGATGTCTGAGGATCATTGAAATATCTAGTCTCAATTAGAATATAGCTCAGGCCACAGTTTTCCATCTAAACCGTCCAAGCCAGAGAGAAAACTCACCGCAGCCGAACCAAACCCAACAGGCATTCTGCTTTTTGTGTCGGGACCCAACCAAAGCCCGATGTTTTTCCAGATTACGGGCACTTGCAGTGTATTAAATCGAGCAGCTAGCCCAGCCGATGAGACAGAACTAAATATCGTTTCAAAATTGTTGTCCGAACTCGGCCCGACCTGTTGGGTACCGAGTCAGGTTCGGGTCAGGTATCCATATAGTCTCAATGTTCAAGAGTCTACAGCTATGATAGTGGCTCTGTGAGGCTCAGGCCCTGCAATGTTTTGAGCTAAATGCTAACTTTAGCAGATTAACAAGCTCCAAATGCTAACATGTTATTCTATTCCAACATTTGCTAATTAGCACTAAACAGAAAGTATAGCTGAGGCCGATCTTGACCACAAATATCATGGTGAAATTATAGGAAAAGTTAGCATCACTAAATCCATTAGGATTCATCCTCAGGCCACCATGAATATCTGTAAAATATGTAAATGTTGTTTATTCAACAGATCTTGAGATATTTCAGTGTGGACCAAAGTGGTGAATCAGGGAACTGGCTGACATAGTCATCACTAGATCCATGCCAATAACATGGGTAAAATGTTGAGTGCCTGAATTTTGGCATGTTTTCCTTATTCCTGTGGATAACTGGGTGAATTTAGATCTGATCTTTCCAGTGGTTCTACAATTCTTCTGACACTGAACAATGATATTAAGAAATCCAATGCAGTAAAGATAGTTTCTTCACTTGCTCTACAGTCGACTAAACACACCAAAAGTCTGTCTTACTCTCATTGTCACTACAACTTCACCGACATTTAAGATTATAAAAATATGAAAATGCAAACATACTCTTGGGATAATCTAAAGTTCAACTCAACTGGATACAGTAAAAGTACAATTTAACACATAAGCCTAAACAATAACCACACTTTCACTAATCCCTCCATTCCAAATAAGACTGAACTCTGTCCAACATTCATCACATATTTTATTGTTCAGTTAACTGAGTTGTTGAATTAATTGCTATTTCTACTCGCTGGGGACATGTTAAATTGTAGTCGCCCATTAACACAGAAATAGAGACAAAGACAAAGACAGAGAGGCAGTGAGAGTCGTGTCAGACATGCATTTATGTGACCCTAGTGAAATAGCAACAATCCATTTGCCAAAGTGGTTCTATAGAGTGAGGAGTTTTAAAGTACAGCTCTTGATTTACTGGTAAATCTTCATTTTACCCAAATGAAATTTGGGTGGTGACCAAGAACAGAGATTTTAGAATAAGTGGCCAGGGTAATGTTTCTTAACAAGGAGTTTGGGTAGATCTCCATATTCTCTTTCTCCGCTATGAGAAGAGCAAGCAGATTGGACGTGTCCAGCCACAGCCAGACCAGACCGACTGGAGGGAACAGATCTCCCAGAAGGCTTGGCAACACATGGAGTTCTCCCATGAAGTAGCAGGATGAAAAACACAGAGGAAAAGGACGTGGTAGCCAAAGTCCAAATTGATGCAATAAAATATTCCTGTGCTAACTCATGATATTTCCCATTTCTCTTTTATTAAACTTTGCTTATAACAGGACAGACAGAGACAGTTGGCTGTCATGGGTGGTACATCACTGGCTGACCATTGGCAGTGTAATATTCATAACAATTCACCTCCCACTGCCTTGAGGGCTATCCTTGTCAAGCTCAGCAGGCAAATGGCTGACAGTGGAGGGTTGTCAGCTCATCATTATAAAAGCTTGGCCCTGTGCTCCGCTCGGCCTGTCTCCCTTCAGCTGGCATCAACTCTGCATCATCTTATTTTGCACCTTTAACACCTCCACAACACACAGCTCACACATTCACAGAGTTCTTTCATTGCCAATGTTTCCTATCTGCACAACCCAATTATCTGTTGACTTAATACAGTTTACATATTCAGAACAAATCCTCTTGTGTGAACTTCCTTTATATAACAATCCCTGAGAGCTGTGACAATCCACATGTGCTTGCTACATCCAAGGCGGGTCAAAAATGATTGCTTAGTACATTTTCATCAGTGTAAAGGATGTGACTCTTTATCTATATCTTGCTACTCTAATTCATGTCTGACCATTAAGGGGCAGGACATTTAAAAAAAAAAAAAAACAGTTGATGGCAAATGTGCTTTTACAGCCTGCAGACAAGGAAGATTTGCATTAATTGGGACACATTTTGGTGGCTCAAAACATCTGGATAAATGTTTCTAATTTGACCAATCACATTTGAGCAGGCTCTGGTTGCCTGCAGGTAAACAGTCTGTGTGAAGAGCAAAAGAGGCAGAACACACTGACCGAAATGCATCGGCTATCAACTTTTTATTTTATCTGCATTCATATAGAGATAGCTGTTAATAGAGATTATCCAAAAAGTATCATTGTTTGTGACTTGTGTGGTAAAAGAAACTAGTCAGACTGTAAACAGTGTACAGCGAACGGTAGACTCATAAGTCTTGGCCCAGATATCCGCTGTATACACGGGAAGCCCCCAGAGGCTAATGCCTCATCAGACGATAGCCGATATGTTGGGATATTGTTCCAATACTCACTCTTCAGTTAGCTAACTACTAGCTACTTATATAAGCACATATGATACACAGAGGAGAAGATATTAAAAGAAAGAAATTCATAGAATAAATGAACGTGAATGTAATAATGTATATAAAGTATTCTTCTATTCAATACCTCCACATTCTCTTAACACAGGACACAAAATGATGTCAGGTTCAAAAATCTAAACTTCCACCAATTCAACACAGAGGTTCATGAAAGTAAATCAAAAGTCAAACATATATCCACAGACAACAAAAAACTCTTTCAAAAGGTCCATAACTGTCTCTTCAAAAATGTGGGGGAAAAGGGAGGATTCATGACAGATGATAAACTACAAGGTCAAATTTATAGTTCGCACCAAATGACTATAACTCCCTATGTTAAGAGTCATATACAGAACAAATCTAAGCAAGAAAATGCTGATAAAGCAGCAAATATTGGTATTAAACCCCCAAGGAATTGTTTGCTATTATCATTGATTTGTCTTTGAGAAGCAGTAACAAAAATGTGCTGAACCGTGGACTTTTAATTGCTACTTAAATTGGCCTGACAATGCCCTTGTAGAATGAAATGAAACTTGAGGATTTAGATAACAACAGGTCAATAACAAAACAGAAGTATGAGCAGATGCTTGCTGACACGGTGGTAACCATGGAGCCACCCTGTCGCCTCAGGGCAACAGACGAGTAATATTTATCTACAAGCTGCTGTCTGATCCTGGGACAAAATCATACAAAATCTTAGGTAATGGTTCATGGCCTGATAGCTATCTGGAAACCCCTTCATGAAAAAGTTAGGGAACCCCTGTGTGGGCGTGTGTATGTGCGGAGGTTACAGTAGCTTTCCGTCACAGTGCCAGTTTGGTTTCTGCTGCTTTGCACTTCACTTTTGTGTTTTAATCATCAGCCTTTCTGCTTCTCAAGCTCCACCTTTGGCAAGCCATCATGGCAATTAATTGGCTTATTAAATCCCTCCGCAATGCCCCATCAGCAAAACTATCATAGGCTAATCCTCCCTTTGTAGCATGGTTACTGGGCGCTAGGAGAGAACAGAGTAGAGTTTGCTGGAGCAGCTGACTTATTAAACAGGTCTGAGAGCTATCAGTAGGGCTAAGTTATTGTGCTGGGAAGTTACTGGTTTGGGCATAAGGAAGGTGGCACAGATAGCAACTCTAACGTCAGTCCAGGTGTACATCAGTGTGTGAAAGAACAACAGAGAGATGGCGGACACACGTTCAAATTCCAACCACTAACATCTGGCTTTTGTCTGTTATCGGAATGGATACAATCGGCATTCACTCCCAGGTCAAATGACTTATGTTTTTTAACTGCTCTGATAGACAGTGATGAAAAACATGACATGCAGGTGAATGCGCTTGCACCTTTTACAGCGCAAAGTTATGACACGCATTGAACTTTCAGCCATTGGCGCATAAATGGCCATGGACATATGTGTACTTTTTGTTTACATCTTGGGAGCAACGTGCAAACAGCGATCCCTTCTCTTTGTATCATGCAAGATGCAACACAATGTTCCGTCGCCGCTGAAGTAAAAGCCATGAAAGTATAACCACCGTAACATTTTCACTGGTCTCTATAGTGATTTCAGTTGTCTGTCGTGTTTTCCACTTCAGAAGTGCAAACCCCTACACTGGCAATGGTAAAGGCGTCAAATCGCTACCTGCTAACTTTGGTGTAAAAGACAAATAACATTGCGTGTTTGTTATCCACAATCATCTCCTTTAATTAAAATCAAGTTCATGATCCTACTCATAAAGGAATAGCAAAAGGTGCGTGTGTGTTTGTGTGTGTCTTCAGGAGGGCTAATTGTGGCCAATTTCAGAGAAAGAGCAGCCAAAATGAATCTATCTCTGTCTCCCCCAATGTCCAGTTAATCAATCTCTCATACGTACACACGCACCATAACCCACTTCTCACACAAAGAGTGTCACACACACCTGCTGGAAGCTCAAGCATTAACATACAGACACCGAACATCTGTCTGTTTGTGTTCTCATACATCTACGACACTTCAGAAAGTTGTTTTCCTTCCCTTTGTCATCAACCAAGGACGCAAACAAGGTGACTAGCACGTCATCAAACCATCTGGTGAATGATAAAAAGAAAAAAAGAAAAAAAACACCCCATCTCACACATTCATACATGGACACACATTCAGTATAGTCCAGTGCAGACAGTTGTGGGATAAATCCTAATCAGCTGCAGCAGGAAGTGAAAAACTTCTCAATGTGACCCCTCGGAGTGAGCACCATTCCTGACTATTGGCTCTATCTCTCTGCCTGACTGCTCCTGCTGATGAGCAACAACATTAGCCGTGGGGGAGCAAAAATAGCCATCCTTTTTTCGGCGTTTCTCTCCCCTCTCTCTGCTTCCTGGAGGATCTCAGTGCATAGAGGAACGGGCCTCAGATGTATGCATCTCGAACTTTCCCCCGCCCTTCTCCTCTTCGATACATCTTCCCCGCTCTCTCCGAAAAGGGCATTGATTCTCCTCCGGGGAGTGAAGACGTGTCACCCTGCATGGATTGGATTGATAACGGCCGGCTAAATATAGCCCTGCGGCAGGAAGCAGGAGCGGGGGATATTTTTAGAAGTGTTTATAGTGCAATGACTTGGACACTACCTCAGCTGAATGACCAAATGGAAGAAAGGAAAGGGTGGAGGGGTGGCACCATACACTGTGGCTGTCTCATTGGGAGACACTCAGAGGGATTGTAAAAAATGTGCCTGTCGGGTTGGAAACGACCATCAGTTATGTTTAATAGCACGCACGTCTAAAATTAGCCACCTGATATATATTTGGCCGACATAAACTTTGCTCACTTTAGCTCCATTGGCTGATTTGATTGGCTTTCTGATTACAACAGCCTCTAATCCATACAACACACTCTCTGCTTAGAGTACCCCTTTCCCAATGTGCTGAAGTGCTCACTTTATTTTGGCCACAGGCGGTACGAACATGATGCTATCACATACCACATTGTTGTTTACTGAGCAGCCTTGTTCCAAAGTCAATTACTTTCGCTGCTTGGATTTGCAATTTTCGATTTTCGGGCATGCTTTCTTTCCTTTTTCCACACAGTCTACCCTTCAGCTTGCATATAAAAAACCTGTGAAACACTTCTGTGAAAAGCGCTGACTCATTTTGAATTGATCCCCGCAGTGTTACGGGAGGGGGTCTCATGCAGAGCCTGATGATAGGGCCTGAGCTAAATGCTAATCTTTTTTTTTCCAGAGTTAAAACCTATGTAAAATCGAAGCAGACAACGTGGTAAAAAAATCTGCATTGATCTCTTCATCTTCTATCCTCACACTGCTGACTCATCCCTTCGAATGCAGACCATTCACTGTATGGAGTTAATTGATTCGTCCTGCTGTGAAAGTTCTCTCTGCTGCGAGCGACTGGCTGAGCCACAGGACAGGTTGACATTGTCATATACAGAGACAAACAAAACAATTTCAGATCAATCAGTTGTTCAGCTGTGATAAGCAGCTAATCTTCCTTGATCGACGACACCTATAGAAAAAGACCGGTTTGTGTTGTACAATCAACGGCTTATGTTCGGGGGAATAACGTTAACGAGGACATTGTACTTTTATGTTGGACCCTTAATCACTGTAGGGACTGGGAGATAATTTATTTTTAACATCCCTTTAACTGCATGTCGTTATTAAAGCTAGGATTTGCAATCGTGGAATAGCTAGCAAGAGCAGGTTACACAAATATGTCCCCTCAGCCCTCTTCTCAAAGCCACACCCCAAAAACACATGAATGCTTACAGCCTGACAACCGCTAGAGGAAGACTTTTCCGTGACTCGCTCGCTAATTTCTGGCTATCGTCTCTGGGTCAGCGGTTTATGTCTCTCCGGCTAGTGAAGACTCCCGTCATGTGCCGTGACAGCAAGGCGGGGAGAGCGCAGCCAGGCGGGTCGGTTAGTGACAGACAGGTACGCGAGTGAATGAAATGAGTGGTCATGTTTATCACAGTCCTATGAGGGCCATAGACTTTTTTTTTTCCCCAGACAACTTTATATATAGGTTGGCTATTTAGACGTGAAGAGGATTTCAACAAATACAATAAAACATGTTTGAGAAATAACCTTTAAATAACCATCTTCTGCTCTCAACACATCCTCCAATTTAAATAAACTAAATTGTTTTGCAGCCTGTGAATTCCCCCAATCAAGTGGCATCAAGAGTAATGTGCATGCAATTTTTGTTAATCAGTGAAATTAGAAGCTGTGGTGTTTCACTGGAAAATGTGCATACTGATGGCATAGTCAGCCAAACTCACCTGTAGATAGTGACAGGGCCTGAGGTTGGGCTTGAGGTCAATTGGTGTCATGGGCTTCTCCAGGTTGAGTGAGGACTTCCTGTAGGCCTCCTTGGCCTGGCTGACCGTTAGTGTTGACCAGGAGCTCCTCTTCATGAACTTGCCCTCTGGTGCCATGCTTATGCTCTCGCAGGCCGAGCACTTGACGTCGTTGTTGCTCTTGGAGGTTTTTAGCGACAGGTCTCCTGCCAGGTGGCTGTGCATGGAGTCAGGGTAACAGTGGCTGATGTGCTCAACGGGATGTCGCGACATGAGGCTCGGCGTCCTGTATGTGCTGTCGCTATCCAGGTTGTCGTCCGAGCTCCACCATCCTCCAGAGCGTTGCTTGCCACCACCATCAGATTTACGGTCTTTGCTCTTGCTGCGTTTGCTGTGTTTGTGGTGGCCCTGGTGGTGGTTATGGTGGTGGTGTGAGCCTTCCCGGTGCGAGTCGCTTTTGGTGCCATTCATCTTGGAGGATCCTTCTAGAGAGTGCGACTTTGTGAAAAGCTTCTGTACTGAGTGAACTAAGTGGCGTATTCTCCCAGGACTTTCATTGCGCTGCTCTGTGGTCGTGGTTGTGGTGGAGGTGCGTTGGTATTGCAATGTGTGGAAGCCATCCCGGTGCAGCGGCATCTGCTTTTCAAATTGGTCCATGAGGTTTGGTGGGATTCGGTTCATCTTGCCGCTGCCGCCGTGTGAGGAGGAGCCACAGTCATCTCGGGAGTCCCTGCCACCAGACGTGTTTCCACCGTTGTCCCGTGAAGCACTGCCGTAGTGCATGCGGGGGAAAGTGCTACTAGAGATGGAGTGGTCAGTGGCTGACATGGACACGGGCATCACCATGCACTCAGAGTGGATGGAGCTTCGCGGGGAGCAGCGGTGGTGACCATCAAGGGGGCAGCTCTCAGTGGGGCTAAGGAGGTAGGAGGGTGACCTTGAGTCGCCATGATAAAGGTGGTGGTCCAGGGCAT
Source organism: Hippoglossus hippoglossus (assembly GCF_009819705.1). Classification (NCBI taxonomy): domain Eukaryota; kingdom Metazoa; phylum Chordata; class Actinopteri; order Pleuronectiformes; family Pleuronectidae; genus Hippoglossus; species Hippoglossus hippoglossus. The sequence continues at coordinate 16,261,176 of NC_047172.1, forward strand.
GGTCGCACTCGGCCAGGCCACAGGTGTGAGCTGAGATGGGAGAGGTGAGCTGCAGCTGGGCAGGGCGGCCACCAGAGAGACCCTTCATGTTCCTGGGTGGAGGGGAGTAGCTGTCCTCATCGAAGTACTGCGAGGGCGACCATGAATACTGCTGGTCTGAAAGCAAGAGAGCGAGAGAGAATATGAATCTCTCAGAAGGTAAAAAAAAGACATTTTCGCAGAAATGCATTTAACACATAATGATAAGCACGAAAAAAGCCTAGTACCAAATCATGTCTTCTTCAAACAGGCTGGTTATTAGACGCTGTTCACACGCATCCACCTTGACTACAAAGGACACAAAAAAACTCCAAATGTGGCACATCTGAAATGTGGAAGTGAAATCAACGGATTGCACAGACAAAATCTCAGCCCTTCCATTTTTTTCACGCTCTGTTCAGGACGGCCCACTGGTGTAGAGACAGGGAAACAAGAGAGAAGGACAGGCGACAGGTAGGAGCCTGCATTGCCATTTATCCAATGCAAAGTGAAGTAATAGCCTATCACTTTGTGCCGCTGGTGTCATCCATCAAAGCCCTGAGGAGAGCGCTTGTGAGCCGTATGGCCGGATAAGCGTCCTTGGGAGGCGATCACAGAATGCACCCTCCCTCCTTCTCTTAGCGTTGGCCATGTAGTCTTAGATTAACACCCAGTTCTGTGTGATTGGTCACCAAGGGCAGACGTCTCCGCACGCCATACAATTGTATTCAACTTAATCAGAGGAAACGATTACTTTATCTTCACCGCCACCTGCCCTCACTGTAATTACACTGTCTGGCCTTTAAATAGGGTTTGGATTATTGGGGTAACATTTTCAAGGGTTACACAAGTGCTAGGTTATTAATGACACCATGAATATGATACTTGATCTTCTGCCTTAACATGGCGTTATTTTGGAAACAATAAAGTTCAGCTGATCCCAGTGTAGGATAGATGCTAGTCTGAGGGTCTCCAGTGGTGTTTTATTTTTGATTTATGAGGTTTGAGCTAGCTAATGACTCTTAATTAAATTATGCTAATTAAACATTCAATCTTATTAATTAGGAGCACAAGTTTAATGTATTTTATAAAACCATACTCATTTTGTCTCTCACTTTATTTTACTCATTACCTGCTCCTAGATTAAAAGCTAAAAAAAAAGCTTCTCCATATTACAAACTCATCTCCACCCCATCTTGTGAAACAGGAAACAAAACACCAAAGCAAGAAAAAAAAAACCAGAAGACAAACAAAGAATAACCATATCCATCTCACTTGCCTGCCAATGATACGCCTCATAAGCCGCATGCACTTTCACTCTCATTGTAACCCCATGAAACGAAGGGGAGACTTTACGAGCCACCGGGGTTAGCGATAGACGGAGAGGAGATGTAGGCCAAGCTCTTTTCAAATATATCTATGTAGTAAGATGTCAATAAACTCTCTAAATATTATCATCAACTTCATTCTGATATAGTGGCACGAATACCAAAAGCAAACTTGACAACTGAGGAGTAAAAACACCTTGACTGAGCTTATTCAGATGCCCAGGCAGATAACAACAAGTGTAAACCAGCATGGGATGGAGTTCAGACTGGAGGTTATTGTCCTGCTCATGATGATAGTAACAGCAATAAAAATAATAAGAGTTTATTTCTATAGCACTTATCTGATAGGGTGACAGAGTGCTTTACGATATACATGGGAATGAAACAGCACAGAATAAAGCAAGACAAAACAAAAATAAGAACCACAGAAATGTTAAAAGTAAAGAAAATGAGGCATTAAAAGGCTTTCCTAAAAAAACAAGTTTCAAACAATGGTTCAAAAACAGGTACAGTGCTGGCAAATCTAATCTGGTTGTGTTAGTACCACTGTTCTTCTCCAGAAAACTGCTTCCTGTTTGTTTTTCCTTTTCCACGTAACTAATGGTGACAAAAGATTTTGTCTTTCCCAAAAACTCTCATCACATTGAACATGCCTCTCTGTTCTGTGTTATTAGGTAAGCTATTTTCTTTTATGAGTGAACTGTTGCATGTTAGTGTGCTTTAAACTTTCACAGTTAAATAAATACAAGTATAATATATCATACAAAGGATCTAAATTCATGCAGCACAATGAAAATTCCACCCGTTTTCCTTTTTGTCAAAATCGTGTTCCGATTATTATTATTATGATATTTTCATTTGAGGACATCGTTTTTTTCAACAACTGCTTCTGGTTAAAACACAACTCTTAGTTATTATACTTATCAGGGCCTACTGATCTCAGATAGCTGTGGTAGACATAAAAAATGCATTTCAAACGAAACCTCAGGTGTCAGGACGTTAAACGTTCCACCATAAAGAAAGAGTGAAATGAAGAATATTATGTCGTTTTCATTAACCTTTCGAGGGAAACAGTCTCTTTGCTTCAGTTATGTTTGGCTGATGGAACGGGCGACAAGATTTCATCCCCCTCACAAAGACAGGAAAGAAAAATGGTTCCATAATGATTAAACCAACTAATACTCACACATCCCAGATAAGAGCTGAGACATGAAGAGATTTCAAGAAAAAGCCGCCATATTTGACCTGATGACAAATTGATATAAAGTCACACTCTGTATTCTCACATCTCCCAACCTTTCCTGTAACTACTACAGTACTACTACAATTTTAAAACTAAATATTTGTGATGTCTTGATAGATATTGGATCCCTCTGCATTCAAATACTAGTATAAGCTTCACTGTGGCAGAAGTTAGAAACCAGTGTGTGTTCTGTAAATGTCTCCTGGGTGCAGTTACTGATGTTTATCACTGGCTATATTGAGGATTTTACTCTATTGACAAGAGCTGTGAAAAATCTCTCTCTCTCACACACACACACAGCCACATGCACACACACACACACACAGACAATGGCCCGCTGTGCTGTCAGTGAATTCTTACTGAGGGTGGAAGCTTCCTTTTCATCTTTCAAATGAGATAAAAATGTATTCCTTTCAAACTTAGTTTTAATGAGGTCTAAGATCTCAAGCCCCGAGGTGCAGCCGTGCTCTTCTGTTGCTGTCGCCCTCCATCTGTCGAGATGAAAACAAATTCTCGCTGTTTACCAGTCTTACATGAGGACACCTACTTGGCAGCCTGATGTAAAATTAATCCAGGCTACTCTGAGCGTGCAAAAAAAAAATGAAATCAAAAAAGATAAGACGTTTTTCCCCTCAGGGGGAACTGTTTTTGTCAGGCTGCACATAACTAAGCTGAAAATGAAAAAAATATTTATACTGGGAACAATTCAACAGGTTAAACCAGGTGAACGTGCATGTCCTGAGTCAGTTGCTATCACTGCTCGCTGGTAACTGCAGCAGAAGGATGATGGTGGATTATTGACAGAGGACTGATGCTACTTTTCTGTCTGAAGTTATGTCCCTTTCTTACTCAAAGGCCCAACCATTCCTCAAGGTATCTCAGGGAGCTGCACTGAATAAATGATCTACCATCAGAGTTATGGTATTTCATGTGATAATACGACAGATGACAGACACATCCACCCTCCATCTCTCCTTCTCCTCTTCCTCCGCTGATACAGAATTGTACTCTAGTTAAAAGCAAAGATAAAATAAGCATTCAAAGAGTTAACACTACAAAGCATTCTGATGGTTATTTCATATTTATGTATTTAAAGACTGAGGAGAAAGCGTCTCTCTCGGTGAGTGTGAATCCCTCTGGCAAGTGCTCTGCGAACAGGGAGACAAGTATCTGTGACATCTGAGGACAGGGAGTGGACTTTCTTCTTTTACACTGATACAAGCACCTGCCATCACATTATCGGCTTCCTGGCTGAGGTGCCAAGTGCTTCGGTGGACTGTTAGGAGGGGTGGTGAATTTAGAAAATGGAGTGCAAATAATTTACCGCACAACACATTTTTAGAAAAAAAAGAGATTCTTTAATGAATATTAACGATAAGATGAAACTTTGAACTTTCAAGGTCCCCAAGGCCCCTTTACAGAGTTCAAAACGGGAAGGAAAATACCAAGGACAGAAAATAATAGTAAAAATGCTAGACAGGGGATAAAGAAACAAATGGTCAAAAGCCTTTGAGAACAGGTAGGGTTTGAGGAGTATATATAAAGATAGATGACATGACTGCTTCCCTAAAGTGAAGCCAAAGTGTCGCCCCCTGGTGGCTTGCTGCAATCTAGGTCAAAAAGTCCACCTACTCCATGTTAGCAGACTTTGTAGGGATTAAACTAAAAAGTCAAAAGCACACGTAAAATATTTTTTTTCTCAAAGATGATCTCTGTCATGCAAGGTCGTTTTCATCACAGTGATGCTTGTTCAAGTGCTCATGTTCCAGTTTGGCTCTAAGAATGGGGTGAAACGTTATGATTGACAGCTAAGGGTGACTTCTGATTGGTCGAGTGTGTGCATCAATGGGACCTTGCTACCTGGGCTACATCCACTGATCTCTACTGAGGAGGGTGTGGCTCCTAATGCACAAGATGGCAGTATTCCTATTTTGTATGGGATGCAGGAAGTCATGCAGTTCTAATGTTGGGGTACATAAAGAAAAGAAGCATATGAAATCGGTAATAAGAAGGAAAAGGCAGGAATCTTTAACCTTGTTTTCTTTAAACTAACCCAATTCACCGGATGCACAAATGTTTTCACTGCAGTGACGAGAAGCCCTAGCTTGAGCAGACATTTCCCCCAGAAAAATATAAACCAGTCACATTTGACTAAACATTCTGCACATTCCGAAACCATCCAATCATGTTTGACTTAACACCTGAACTCAGCTTCATAATGTAGTCAGAGCCCCCTGGGCTCGACTGTGATAAACACACCTTATATCTGACACAGGGCGTGCAGGGAAGGGAAACAGAGTCAAAGGAAGAGGCTCATTTACTGAGGGCTTCTGTTTTGTGCTTCTGCTCCGCCTGCGTGCAGAGTGTGAGTAAAGGTCGTCTTGCTCCTCTTAACACATTAGCATTTAAATAGCATTATATCTGCACTGAGTATCACTGACAGCTCCCACTCTTCCACTGGCTCAGACCCTAACTGGAGTTGAAAACAAAGTTAAAAGATAATAAAGCTCCAGACTAGACTGAGAGATCAGAAGCATGCGACCTTCAGACTTGGCCGTGGTTAGCATGGTGGCTAGCAGCAGCAGCCGCAGTTTTGTTTAAAGGGAAGATAAGGATAAAAGCTACTGTTTTGAGGCAATGCCTTTATTGTGTTGCATCACAGAAAGAATCTTTCATTTCTAAATCATCCGGAATTTTTTTTGAAACAATTTGTGATGTTTGCTCGTCAAAGTTGCTGCACAAACAAATGTATAAACATAGTTTGAAGAGAGTGAGGCCAATGCAGAAGTTTCTAACATGGATCCTGCATCAAGATGGCGCTGGACAAAAAGCCAAGAGCTCAAGACTTGGGTGGGTGCCACTTGATATTGTGCAACAAATCTTTTTGGATACCATTTTTGACGCAGCAACAAAATAAGTTCTAAATATATTTTCCCATAAAAAAGCCTTGTCTTGCTACTTAGGCAGCCTCCCTTTCAAATGGCCAGAGCTAAGCCACACGCCCTTTTTCCCGGAGCAAATCAAATCGATCGAGCAGCTTTCTTATCCGTCTCCCAAAGGTTAAATGCACTCTCCTTAGAATCCTGGCCTTTCCTTAGAAAATGGAAAGGACGAGGAATTGTGTCCTCAACCTTAGGGGTTAATCAGCAATGGTCTGAGCTATTAGATTTAAGGAGTGAAGGGACAAAGAGGAAAAGTAGCAGTAAATCCTTCAGCTTTGCAAGCCCGATCATATCAGCAACTCATAGCGACTCTGATCAAAATAAGGCCTCGGTTTTCCAGCTTTGGCAGACATCCCGCTCACTTGTCCATCTAAGTGACAGCGCAGCACGATTAATGCATGCGTTTGGAGTGTCGGCCGTGAACGGAAAGTGAACCTGCAGCATTTCAGTTGCTAATGCAAAACTCCACTAACTGAGCTGTTTCAAACTGACACAGCCGTTGGGAGCCAATTACTTGACATTTTTCCACAGACATCGTCCGTCTCTGGCTGAGCGAGACACCACAAATGTCAGGAAAAAAGACCGTTTCTTTCATGTTCGATGCTGTGACGGACACCTAATGTCGAGACATGAGATAAAAAAAACACAAAGGCTTTTATATTTGCTGAGTCATCACTGCATGTGTCACATATGGACAGGTATACGGTCACATGGCAGTCACACGCTTACACGATGGGGCAGGACCTGCTCTCACAAATGGTCATAAATCAAACTGGCAAACTGGGAATTCATGTCGTGAGAAGCTAGTCACACATGATGATTCACTCTATTAAAAAAGACCAAACACTCGCTTCAGTGAAACACAGAGTTGACAGACACAGAGTTGACAGACACAGAGTTGACAGATCTCATAGTCAAGTGTTGCAGACGTGCGTGGATTCTGTTATCTAAGTGCATGCACACACATGCAGGACACATATACATCCTTGTGTCCTTGTGGGGAGCCAAGATGTTTACAGAGTGTACCACAGACTATATGTAAAGATGGAAGACGCATCTCCTCTCACTATCCAGAAACTTAGGCAAAATATCCTGGAAGAAGAAAGAAGAAAGAAAATGATTCCCAGGAAATAATCTTTCCTGAATAATGATTAACATTTATTCCCTCAGAAAGTATAAAAAGTGCACACTTCCGCGCAAAACACTCGGTGCTGCACAGTAGAAACAAAAACTAACAGACAACAAATGCTCCTGAAACTTTTTTTTTTGCACCTCCAAGGCACCTCAGGAGCGTCCACTGTTGTTTGTTCATTTCTTGTCTTCTGGCAAACATTCAGTCCTAACCTGGACTGATACACATGTGCATCACTGGAGGTTTGGCTCATTGCACCGTAGCCTCTGGTTAATGCTGCGCAGAACTGCTTGTAGTTACGCTTACACACCTGAGCGTGTTGTCTGGATGTGAGAGACGGCAAAGACAGAGAACTCCCGGTCACCTTTGCAGTGATCAAAGCCTAGAGCCCACCATCCTTCTCCCAGGAGGATGTGAGGGTTTGCCTGTCAGCCCGGAGGGACAGACTGTAGCAGAGTTATTGTCTAAAACAACAGTAATGATGAAGTGAAGGCAGTGTGTGTGTGTGTGTGTGTGTGGCTGTATGTTTTGGTAGATAACAGGTACAGAACACTGCAGAAATCATACGGATGCAAAGCTATAACGGCAGATATGCATATTCCTGTATAGAGCTCTGAGTCTATCAACCTTGGCACTAATCTCTTCAAAAATGATTAGGCTATTGGCAGGCTGTCCCAACAAATGTAAAATGGCAATTTCTCCTCTCTTACACCCAATTTCACCAGCAGAGTGGCGAGCTGAAGGTGGCCATATAGTATTTAGCTGCAGAGAGATTATGGCGGCCAGATAAGGAGAAGCCGCTGAATGTCTGAATACTTATCGTGGACCCACTAATGATGAAGTGCGTTATCTGTGCTTTGCTCAGCGCTCCTCCTCGTCTCCCTCTCTCCAACAGTCAATGTAAGGACGGGGACGATAGGTGACGGGAAGAAATTTAACGGAATCAGCGTTCCTTGTTCCTCCCTGAATGACAATGCTGAAGGCTTTTGTACTGCACAAAATTTCTGCTTCCTCTTTTGTGTCTCGGCATTGAGCACAAAAGACTTTTTATAATGTTTATATTGAGAACGTACAGCCTTTTGTCTGCTCTTCTAATTTCATCCCACACAACATCACAACAGCAGGGAACGGAGCCAAATTGTCTTAGTATCTTTGTATCGCTTTCTTCTTCGAGCAGAGACGTCCTCAATCTGAATCCTTTCAAAGCCCCTTTATTAACAACAGCCACAGAAGCTGACGTGCAGCACAACAATGCCGCTGCGCAAACTCTCGCCAAGTGTGGTGGATTGCATTGGCTTGAATTTACATGGTGGAATCATAAATCTAGTGCAGCTATGAATTAATCATGCTGAATGTGAAATTCTGCGACTGGAAAGGCCCTGTGAGTGTATGTGTGTGTGTGTGTGTGTGTGAGAGAGTGAGAGAGAGAGAGAGAGAGAGAGAGAGAGAGAGAAAAAGAGAGTAAGTCGCATCTTATGTAACAGCCAGGACCGCATTGCCAGGCAACTTGTTAGAGGAAGCCTCAGAAATGTTCCCGGTTGCCATAGCAACATGCGCTGAAGTTCACATGCTTTGCAGCCACCGAGGAGTTCGGGGAAAATGAGAGATAATTTGATTTTGTCATTTCGTTATTATTTGCACAGATGACGTAAAGAAACACGTCAAAGGCGGCGATGAGCATTTAAGAGGTTTTCAGGCAGCAGGTTCGTCACCGTATTAACTGCCCAGGACCCAGCTCATATTTCCCGGCAGAGTGAGAGATCCAGACCAGGCCCTCAGTCCCCCAGAGACAATCCCATCAGGGAACTTATTTTGAAAACACTACAGATCCCCCCGGGCCCTGCAGGCGTCCACAGTCCTCAGTCTGAAGGAGACAATTGAAATCCTTTTCCCTCTAATGTAATTTTCCTCTCTGCAGACCACAGCAGCACAGAGCGCGGAGGGCGGGGGCCGACCATAATGACTTTTTGGAGATGGAGGCGATACAGACAGTCCAGTTCAGATCCTTGTCTCTCACTCGCCTTTTTTCCCCCTCCCAAAGTCAGCCGGAACATTAGCGCCGCAAAGTCAATCAGCGCGTTAAATGATTCGCTGTGATGTTAATCTGGACAAAATCTGAAAAATTAAGTGCACTGACAACATCTATGGGTGGAAACAAGTGCTACTGATGGTATGCAAGCTCTTAATTACCGTGAGGATCACAGGAAGTGTGTGTGAATGGAAGAATTCAAACACTGCTACATTAAACCTTCACTGACTGAAAAAGCAAAAGCACGCAGTTGTGTAGACGGAGACAATCTCGCACACAACAACACCCACGTGTTGATGTGAATGGATGAAGGTTGCATGTTGCTCAGGGGAGCGAAGGTGAACCTGGACACATCTGACGGTAAAATGTAATTAGTGTAAGTGCCTCTCCTAGTGTTTTACTGGCCTAATTCACAGCAGTAAAATGAAATAAGTGCTATTGACAAAGCCTCGGCTGCTCTCAAAACGCATCATACAAAAACGACACATTCAACAGGCAGTGATGGAGCAGCCAAACAGCAGCTACTGCCACTACATGAGGCTTTATACAATTAACCTCTTGAGCGATGTGCTGCAGACAGCCGCCACCATTATCATTAATGTAACTGTACAGTTTGGGTGTTATTGCTACATAATAGCATGTATCTCACACCTGTAGATAATGCTACAGCGTAATTTAAAAACTCATAGTTTTAGGGCTGCAGCTAAAGTTAGATTTCTATTCCTGCATTAAGGGCTGTGCGTAAGGCTCTGAGGTTATACAGTGGGCTACGCCATAGCTGACATGTGCAAGCTTAATTAGAATATCACTCAGTACAGCACATTCCTCCACCAAGGCCACAGTCCCCTGATGAAACCACATTGGAATTCACAGGATCTGGATTTTTATGTGGATCTTCACCAAATTCATAAATATCCGTCCCCTACAAAAAAAATGAAGATGCAATTTTTTACATCAAGATCCATGAATTATTCTCTGATGAATCCAACAAAAATAAACACTCTATCTCAAAATATACAAGAAAGGACCTGTCCCCTATGGATCTGCATATGGATCTGCACCAAAATTGTGGTAATCTGTCCGAAAGCTTTGCGTAATCCTGGCAACAGACAAACAAACAAAGACACCAGGATGAAAATCTACCCACAAGAACAGTGATTATCTGTTTGTGTTTTCCCCTGCTTTGTCTAATATGAGTGGATTTTGTAAGAAGGGGAATCAACAGTAAAGAACAACCCTAAGGAAGTTGAGGATAGACCCTCAGTCGTCCTCTCATTTTCACTAACATACACTTCACGCAGAGAGTACACTTGCAAAGCTTCTGCTCACAGCAGTCGCCACTCTGCATAAATGAATGAATGCAAACACAGCAATTGCAAGGCTGTAGTCCAGTAATGAGACACAGGGAAACGATGTCGTAACTTATCTGTTTGCAACCATAAATCTACATGTGCGAAGCTCACTGTTGCTCTGTGCCACAAAATAAATGAAGGAGCGTAAACGCAATTACTGTGGGGAGTAGAAGACATGATACGGCCTGATTATATGCAACAGACAAATCTAACACGGAAGAGGTGAAATCAACTGGTAATGTTCGAATGTAAATCAAAACACAAGTAGGACTCCAATAAAGGGGAATTTCAGAATTTTTCAACCTATGGGCCATATGTTTATAAATGTGACTTACAAAAACGTTTGGCATCGGTACAGTAGATCACTTCCGACAGCAGCAGCAACACAGCGGCAGTGGCTACAATGTAATCTTATGGGGCAACTGCGACAGTCCACAAAATGTCCACTAAAAGTGCGTTTTTTCACCAATAAAAGCAACGACGATGAGAAGTCTTTGCTACCAGCGGAGATTGAACAGATTCACATTTTCACATTGACTAATTGTTTCAGCTTGAGATACTTTAAAATGTACACACTCATAAGAGCATCATCTGCACAGAAATGTTCATAAATGATGTAAATAAAAATGAACAATGAAATACAAAGTTTCTGTAAATTTAAATGGGAGAAAACAATTTTACAAAAAAATCACTCATAGGGAATTCAGCTCCTTTGCATTTGTATTGATTGATATTGTGTGGCTTCCTAGAAATAAAGAGTTGGTGCCAAAAAGTACCCACAGTAATGGAAAAACATCAAAGACAATAATAGACCAATGGGGGGAGAAAGAGTCCATGGACACAGAGGTCATAAGAGACTGGGCTGTTTGATATGTTGGATTATAACTGCACTACACATATACTGTATGTTAGGTATGCGACAGTTGCAGTTACAGCAAATAAGGACATTATGACAGGTTTTGGTAAAAGCTACTTGTTGCACCTGTGTTCTCCCACCTGCAGCACGATGCTGTGTGACTTAAAAGAGCAATGCAGATCAGAAACCGCATGCACATTCATGCCGCCTCGAACGTCAACATCTGCGCTGAAGAACTCCTGAGGGGGCAGGTTGGCTTTCATTTGCTTCCCCCAGGTAGTGATTATAGTAATAATTCAATGGAGTGAGTGGGCTGATGTAGTGCCCACCCCTCCACCCCCCCGCCATCCCAAGATCCAATACAAGTAGCTGTAATGGGATAAGAGGAGATGCGGAAGACACGGCTGTAGGCTTTCGTGAACGGGCGCACTGGATTGGATTTACTCGTTGTTAAAAGCTCGAGCTGTCACCTGCTCGTTGAAGTGTGTAACAGAAAGACAGAGAAAACAACTCAAGAGCAAGAGATTGATCGGTGACGGGTCAAACATGTTCCCCATTTTCGGTTGATATTCGCACTTCACTCTCCTTTTTACACAAATTCCCAGGGGTCTTGCAGCAGCCTCTTCCACAAGCCATTTTGGAATCCCTGTGACGTGACCGGGAGCAATTTGTAATGTCAGAATGTTTAGCACATGTATTTGTGTGTGGAAATCAGTTTGCTGTCAGATTGAGGGAGCGGGTGAACAAGAGTGGTGGGGGGTGAGAAGACAGGGCAGCGTTCAGCGGCAACAGAGCAAAGTTTGTCAGGAACACTCGCACGGTCAAAGAAATGGAGGTGACAAAACTATTTGACTTGGAAGTTTAACTCAGCTCTTGGGAATATTTCCTGCTGCTGCAATACAAAGCAACAACAGGGTAAACACAGTGTTATGATAAATAACACAGGCAGCAATGCAGATCGTCCCGCAGAGAGAAAGCTTTCTGGTAAATAACAAACAAGATACCTTTCATTATATCACTCACTCTAACTGCTCGGCAAAACAGGCCTGGAGAATAAAATTTATGAGCTACGGATAAGATGTTTGTCGATACCAAGACTTACGCCACGGCTCGAGAAGTTAGATACCTCAAGATCCTGCTGAAGTGCAACGCTGCTGTTACAGCAACCTCTGACATGTTACTGAAGCAAAACCCTTTAAATGGAACCACTACACCAGACACCCATCCCTCCATCTCTCCCTCCATCCTCCCACCCCATCAAGACTCCACAGCGACTCTCTCTTGTTCATTACCTCCCAGCTTTGAGCTGGATGTTGCTTAGAAACAAAGCTCGAGCACATCACAGCCGGGACCAGAGTGTTAGTCTTAGCCCCGGGGCATGTACAGTGCACGGGGAGATGTGACAGTCGTAACAGCCGCTAGCTGTGTCTCAACTCAACGACCTCACCCTCCAATGTCTGTATATTGTAGAACAAGTATGTTGCAACAAGGCAAAAATGCTCATCCTATTTTAGAGGCTGTTAGACATTTTGCATTCTTTGCCCAAATTTGAAGAACAAAAGCTGCATGTAAATAGATAAAAAGACTGAAAAAATATTGATAGACCAAGAATTACTGCAATGCTGTTGCATTATTACACCAAACAGCAGTTTCAGTGTACGTATGTTTCATGGTAACCATGACCTAGACCACAAAAATCGAATGAGTTAATTAAGTTAAGTACAAGTAACAAATGGTCAGACGTCCTCACTCCCTTAAGGCAGACTGGACCTATCATGTTAAAGAGGCCAAAGACATGTTTTCTTTAAACCCCACTGGGACTTTGACCTTTGACCACTCAAATTTAATCACTTAATCTGCGAGTGTAAGTGAACATGTGTACCAAATTTGAAAGGATTATCTCAAGGCGTTATTAAGATAACACATTCACAAGGCATAAAAGGGTTCGTGAGGTCACAATGACCTTGACCTTTTACCACGAAATTTAATTATTTCAGGCTTGAGTCAAAGTGAACGTTGATGAAATTCCTTAAAGGTGTTTTAGAGATATCTGGTTCACAAGAGTGGGGTGGACAGAGAGACACAAGGACAATCCAAGACATATTGTCTGTTGCCGGCGTGGAGGCATAAAAATGCCACAAACTGACTGATTGTCATTTCACAAAAGACAATACTTAGTTTTATGATAATCATTGGGTTTAGGGCTATTGATTAACAATTCATTGACAAAATAATTAATAGATAATGAGGCAAAACACAGGTAGGATATCAAGTTTTGTGTGTTTTATCGAGCATTCTACACGAGTACCTGAAACATATACAATGATGCAGCTCGTACCAAAGGATTGGATTCAAGTTGAAAATTCAAATCAGAAGGACGAGGCAGAACGAGCCCCGGCTGTGCGAGCTCTTTGTCGTGAGAGGAGAAGACCAATTAAATCTGCCCCCAGTCCCCTCTCTGGCAATTATGCCACTGTAGGTTGTTAATGGTAGTTTGCCTCATTGTTACCATCATTTTTAAATTATGCAGTGAAACACTCGCACAACAAAATGCGCTATAAATGTGTACGATGAAATATTCATCTGTATGAATATTGAAAAGGCACGACATATGGGTGGTCTGTCCCTTGACTGAAATCAATTTAAGCGGCCGCTCCCACTCTCATCTCCATTTCCAACAAGGCGAACCCCTGAGGGTAATGACCGCATCGTTGCATCACACTGCTTCCTGATTGGCCTCTAATGCTCGTCCTTGAGGCCTGAGCTTTGAAAAATTCCTATATGTGATGTGAGCGCACGATGCAAACAAATGAGCCCACAACAACTGCTTCGCCGTTAGAGCTGAGGATCATAGAGAAAAGAGGAGCAGAGCAGTTTGGGTAAGGTAGCGGATTCATCTTCAGTGGGAAAACGTGAATCACAAAGTATTCAATATTTGCAGGTTGTGGTTTAAAAATCAACAAAGCGCTGTGGTTAGTTAGGAAATCTGTGCAAGCGTATGTGATCCTGTTATAAATGAGAACAAGCGTCGTGCTGTCTCACATCATTTTAGCCTTCAGGAAAGGAGAGAGAAGGAGCCGGAGCAGAGCGTGAATTAACATAGGACAAGGTGAGTCAAGACGAAGCATGCAGCAAGGCATGCTCATGATGGATTAACGCTGTTCACCATGAATTAACAGGAAATATATGAAACATGCTGTGAATCTGGTTCACTCAATGGTCAATTTAATACAATTTAATACCTAATTATGTTTCACTTGTCATACTTTAATGTCGCCTATACGTGAACAGTGAGAGGTGGTGATTTAATTGATGCTGCTCCCCTTGTTCATGGGCTTTGTCAGTCTGATAAAGGGAATAGATAGTAACTCATTACCTTGAGTTATTGATGCTGTGTATGCTCACGATGCGCTGGGCATCGTTCACTGAAGTTCTACCGGGATGTGACGATGACCAGATCAGGAGGGATGAATTTGTAAACACTGGCTGTGTCTCTATTACAGTCCCAGGAGGGGCAGAGCTGCATTATATGAGTGTATAAAGTTAAATTACACTGGAACTAATGAAAGTGTTTATGGGTTTTCCAATGAGATTGAAGATGTACTCTAAGGTCAACAGATAAGTGAGGACTGAGTCGAGAGCAGAGGTCACAAAGTTTAGACCTCGACTGCTGCTGTTTGACTCTCCGATGTACAATGTGAGTTTTAAAGTTTTTATAGTGTTAGATTGAGCTCTGAACTGTGAGATCTCTTTAAATTGCTATCACAATTTTGTATGTAGTAATGATTCATCAGTAAGATGGTATATGACCAGTGGGCACACTTGAATTTAAACAGTACCTAATCTCCTCATTTGCAAGAACTATTCAGTGGAAAGGGAAGATCATAAAATCGGTGTTGCAGTGAATAGTCTCCTCTATTACTTACAAAATAGTTATTTAAGCTAATTTAAAACTTAAACATCCTTCTATATAAAAATGACTGCTACCACTTCCTGCACAGCACACACTATTATGCGATGCCCTGTTTTAGTGAAACTAATTAATCCACATCATGATTTTAGATTAATCTTTCAAGCCCAACATCAAGTAAAAAAACACCTGGTTTCAGCCTCACAATCTGCTGTTTGGGTTTCAAATACTTTGATTGGAGCAGCACTTTGAGGCTGTATCACAGACTGTATAAAAAGATGGACGATGCATCTCCAATTCCTCCCATTATTCAGAAATTAAGCCAAAATATCCTGGATACGAACATCTTGGGCAGATGTTTAGCAGTTAAAATGTCCATCATCTTTATTCAGCATGCGGGCAAATTAGGGCTGAACATAAAGTCAAGCTGCAGCTTATGAGAATGTTGTTCCCTTTGCATGTGATGAGCCCAAAACTAAGTTAAACCAAGGGTGAATTGTCAAATAAAAAGAATGTCCTGATGACGATGCTGGATAAAGTCTGCAATAGTTATTCATCCTGAATATCCAACCATCCATTATTCATACCGCTTGTCCTTTGAGTGTCATACTGAGGCTGGAGCCAATCCCAGGAGACATTGGGTGAGTGGTGGGGTTCATCTTGGACAAGTGCATCTCAGTGAGAGGAGCCCACAATAAACCCACAGAGACACAGGGAGACCATGCAATCTCCACATAGAAAGACCCTTGTCGGCTGGCAGGTTCGAACCCAGATACATCCTTGCTGTGAGGTGACGGTGCGAACCACTGCATCCCAAAATTTCATGACAATTTATCCAATCATTGAGGAGAACGTGAGCCTCCTGATAGAAGAAAAGTTGGGGAACCACTGCAGACATATGGAGACCATGACAGGCTAAGTGGGAATACCAATCTATCTGTTAATTAACAGAGTATTTTCAGTATAATTTTAACTTCACTCATCAACACTGAATCAATCAAATATAAAGGTAATCAATTAATTATTTGCTGATTAAAACAATGGCAATTTTCTGCCCCCTATATTTACTGTCAAAGCCAAAGTGAAGCTACTGTCACAATTACACTGACTGTAAGGCAGGAACACATGGGCGATATCTACCCACCTCCTCACCTCCCCCTGTTGATGACAAACAATAATGAACCAGCGTCTGTCAAGCTGTTGTCACCGCCGCCTTGCAGCCTGTGTCATCCCACATCTAACACCACATGAATCAAACCCAATGAATCACAGCAAAAGAGAGATACGGAGACATTCAGCCATTCAGACAGAAGGTCTTGTTTAGCCATCAAAATGTTTCCCAGAAACGGGGCAGATAAGTGGCGGTGCGGGCACGATTTCAACAGGTTAGAGAGCTCTTCAGGGCGCCAGGGGGGAAATACCACAGGTTGCATTACCTCGACAGAAGTGCCCTGGTGGCCGACAGTGATGGATTGTTTGGTTTTTAAAAATGAACGCTAAGTGAGCCCGGCTGTCCCTGTGAAGCACGGTGAACCAAAATTAAGTATCTTGTATGCTCTTTGAAAGCACTTCAGCCGGTTTCAGAGGTAGTGTCCCGCTGCAGAGTGATATAAGAACTTCACTGCTGCCTTATTGGAAATCCACAAAAATGCCAAACAGGTTAAATTCCACCTCCATGTGATTATTGACGCTCAAGCAACAGGGTGCATTACATTCCAGCGAGACACATCCGATGGAGGACCACGAGCCGTGGCATGCATCCATCATCCTCGGCTCCACTGCCCAGCTTCCTGCCACTAAGATTAACCCAGAGTGACCTTCACTGAGGCTGGGTGAGGAATTAATGTTTCCTGAGGTCCACTGGACCCAGGCACAGAGTCATTATGAAAACCCCTCGGGGGAAGTGAGGGGCCTTTAGGGTGAGGACACAGTACACACTATTAACCCCACTGATCTTGGATTATTGCCACGTCAGACTGATGCTGGTTATCAAACACAGACCAGGGCAAAAAGGGCGGTCCGGAGGTTAAGTTTGCCACAGGAGGTACTGGGATTGAACATGGTTGGCGACAACAAAAAGGGCACTCATTATTCTTTTTCAGCGCAGAGGGGAATTTCCCGGACAAAGAAGTTTGAGGTAATCAGTGGAGCTATGACACTTTGGAAGTTGATTCACATCATCATCATCATCATCATCAGAGGCTCGTATTCAGCTCCAAAACTAACAATCCCCCCCTTGGTAGTTACCGGGAGAATTTCTAAATTGCATTTCCGATAAATCATTTCCAAACGATGACATAACACTTCCTAAAAACTTGTGTGGGAGGAGGAATCATTTGTGAGCACATCGGCCTCATTCGTGGATGATTCAAATGTTCCCTGATGTGGCAGGGGCTGATGGAGGAGAGGCGGATGAGTCGGCCCAACCTCACAGCAGTGCAGGTTTGTCATAATTGTTGATGGAAAATAATGGCCGTCCCTTTCAGCAGCTCAAGCTGTGAGCACTGTCCCTCAGTCTCTTTTTTATTTCCCCTCTTTGAGTTTGTTTCCTCTTAAAAATCAGAATGGGGGAAGATGTAATTATTTTTTGCAACAAAAAGTCTCCAGCTCTAGAACTAAACCTCGGAGGGACACACACACACGTGGTTTTGTGTTTCCAGTGCTCCCTGTTAAAAAGAAGGGACAGTTTAGAATTATTTAAAAAAGGAAAATGTGGCGCAGCAGCTCATTAGGCACAGTGACGAGACGTTATCGACCTTAATTATTATGAAAGGTTTAATACAGCAGGACCCGGCCATGTTCCAGCGATAATGGCGATGGTGTTTCCTCGGCATCGTTCAATTTTCCTCGCTAAACTTTTGGTCCTCCGAGCATTTGTGTGTTATGTCGCTACAAAGTCTGAGCCCGAAGCGGAGTCAATGAATTCTGGGCCACTGGGAAATCTGTCTGACTTGCTCACCTGAATTGCACTGAGGTTAATAGCTAATAGAGCCGCAGATGGAGTCGCTGCTAAGTTGCAACATGGTGGATGTGCATGTTCCCTAACATATATTATTAAAAACATTTTCCATGGAACATTAGGTCGCATTATGGGTTTTCACAAGGACTGCGAGGTATTCCGGCAGAAAAAGAGAAGACAGTATGACAGAAATAAGCCCTTTTTCCTGCTGGTCAACATTTTCAGGATCTGTCGTCTTTTCCCAGCACTCCTCTGCCTAAATGAAGAGGCTGCGGAGCATAATAATTTGATTTTGGTGCATGAACAAGAGAAGAATAACTTGAAGTGAGAGGCAGAGTTTGGCAATGAAACCAGCACATCCTTGAGTGCACACAAAAAAAAAAAAAAATATATATATATATATATAAACCCTAATGTTCTGTTGTAGGATGCGAGTCGTATTCATTATCTCCCACGTCACGGTGATTCAGGGTCCGCGAAAGACTTTACTGTCTGTCCTAGGGCCCAGAGGACTGAGTCTCCGTACGTAAAAGGGATTGTGCTTCTCCGTGACCTCAAGCTGTTTGAGCTTATCAACTTGTAAACAATGCGCCACAATGAACTGATGAGCGCCGTGTCACCGAGCTACATCCCCCCCCCCCCCCCCCGTTTTTATGAGCTATCCTCTGGAAGCACATTGTCAAAATGTCAGTGACGACAGTTCGCTTGAAATGAAAAAGAATCTGAGCTCATTTCCCGACCGGGCACAATCGTATAAAAATAAAACGCCGGCGAGAAAAGGAGACAACGAGGAGCGGAACATCATGTGGAAATTCAGATGGGTGAAAATAGGGGGTGTTCGTGATTCACCCATGCTGCAGCCTGACAGTAGCCATCAGTCTCCTACTCTCCTGATCCATTCTTCTCCATACACATAGCAACAGTGTGCTCGCGATTCAGCAGCGAGCCAGTGCATCATCCGATATCTCTGGGCCTGCCTAACGCTTGGCTGGCCAAGTGATGCATCTGTGGAGACTTTATGAATAAAAATGTGGCGGTAAACTCTTGATTCCAATCAAAAAATGATGCAGGGCTTAAATATGGTGAGTTTGCATTGCGCTGTAATCACTAGCATCTCCGAGGTGCCATCGCGTTGCAAAGCAATGATTAATTTCTTTGGGGCTCTTGATCGCATAGGCCACGGCTGTCTGAAAATGAAAGGGCCGGCAGAGAAGTGGTGTGAAATGATGACATCGGTGGTTCAGGAGGAGGGAGAGAATTTTATGAGTCATATTACAGTAATTGGTTCTTGTTGCTCACGCCTGACTGGGTGGAACAAACTGGAGAGAAACTTGCACCTTTGCCCCAGCGTGTGTGCGTGTGTGTGTGTGTGTTTAAAGAGGAGAGACCGAGGAAGAGGTGGTGAAGGAGAAAGAGAGTAAGAGGCTCCCAGAGGCCAGGTTTGGGGTTTTAATAAGCGGCTCTGAAGAAAGAGGCAGTTCCCCTTGGGGGGAGAAGACCTCGGCACTGTTGACCACAGCAGCGAGAGGCAGTGGACACACTCACATTAAGAAGAGGGCACAGGCAGGAGAGATGGATGTGAAGCAGAGAGAATGAGGCCTCATAGTCTGAAGGAGCCATTGTATTTGTGGATTCTTTTTTACTTTAGTCTCAATTAACTGAAGCCATTAGTGGATTGTGGAGGTGAGGGGGCTGGGAGAGCACCCTCACCTGCTATAGAGGATCAATCAGCACAGGTGAGAGCTGTTAGCTGATTGGTCCTCATGCTTAAAAGGCAGCGTCGGCGCTGCCTCAGGACTCAGAACTCAGGAAGGAACTCAGAAAGACTGAGGCTCCAGAGACTCCCAGACACTGAGTGGAGGACTGGGCTGCAAAGCCAGTCCGCTTTAAGTTTGTAGTGTGAATTGATGTTTATGTGAATAAAGAATGTTTAAGGTTGATTGCCACACTGGCGCCCAACATGGGGCTCCACACAGCCACAGACGTGGACCAGCAGGCGGTATGGGAACTGGTACCGAGGATGGAGGACCTGGTGACGGCGTACCGGGAGGAGAGAGACAGGACCAGACGGGGGATGGAGGCACTCCTGAGGCAGGTGGAGAGGGAGGCGATACGGACGGGGCGGCAGCC
This sequence comes from Hippoglossus hippoglossus, assembly GCF_009819705.1. NCBI lineage: Eukaryota > Metazoa > Chordata > Actinopteri > Pleuronectiformes > Pleuronectidae > Hippoglossus > Hippoglossus hippoglossus. Next base: position 16,281,075 of record NC_047172.1, read on the forward strand.
GGCCTGGTTGGGACCCGCTCCAGCCTGCCACTCCGCGCCGAAGGAGGCGGTGAGCACGGCCCCAATTTCGCGGCCGCGGGCGGCGACCGGCGTGCCACCGATTCCGCGTCCCCGCACAGCTCCGGTGAAGCCAGCGTCCCCTGTCCCTGCACCAAGGCTGGCGGTGACGCCAGCGTCCCCTGTCCCTGCACCTAAGCTGGCGGTGAAGCCAGAGTCCCCTGTCCCTGCACCCAGGCTGGCGGTGAAGCCAGCGTGCCCTGTTCAGGCACCCAGGTGGGCGGGGAAGCCAGCGTCCCCTGTCCCTGCACCTAGGCTGGCGGTGAAGCCAGCGTCCCCTGTCCCTGCACCCAGACTGGCGGTGAAGCCAGCGTCCCCGGGCCCCGGACCCAGGCTGGCGGTGAAGCCAGCGTCCCCTGTCCCTGCACCTAGGCTGGCGGTGAAGCCAGCGTCCCCTGTCCCTGCACCCAGACTGGCGGTGAAGCCAGCGTGTCCGGGCCCCGGACCCAGGCTGGCGGTGAAGCCAGCGTCCCCTGTCCCTGCACCTAGGCTGGTGGTGAAGCCAGCGTCCCCTGTTCCGGCACCCAGACTGGCGGTGAAGCCAGCGTCCCCGGGCCCCGGACCCAGACTGGCGGTGAAGCCAGCGCTCCCGGGCCCCGCACCCAGGCTGGCGGTGAAGCCAGCGTCCCCTGTCCCCGCACCCAGGCTGGCGGTGAAGCCAGCGTCCCCGGGCCCCAGACCCAGACTGGCGGTGAAGCCAGCGTCCCCGGGCCCCGGACCCAGACTGGCGGTGAAGCCAGCGTCCCCTGTCCCCGCACCCAGGCTGGCGGTGAAGCCAGCGTCCCCTGTCCCCGCACCCAGGCTGGCGGTACAGCCAGCGTCCCCTGCAGTTCCTGCGTCGGCGGAGAGACCGACGCCTGCAGCCCCTGTCCCAGGTCCCCTGTCGGCGGAGAGGCCGACACCGGCAGGCCCGGTACCTTTTGCCGGGGCGCCCGGGCGGCGTCGCCCACCTGCTCGACCTCCGGAGAGCCGCGGTGGATGGGCTTCCTCTCCTGGTCCGTTGGGGGGGGGGAGTAGGTCAGGCCGGGATAAATCCCTGGCCTGAAATTTGCGATGGAGGTATGTGGAGGTGAGGGGGCTGGGAGAGCACCCTCACCTGCTATAGAGGATCAATCAGCACAGGTGAGAGCTGTTAGCTGATTGGTCCTCATGCTTAAAAGGCAGCGTCGGTGCTGCCTCAGGACTCAGAACTCAGGAAGGAGCTCAGAAAGACTGAGGCTCCAGAGACTCCCAGACACTGAGTGGAGGACTGGGCTGCAAAGCCAGTCCGCTTTAAGTTTGTAGCGTGGATTTATGTTTATTTGATTAAAAGATGCTGAAGAGCAACAATTCCGTCTCTGGCTGTGTGTGGGAGAGCCCCGTGGCAAGGTTGATTGCCACATGGATGTTACACTGTTCTTGGTTTTTATTAAGAAGACAATGCTGAGGTATTTACCAGCAAGTAGACAAGGTTAAAACTTAAATAGTATGCAGTATAATGCAGTGATGCAATTAACAAACTGCAAAAAACTATAAAACAAGAAGAATTTTGAATTTGAATGCAGTATAACTGCATTGCACATCAACTTTCAACTTTTCATACATGTATATTGCAATGTACAGAATGATGTGCCAACTTTAGAGACACTCATAGTGTCACATTAAGGATAACTCTGTGAATCTAAATGTTAATGGTCTGTTTGAGTTGACATTGACCCTTTGTTCCACTTTTACCACATATGGAATAAATGTGTAAGCCCTTTCATCCTGTTTGTGAGCCTAACGTAATGCATACATACAGTATTAAAACAATGCACTTTTATATTAGTGCAGACCTATTTGTGAGAAATGGTTTTAAACACACTGACTGATCTTATTTAGTACAAATAACAGGGACGACACAGTGAACAAGTGGAACAACAGCAGGTAAGTATGGTGAAGGTAAAGCCGTTAGGACAAGTGGTGCTTTGATTAAAAAAAACGTTTCGTCTAATTCTCCATTGAACTTTAACATCCAACAGCTGAAATGATGAATGAGCTTCATGGGATTTCAAACCAAATAGAACATACGATGAAATCACATCCAGTTCAGCAGACAGAGTAGGTCTTAGACGAGTCAGAAAACTAGCGGGTGTTTAAACAACGATGTAAATCACCACAACTAAACCAAACCATCAACTCAACACAACTGTTTGAACATCAAGGGTTGAACATACACCAATCCAACAGTTCCTCTCCTGATACTCAGCGCATTGCATCTACAGATAAGTGTATTGATCCAGTATCAATCCTCCTTCATTAAACTCTAACTGTATACATTGAGCTGTATACGGTGCACTTCACTGTACTGGCTCCCACTGGATCGGCTGATATTGACAAAATATTGATATGTATCAGAGTGATGGATCCCAACTATATCATATTATATTGATCAACTGTATATCAAATTTAAGCAGGAACTATTTGTGCACATCCTGGGTTAACTTTTAGAGTTTGGTTTTTCAGAACGATTTCAAGTATGAAAATCAAAGAAATGCCAAGTGAGAGGTGTTGTCGTGTGAGACAGGTCGATGTTAACATCTGAGAAAAAGTGCAAATGATGTCAAGCAGGTGCTCGTGTAGTTCGTGTTGTAAGATTATTTAAGTTTTATTCATCGTTATTTTTTTGTAGTTTACTATTTAAGTGTTAACTAACCAATAGCTAGGTAACGCCAAGTTGGTTCTTGCCGCTATACTTTCACTTATCCAAATGATCAAGTGGAGTGATTGGTATTTAACCGCCATCATCAAATGGGAGCTGAATGATGTGTGCACCAGGAGCAGAGTGATGACACCTCCCCTGGCCAATTTATATCACAGCCCCGGGGAGCTTTCCTCGTAATGAGACTATTTGCATGCAGACGGTCAGTTGCTCTTGTTATCACCCCCAGAGCCCAATAAAACCACATGAGCTACAGTGAGGTTCGAGGCAGCGATGAATTCAAAAGTATCACTCTCATTTTATTGACCGTATTCTGCCTCAGAACATGACGCTTATGGGCGATAACAACACAAATATTTGGAGATAAATTCATCTGTGAGTCACCTCGATGATTTTCTTCATTTTTTTTGGGCCAACATACTCCCGCTGTGTCTTATTAAATGAGTCATAAATGGGAGCTTGCACAAAAAGCTTTTTTCAAGACATTCCCGTCTGAGTTGGTTCAAACTTCCCCCCGATGTTCCTGCTGCTCATCAGTCTATCGCCTGGAGTGATGTCAAGCTTCTCCCCTCGCTATCCCAGGATTCTGCGTATTCACTCCCCTGCAGCCATTACAGCCCAATCTGGACAGCTGCTCACCTGGGAAATACACACACCTAGACACACACATAAAACACACAATAAAGCTCCTATAGAGCTCAACTGTTTGTTTTCCAGAAGTAAAAAGACAGTTTGATTATCAGTCATAATATTTTAACCATCCAAAGTAGACTGAGCTCAAGTTACAACAGTGTTAAACAATGTTACATGTTCCTGTAGAAGCCACAGGTTTGCACAATATCATGTATGTTTTAAGAAAAAAAATTTTCCTTTCCTTTACTATACACTGTATGAAAAGCAATATACATACATACAAGACACAAACTACAATATATTAAAAACAAGGCCAAAGTCAAGAAGTGGAAGTCGTAATGGTTTATGAGACGCGTAGTTCCTTCACCCGTAATATATCTTGTGTAAACAGTGTTGTACCTTTGCCTTTATTCCATTTTCCAATATTTTTCTGCTCCGAATCAAATGTTTTATGGTCACGATTCATCTCTTGGCTGCTCGGCCTGGTTCCAGGCGTAAAACTCTTTTAATGAGGATTTTCTAAAGCGTCAATGGAGAAAATAAAGTAAGAAATGAACTTCTGGAACCAGAGCCGTTCTAAAAGTGGGCGGTCACTGTTTGTCTCTACTCTCACCTGCAGCCTGCGCTCTCTCACACTGTGGAAACAAAGCACTGATCGCGGTGGAGCAACTTCTGATTTGAACTTCTGCCAAAGCTCCTGAAGGTCTCAGCTCCCACTGGTGAGGCATCTGTATCTCTGCCTTCTCATTACTCCAGCCACTGATTTTTGGCGTTACTGGAGAGTCAGAGGCGGACAGATCGATGGCAGCGGAGAGTGTGTCTGAGAGAGAATTGTTCCATTTCAATCTCCAGGACAGATACATCCCCGCGCATTTGTCATGCCTGCACTCAAATTGAAGCTAGATTAGATGGCATGTAATGTCTGAGGCAGTGCCAGCAAATCTGCTACAACTTTCACCACACAGCCTCCTCCATTATGTTTTCCTGATAAGATTTTATATGTCGCGCACCTGAATGGATGTCTCTCTGGAGACATTAAAAATACATTTTTAGATGTACTGAAGGGTATTATTAGGTGTAAAAATATCAAAGTGGCCGAGGAAAGCGGCAGGAGTGTGTTGTGTGACATTAAGTGGTGGTTTTGTGCTTCTCTATGCATGTCTGCGACTGCAAATAGCTGAAAGAGCAACTTTGGTTGATGATAAGCTCAAAAGATTGACTGCGTGCTGCACTTTTCATTGCCGCCTGAAGAGGGGAAAGAAAATGCTTGCAGTTTAAATAGCGTGTTTTCTTAATCCCACTTCACTGGGCAGCTTCAGGCAATCTTCAGATGTTCTTTTTTCCTTTCTCTCTCAGATGGCTGTTAGGGACATAAAGCTGCTGCCTCGCCATCCTCTCGAACACTATAAGTCTCTGAAACATTGTGTTGGCCTCCCAGGGCCGGGAACCCAACACTGCACTGATTGGCCACCATGCTGCCTGGCTCCTCCGCTGTGTACAGTATGGTGTATGGAGCGCAGACAGATCGACTGGCAGAGGCTGGGAAATCTAAGCTAAGATACATGAGTTGTCGAGCTGAAGCCCAAAGGTCTCTGAACATGCCAAGTCGAGCAGCGGAAGCAGAAAGTTCAGCTTTGTGAGGTTTCAGCACACAGCACTAACAAGGAGAGTCAAAGTTATGGAGGCTCCTGTCATTTTTCTATATCACACTGAGTGGTTCAGTGCTGTGACTTAAAGTTTAATTCAAAACACTCCCGAGGACATTAAACCATTAAGGTCTCATGACGATGGTTGACTGACATTTAAGGGCATTTGTGGCCAAGTGGCATGCTATCAACTTCTGGAACCCTGTACAGCTTATAAACGTTTCTGACTTACAGTTCAATCTATCCATCTATCTATATATATCTTAAAGCGATTCCTGAGCAAATAATTTAACTTTAAAATAACACAATATTAACTCACCATAAACAGAGTGCAAATGGAAACTGCAGGGGAACAGAGTGCTGACTGCTGAGTAAACTGTATAATGCACAGCATCAGTACCCCCGTCACATCTACCAACAAGCCTCCTCCATATTGGACACCGACCTTGGCCAGCGGTCTGGCATGCCTTCCATTCGTCTAGCCAACATACAATGCAAATGGTTTTCTGAAAATTAAAAATCCATGCTGCTCAATTCAATAAAGGACAGTGTTTGTGGGCTCAGGAGGAATATCCATTAGGGCATAATAATATTACCTTTAACTCCAAGACTCTCCTGGGGAAATGTCTAGAGGGGCACTGAATACATGCACTGCTTGAATATGTAGGAGACTGTGCTCCACATTACAGAGACAGCCTTTTACAGTCCTTTGCAAATTTACGTATTTGCTCAACATCCTACCTCAGTAACTTTATTGATAGAACATTGATAGATAAAAAATATAAGGCAAATATGTTTTGATAGAGATTTAATGCTGCTCAGATTTAGTTTTTATCACGTTGTTAACATACAGCCCCAATCATAAAATATTAATACTTCATGCATCAGCCAGAAATGCATTTTATTCATATATATTCCACGAAACTAAATATTCAGACATATCAGCTAAAGCTCGATTTTTACTGCATGTAGATAAAATCATCGGTCCAGCTGTCTGCAGAGGCCACCAACATCACTGCTGGTGTTCATATTCCCATTAACACAACCCAAAGCATATTCTTACCTCTAACTCCAGTGATGTAACTGATACAGTAACTACAGTCATTATGTGCTGGGATCTAAGTGCTTTTAAAATACACATCTGAATGCTTGTTTCTGTGTGAGGACTGGAACTGCTGCTACTCTGCTAATGACGTCGCCTTTGTGTGGAAATGGCGTTGCAGGCACTTAAAGCGCTTGGTAAAGTAGAAGGAAAAATTGTGTTCTTGGTAAAGAATTGAAGTGAATGGTCGATCGAAGGATGTGAACCCTGATCTCCAGTGTCAAGGTCCTAGATTTGGTATCAAGTGGTAACCCAGCTCTACGTTTCGAAGCCTCAAGTTTGGCCTTTTGTCAAGCGCCATCTTGGTGTTTTGAAACCATGGTTAACCACTTTTGGGGGAGGGTAGGTTGGAGCCTGAATGAGAGTTTGATGACACTGCGTGCCCACCAACACACCCACCAACATGCCACCTGCACCCATTGGGCGCTACTAGCTGTCAATCACACGATACCCTTGCCCCAGCGCAGACCGTGCATTAACATCTATTTGACTCTAAAAGGGGCCATAATGTAGAACATGAGCATTTTGGTGTATTGATGAAGACTTGAAACTAGAGATTGAAATCATCTGAAACCAATGAGTCGCCCTCTGCTGGTCATTTGATAGAATACAGGTTCCTGGCACTTTTGCATTGGTTTTACTCTCCAAACCCGGAGTCTACGTCCATTTGTATAGGCAATCAATGCTTGGTATGCACAGCTCACCCCAGTTCACACTGCTAGTGAACATAACCTGAGCAGCAGTCAAGTTTAGCATCAAAACATAAATGGCTACACAAATTAATAGTATACAAACAAAATTTTTAGAACACAAGTTTAGCCTGTCACCTTCTTTCTCTCTCTTCTCTGTCCTGATCCAGCTCACACTTCCCCTCTGTCTACCCCCGTTCCCTCTCGCGGCCATTTTCTATCTTTCTCTGCCTCACAGGGAAGTTCAGGGTCGCTGTGAAGGTTCAGTTAACGACCAAATGCTCCCTCTCACATTCGCTCCTGCAATCTGTAAGTAAACCCACATCAGCCCAAGGACAGGGCATTTATTCCGACACAGAAAGAGCTCTGAATTCTTCTGACGTCCCACATGAGTAATGCAAAACGACACTGACACCATATGTCAGACCTTCACCACACTTTATTTGAATTTTCATCAGCTGTATTATGTATTCTCTGGGTATCAGTCTTCCTAATTTCAGTTTTGGGCTTTGAAGTCACAGAGTGCCAGTCAAGGTGAGCCTAGTCTTTTCAATAATGTTTAGATTTAAGGCCGCCCCGTCTAAGGAAGCGTCCTCTCTGTCCTTGTTCTGTAAAAGCTATTATCCAGACCCCTGGTTTCTCTCTCTGCAGCAGTAATAGTTTACAGACACACACCTGAAAATCAGCCTCCCATTTTCTCTTTGTGCTGCATAAAAGTGTGACACTTAACACAAATGTCACTGTGCTTCCTGAGTGTAGTGGATTTTTCTTTCCAGCATTTGGAGCCACGTCTTCGTGTATTTGAGGCACAAAGGAAAAGCGGTAATTGGTTGATATTTCTTTTTTCTTCATGCACAATACATTTGGCCTTTCTGCATGGAGAGTTGTAACAGATGGAATTATCTAAACTCAAGTATTCTGCAAGAACTATTCAGCAGCACCTTCAGCATTTCAAGTTCTCATTCAGATTCTGCTCCATATGGTAAGAAAGTGCTTGAAAAGCTTAAAGGAGAATATGGCTCCATGACGAATTACTCTTAAACTCCAAAAATGACTCAGTAAAAGCTTTAATTAAACACGCAAAGTTTAAATAAACACAACCCCTAAAACTACACCAGGTCTTTAGAACAACCAGTTACTGGAAAATACTTAACTGAAATCAATTTTCACCTCCCAAAATTAGAGGTATCTATTCCCCAGTACGATGCTGCCAACTCATCTTTTTATGTCTTATGTCATAACAGGACATGTTGCCCCCCCGGCAGTCTGCACAAAGACAGAGAGACGAGATGTGCAAAAAACGCATCTTTGCACTTCAGACTTTCTCCCTCACACCATCACACACGCTCTCGCTCTGTCTGTCTCTGTCTCTCTCTCTCCTGCAGGACAGTAATTACCTGCAGGCAGTGAGGCCTTGGTTGGCCTTGTAAATGCATTTGTTTCTCCTCTAACAACTGTCAGAGCAAACACAGAGAGAGGTGCTGTGTGTTTCATTTATTTCAGACACCAGCGATGATATGATACACCAGTGTGGATAACGATTACATAACAGTAGCCCACTCTTTTTTTAAATTAAGGAAAGTGCTAATCTTTATTAACAATTTTGACACAGTGTGAAAAATAAATGTACACTATACCTTCCAAGCAGTAAACAGTAGAATTTAGCTAGTGAATATAGGGAGGCATTTAGCTGCTGAAAAGGCAGCTAAATTGGTTGGAGGAGACCAAAACAGTGTTGTTTTATCCACGGCTTTGAAGTTAATCTTTTTGTTTGTTTAGCAAAAAGCCACATTTTTTTCAAATGCAACAGTGTTTATCATACAAGCATGAAAATAAATAATCTTTCCAGGAACTGGAACACAGCTTATGTTTGTTGGTAGTTTTAAATATTCCGATTTATGGAAATATTTCAGTCTTCCAGATACCTGACTTTCTTAACACAATCGTTCTATGTCAACCAACCACACACACACACACACAACCACACACTTTCTCTCCAAGGCTGGTCTCCCTTTTGAGGTTATCATGGACACTGTGCGTTTCCCTGTGGTCTGATGCCCTGCATGTGCAACATGAAGAAACAGCATGGAGGTGCCTTGGGAGCTCCCATCTACACAGCTCCACACATCTTTGCACACATAAAATACTGCACACACACACACACGCACACAAGCACACACACACACACACACACACACACACACACACACACACACACACACACACACACACACACACACACACACACACACACACACACACACACACCCTGTCCTTCCCTCAGGCCTCCCTCCTCTCTCTGTCCATCACAGCAGGAAGGTCACAGGCACACAGTTATCGCGCTCAATTTGATTATGTCTTAATCCAATCAAGCAAAGCAGAGAGAGCACCATTGATTTTGGAGACACAGAATAACGCTTATTGGGCTCAGAGGCACATGTCTGATTCCCGGACAAGGTTAAGTCCAGGGGGAAATATCATTCTGTCACAGAGTCCGTCACTGGACATGGTTTATGGCTTCTTTCTAGATTCACCCTCCTCGCTGCAAAATGTAAACATATCGACCAACTCCTGTTGTATTCAGGATTTCTGGTCTATTATGTTCCATAACATTTTGAGCAATGGGCGATCTGAAACTATAAAACAACTATAAAAGAGGAAATGCTTGAGTAATATTGAGCAGCTGCATCAAGTAATGATTACCCCTCAAACAAGATGAGGTCAAAACCTATTGTATACATTTAAATACAAAACAATATTTTCATTGTGAAATGTGTATATCATGTACATATTCTTTATTTTTATTGAATCTTTTATTGCTATTGCTATTATTTTTATTTTATATTTTCTTGTTTTGTTTTTTTACTTCTGACTTATCTGCAAATGCAACAAGTGCATTTCCCTGGTGTGGGATCAATAAGGTTTTATCTTATCTTATCTTGTCTTATCTTATAGCTGGACGGTGCATAAATTGGTCAATGTGCAATAGTAAGGATGCTGTTAAAAACTGTTGTGGAACTGGAATAGTCCAATTAGCGTGCTCGTGACTTCACAGCGCTGTATTTGCATTGTGCAGTGTGAAGTGTCAGCCACTTTCAGCACCTTATTTGCTTCCTTCCTTTTCTCTGTACACATATATAGAATATTTAAATACAGCCACAAATTCCCAAGCTGTTCTCATTTGCAGGTTTTCTTTTAGTTCTGTCATCAGACAACAGAACAAGTATGAGAAAGTTACAAAATGCAGCCCATTAAGAGGGCATGTTGACCAGCAGTCTCTTTCAACCTGTTTCCAATAAGCTGCTGGTCTGGACTGCTAAAATCTTGATGAAATAAAAGCATAGATTTACAAAATCATCTTACACATAAGTTAAACACCATGACTGTGCTGTGATTGCAGCTGTATCTACATGCAAAAGTAGAACAGCACTTAGTAGAGCACGTACCTCTGCCGTGGCCACTTTAATTCAACCAAGCTGCATCAAATTTTACACACTAATTGATATCAGTTCCCTGAATCTGCCTGGTTTCTTTCATTAAAAAAAAAAACTGCACTCTCTGGCAATATAAAAAAAATACAAAATGTATGGATCCACCTCCTCATCTGGATCCACATCAAAATTGAATGGTTTCTTCCCTGACACATACGGCATCCGATAACCAAGTTTGGTGGAAATCTGTTCAGTTGTTTTTGTGTAATCTTGCTTACAATCAAACAAACATAGAAACGGACAGAGGTGAAAATACAACCTCTTTGGTGGAGATAAAACCCAACGTTGGACACTGTCCATTTTATAAGAGCAGCAGGCAGTGGGGGTACATCTCAACATCGTGCCAATCAACCAATGGTTTTAAATTCATCACAAACTCTTTCATTGAGTTAGTCGATCATGGACATTCAGGGATGCAGCGTCAAGCTGTAGGCAGCCCAACCAAACACTGTTACCCATGCAGAGGGATGACGTTTGGTTTTAGGAATGAAATATGAGGAGACAAATGAAATGGATTGCACTGAGATTACTGACAATGTAGTGGTAGGCTCCAGAGCTTTCAGCCTTCAAATACATCTGGAGCACATTGTGCACCCATGATCACATAATTACACATGTTCACGAGCGCACGGACACTCATGAAATAACATGTGCACACAAATAATAATTAATGAGATGAGAAGCAGAAGAGCAGAGCAATCCCAAAACTGCGTCCCTCAGCCTTCACACTGTCAATCAGTCAGGTCAGTAAGAGCCGTCTCCTGGTGCTAACACTCTGTTGACCTTCTCTATTCTACACCTGCGGTAGGTCCAAATGCGCAGGGCCGCTGTTTGAATGCTTTATAATAAATAAAATCAAAACCAGGAGGAGGTTTAGTGTTTTTTTCTACATGGATCATAAAAACTGGCCTGTGCCGCTGCTCTACTGAGCTGAAGACTGAGGAACAGTGAGTCTGCAGCAACGTGTCGCCCCCGCTCCACCTCCCACCCTCCCCACACAGCGAATAAACAAGCCGGGAGATGACGATGACACAAGCTTTTGGGGAATGGCGAGGCCCACTCACCTTCTGGTTCACCACACAGTGTGCACTGTGATTCTAAACAAGGACCAAAGAGAGACAACAGCGGATTAATAGAGGCAACACATATGGGAAAGTTTGTGCGAGTGTGTGTATGTGCGGGGACAAACATTTGCGTCACTGCTCTTGTATGAATGCTAAAATGCTCACAGTCATTCAAGAATCAGCATCTCTCTCTCTCTGTCATCGGCAAAAACAAATAAAAACAATAAACTAAATAAACAACATGGAGAACGGAGCCTGTTTTGCTCCTAATGTTCTTGCAGAGCAGTAACCATGTGCAACATAATAGAAACCCAGCCACCATGCATAATACGACCATCAGCCACATGTGGCTGCATAAAAAGATAAAATGATGAAGACAAAGGCGTCAACAGGCGGAAAACAACAACAAAATGAGACATCATATTGCTTCAAGTCATCACTGCCACGTGCGAAAGAGGCTGCGGACAGAAATATGTAGTCACAAACCTGGCCGAGACTCAAAATTAAAATTAAAGCAAAAAGAAGCAGTCATTTTTGATTGCATGCTATCCATCATTTTTATTATTCATTTTAGGAACGGTCCTTTGATTCAAAGATACACGAGGCTTCACATGCATCACAGGGTTGAATGTAAACATGGAAGATAAGGTGCAGTTTTCATTTTGTTTATTAGCCCGTATTATTCAACACAACAGCAAACTGCACTGTAAGCCTCAAAGTCCAAATCAATATCTAGGCATTACTGTTAATGAAGTATCAGTCTTTCCCAGGACCCCACAGAGTGTAGGCCACCTCGGATAAGAGCTGAACAATTTGAACAAACTAAATTATTAAATTAGTTTGTTCTTTGCAGAGACAGACCCCAAAAAAGAACAGAATCACGGTGAAAACGAGCGCCATGTCCTCAGGCCGTGGTTCCTGCAGACGGCTTCGAAACAGCTGTGCTGTGTCAGAGTTCGTCTCTGTTCCCTGATGCTGCAGCAGCCATGAGAGACCATCTCGTGTTTTTTCTCCCTTTTTTAGTCAAGGCTCTCTATCTCATCACTGCTAATTAGAGGCTTAATTAGATCAGCAGCCACCTTGAAATTAGGACTTCTCTTATTTAGATTTTTTTTTAAGCAGTGAGACAGCTATTTTTGATGGTTCAATCCCCTCCAGTCATGGGGCATATAAATACAATAAAACACGTCCATAAATGTTCATAACACTAAACTGCTGCCATTTCTCCGCTCCCTTCTCCTCAGGTGACCTTGCTCATGGGCAGGGTGCAGTGAGGGCAGTTCTGCAGACCAGCAGGTGAGTGAAAAAGCACTTTTAAAGCTTTGTTGTAGCTGTCAGTCTGCACAGGCTGTAACATGTCACAGCCCTTACACTCTCTCGTCACAAAACTGCCTGCCGGATCTTACCTTTGCACCCTGGCTGCATTTGGCAGAGCAAAACACCAAATCATATGGTTCTTTTTTCTCCTGTCAGACTTTTCTGCACGCCACACCTCACACAGACAGATTGAGAACATTGTTACCAACATACAGTGTTAGAAGAAAGGAAAGCCAATTCCACTAAAGCTGCTTTCAGACATGAACTCCCCAGATCCTCTGTATTTTCTCTGGAGGAGGTTCATGTTTGAATGCAAATGTCCGATTGAGAGGCTCCGCAGTTTCTGCAGACTGACCTCCTAGTATAAAGTCCGTAGAAATTCAGGATAAATCGATGTGTGAACACTGTAAGGGATCCCCTACTGGATTGACAGGGAGCGCGTGGGGGGGGGGTTGATGACGCTTCTAACACGCGACAGACACAAACATTTCAAAAACAAAAAGAAAACAAATATCTCCTTGTGAAAAAGCGGTGACACACATGTAGAAGACACCGACGAAGATGTCAAGATAGTTTGCGGTGATGAGAGCTGATGACGGTGTCGGGGTGCAGTAAACAGGATCACGTGATCTACGCAGCGGAGTTAAAACGTCACTTCCTGCCTCTGCCTGCTGCACCCAGCTGTGCCACCTCCTGCCTGAATGATGCTGTTTTGAATGTGTCTGTGCAAAGAACCCCCTGCTGTGTTGTGCATGTGTTAAGGCAGACTGCGGGTAAACTCTAAATTAGTCTTGATTTTACCCGCAGGTCTTGTCTGAAAACGACTTAAAATAATCCAGCTGTTATTGTCACTTTCCAGAGGTAATTGCATTGTATAAGTTTATTTGGACCTCTGTTCTCGAGGGTTTTTCCTGGGCAGGTGGGGGAAGTCTGTGGAGTTTCACCACACACGAGCGTCCTCGCTGGCAGTGCAGTGGCGGACGGCTGAAGCCTGGAGAGAATTTACTGGTTTAATTAGTCTTTTTTACTTCTTCTCCCTACAGTATAATTCTGCAGATTCAGAGCAATTGGACCTATTAGTTTGTCCTGCCTGTTTAAATTTAAAAAACTCTTGAATTTCCCAGTGCGGAGCCCATATTGATCTCGATCAGGCAGTTTTTACAGTATAGGATCTGTTCTTGGGTAACAGCTGGAGGTGTAAAGTGGCTGCCAGCCTTAAGTCATCATCCAAACCAATCATTGCTCTGCTTTTGAGAATGAGGGAGAAGAATCTGTGTCTACAGCCATGCTAGAGGCCCTGTGATTTGAGCTCAATGCAAACAGTAGCATGGTAACATTCTCACAATGACAATGCTAAGACGCTAAGAGTTACAATGTTCCTCATCAGCTGGGATTAGCTCCTACACCCCACCACTACAACTTCTTAAAGGTCCAGTGTGTAAGATTTAGGTTAAAGGGATCTATAGTCAGAAATTTAATTAAAAATAATCCAAGTGATGTTTTTTTCAAAGCTAGATTGCCATTTATCATCAGGGGACCATGCATCTCTGCACTACATGATTTGCACTGCCTCCATCTGGGAAACAAACTGCTACTCCACCTTTCTGTCATTGAACAGATCACACACAGTCTCACAAGATGCTTTAATGTAAAAAAGTGGTAAAAAGTCAGTAAATGCAACTGGCAATGGAGAAACACTTTCATTAAGTCCGTCAATCATGGACATTCGGGGATGCACTGCTGGATTATATTCAGTCCTTCAATGAAAGTTGAAGGGACAAATGAAAATAATCTGTGTCTGTAATCTAAGAGTCTACAGCCATGACAGAGGCCCTGTGATGTGAGCTAAATGCTAACACTAGCATATTAACATGCTCACCATGACAATGCTAAGATACTGATATTTATCAGGTTTAATATTCATCATGTTCCTTGTCTGCTGGGATTGGAAATGGATGATGATGATGATAATGATAATGATGATGATGGAAAATTTATTTAGTTTTATGGCCAAAGCTCTGTTTATTAATTATTCATGAATGTCTGTACTCCATTATGGTCAAACTAAAAACTGTTGACATATTTCACATGTTGACTAAACTATCCCCACAGCTATACGGCTAGAGAGGCCGAAACACATGAACATATATCCTATCAAACAATCAAATACACCAAACTGCTTCACAACAATATAGGTTTTATAACGAGTATATTTCGGTTTTCCCTCTGGTGTAGACAGTGGATATCTGGGCCAATTCAAACATTCAATCAAACATTTCTCCTTGCAAAACATAGTGATAGTTTTTGTAGGTGTTTCAGGTCAAGGTCACAGCTATCTGCATTTGAATTAAAGTAAAAAGGTAGATTTTCAGAAGAGGTAAAGTTATTTATCTTTTATTGTTGCTGTTAAGTATAGGAGTAATTTAAAGAAGTAAAAGTCCAAATACTTCGATGAATGAAAAGTAGTTGTACATCTAAGAGCAAACAATAACAAGAATGGCTGTCCTGTGGCCTTGGTGGAATTTTGAATCAAAAGCCAAATAGAGTGTTTTTTTTTTTTATTTGTGCAACTCAAGATACTGAAAAAATTGTTTACAAGCAACTTCCTGAATAGCAAAAGCATTTCACATAATGAGTAAATAGACAGAAGAATGAGAAGCAGCAAAATAAGAGACTTTGGGAGAAAGGAAAATACCAGTATAAATGTATTTACATTAGGCCTAGTACTGAATAGTTGATCAACACTGTCTTAGTCATACTTCATGAGCAAAGAAATAAGTGATGTTCAAATGTCTATTTAAAAATTCCACAGTCGGTTAGCATGCTTCAAAGGTGGAGCACAACTCTACGCTGACCTCCTGCTTGTGAGTAAACTAACGCAGAATCTCACAGGGGCCTGTGAAGTCCCCTGATATCAATCTCCAAACACAAACATACACAGAGTACAAATCCTCAGCCTTGATCTGATAATGTATTCATCCATAATTAAAGCCTGCATTTCCATATCAGCGCGGCTCGATCACACCTTCCCCACTGACTGATCTCTCCTTTACCCCCACTCTCTGTCTCTCGCTCACTCGCTCTCTTCCTCCTGATCATACGACGTGCGAGAGGTGCAGGTGCTAATTAGCCCGTGCTAAGATTGTTTCGGAGGCTTTTTCACAAGAACGCTGCATCTCTGATCAAACACACATGGTTATATATAAATCCAGGTGAGATGGAACATGATAAATTTGTTCAGGGAGCTGTTGAGTTTGATCAACGACTTGGGATTTACTTCATGGAGCAGCTCATTAAGGGTCTGAACTGTGCAGCACACAAGTCAAGGCCTTTGTATTTGGACAGGGTCAATGAGTGTAGTCATTATAGGGAAGTGCACATCTATGTACAGGTCACATGATTGTGTACTGACACGCCTGACCACACGTGCACAAAGAAAAACAGACTCACACCTACTCGAGTACACAACAGGAACAAGCACACTCCTGCACGCCCTCGGCTTCCAGCCTCCTCTATGTGGACGGTCACCAGTTTCAGTTTACCTTCCCTTTGAGTAGCACAATCCATCTTCAGCAGGGCCCCCTGTGTATGTATGCAGCCTCCCCACAGAGCTGATCTAGCACTTCTCCGAGGAGACGCTGTGCTGAGCACGGGGCTGGAGGAGAACTCATCAGCCTGCCAGTATAAACCCTGCCTGCCTCTTCAGGGGCTAATTGCTCTGCTCTGTCACATGAAGACGCTTGGGTATGAATATAAATGCATACAACAGCAATAAGACTTTGTGGAGACAGAATTTATGGATGACTACATTCTTAAGTTTATATTAAGCACAGATTTTGATGTTTTGGGGAAATCGTCTTCTTAAATTTGTTTGCAGAGAGAAAAGGCCTTTACACACTAGACGTGTAGTTGTGCAGCTGACTTGCACCTTTTTTAAAGTTTTCACACCAATAGTCAGTCAATGTAAGATTTAACATCATATCCTTTCGCTGAGAGATATTGTGGTTTTTATTATTTTTTTTAAACCAAGGTCGATTTTTTCAAGGTTTTGCTTTGCGACATGTACACATCTAACCAATCAGAGAGCATGCTGTTGACAACATTGCAGATTCGAAGCAGTAGTAGTAGTTGGAAGAACCACTTCCTCCTCCATCCAGACTGATATTAAGTGTATTAGTCAATATTACTAAATATATTTTTGTTATTTTTGTCTTTAAAAGCAAATAATATAGCAAACTTGAACCTGGAGTCAACAGACAACTCCTGTCAAAGATAATGAATCAATCATATGCCCAAAACTGAAACTGCTTACAAACAAATGGGCCTTCCTAAAATTAAGCCTTGTCTACACTACTGCAGATATTTTTCGAATTTATATTTTCTACTCTGTTTAAAAAAAATCTCCGTCCACTCGACCATCCGTGAATACTTCCTCAGAAGTTTTCCAAGGTATTTTGTCTTTTTATTAAGTAAAGAAAGTGCCAGATCATTATCGCCTGATGTAGACTCCATTTTTATTTATTTTTGATCCTTGTAATTTATTTGCTAAATTGCCTCATGCTGGCGCGTCGACATTTGCCTCAAATTATTCATTATTTTGTGCCGTTTCTTTGCGTCGCCGTTAAAGTGCAAAGGCCTTCAGAGGAGAAAAGGTTCATTGAATCAAACCTCAGATAAAGCCGTCCTCCACACACAAGCAAAGTAATTAAAGCACAATACAAGCAGCAGAAACACCAATTAAAAAGCTGCTTAATCTGAGGAGCCCAAATATCACTTTGCAGGGCCAGAGAAGGAGTCGGCACCTCGGCACAGTTCAAAAATGAAGAGCTTATTGTCAGGAATAATCAAAATATTTCCTTCTAGAAAAGAAGCAGCAGGCGTCTGACATCAAACAGTGAGTGTTTGAAATGAAGCCAGCCGTCAGGGTTTTGTGGATGACGATGTCATGAGAATACTACAAACAGCTTTACCGCTGTGTGAGCTCCCAAACAAGGTACAACCAGAACAAAGCACACTAACTCCCACCCCCCCAAAAAGAAACTAACACAAAAAAGCTTTTCGTCAGCTCTCATGGCAGCAGTGGGTGGTTCGGTGTGACGCGGGTGCAGGGATCTAAGCACGACCTTCAGTTACAGACAAACACTGTCACTCTGCGGCGAGTAAAAAGCCATCACATGTCAAGATACATCCCCTGTCTATTCAGGAAATCTGTTTGTGCGTGCGTGCGTGCGTGTGTGTGTGTACACGTGTGGCAGTGAGGCCATTGATGCTTGAGATGCAATGAGATTCACAACACAGCTGCTGAATGTTTCTTCTAAGTTTCCTTTGTTTAGTTCTGTACAACTCATCTGGTACAAACAACGGACTAATAACTAATAGACAAGCTCCATCAACACATATTGTTAGAATAGTGACTTCATTAGTCAATATTATTTTCCCCAGTTGCAGTCTCTTCCTCGTGTTCTCACCGTAACATCCTTTTTCATGGTTTTTCTCATAAATTGCATAGGAAGTAATGTTTTAAAGTAATGTGTTAGCATTTTTCATTTATTTAGCATTTTATAAAATTTGAATCCTGATCTTCCAAATCAATTTTTATAAAGTTTAATCTTTCAATATGTGAACACACCTTTACTGAAACATATGATCATGTTTTATTGCCTTTTGTTAGTAATCCACCTGAAAACAAAACGAGCCCCATAACATATACAAAGTTGATTAAATGAATCCAACACAGTGAAATAACAGATGGAGCCTTCTGACTTTTACACACATTATCTTTCGAACGCTACTGGCGCCAAATGCCCAACGTCCTGATTCAGCATTTGGCTCTTCTTTCATTAAATATGGGATTTTTTACAATGTTGGAAGTGCCTCAAAGTGTAAATGGTTATTTGAATCCATCCCTTATATAACCAGCAGGTCACTCAGCTCTTCTGACCAGGCCTTACGGGTTGTCCAACCTAAAACTAAATGTGATTGCGCTTATGAAGCTAAGTGTAAGTTTGATCATTCATTCACAATTCTCTTACACTCTCATAGCCTCTTCCACTCAGCTGGCTGGGGGTGTTATCCAATCAAATTTTGCCATGATCCCAATCAGCCATTCATGTTGTTGCTGTCAAACTTTAAATCTATTGGCTGTTATTTCAGTGAACTGCAGTCTCCATATCCCGATCCCTGTGTGGTCTTCTCTTGATCCCATCCACCATCACGTGTCTAGACCCCAGGGTGTTTCCCATACGAAGCATTGCCTCACCCCCTTTTAACCTTGATGATATCACGAGGGGTCCAAGCACGACATTAGACGCGCGTTTATGTCACATCGCTTTCTTCTGTCAGTGTGCACGGCCATACATTTTGTTCATCTTTCTCTCCTGCTTGAATTGAAGTTGTGGACACTGCAGATTGCTCCTCCTGCAGACATAAAGTCCTCTGACCTCTTTTGACTTTAAAAAACTAATTTATTTAAACTGACCTTTGTTTCACCTTGTGCAGTCCTAACGTGTGTAATCTCTTTTTAATGTCTTCATGCTACTTGTTTTCTCTCTAACGGTGTTATCTTGAACTATTTTTTGTTGGTGAGGCACTTTGTGAAAGGAGCTTAATAATCTTTACCTACTTCACTATGAGGCTAAAACCACTGGGGTCGGTTTGTTTTTATTCGTATAGGAGCATCTCCTAAAGTATCTTATTCAGCTCTTTTTGAGTGTGTCAGTGAGTGTGGAAAATTGCAGCTATATGGTGAATTAAATCATTTATATGTGGTCTCTACTGTGCACTTTATCTCTAGGCCCTAAGTGCAGTATATATGACAGTGAAACTGCAAATGCAGCACATACATATATGGACATATAATACGCATGTTCATATATGTATGTCTGCCAATGGTTTCTATCCACAAATAAGTATGTGTGTGTGTGTGTGTGCATGTACACTGTGAAATGTAACACAGTGAGAGTAGACATATTGTGGTCACACTGTAGGTGGTGGTACAAGTTTCATTTTGCAGTTTGTTTCTCATGTTTCGTCATTGAACCCCACATTTAACAGCCTGACTGTGACATGAGGAGGTGAGAACTAGATTGAGGAGGGGAGGGATGGAGAGATGGAGGAATGGATTTGGGTGGATGAGGGAGTTTTTAAAGAGGAGGAGGTAAAACATCCCATCGTTTTTCCATCAACCCCCCCAAGGGCCCTGGGCAAGATTTATGGGTTGTTTCTTTCACCTCCTGGTAGGTGAATGGAGCTGAAAGGAAGAGGGAGATATAAATATAACAGAGGACTGACGTACATGTTTGAAACTGTGTTTGAGTGATTGAATGCATCTGAACTGTGTTGAAGTGAGGATGGCAGAAGAGAGGTGGATGTGTGGAAATGAGAAGGACAAGAGAGGTGGGAGGATGCAAACGGATGGAGGGTCAAACAGAAAGAGACAGAAGCAGACAAAGAGAAAGAGAGAATATTGATGGCCTCCTCCACACCCCTGAAGCCCTCTGTCTTACTGGAGTATATATCAGTAGCTCTTGGCCCCGTAGATGACCATACTGACACCTGTTGATGGATGATCAGGTGTCACCCTCAGTGACATGTCCGTCACTTCTCCTTCCCCAACATCTGCACGCCCCTCTTGCTCACTCCATCCTCCCATCAACACATTCACTCATCATCATTTTCTCTTTTTAGTCCTTACGCAAATCAGAACTAACTATAGATTCTATATTAAATGGTCCAGAGAGTGAAGCCAATGTGGAAGTACCTGAAACCTGTGGTCTCTTAAATGACCAGCAGGTGGTTGGAAAAAGAAGACTTTCTACAGAAGTCTATGAGAAAATGACCCAATTCCCACCTGATATCATCAATCAATGTCGCTAAACATATTCCGAAAGACTTCATGGTCTCATTCGCTAGTTTCAAGTCTTCTTCAGTACAGCATGATATTTATTCTCTAAATTATGATCCCGCTAAGAGTAAAATAGACGATAAATTACAGTATTCATTCGGGCATGGAGATTGATTGACAGGTACTACCATCCAATGGGAGCAGGTCACAGGTTGCTCCTTCAAATATGGTTCAAGATGGCGCTGGCCAAAATGACAAACTTGCGGAATCCAAATTGGCAGTTCACAAAACAATGGGTTGGTATTGAACATACAGTATTTTGGCCAGAGAAGACAGAAGAGAAGGTGGTCTAAGGCACTTACTTTCTGCCACCTACAATGCTGTCCTACGTTCTCCCCCAAACAGCTCAATACTCATCCACACCCCAACTCATGTCACCCCAATGAAAGGGTGGATCCAGAACTTACAGTTATCAACAGCCTTTCACAACTTTACTCAGGGGATTCCAACAACCTTCCCACGTAGCAAGATTGTTTTGGCCCAGATTTGGCCCACACTGCCACAGCACCACACTGTAATCCGGCCCACATATCGTGTGGAATGATGCCATATGGGGGTTCCGCTCCGTTTGTCGGATCTGAGCCACAAGTAAGCCTTAGCAATGCAGCATGTCAACCAAAGAAGCCAAAGGTGGCCTGAATTTGTTTTGTAATACTAAGGCTATAGTCACCAATTACCATTGGGGCCACTTTAGGTTCACATCCAGATTACACCTTGCTGAGAGCACCACATGTTTTCCAAAACAGGTCCACATTTGTTTCGGGATATTTGGGCCAGATTTGCTGTTTTACAAACATACAAGGTGACAGGAGCTACAGTGGCCTTCAGGGTAATATTGCTAACATACTTGCGGGTTCAAAACAGAGTTAAAGCCTCTTACGTAATGATCAAAGAGTTCCTCAAAGTGCACATCATTCCAGGCTTAGAAAATGAATTACTGAATTAATTTTTTTATGTTATATGTAAGTCTTGACACCTGGGAGTCAGTCATCTTGTGCTGCAGTTAATTCCCATTAAATATAACCCACTAAAATCTGGGGTACTTGGAACATTTCAACATCAATCTCATGGTGTCAGACATCTACCCTGATCTCTCCCTGCATATCACACTACCTGTAGGTACAATTTTAAATCAAGTACTATGTCCCTTTATGACACAAAATATGGAGAAGCAGAGGGAGATAAAGCAGTTTTTCAAGATTACTCATGGTGGGAGGAGGGGAAATATGTGCATTGCCTTGAGGATAAAAGAAACATAAAATTGGAGATAAAGCCTAAAAAAAAATGTCAAGGTGAAATATTGTTGTAGCTACAAACCTATAAGGTTCATGCAGTGACTCAGAATGCATATGCTCTTTAATAGTTTCCAGTGTAAAAAAACACCCCCAGTGTGTAAATATCCAAGAAAGTCAACCTCATGACTCGACTGGAATAAAGCTGCACTGACGCCAAACCTGCAGATCATCACTTTTTATTTATGTGATTTACATTAACAACCACCCATTCGTGTAAAGCGTTTTCCTCCTCATATCCCACTTTCACAGGCACATCATTTAAGACTCAACTACAGATGTAATGAATCGCACAAGAAAAATCTGGGTTTGACGTATCATAACTGTTGCTGTTATGAATCAATAAATGTTATGGTTGTCGCCCTCTGTTGCAGCTCACTGCCTGCAACATGTGCACGGCATTGTGCTCGACAACAGTGGGTGAAGAAGCAGGAAGATATTCTGTCAGGCATTAAAGTAATCAGCAAGGTCAGTGACAACGGTACTGGGGCTACTGTCTGTTATTCTTATTCACTTCGACGTTTTAGTTCCGTAGATACAAAGCAAACAAGACACAGACAGGACGAAGCAGGAGAAGAGGCGGGGGGGAAACACAGACACACAAAAGTATATGCGTGTGAGTGTATTTGTGCACGTGTGTGTGCATGGGTTTCTCTGAAGGCATTTTTTTTTTTTGCCTCTTGAAATCACTGAAAACAATGACTCTATTTGCTTCTGAGGGAGTTTTCCTCGTTTCAGTCATTTTCAATTATGTAACAAGACAATGCAAATTACTCCATTTGCATCAAGCAAATGAGACTTGATTGAAGTACGTAAATTGGCTGGAATTGGAAACTCAGTTCGCTGCACAGACAGAATTTGTGGAATGATTTTTAGCCTGAGGCCAGACAAGTTTTAACCAATGGAGATGGATGGATTTAACATATTAGGGCTGTGTATCACCAGTGTCTCATAATTCTACAAACCAAAATGGTCAACGAGACTGGCACCCATCAGCCATGCTAGTGGCCGCGTGGGCATGTACCATAGAATGTATGTAAAGATGGATGGATGGTTCCTCTTACTTCCCAGAAATGAAGCCATCCTGGATACTTACGCTGCCATCCTATGTCGACAACGTCATTTGGAGCCAGAGACTCACGTGATGGAGCTGCAGTAACGAGCTCCCACGATACACACAATCAACCAATCATGAATCAGTCTCAGCTGTCAATCATGATGTTTCATCACACTTTTAAAGCATCAAATAACTCATAAGAACCAAACTTCTCAGAAAATGAAAATAACGTGTACTTTTCAGTTTGGTCCATGTCCCGTCCACTAACATGGAGGAGGCAGCGTTGATGACCTGTACTGCAGGCAACCACCAGGTGGCAATCAAGACGCCTTGGCTTCACTTTTGGGGAGCAGTCATGTCGTCCATCTTTATATAGAGTCTTGGGCTTTGAGATAAATGCTAATGCTATCATGCTCACAAAGACCATGTAAACATGCTGATGTTTTACCAGATAGGCTATAATGTCTATCATCTTTACCCTTGTAGCTCAGCATGTTAGCATTTATTTGCTCTATACACAAATGTTTAGTTAGAAGCCAAATTAATGGACGAAACCATTTCTCTCAGACACATTAGTAGATGTTCCGATTTTTCAGCGCAGGGGAAAACTATGATGTGTTGTTTCTCCGTGAAAAGTCAGGGAATCAAACACAGTAAGAAGAGAAGAATCCTAAAGTCAGTGAAGTGAACATCTAGCAAGCCAGGCAAGGAATATGTTGTTATATATTAAGTATCAAGTGTCAATTAAAGCCTCATTATTGCACTGAATTAAATCTACAACCATGTACACTCACTAATAGAGCACAATAATATCCTATCACACTAGCAACCTCCAGCACCACATGGGCACACACACACACACACACACAGACTTCATAAAGAGTGTGAGTGTGTGTCTGACTCAGAAGCAATGGCACAGTGTCACCACACTCATCAGTCTTCTTGATCTCCCTAAGGATGATGTCACTGGCACCGAGCATGGCCGGTGGCCCACTGGACTGAGCGGGGATCAACTCTCATTATCTCCTGTCCAGATTTACACGGCTGCCATGCTCATGATTTACACAGGGGAGCATGGACGGAGAGAGGGAGGGAAGGAGCGACAGAGCATTTTCAGAAGAATCAACCTCCTGACTACTCACTATTTAAAGAAAACTATTCTGGCTACTAGCTGCATCAAGTGTGTGTATGTGCACGTGGGTGCGGTGCCACATTTCTCTTAACACACCATATCCTGTCACTCTGGACAGAAACACAACTCACTTTGTAAAACTTTTGCACAATGGAAACATTCGAGGTAAAGACGCCCTTTGATTTCCGTTTATTTCTCTTTTTCTCACACACAACTTACAGATGAGTTATGAGTCATCCGGTCAGGTAAACACACACACACACACACACACACACACACACACACACACACACACACACACACACACACACACACTCATCTGTTCACTCATCCACAAACCCAGCATCCCACCAGTTCTATCAAATCAAAGCAAACATCAAACAGCCAAACTCCCCATGTGTTGGATGCAGATGTAACCGAGAACTTGGCACAACTGAGATACACCCCCCACCCCCCCCCCCCCCCTATCTCTCTCTCTCTCTCTCTCTCTCTCTCTCTCTCTGTCACCATAATGTCACAACATTGTTCCATGTGATTGGATGCCTGTGTAACGATGAATGATTGGCAGCCGGCATCACCACACGGCAGATTTCACGAGCCACACACCTGCTGCCTTTGGCGCAGACTGCCCCTGCCTGAGACTGGAGCACGGTACAGATGTAGTAGTGCACGTGTTTGTGTATGTGTGCGTTTGTGTGTACTTTACGAGTACTGTCCAGGGTATTGCATTATTCTCCGTCTCTTGAAATGGGCCTAATGGGCCGTGAGGAGAAAGCAGACGAAGCAGGCCCAGAGGCAGCGTACAATGTGTCTAACACCTGGTCGGCCATGTCACTGGGCGGCCATATTGGATGTGTGCTGGGTCCTTCTGTCTCTTTGTTAACTAGTAAATGCATCATGGGGGAATAGCCAGGGTGACTTTGCCTTCAGTGATATTTGAATCCAAACCAAATGCTGCCACCTGCAGACTAACAAAGTGTTATTCTCGATTTTAAACTAATTAAAAAGCCTTCTTGTATTTGCCTTATGAAACTGATGATGTAATTCCATCGGAAAATTGTCCATAGTTTTTTCTTAAACAACTCAAACACTATTCCAGTTTGGTCCTGGTTGTTAATAACTAACAGTAATTTATATTTCAAACATAACTCGAGCCCTGCCACATGAAAATATCTTAAACTTACATTTATGTGCACTTTGTGTTAGTGCAGCAAGCCGTGAACACAACACTGTTACATTAACACCTTTTAAAAGCAGAATGACACTCAGTGGAGTGCATACCATCACCACAGGCCTAACAGTCCACTTAAATTCCATCAAACTCCTCTTAATTGCACTCAGTCATAGTTCTCAGTCCTCTTAATGTGCCAGGTTTATTTCCATTAAGGTTCAAGAATTATTTCCTGTGAAACTTGGTGAAAATGTAAAAAAAATGCCTGAGCTAGCATAAAAGTTCAAAAAGAATTTCTGGATCTTCCCCAAAGTCTAATGGGTTCTTTAATGACCCATACTGCATCCTTTCACCATGTTTTGTGTAAATCCATCTAGTGTTTTTTACGTAATTCTGCTGACAAACAAAAGAATTGAACAGACTCTAGCACATATTTGGAGTCATGTGTCTTTTGCTGCTAAATGCTCCTCTATAGTGACTAGCAAATTGCCTGCTGTTTGGGGCTGGACATAGCCCACAGTTGGTCTTTAGACATTAGTTTTTTGTGGAGAACAACTATCTGCTGCTGCTGCTGGAGATGACATTGATGAGAGTGAATGAAAACAGTTAGGTTATGGGCCATCGAGATGACAAAATGCTCCGTACAGCGGAATGGAAGTGCACTGCAGTTGGAAGATTATTCTCATTATTACAGTCGACCCTCCTACACACCCAAAATATCGATCTGAGCAGCTTTAAACTCCCCAGGACATTGTGCTAAAATAAATATTTGAAAGAAGAGCCAAGGCGCTAAACAACAACAAATGAATTCACAGCACAAAAGCATGACATTTCAGTCTTGTGACCTTAACCACCCGCGACACAGACAACATATACACTGGTGCACAAGATCCAAATCAATAAATGACCTGCGGCAGATAAGGATGAGGGAATAAGGAAGCATGATAGGCTGGAATCAAGAAGCCTCACATAACGCTTGACGGTCCACAGAGAGGTGTTTACTTTGACGATATTGGATGAAAAAAGGATGTGTTTCCACGCTCTGACGCCTGCTGATCGAATGTAAACACTATCACGCTGGGTTTCCCCCTGGACGCTGATTTTAGCACCACTGACCTGTTATCCTCTCAGCGCTTGTAACCACATCCCTCCTTTCAGTCCCTCGCCGTCACTGGTGCTTAAATTTGTGTCATGGCAGCTTGATGGGAATACAATGTAACTACTGCTCTCCACAGGATATAACCATTAGATTCTGCAGGGGTGGCTTACAGGGGCAAATGCTTACAGTGCGAAACCCAAAGGGCTACAAGAAAGCTGACACGGGGCTTGGCCCTGTTCATCTGCATCCGCCTCAAAATCAGAAGAGAGAGGCGTATACTGGGGGAACACCAGGCAACTGCAGTGCAGCATGTAGCAGAGGAGTTTTTTCTTTCTTTCTAACTATGTATAACAATGCAATGACTTCAAAAGCTTCTCAATGCTGAAGGCCAAACATTGTGGCAATCCGTAACAGAGAAAATCTTCAGGGATCCTCCATGTCCCTCTGTAGCCTAGCAACCACAATACAGATCTTTTTTCTTTTGCTCTGCAGTGTCGTATGTTATAGGTGGAAGAAGAGCGACTGCAGTTGCAGAATGACAAGACAGGAGTGAACAGTCTCAGAAATCAGGAACGACACGTGAGAAGAGAGGAAGATAAACAAGAGGGAGCTCATATGTGCGACAGAATGTGACACAGAGAAAGGATTGAAAAGACAAAAAGCAGCTGACAAAACCCAGCCAGCAAAAACACTCATCCCGAGAGACTCGCACATTCTTTCACACAGACCTTTATCATACACATACACAAAAAGCCAATGCAGCTTTGTGACACACTCGCACCCTATATTGAAGACATCCGTTGCCATAGCGATAGGAGAGGAGGAGGAGGCGAGCAAGGTGTCGGTGGAGTCTCCTCACTGCGTGCAAAGTGTTTTCCCTCACACTCTCTTTACTTAGAGCAGATGCATAAAGCTTATCCGCCGTCTCCACCAGGACTGATTTAATGTGGCCCACTTCCATTCCAGATAGCAAGACGCCCCCGTGGAGCGAGGATGCTAACACTCTTCACTCTCTACCCTCTCCGCATCTGATGATGAGGATGATGCTCGAAGTCAGGGGTTGAGGCATGAGGAAGGGTTTATACCCCGACAGAAAAATAAATATTACATGCTTGCCTGGTCATTCTGGATAAACATGCTTGTGAGTCATCGGTTTGAAGTAGAAGTTTATTTGCAAATTTGATTAATACTACATCGATGTCCTCTTTTATGTCGCCATGACATCAGAGCCCCTTGCTATTCATCACAGCATGTTATGTCATTCTAATGCCGCAAGAACCGCACAGACAAAATCACTCTCTTATGCACCCGGCCTTATTAAGTTTAATCTCCTTGATTTGCACAAAGCACGAGCTCATGCGGAGAAGCCGGCAGGTGCGTGATGAATGTGGGAATGGCGTCTGATCTAAGAAAAAATTCCCACCGCTCCCTCAGACGTTCTCTCAGCATTGATCAGCGGGCCCTGTGGTGGGCAGACAGGCGTTGATTCCCAGATGACCCACACCAACATGATAACATCAGCAGTAAGTGCACCCTCAGCCTCAAACACATACAGTACACTAACCTACATTAGCATGTGTCCACCCACGTAATTAGGCAGATTCATACGCTGCTATGTGCAGTCATGTGAACAGTCAGGCGCTTTTGTAGATGCATGTGGCGGACATGCCCCGCCGCATATAAATACATGTATTCAGTGCATTTGAATATAGTGACAGTCCAGTCCAGTTTCAGCTTTGCACCCTAATAGACTCGGAGCCCCCCCCCAAATGACTGGGGTATATTAGCCCTGACCTTCTATTCAGAGCATCTCGGTTAACAAGCTCTAACTAACAGGACAGCAGGAGTCCATCGGAGCTGTCTTTAAACACCCATGACTAAGTGGTGGCTGGCTCCAGATGGGGCCAACTCAGGTTCTTGGGGACTCTCCACTCTCTGCAAACTGCTCACAGCCAGGAGAGAGTGAAGCACGACTATTTCATTATATATTTTACATAGAATAGAATGCACTGGCAATTAAGGTGAGATGTTACTGAACTAGACTCAAACAGTGAATAGAAAAAGCTGTCCCTGCCAAGCAACACACAGTGAGCTACCATGCTTCACACCTATTCACTAATCCAAATGAGCCGTTGTCAGTGTGGCATTGCCTCTGGTCCGCTCAAGCTTTAATAGGTGAATAGGCGAGCAGCTGCAACCTCCCGAGGGTGTGTTCACACTATTCTTCTTTGTTTTTGAATGCCACTGCCATTTTGTTTTACATTCAGGTCAGCAGGGAGATGCCGCAGGCAGATTGGAGGGGAGTAGCTAAGAAAGAACGAAAAGAATTGGCCCTATTTTTTGTAAAAGCACAGTGGAGCACTTCCTTAATGTGAGTGAGTGTTGGTGCTACGTGGAAGCACCTGAGCCCTTAGTGAGTCAGCTACTCAGCAAGATGAGGCAAAGTGGTTGTTGAGGCAACCTGTTGCTTGACCCATCAGTCAGCTAATCGTTTAACTTACAACTGCAGAGAAATGGTCAAAGGACATAATGGACAAAGCCTTCGTTTTTCAATGCAGGTCAATAGTTTTTAAAAGCTTGTGTTTGCCATTATTGCCATTGTCAGAAAGATTTGCTGTATCTAGTTTCTCAAATGGAAGGATTAGCTGCTGTTTTCTTTCAGATCTTCTTTCTGATCAAACAATTAAAGCTAGGGTTGGTAATCCTGGAGAAGTAAGTAAGAGCAAGCTACACTTTAAAAAAATGCAACCAATACATCCCAACCCCTCCCATCGCCCCTTTCGTTCAAAGCTACGCCCTGAGTGACAACTGCTAGAATCCCTCACTCACTAACTTCTAGCTATCGTCTGCTTTATTGTCGTATGTCTTTTCAGTGAAGACTCTGGTCATGTGCAGTGAGAGCACAGGCAGAGTGTGAGCAGGTAGGCAGGTCGGTAAGTGACAGACAGGTACGCCAGCCAATCATTTAATTCTGTCCAAATGAACTGAGACACAGATTTTTTTCAGAAGACTTTGTTTATTGATGGCTATTGGGACACAAGGAGGATTTTGACAAATAAGATAAAGACAAGTTTCAGAACACAACTTACTAACCCAACCTTTAATCAATAAATACAGATAATAACAACAGAATTTAATTGTATGTTGATAATGGAAATGGTATCTTTAAAGTAATCCTTGGCAAAATGCATTATATTGTATATTGTACATTCATTTGAGATTAACAATGACTTTCATCTCGATCTAATGTAGCATTAGTCTTAAAAAAAAGCAAAATGAGCTATTTGTAATATTATCCTTTCATCAATGGTGCATTGAGATAAAAGGACAGTGCAAATTACCCAAACTAGAAAAACATGCAGCAAAGAAGAGATACTTTATTTTTAAGTGAAGTCATATGAGCGAGAGAGCGAGGACATGTTTTGAGTTATGGTTACTGGAGGGGGCTACACCCGAACAGCAGTGATGAGAGGATTGAAATCAGCTCACCAAAAGAGAGAAACAGATTAAAAGTATCTGACAATTTCTTCTCAAAAATAGACAACCAGAGAAGAGTAAAAAAAAGAGAGAATGGGCAGCCTTAGTGTAGATTCTCTTAACGTGATTTACGACCCTCAGTAACAGGTGGAGGACCTGGTAAAAAATGGATTTGCATCAGCGTTTCACAGATGGCTCACTTTTGGGTTCACATTTAGAGGCTCAGACATCAATTTTGCTGGGAGAAAGACGTAAAAGATGTTGAGGCTCATCTCCATTAGTCTGTCATCCCTTTGGAGACAGCGCACAGAGATTGATGGCCGGGCGAGGATAAACAGCTGGAACTTATGGGGAGCGGTCTGTCTGTGTCAGGACCAGCCTTGAATTCCCAAGGATAAAAGTGGAGCAAATGTGGCTGGTTAAGGCCGAAAACATGCAGTGATACATGAGTCTGTCGTCTAATTCACAAAGTGACCCTGGGATATAATATCAACTTTCAGACAAGTGGCTAGGGCGATGGCAAACCACCTTTATATGGAATAGAGTTCAACACAACAGGGGTGTTTGAGTGCAAAACCATAACATACAACTTTGATGTGTGAATCTGCATTGGATTAAACCAAAGAGCTGGGATGACTCATAAAACACAGACATGTAAACATCACTCCATGGCTGCAGAAAAGAGAATTGGAGTCTAAATCATAGTGACAAAGCTGTAGGGAATCACTCCGTCCAATCAAACAACACTTCGCTTGGGAGGTGTTTGCATTTTTCCCACGATGCCGCTGATTTATGTCAAGCCATCATACACTGGCGGTCTCTGGCCCAGGGTGATTTAATTAATGTCAAGCACATCGAATCTCATATGTGGAACATGCCTGGAGTTTGGTAGTTGATCAGCATCTGTGGCCCCCGCAACGAAATATGATTCCAATCAATGCTGTTATGGCTTAGAGGTCCTGCACCTAATCAACAGCAGCAATGGCATGCAGGAATGATGGTACAGTGTGTGTGTGTGCGTGTGCGTGTGCGTGCGTGCGTGTGTGTGTGTGTCTGCGCTATCCAAGAGGAAACTTGGAAATTTTGCCTTTCTATAGGTGCAGACTGAGCAGACATACGCATAACGAAAAATGGCATTGACATCCAGGGCTTGTGAAAACTGCTGAGGTCTGATGTTGGTATTATTAAAAAAAAAAAAATGTTTAAAATACTTTTTTATTTCTAACTTTATTAAAGTTGTTTGTATTTTCCCTGTCTTTCTTAGGTCAGGGGAGTATTTTAGGCCTGAATAATTTAAAAGGTCAAGTCAAGGGTCGGTCTGACTGAGAGCTCTGGGACACAGCACGCCCACTTAAACCTACCACCTGCACCCATTGGGCGGCACTAGCTGTCAATCACACAGTATCTGCACCACATTGCATACAGTTACAGTTCATTTTCCATCCATGTAATAGTAATCTATTCCTTAGTGACTCTGATGTGACTCTCCGGCTCCTTTACTCTGGTGAAGCTGGCCTCCTTCTCAACCTGCTCAGTCCTCAGACCGTCCTCCAGAGAGTTGACTTTCAGCTTCATGTCCGTCTCGCTCTGGAGGATCTCAGACTGAACGGCCCTCAGCTTGGCCATAAGCTCTTGATGTTGACCAGTGCCATGTTTTCAGTCTTGACACTGTTGATGACTTCAACCTTTTCTCAGATGATCTGCTTCATTTTCTTCTTGCAGATTCTCAAGATTTATTTTTGACCTGGGCCTCGGTCTGCTGCTGTTGTAGATGAGCTTTCAGGGACTTCACTTCCTTCTCCTTCACAATCAACCTCTTGTGGATCCCCTTGTTCTCAGACTCCAACCCTCGCTGGCGATTTTAGAAGCCTTCAACTTACTGTGAATGTAATTCTGGTCTGAAACAATTTTGACTTTAAAGAGTCGCTCTCTTCCTGCATCTTCTTTTCTTTTTCCTTCGGCTCCTTGTTAATCCCACTCTTCCCTGTTTCCCACCCTCTCTGTGCCACTTGTGCAGACCTCGGCCCATTTGTTTTCTTTGCTCGTCATCATCAGCTTCAGAACCGCCTTCTGCTGCACCAGCTCCATGTTCTCAAACTCCAGCTCTTTAATTATAATAAATAATAATTAACAGGGTTAATAAATGGTTAATAACCAGTGAGTTGTTGTGTGTCTGCCAGGTTTGGAATTTTGTGCGTAGGGATGTTATCGGTGTGTGTCCACTTTGGTCTTCTTTTTAAAAAGTGCTCCATTGATTTGCTTTGTAATATTAAAAGATAGTTTTTTTAAAAGCCTCAATGCGGCAGAACCAGAGATAGTTTTATGTTATTCCACACAGTTTTTTTACTCCAAGTTAAAGGTGACAGATGTGACCTTAAATTTTATATCACAGTGGGGGTTTTTTGTTCTCTTTATGATGATAGTTCTGGTAATACATGATGGGTAAGGTGAGCCTGGCCCTCTGGTAATAACTACTTGCTACTTAGACCCAGGGACATCCTAGTGATGGGTTCACAACCTCATGGATGCCCAACTTATTCTGACAGGCACAGCACAAAGAATTTCCATCTAGTCTCTGTTCTATTCATTAAGAGAATCCTGCCTGAGGCCCACTGAGAGAACTGCCTTATAGATACTTGAGTTCAGAGAGTCTTTGTGGTAATTTTCAAGTATCTAGCCATTAAAAATGTTCATTAATGCCAATACAATGCCTGAGTATCAGTAATAGACAAGATGTGTCAGGCCCTACACGTTCAAGTTTCCAGCCTGAATGATAGAATCGCAAACTTTCTAAAAGCCCATTCAACACATTTAGAGCCTGCGTCATATGCCTGCGAATGAAAAAAGACCAATGCCCATCTGTACAGTGCATCTGTTTCCTGAAATCACTCAGATAGTTTGGAGAGCTGACACTGTGATCCCCCATTGTCATTCACAGAGCCTGGTTCACTCTCGCATTTGAACAGCGGATTGAGTGCTGTCCCCGTCTCACAACTCTCCATCCAATCCTCCTGAGAGCCAAACTGGCACCATATGACACTTTAAACATTCACATAGCAGCCAACACTCATTGTTTCTGTGAAGATATAGTGGAGTGCATGTTTCCTGAGCAGAGAAAGAAGCAAAGTCACCGCGTTGTAATCAAAGCGTCTCTGTTCTTTCTTTTGGTAGCTAATTCGGCTACATTTGCATACTAGTGCATGTGAGACCTTCCCAGTGGAACCATTGGCCCTTCTTGTATTACTATAAAGTGAGATCTCAGAGTAATACTCATATGAAGCGTTTGAAGAAATTGACCTTAGAGAATTATCCTCTGCTGAAGAAACCAGCTTGTTTGGTTGGGCTTCTGACAATGAAAGAGAAAAGACCAGAATAAACATTGTGACTCCCATTGTTTTTATAAAATGGAGAATCCAGTGTTCTTTGGGGGGTGGGGGTCAATTTGGTCCCCCACAGTCCCCCCCAAACGCTCCTAGTCAAAATTAAAGATTCAAGATTCTTTACTGTCACATCCAAAGTAAAAAAGAAAACAGGCATTACACTCGACGATGAAATATTTACTTTGCTCATTTCTGAATTCATTATTATTTGTGACTTCCTATAGAGTAAGCATGGTAAAGTTAGTTAATTGGCTTTTACCTCTAGTTCTTTCTAGAGGTATAAAAAAAATCGTATTGTTCGGTTGCTCACTTTTTTCCAGATGTGCTTCTCATTGTGTGTTTAGGGAGCACTTTCACTTTCGGAGTGAGACCAGAAGTGTGGCTGATGAAGTTTTCCTTTGGTCTGAAATGCTGGTGCTCACAGGAGTGTCATCATTTTTCTAAATTACCAAATTAAGACGGTATAAAGAGTCTGAGGATTCTGGAAACATCTTCAGGGGTAACAGGAGTAAGTGTTTGTAAATGACCTTCTGGATGCAGGGCTGTGTGACGTCAATGTAACATAAGAGGCACAAATTGCTTGTTGAGCATTATTTCCTCCTCACTCCTGATCTGGTTCACTCTCAGACATGTAGAAACACAACCGTCACACACAAGAGCTGTACACCGGACAAAACTCTGGTGCTGGTGGCTCTTAAAAAGTCAACTAGGACAACTGAGGTGTTTGCAGCAATGCCGCAGAAACACTATGATTCCAATTAACAACCAGTCTTAAGCCTGCCTCTCTATACCTGTTAGCAAAAACTAGTAAATTCCCAAACAGACAGTGTGGCATACTCCTCAAACACAAATGGCATTCCAGCAGGTTGGGTCCTGATTGTATTTGACTGGAATAATGCCTAATATTCAGAGTGTGTTAATCTATAGTCCTGTCTGTAGGTGATAATGCCGGACATGTGCTGCTCAGTGGGTCTCACAGCGGCACCACCTGGCCTAATGACCCTCCCTTCCATTAGTCAGCAGGTCTCTGGATCGACCTGCTACCCATCAGCTGTAAGGAGGAGGATGGAGTGGGTCCAGTTGTGGATGGATTTGTGGTTTTTTTTCCCCCTAACACACACAGACCTGCAGGTGTTAGCTCGCCACCACATCATTTCAAAGGTGTCACATTGCTACCGAGCCCACATGGGGAAGGTGCAAATGTGAAAATTGTGTTTGTGCTTGAAGGCCCCCCACACTACACTCGTTGACAGGGGTTGTGTTTTTTTTTAAAGCACGTTTCTCACAAGGGGCACTGTTGCGTTTATTCAACATTTTTTTAACGTTTGCATCTGAATGCTCTCGATATGCATTTTGTTGGGAAACCACACTCATGCCACAGTCATTTGATTAAAATTTGGCAGCGTGTCACGGACATGTCACATTGATGATTTATCTGCAGCTATTAATAGGAGCTGTGAGGGGAGTGGGTGTAATTGCATTCTGGTGATGACTGACTGTGTAATGCGGTGAGCAATATAAGTAGATGGCAGTGAAGTGCAGGGCATTTGGTCACTTCAAGGATAACACTTCCTCTCTGATCAGTTTTAAACTAAATATCTGCAGTAAGAAACAGCTTCACACTTCCAAGTGACAAAAACTTGTTTAATCACGACCCCCTCTCCTCCTCCCTTAGCTTTACGCAAAAAAAAACCCCTGCCCCATCCTGCGTCTTTATTCCAGTTGGTCCTGACTGAAAAGCTCCAGGAAAGACTCCCAGTCATTCTGTTTGGAGTGTGACAAAGACATCAGCTGTGATTCACCAACTGTACCCAGCAATTTGGTGAACTGCAGAGCGCAAACAGGAGCCAGCTATTCAGCCTATCCAGTGATTGCTGGTGTCTGGAAAGAAAAACACGATGCAGCAATCATGTTGCAGTTACTCCGCAATCAATTACTCATAATTGATTAATTAGTTATTACAATACACCCAGCTCCTTCAAAAGGTGCTGTTGAATAAATCCAAATCCTCCACACACAGTAATCAACCAGCCATCAGTTTGGACTCATTTAATGACCGTCTACGGATAGCTCAGTCTCACAGTACAGTGAAGCTGTGGGGTTTACACTGAGAAATGTTTGTCCCAGCCTGACAGGCCTGACAGGCTCGAGTCGGGTTTGGACAAGAATTCAGAAATGATATTCAGTTTGGTCACGTTGGCCGGGCTATCTACCTCACTGTTTACACTGCACGTGCCGGTATCGGGAGATAATATCAGGGTTGTGTCAGGTTTGGATACAAAAACCAGAGTACCCGTGGAGTTTGGGTCAGGCTTGGCTAGTCAATTGCAGGCTGAGCCACACTCTAGTTTACAACAACTCAGAATAAAACCTGGTTATGCTGGCTTAATACTTAATACTTAGCTAGAAATTATGTACAGTAACTAAATACAAGCTCAAGTATTGTATTAGGTAAAGTTTGTTGGAGTTGCTGGGGATGCTGCAAAAAGCAGATTAGTTGTTTTGCACACCCCTGCAGCCGTTTCTTAAAAAACTTGAAAACACAAAAAAACTGTGAACAGACAAAATGGCTTCATCACCACAGCAGGTTTAACCCCTCATGATGCTGGTGTCATAATTGCTACTTAGCTCTTTAATGGAGCGAGTGACTATGCAAAACAACATAACATCAAGAGAGTACCATAACCTCACAACATGCCAAACAAGCTTTGGTTACTTATGTTCATCTTGGGTCACAATTCCATCTAATGCTAATTTTAATGCATACTATCTATGCTGTATATGCAATGTGAATAAGAAACCATGTCAGTAATGCCAGGCTAATGCATATATAAAAATCTTTGACTGTGGCAAAATGCGGCCAGTGCACATTTGCCTTTGACGTCACCACATCGGGTCTAATCATGTCTTGCCTGACACAATGCACATGCTAATTTCAGAACAGGTCAGCGCATCACATGACTGAACTAAGTGATGTGGCCGCAGCGCCCGTACTCCTCATTAGCGAGCAAGAGTCTGGTCAGAACCCTGGTGCTTCAAACAGCCCTCAGATGGTCTGTAATGCACTGGCTGTGTTTTTAATGTGGGGTTTGTGTAGGCATGGGTAGAGAGAGAGAGAGACACCAGCAAGACTTGTGAGAGAATACATTAATACCATTAAGGAGATCAGGATGGTGTATTTGTGTAGTTCAGTTTCTGATGGTGCCAAACTGCACACTTTCAGAGAGAGAGAGAGAGAGAGAGAGAGAGAGAGAGAGAGAGAGAGAGAGAGAGAGAATTTACAGCACAAAAAAAAATCCACGCTGGATTCTTTAAAGATGACCGGAGCAATGTTAAAGTTTGGATGCGCTCATACTGCAGAAGAAAAAACACAGAGTAAACAAGTGGGAATGAGAGGCTCAGGATCCGGATGAGAAAATGTGTGCGTGTACCTCTGTGAACGGGGGCGGGCAAGAGAGAGCAAGCACAGAGTAAATTGGGAGGGGTAAAAAAAAGAAAAGAAAAAGACAAGTGTTCCGGGGGAGAAGAGAAATAGCAAAAGTACTCCATTCAGCATTTTGGTCAGGGTACAGATCCAGAGGGTCAGTGTGTTCATACTGTATGTACACAGAAGTTTGTGTCCTGGCATAACCGAGGATTTGGCACAAGCTGCTGAAAAATCTGCACCTGAAAACCCCTGAGTCCCCGCACCAAGAAACACACCGTCTCTCTGTGGTGCCCTGCCAATGATTACTTAGTCATTTAAAGCGGTTACAACTGTGATGAACGATCCTGGATCTTTATCAGATGTTTGAATTTTGGTTTGTGCAGAGACAAACACTGCAGGTAAACACCACGCACACGGAGGACTGTGTTCCCAAAAGACCCAGCACCAAAGACAAATTAAATGATTCAAATCAACTATTGCCAGTAACCCTTGTAAACATGGCTGATTGGAATGGGCTGTTTGTTTGGCCTTTGGTGATGCTGGTTGCAGTTTTCTTTCTGAAACTGTAGCACCGCTGCTGCACAAAGAGCTGCTCGCCTGTTTATTCACAGTTTTGGAATGTTTCACATGTCCGGATGTGACACTGCACTTCCCTGAATGGCTTTTGAGATATGCAAGTCACAGACAGATTTGTGGAATCATTAGATTATATAAAGATGAAGTTCAATTGTGTTGAATCAATCGATGAAGGAACCAAAACAAAACCTTTACAGCCGCCACTGCCATCTTCCTCACTCGTCTACTGATGCAACTTGACAGATGTGAAATCTCGCTCACCAGGTCTCACTTTCCCCCCCCATTCTCTCCATCTCAAAACCTAGCAACAGCCACTCCATTTTCTCTCTGATTGCGCAGTGTCGCCTTTGACCTACAGGTGCATCCACTGCGTCCCCGGCACATATCAGAAGTCCTGACTATTTGTCTCAGGTCGCAGCATCTCCACCCTCTGTGATGGCAATGTAAAGTAAAGCAGGATTGATGGAACTCCCGGCCTTATATACCAAACCTCTTGTGAAACAAATGGTAAAGGTCCCAATACTCAATCACAGTTCACGTTGTGTCACTTTACCAGAGAGCTGTGTACGGATGGAGCGATGATTCTGAGGCACTCGACAGAGGGAGGGTTGCATCATGTGGATAGACGACCGTTGAGCAGTAAAATTACTTTCTGTGATATATCTAGAAACAGTAAACTAAACACACTGGATAGGTTTATGTGCAAAGGGAACAAGCCGTGCTGTTATGCACATCATTGTGGATCGTTATGTACAATTTACAGTTATATATAGTAAATATATATCATGAGAAAGGTGTCATGACTTTTTTATTTCTTCGTGGATCTTTTGTTGGACTCATTGTTGAGCTTTTGGACTTGGATTTGACTCAGTTATTGGCAATTTGAGTTTATTACTTCCTGTTTTATTTTGTACTAACCTGTGTTTTTTCTTTTCAGAGAATTTCACTGCATTCCCGCCCTTCGTCGATAACCTGCCCCACCCTGATTAGTTTTACCTATGTATAGTTAACTCTGTGCATTTAGTCTCTCTTTGATAAGTGCCAGTTCGTCTGGTCCGTTTCCCTGAGCGCGACCTTCCTGACTCCCAATCTGTCCACCCTACCTGTAAGGCAAATTAAAGACTGTGGATCTGCGCTCATGTGGCATCAGCATTTGGGTTCTTACCTGATTAAGATAGTAGCTGTTCCACATATTCCATAATATGTATGACACAAGCCAAATTCTTTTTTAAATGTCAAAGCGAAAATGAGGATATTTTCCAGTCATGAATTCAGAACTGGTTGTAAAGACCGATGCAACATGCAGAGAGAAATGATCATTATTAATATAGCTTCATGTTAATTGACATATTGAACTATTCCTCACTCCTTGTTTTGGAGACATATCAGTGACAGCGACAAAAGCATCACCAATTTGATATATACAGTAAATCCTAAGGCCGATTTGAACGCTTCTTACAAAGACATTTGCTTTATCAAAGAGAACCCTACCTTAATGCAAAGCCCTAAAACCTTTTACACCCAATACACCATTAATAATGCATTTACAGTATTAAACATGGACAGTGACATCTGCTGACCAGAATCCACAATGCATCCGAGGAGCATTACAAAGCACTTCACTGTGTCCGAAGAGCTATTACATTATAATAACCTCTTTGTTTTTAGGGCCTGAGCACTGACAGTGCGAGGACCCTATTGCTTTTGTTTTTATTATTTTTTAATGTTATAATTTTTTTTTATTTTGTATAAATGTAATTGTTCAATTTATGAATATGTCATAATATTTTCAACCTTTTATCCTTATGTGTTCTTCAGCCTGTGATGGGTGGGGAAGGCAATGGGGATTTCCACTTCTCAACATACTTGCTTTTTGTGCTGGAGGGATGATTAACTCATATGTTTTGTGTCTTTTCTTATTGTATAAAAACAGTGAAACTCAATAGAACGTATTATATAATATTAATAATATAATACTCTCTTCAGACTACATGTAAATATGTATGTGCCTTTGTATACTTTGCAGAAATACCAGAAATCATTCACTGAGCATTGAATATGTTAATATTCTATTTGCCAATGAATGCAGTAAAGGAAATCAGACTATTAATGTAGTAACTTGAGTTTTCTGAAGGAGCAAATAGCCCAATGGATTAACCCAAATTGGGTCACTCACAATGATTATGCACAGTGAGTGATGGGGATTAGGTGAAAACAAGGTGACAAATTAGCCCCGTTTTTTAAAAACGGTATTACACTGCACT
This sequence comes from Hippoglossus hippoglossus, assembly GCF_009819705.1. Classification (NCBI taxonomy): domain Eukaryota; kingdom Metazoa; phylum Chordata; class Actinopteri; order Pleuronectiformes; family Pleuronectidae; genus Hippoglossus; species Hippoglossus hippoglossus. The sequence goes on from NC_047172.1 coordinate 16,320,532, forward strand.
GAAAACTCTCAGAAAACAAATCAATATGTTTTACTGGGATTTGAAAATCGTTAAGAGTCGTAATCAAACTCTCATGTGTGACTATAATGAGAGTGAGTCTGTATTTGGCATCACACTGTGTGAAGTGGCCTCACAGGAAACTTGAAGTAATGCAGGGAGAAGCCCCTGAGAGGGGGTTGAAGCAAAATAAGCTGCACTGTTGCGGCATCCCTCCACCCACACTCCTGCTCACTCACACGTCCGTATCTAGTCATCTCTGCTGGAGGATGCGTGTGTATGTGTTTGTGTGTGTGTGTACAGTTTACTTCTGTGTACGTTTCCTGCACGTCGTCTCCATCATTCACTCCTCTCATTCTTTTCCCCGCTCTTTTGTTCATTCTCTCTGTCCCTCCCACCTTGTTTTGATATCTCTTTTTCTTTTCACTCCCACTCGCTCTCAGTCAGAAAAAAACGTGCATGTGCACCCATCCACACACCCACGCAGGAAGTTGGCACCGCCGAGCCGCCTGACAAGCAGGTTTGGCGTGGGGTTATGCAAAGAAATACAAAAATCGGTATGGCACCACTGCCTAATGGTGTCTCCATGGCAACTAAAGGAGCAAGGTCCTGTGATGTGGTGTCAAACAGACAGGATTTTAAACCTTATTGCAAAGAAAGGAACTGTGTTTAGTGGTGATGGTGTGATGGGATAAGTCCTTACATGACAATATACATCAATGCAATATGTTGTGTCAGGAAGTGCAGTTCCTACCAATACAATTCTACTCTAATAACATAATATATAATATCCCCATGCACTTTAACTTCTTCTAAGGTACAGAAAAAAATGAAAAAATCTTATTCTACAGTTTTATCAAATCATTAATATCGTGAATCATCTTCTGATTCTTCATTTAAGCCACAGATTATGAGTAAATCAATCAAACCCAAGCATCTATGTGGCTGCAAAGCTGCATCACACCCTGGTTGTCTTGGGCATCATTTCATATAACTTCTTCCAGATTCAGCCGAATATCTTCAGTGTCTTTGAAAACTTTTGGATTCCCACAAGGACTGAAGATGGAGAACTGTAGGTTTGAAGTTTTGCAGAGTTTGTGATCCTGATCCTCTGGAACCTCCACGACCAAATGTCTTTTGCCCAAAAAATTTAACATTTATTACAAAAAGTGACTGCTGATATTTGAAATCTATTGTAGGTTGTAATATTCAGATATCCTCCCCTGATTAGTCCAAATTTAAAGTGAAAGTTTAAAAAAGGTTTACGCTGGGAAGCTTAGCTTAGCATAACATATTAGAAATAGATGGAAAACAATAGCCTGCCAAACCTCTATAGCTCATTGTTCAACATGTTTAAAACTGAAGTACAAAAATGATAAATACAACAAAATAAATAATGTCTTTAGCATCACGATAACAGTAAAGAATGAATCAATTGTCTCGTCTCAGTCTCTGTAAGTTAAATGTTGAATTACTCCTTTGAAACAGGACTGAATGGTTTGTGGTGTGATGGTTCCACATTGTGGGAAATGGGCTACAGAAATAAAACAGTTTTGACACACTATGTGGACGCAGCCATACTGCGGAAAGGTAGTGCAATGCAAAACACACGCGTGAACCTGTTACACTAGCAAAAGGTAGCGGTAGAATGGTGGCGTGCCCGAGCGAACAGCAGTTTATCATCCTGTGACTTGGTGGCTAGCAGAGGCGTGAAGGTGTGTCAACAAGCTGCTGGTGGAGGTAAAGGGAGAGAGAATCGCAGCTCATTGGAGTCTAACTTTCAGGAAGCAAAGGAGGTTGTTTAGTTTTCCGTGCATGAGACGTTTGGCTTTAATTCTCGACCTGTGGCTCAGAGGCTGAGCTCTGACACCTGCTCAGGCTGCATTCAAACTAACTAACTGGCCAGAGAAGAGGAGAGAGAGAAGATGTAGAAAGGGCGGGGGGGAGATGAAGAGGAAAGAGAGAGAGAAAGAGAGAGGAAGCCTGAGGAAAAAAGAAGAGAGGACTTTGTTCTCCTGTGTTTCTTTTGGGTTCGGTTCAAGATTCTCCGTAGGGAGGGAAGCCTGTTCTGAAGAGGTGACTGTTCACAGCCTCTCTAGCATTCTGCAGGTTTGTGTGTTTTCTAAAAGGAGAGAGGCTGATGGAATCAGTCGGACACTGATTGGAGGCTAAAAAAATGAACCCAGCAGATTGTGCACTGACAGTTGTTCAGCCTCACATAAAACACATAAAAAAAAACGCACACACATGCTGCAAACTGACACATCTGACACCAGCTACTGACCATCTCCAGCGAGAGGACGCACAGTGGAACAACATGTACTGACCGGGGAATTCATATAACAAGCCAGGCCACCATCTGTGTGTCCAACAGTTCGTGCACTCATCCAGAGCTGTGGCACATTATTCTCATTCCAAAAATAAGAAAGTGCCCTGCCATAGTCTTCATCCATGTCAGCTGCTGAAACAATGATCCATGACAAATTAAATTCTTTCAGATTAAGCTGTCAGCCCGTTTCTATCTCATTCAGTCAAACACGTTCCTTCCCTGCAAAGTTCCTGCAGCTGCGTTGCAACAGAAATAAAGAATTAGTGTCTCTTTACATAAGGAACACGTTTTCAGAGTCACTTCACCGTCGTTCCAGTAGACGCTCCCTGTTGGACTGTGGAAACATGCGTCCTTAATCTTTGCAAATCAACGTGAGTGGGCCGCGAACCATGAAACCGGGAGCGCTGCAAACAGGATTTGTTGCCCTGACGACGCAAACAGACCTGTATCCACGTCAACCGCATTTTCAAAAACCAATTAACTATCTGCAAACCTTCACGGGCTCGTAACGCTTATAAGACCCCTGGTTTTCCTTATAACTCGCTTCAAGACGCGTGACTCCAGGCGTCTTGCACAAATTGAATGAATAGCTCCTTGTCATAGTCATTACAGATTTCTCCACCGCACGTATAATTCATGTGAAGTGATGTAGATTAGTATTGCAAGGTGCTGATGGCAATATTCTGTACGTGGTCTCACAGCTACAGCTGCATGTCGAGATGGGGGAGGAGGGATGATAACACTTTGGGCTGTTTTTGTCGTCGATGAGCGTCAGCGTTGGAGTGTTCAGGACCATTGCCATCAAAAGCTGTCCATTGTCCCAGATAGCCAACGTGAGCTGCCAACAACGCTCAGAACGCTTCTTCCATCTGTGCATTACTTAATGTGTGTGTCTGTGTTTGTGTGCATGTGTGTGTACATAAATATCAATTTGTCCTTCATTCGCTACTCTTGGGAAAAACATCAAACGGAAGTGGAATAAGCCAAACAGCCAAAGCGAACATGACACACAGACAACATGCTAATTGACCGAAGGAAAACACATTATGTAATCAACCTGTTGGCCCAGTCAAATCCAGCCGCCACTCGAGAGTAACGCATCTTGCTAAAAGTAAATGTGACAGCGTCGTTTTCAGCAGACCAACAGCTGCATGTGTCTCAGTCCTGGTTCGTTCCGATTCATTGTCAGTCAGTCGATAGCCTGCCATCGTCAGCCAGGTTAATGTGCACTCCATATATCTACATAAGGTAAATTCACTGAAGCGTGATGGAGGTTTTGGGTTTAACTGCTTTGCGTGTTGTTTGTGTGCAAACAGAGTGTGCAAGGCTTGAGATTAAAAACAAAACCAAATGTTATTATTGCCTGGTGGTGTCATCAAGTTACGAGCCAAGCTGGCAGATGTGGTTAACTCGGATACTACTGCAAACGCAAAGCTCTAATGACCGGTGCGGTTGCCTGCTATTTTCATCACACTTGCAGGAGGCCATGAGCGAAAACAGTCTGTGGAGTAAAAATCTGAGGGTGTGGTGATAAAGCTCGGTCTCGCCCCGCTTGTTTGATTTCTTTGGCAGGTGTGCCAATCCCAGCACAAAATGGTTTTAGAGGAAGAATATAATATTTTAATGGTTGAATTTCTACCCATGCACCAGACCATGAAATATGTGTTTAATGGTTTAATGTTTAGTTTTCAGATAAGTCAACAAAACATGTTTGCACATCATTATACCAGACCAAATCATAGCCTGGCAAAATATGTGATAAATTATGTAACAGTTTCTCCTTTCTCTATAGAGAGGTATTGAGGGCAATATCATTTTTATGTTGTTGTTTTTGGCCATTGGCTAAATTAGATCTACAATCTAATTTGTTCATTATTACATTTTTATAGCCCAAAAAATGTGGCGAAATAGATGCTACATATATAAAAATCTGGAAAATAGCTTGTCCGTCCGTTGCATTTATCTGTACCACTCATCCTTTGAGGGTCACACAACACAACCAAATACTCACAACACAACACAACACTCACATCTCTAGTGTATCACAGAGTGTACAACCAAAGGATTCACGCTTACATTCACACCGAAGGTCAATGTAGCGTCTCTAATTAACCTAACCTACCTAGAGAAAACCCACACAGACACAGGGAGAACATGGAAACTCCACACAGAAAGACTCCAGTGGGAACCTGTCCTCCACAGCCTCACCCCCCTTAATTGTTTACATCTAGTCCTCCAAACTCTTACGTGTGTTCACGATTGTCCTCTATAGAGTCACGTACAAATTCATGAACACCTCCTCCTTCCATTTGCATTAACTATGAGCTATGCTTCCTGAGTGTGAGACACGGATTGAAGGGGACCACTTCATCACCGCAGTGACACTTGTCCTTGGTTCTATAATTATTTCTTTAGTATTGCAGGAAGACATGTTATAACACATGCATGTTAACATAAGAGCGGCTAAAGAAGCACCTGTGCTCTGCAGGAATACACCCAGCTATGTGTGACACAGCGACCTGTCGCAAAAACACTTCAGCAGATGGTTTCTGTCACTGTGACTTGAACCAGGATTCCCATTGCTCTGCCTTACATACACTTATTGCAGTATAGCACTGTGCCTAATACTACAGCAGCAGTCTACTGTAATGACGTAACAGTACAGTATTAGGCACAGAATTGTACTGTTTACATGTAGGGGGAAGCCCCATTGAAAACGAAGGCCCTCTAATTCCAATTAATGAGCTTCACTAGGGAAAGACAGATGAGCCACAACATGTGCTGGGGATTGATTATCACTATGTTCATTATATGGCAGATGCTGAAATCGTTTTTCAACTAATACCTAGAGACCTGATCCTTCAGCATAGCGGCATCAGTTTTTCTAGTACGGCAATCACAACGCCACACACAGGCATCAATTCCCATCAGATAGGTCCGCCCGCACCTGCAAAAACACCACACCGCCGTGCTGGAAGTTACTTCAGATTACGAGCATCTGTTCAAATAGCAGGGACTGATAGATGAAGAGGCTCTCTAACCAAGCCTACGCTGTCTGTGGCTGAGTAACACTTTGGAGAGAGAGAATCTGTCTGCAGTGCAGCAGTGGACATGAACGTCCAGAGCATCTCCTCCAAACTGGCTGCAGTGGCTCTGTGCTTCGCCAAGCGGGTTGATTTACACCAGGGGTGGTGAGAACCCCCGAGCCTGGGTTGTAAATCGTCACCGAGTCACCACCCACAGAGGAACGCCAGGCATTACCTCATGAAGAGACGCCACTGTACTGTAGAGGAGTGTTTCCCCAAAAGTGATTGTGTGTGTGTGTGTGTGTGTGTGTGTGTGTGCTGCTGAGGTCTTAGCCCACGACCACATTCAAGTGGATGGGAGCCAGCAAATAATAGTGCTTGAGAGGGAAACACACACACAACAGAGGAAACATATGTCAACACACGTGCACTTTCTTTCTCCTTGACCGCACACTAAAAGCACTTCATTCACAAAACACAAAAATGACGCACAAGCCGCCCACGCAGCGCTCTTCCCCTCCATGAGTTTACATTACATGCATACAGCTGCCCACACACCCACATGCACGCGCTCACACACACACACACACATGCGCGGGTGAGCGTGCGCCCTCGACCGTGCACGCACAGAATTTCCTTGTTATCATCCATGCTGTGCGGCACTCCATACGCACAACATCTCCAAAGGGTTTCCCCCAAACAAAAAGGTAACATTTATAATGCTGCACTTTTTTTTTTATACCCACCCACTGGCCCACCCCAGGGCACACACTCTGAGCGACTCCAATACACGTTAATACATCCACTACCACTCCCTGATGCCCAATTACAGATTGGATCGTGGACGACAGTGTGTGGAACATGCAAATCGTGCACAGTACAAGAGGGTAAACACAGCTGATCCGGCCTCAATATTTGAAAAGAGATGATTTTCAAGTTGCTGCAGTGGAGCAGAATTCATTGCAGAGCTCTTTGGAAAATATGATGGAATCACAGAGTTGGCACATACATACACATATGCCGTATCCATAACATACTCTATAATAGACCACACAATCTCAGCCAAAATACCATCCCCTCATTAGAACATGTTACTCCCACACCCTGAGGGGGAAATAAGCCATTGATGCTCCTCAGTCACCTTTTACATCAAAATGCAGAATAAGACCAAACAGATCAAGCCAGAGGAAGAACTTACCTGGAACAGAGTCTAAACGCAGGAGGCATCTAAGAGCACGAGCATCTCTGTCACCCGGAGACAGTGGAGCATCACACAGTCATGTGTGCAGGAGATGTTGGATTAAACACTTCCTGAGCTCTTTCCCTCTCTCCCTCTTCTATCCTATGACTTTTCCCTCACATTTATCCAGACCCCTCTGATGGTGCGGTGGCAAAGGAACGAGGGGCAGAACAGGGGGGAGAGCAGGAGGGTGGGAAAACGACAGTGAGATGCTCAGATCTCCTCCACGGAGACGAGTTGTGAGCGCACGGTGAGGACCATCCACTGCAGCAGAGCAGAGCAGTGCACAGTGAGAGAGGGAGAGGAGAGGGGAGAGAGGAGAGGCAGGATAAACAGGCATTTGCTGCTGGATCCAACAGCATGGCTCGAGCAAAAACCTGGGGACTGGAGTCTGGATCCTGGACTCAACACTTGGAGAGTGATGAAGAGAAGAGGAGCAAGAGGTAATGAGAGGCTGCAGTGAGCAGGAGTTTCCCCACTATCTCAGCGCCATTCCTCTCTTGCACGACACATAATACACCATCATTCTCCAGCTTCTTCTGTTTCCTTATCTACTCTGTCACTGTGGATAAACTATTAAACTTACTTCATATCAAGAGCTCCTTCCAAGTAGGTTTTCTTTCTATGATGCCGTCAAGGATTTTTCACTGTCTGCCTTTCTCTTTCTTGTGCCGTCTCAGCCTATGTATGACACGCTGCAAACTGTTTTAGAATTTAACGTAGAAGAGATAACGACGGTGGCCCTGAGAGCTCAACTCACTACAATTTAAGATAGATGCAACACATGCAAATAGAATCACATCATCAATTTGACTACACATGCAGTACAAATACAAAACACACTGCAAATACTCCCAAAACACGAAATACTCACAACACTACCAAATACTCACAACACAACTGAAATGTTTTAGGGGACACTAAAAAGTGATGAACATGGCTGAGACACACTTGTTGTTGACATGTAGGGTTGCCAGGTCAGAGGTTTTCCCTTCTTTTAGAGTGTTGCAGTGGGTTGAATTCTTTGTGCCCGGGTTGAATACAAATGAAATAATTTATTTACACCACCCAAATCCTAAACAGACTGTAGTCCAAATCAACACACACACACACACACACACACACACACACACACACACACACACACACACACACACACACACACACACACACACACACACACACACACACACACACACACACACACACACACACACACACACACACACACACACACACACACACACACACACACACACACACACACACACAGTGATGCAGGTAAAGTGATTGACTTGAGTGCTCGTTAGTTTATTGTTCAGAAAAAGTTAAAGGTCGATTAGAACTTGTGAAAACAACTTCTCATCTGTTTGATCCAGCTAATTATAAAGCATGTTATATTGAACGCCAACATGAAGTGAGCCTGTTTCTCATTTAATTAAGTGTATTTCACCAGATTATTTGAATCGGCAGGCTTAAGTGTCACGTTTATCCCTTTTTAGTGTCCCCTTTTGGGTTGTGAGTAATTATAATAATAATGACTTTATAGGGCACTTTTCAAAATCCACGTTATAAAGTGCTTTACGAGGGCAGCAGGTCATAAAATCACGAGCACAGCAAACATTTTAGAATCACAATATTAAAAGATGGTATTCATTTAAAAGAACGCTGAAAGAGATACAATTATTTTAAATGGAAAAAAAAAAATTCTGGTAAAATGAGGAAAGGCTCTCCGATAAAAGTATGTTTTAACAAGGGATTTAAAAGAGATCACTGACTCAGCTGACCTGATTTCCTCAGGCAGATAGTTCAAGTGTTTTGGAGCCCTCACAGCAAATGCTCCCCTTTAGTTTTTAATCTAGTAATTGGAAAACAGAGAAGACCTCTGCCCGAGGGTCTCAATGTACGTGTATATGTATCTGGGAGAAAAGCCATGGAGAGCTTTAAAAGTAATCCGTAAAATCTCAAAATCAATCCTAAAACATACAGGGAGCCACTGTAAAGACACTAAAACAGGAGTGATGTGGTCATGGCTTTTGTTTCTGGTTCTAAGCCTGGCAGCAGAGTTCTGTACAGTCTGGAGTCGATCAATAGCTTTTTGTGTTAGGGAAGTAAAGAGGCTGGTACAATAGTCAAGGCATGATGAAATAAAAGCATGTAAAATCCTCTCAGTGTCTTTGAAAGTTAAAATTTATCAAAGCTTTTAGTTGTGACATAATTATTTGTGATGTGTTGTATGGGAGTGTTGGTTTTCTATTTGCCTCCATTTGCACGTGTTGTATCTATTTAGATGTGGTCTTTAAAGTTGTACTGCTTTGAGCTCTCAGGGCCACCGTAGATATCAGATATCAAAAGTGTAGTACTCCAAAGGGAATTCTTGTACATTTAGGTCACAGTGTTGGTCAAATGATCCACATGGTGCATAAAAACTAGGCAGACGAGTGGGAATCCATATTTAAAGCACATCAGATTCTGAAGGGGAATACTCTCCAGCAATGTGGCACATGCAGTTATCTATCAATCTCTCTTATGAAGCAATTGGGCAGCCTGGCTGAAGTGCCTCTTGCTTGCCGTGACAGGGGAGCAGGCTTTTAGTTGGAAGTCCTTCGGCCCCAGCAGGGCTCAAGGTCGCTTGGCAGAGCTGCTCGCCGTCAGCCCAAATCCTTCAATAATTAACAGTGGCAGACACGACACGAGCAGCTGTCAATCCAGATCTATAGTCTCGGGCCAGGGGAGCCGGCTATAGCAAACCGCCGCGCGTTCTAACAGTGCTCGACCAGGTATAGAGAGGGGATTTATGATCTCAGTGAAAAAAATTCATCCACCCCTTCACTGGAAAGGTGGGTAAATGTGTAACCCTGATACTGGTCCCTGCCTTGATTAAGGGGAAAAATGAAGGTGAATGAGACACGAGAAAGAAGGGGTGGGCTGTCTGGGTTTATAATGACAATGTGGCTCAGACCAGAATGGTTTCTTGGGTTATTCCCGGTGGGATGATGTTTTCGCAGCATTATTTTCACCGTCTGTTATGAATCACTGTCCAATTTCATCAAAATCGTCCAATTTAATTCACTATGAATGTATAATTTTAGTTTGATGCCCCATTTTAGCATTATTGAAAAGCCCCACAGAAATAATGTTTCATCACCAAAAAATATTATTATTATTACCACAATTGGTTGGAAATGGGTAATTCATGAAACCCCGCCCCTGGGCAGAAATTGTCCAATCATACCATAGCAACCAGGCGAAGGCACAGCAAATCTCCAACTTTTCTACATGCCAAACATCCAAGGGTTAGGTTAGATTGGATATAATTTGAATTAGATGCCAATTTATAATACTGTGCTTTAACATCAGGGCCAAGCATAGACTGTACATGAAGAGGACAAGATGACAGTTCTCCACAAGTGAAGCCAATGTATCTCCACTGCCGCCTGTTGGCTGGCTGCAGTAAGGGACGTAAACACTACATCCCCCATGTTAGCAGAGGGGACATGCATGGACCAACTAAAAAGTGAAAGTATGCTTTCAATACAAAGATGATTTCTGTCATTTTAGGTAGTTTTTAATCACACTGATGTGCTGTATGTAAGTTTGGTTTTAATCCAATACAATTGAAGTAAATGTCGACCACTGCTTCAAATGTAAAAAAACAACAGAAAAATATATGAAATGCCTCCATACTGCTCCTGTGGCGTCATCCAAGTGTCCGTAAGCCCCAACATTTAAATCTGACTCGAAATAGCGTCATTTACACCATGTTTTTAGCCTAAATGTCCTCTGTGGTCCTCAGCTCGGAGCCGTGTCTGTGCACACACACTGCACAAGCTCGCAACGCTGTTTACCCCTGAAACTCCCAAAGTGTTTTGTGGACTATTTTCTTTACCCACTTACTGCACTTTACCCACAATGCCATTCAAATTGTGGTAATTAAATGTAAAAATGTTTTGCACATTTTGTTGGTATTTTCACTGCGTATTTTGTGGAATTTAACTGTAAGAATACAGCAAAGGTTAACAGTGTAGGTGCAGTTGAAGTATTATGTGTCTGATTTCTTCTACATAAAGAGACCATGATTTTCAAATGTAAAAGTTTTATACTTGTGAACTAAACAGAGCTCTGCCGGTCAAGGACTCTAATGCTTATTTCCCATTGGGTCCTAAACTTATAAGCCTCTGGGAGCCTGAGAATTTTTTTAATTGGTGTATTTGCCCTGGCCGTTTGGGAGACAGATCTGTTCCTTTACCTTGTATTTAGTTTATCTGCTTAACAAAAATACTTTCTCAAGATTCATATCAAATTAAATTCCTCAGAGATTCAAATGATAATCATTTTAAAAATATATATTTCATGCAATAGAAAACCTCTCGCTAAAGGAGCTTCACAAAACGAGCATAACGCAGCTGCTCAGTCTGATCTGCACAGTCACATCAAATCACAAAACACACTTTCAAATTGTCTGAGTAATCTTATATTAGCCCAGCCTCTCAGTTATCTTCTTGTTCACCATGACCTTCACCACCTTCTTATATTCTTCCAATTCTCTACTGTTTACTCTTCTCTTACTCTCCTTTCATCTTCTACTCTACCCTCTTGTTCTCGATCCCTCTTCTCATCTCTTTTTCTCAGGTAAGATCATTTTCCGAGCTTCACACATGCTCATCATACAATACCTCTTCTCTCCTGTGCCGGGTGTGTTCTCAGTCGACTGGAAAAAAGCGAGCCTTCCTCTTTGTGTAAAACAAATCTCATTTCATAAAAATATTCATTTCACGGGTCGCTGTCCCATACAAACCAATATCCACGTGGGGAAAGGCTTTAAGCATTATTCCCCTCTTTATTCAAATTGGAAACAGCGGAATGGGGCTGTGCCAGAGATATCAGCCTCCTGCTGTACGTGGTTTGTCCTTGTAATGAGAATGCAGTCGCAGCTATCTATTCATTCCAGTCATTCACTATCCGGCCTTATCGTCGCTCTCAAATGGCTGTGGCCGGACAACATGTGTAAAAGACACATCTCACATGTCTTGTTGTGGCGGACTGATGTGCTCTGGGCTCCTTGTCATCGTTGAATGATGCACGTACCAAATCCCACAGGAACCACTGTTGAGTGTGGGGACCTAATGGAAGAGAGCTAACAGAACTTTCTCATTCAAAGTGTGTCAGCATTACAAGAAACACACAGTGAGCACTTAGAATCCAAATCTTTTCCTGGTTTTTACAGAATCCACGTCTCAGATTAACAAAAAATATTGTTTATATTTGTGGTTAGTGTAAAATACTAATTCCTTTCCAACAAATTCAATTCACACACACACCATAGATACAGTACGGAACAGTTTAAAGCAGTATCAACAGAGTTAGAAATAAAAATATAAAAAATCCTGAACCGAGGAACAAAGGGTGGCAATGCTTTTAAACTTTGATACACGTCTTCCAGCTGATCATTTGCTGCTCCACCATCTCTGCTGGAGGGAGATGGTGACACAAATGCAGAAGGTTACAGGTATAAGCTTTGACAAAATGTTGCAAAGCAAATTCAGCATTGTACAATTTAGAAATGGGGGATATGTGTTTAAACCTGACTAACATACTGAAGGCCTGCTTAGAGCCTCTGGGATAAAATGATGCTATGTTTTGCTTGTTAACATTAACCACAGACTACATATATAAGGATTGAGATTTTTCAGTCTGGATCAAAGTGGTGGGCGGACTAAATGAATGGCTCTGCCTTAATGGTTAATGGGATGCATCTATATAGGGCCGTGCACTTTTTCTAATCTATCGACCACTCAGAAGTGCTCAGAATGTATATGTCATTCTCCCATGGATCCATACACTGATGAGAAATTAGGAGTTCATTCTTGTGCTCAAGGAGAGTCCAACACTTGAAACTGTGAAAGTAGAGAAATGAACCAGGAACCTTCCAATTGTACAAAACCTCTTGAGACATACAGCCCTTGGAGACAAGTGTTCAACACTAATGCAGCAGACGCAGAAATAGCCTTTTCGTCACCCTTCCAAAGCTTGAATCCAACATTTTCCATTATACAATTTGATGGTGTCTTTCATGAGACCATTAGACATTGTGATAGTGGGGGCTGCATTGTACTGTATACAGTGATGCGTCTGTGAGGCCATCAAAGACATTGCCACACGTGGACGGTAAAAGCCTTTTCACTAATATTACCTATGAGAGAAATTGACGACAAACGCCACTGTTGAGATTCCTTCCTCACGTCCTATGGTCGTATCGCTTTTACTATTGTCTACACTGCACCCCCCCCCCCCCCCCCCCCCCCCCCTAATCTCTGGTGGTACTGCTCTGTTTCATCCATATCTTTAAGCTTTCAGAAGACGTGCACATATGGACAAAATAAATACAGAGTACGGATATTAGACTCCTTACATTTCAAAAAGCACTGGCTCTCTTTTACACATGTCTTGTCTCTAAGCCTATGCTGTTGTACCTAAGTAATGAGAACACTTGTATAATTTCGTTAGACCTGACAAATGTCTTCCATGGGACAGCATTCAGATGTTTCCAGACACTGAGTTGTGTTGACAGTGGCTATAAATTGACCATGATGTCATGTAAACACAGTGACGTGCCAACTGAAGTAGGTTTTTACCCGGATTCACCTCTTTAGACGAATACAGCACTAAACATGCACCAGTTTGTCGGGAACACAATTAGAAACCTAGATGTCATCAAGCAGCAATGTCCAACATCCAAAACTAACCAAGCCTCACACACGTTCATCACTCTGACGCACATGTTTACTCCAGTGGTGGTATAGTAGTGCGCTTTACCTGCACACTGTCAAAACTGCTAAACCACTGTGACATTAAATGCATCCAAGAGGAAATGTCTAAGTCTATCAGACAAATCAAATCTAGAGTTAATTTAATACTGCGTCTGTATTCCTGGCATATCTGGCTCTGCTTGCAGTCGGGATAATGGATCTCCTAGTTTATCTGCTCCCTCTGATCTCATTTGCTCTTACGTTTTTGTTTGTGGTTTGTGTGTGTGTGTGTGTGTGTGTGTGTGTGTGTGTGTGTGTGTGTGTGTGTGTGTGTGTGTGTGTGTGTGTGTAACCATTATGTAACCACTGAACCCACTGCTGAAGTTGTTCAAGGTGATATCGCCCACATTATTCACAAGGATTTCTCACACAGACAAACCTCACAGACCGATAATACGTCTGCATTACAGTGGGGTGCATCGATCCACTTCTCAGCTGGCTATGTCACGTCGGAGGAATAAAGCAGCTGCAGAGCGTTTGAATCATTCACAGCAGTTTTAAAAAAAATACAGGAAGGTGCCGGCGCTGTCTGGAGGGGTCTGCTCCATCCACACCATCCCCGGGCTATGAGAAGGGTGAACTGCAAAGAGTAGCCAACAACAGCACATTTATTTGTTAATGTCGCTGCTTCATTCATATCGGGCACTGACTGGGTCAACACAGGGCTTGATGAATGACGCCTCCTCAGGCCCTGTAAGAAAAACAACGTGCTGAGTAGGCCAAGTCGTTCTGTTTGCGGTTTAGGAAAGCACCAGAAATGACTCTGAGCAGGTGATTACTCGGCTGCATTAAGCAGCGTGATGGATGTTCCCGAAGGTAATAACACACACAACAAAGACAAATGTGTGAGCGAAGGCACCCCGACTGCAAGCGCATAATAAACAGGTAAAACACACATATAAAACACGCAGATATGCAAATCTGATGTTACGAGGTGGAAACTAATGGCTGAGCAATTTGAAAAGTGTTTTAATGTTTCTTACATGTTGCCTCTCGGTCTCTCTCCTCTCCACCTCAGTTTACTTAATGAGACTGATACAGATGCGTTTCAATCTTCTCAGCTTGCAAAGCAAAATTGAAAGCAAAATGTTCCTTCTTGTGTTTGGTCGTGCATGAGTAAAAACAGAGATGACTGACATGTCCAATTACATTTCCCCACATGAAGGCAAACAGTAAATTAGTGATGAACAGCGTTTAGCCCAGGAATAGGTGATCAGAGCCGGACATCCAATTTGAGGCCGGCATCTCGTGCAGTTTGTGGTGAGCTGCCACTGTAGAGTCCTGACTCAGCAGGTCACTGTGTGGCAGCAGAAAGGAGAACTTCAGCACTTTGTCTATGATTCATCTAAATCATTAGGTCTTGAAAGACCCAGTGGTAGAGGGCAAATGTTTACGGCCAGGAGACGTAGAAGGTGTAAATCAGGGCTTGTGGCTGCAAACCCCCGTTCCCCTGTGGCACCATCAGAAGTATGATAAACGTCAGCACATTCGCGGGAAAGTTTGGCATTCAACTGACACTTTACTGCTGAGGTCACGCCAGTTAATCTTCTCAGAGAAAACGATGACACGAAATGAAACAATAAAGGCAAGCGTGCAGCACTGTCTTGTTATTCTTATGGTTGCATTAGCTGTGTTTCTGTTTTCTCAACAGCTCTCTCCGAGTCAAACATTATGCAGAGGCTGAAGCGCGACTGTCAGGTTGGTCCACTTGCCCTCTAGGCTGCTAGAGACATCGATGCCATTTACAAAACTTTGAAAAACACATTTGTCATTCTGGGCCCTGGAATAAAAAATGGTCATTTTGTTGAAATGCATGTGATTTGACATCACTGACATTTTATTCATCACCAGAGACTGAAACAGACTTGTTTCTTTCTCTTTTTTTCAATAACTGTAGACATTCTGAACTGCTGTTGAACAGTGTTTGCCAATGCCATGTTCCACAATGTGGTTTTCTGCATGTTATTACCTCATATCCTCATTTCCTGCCATCACTTCACTGATTCTGAAGGCATATCATAAATGTATTCTTTTAAGAAACTGAACTGAGGGCCAATATATCCTTTTAAAAGTAAAAGTTACTGACGTCAGAATTATAATAGCATTAGCCAGTGAAATTTACCTCAGTCTGAATGCTTGTTTTCATTATAGTCTCACTCTCATAGTGTTCATATCTTTGTAACTCTGAATTTTGAATTTTCACAGTGTGCAGGAAATTAGAATACAAATTGCACAAGATGGTAAAGTTAATATATACAACAAATCACAAATGCACTGATGAAAAACATTAACGTAGACACAAGTTTTCCATACGAGGAATTATGTGACATAACGCTCAACACACCATTTTACTGCCCAATAAGGAGTGGGGCTGCTGTTTGAATCACTATGAATCACACTCACGCAATTTGAACGTGGAATATTTAACATTTTCAGGTAAAGATGGCTCCTACCATCTAGAGACGGCGGTAATGTTTACATACAAATTAAAATAGTGGTCCAGATGGTGTAAACATAATATTAAGCCATGGTAATGTCAAGCAGCTGTCAGAAACATAGTGTATACACCACACACACGCAGCCATGCCAATTCCATTTGCAGCTCCTCCAAAGTCTTCAAAAGGCCACTTTGTCATCTGTAGGTCTGGAAGCCCAAAATGAGAATTTTCAATGACACCGCGGCACCAATTACTTTCCCCCCTAATCGGACACAAACCTTGGGAAGGACGGCTGTAATGGTGACAGAAACCTCTGTCACGAAGGTGCTATTCTGTTCCTGGAAAGGGTGACAGATACAAATGATTTGGCGGGGTACAAAGTGGAGAGCGAAAAGGGAAATGAGACGCATTACAGAGTGAGCAATGGTGATTATTACACTGCCCCAAGATGTGGTAGTATTTGTGGACCCAAAGCTGGATTTAATGAAAAGAAGTCACGGGATGAAGAAGAATTGTGCTTACACTGAAATTCAATATCACTTCATGTTCACAAGATGGGCTCCGGAGCAGCACTGCAGAGATTGTAATGAGTATGAACTATCTCATTCGGATAGGGAGAGCACTACGGAGCTCAATAAAGGACCAATCAGGGAGATTATGCACATGGAGACTTGCTATTATCGGTCTGAATAATTTCCACAGTGGTCTCAAGTCTGTAATACCAAACATCCCCCATGAAATGAACTGAATGAATTACAACAATGATATTCAGAATCTGGGTCACTGTGAACCCCAAATGCTAATCAAAAGAGTCACAGAACTCAGGTACTGACAGTTTGCTAAACCCCACCCCCGAACAGTGATTGTCCAATGAGTAGCAAACCTAATTGGGCGTGTCAAACTTTAGATTGACACGCCCTTCACGTTGACATATTTTACAGGAGACAGTAGTTAGAGGAGAGTTTGGTAGTGGTTTGTGTTTTTACCTTTTCCAAATGCAAACATGCAAGGAATGGTTTAAACAAGATGTTCATATGCTTTAATGTTATCTGCAAAAGCTAGCATGTCAGGCTAATGAGCTACCTGCGCCTTAATCCAACACAACTTCCAAGGTGGTAAATATCATACTCTTTTGTGGGATAAACCTTACTTTACAAAAGAAGCTCTGTTCACACTTAGTATTTGAAACTACAAACAGTAAAGGAGCACACGCGCATTGGAGGCTTTGATGAAAACGATGCTCATTCACTTTGAATGACGTCACGTTGTCAAACCATTGCAGTTCTCAGACACCAACCAATCAAATTGTGCTAAAACAAATACTCAAGTGCAGGTGCTAGCCAATCAAATCATGTCTGATAACAAAGGTCAAAATGAGCCTGGAGAGAGCAGGCAGCCCCAGTTGGTGAACCTGGAATGAGTTTTGTGAAGTATTTGATGAGTAATTTATAAAATGTCTAAATAAAATAACAGCCTGATCTTGAAGTTTTCCAGGACATAATTCGGGCTGTAACACCCCAAAGCAATTATAAAACAATACCGTTGCATGAATCATAAGGTGAGGATGCAGCTTTAAACTCAGTGTGAAGTCATACAAATATAGTTAAGACCTCATTCACAACCTCCAAAAGGTCAGCCGCAGACAGTGTGTTAAGCTACCCGTGGAGCTAACACTAGCTTAATTAGCAAACTTGCTAGGGTGAGGAAGTGTCCCAATAAAATCGTAGTAAAAATACTGCATGAGGTTACACAACTCTACCAAAATATGTTAACTGTTGGTAGAAGAGGGCAGGTCTCTCAGGCAATACGGGTACAAAAACAAGCGATTTAAGCTGCATCTGTTCTCACCTGTTTGCATTTAACAAGATGAAAGATTCCTATCAGAGCAGTAATTAATTTCTTGTGATTAACATGTGACTCACACTCATTTTCACAGTCCCTCTTGCAGAAAATGCTGCCTCCACATGTTCAACCCTGCACCTGGTGCCGCGACTCGAAGACAGATTAGGGGTCGTCTGTCGATGCTTACTGAAGAAAATTAAAACAAAGTGTGCTCCCGTTAAATTAGCTTGACCCACTGCGGCGGAACTGTGCACATATGTGGCGTCTGTGCGGTCGGCTCCCTTCAACGCCCTTTGAAAGACAAAAACAAGGCAGCCACACGCCAGCTGGCACGACGGCAACGGTGGGACACTCTCACAAACACACATGTTTTTTCCATGTGGCAGATTTATGTTGATATGATGTGTATCTGTGTTAGTGTTGTTTATAGAATGTATTTCCCTTTTAGCTTCTGTCGAGGGAAATGAACTCCCTTGAGTTAAAAAAACGAGGGTTTCCATCGTAGGCCGTGGTCTAGTCTACACTGAGCAACAAGAGTCTGTGCTGTGACGTGCAGAAACATCCCTCCTCCTATCATCATTTTAAATCTTGTGTATATTTGCCTACTTATTGGATATTACCAGCAGCGCGGCACATGCTGACACAGGGATCATGCTGGTTAACATGAAACAGTGGGTTATCTGATCTGACACTCTGCGAGGGCTCAGAGTTTGCAAATACACAGCGATAGAGATGCAGCGCACATTTTGTTGTAGGCAAGCATGGTTGAGTCAAACTGAGGTTGTGAATAACATCTCGAAACGACAAGCAGGCTAAATAAATGTTTTCCCTTTGTAAATAAGTGTAAGAAACGGAGGTAAATCAAATATTTAAAAAAACAGACATCACATACAGCTTGCAAATGGGTTCTAAATGCCTGGCTCAGTGGTGAATTCCTCTTCATCATTAGAAGCACAACAGATTGCGAGGACGTCAACCAGCATCAGAGCACAAATGCATATTCTAGCAGACTTTTGTGCCTTTTTGCTTTGAAACACACGAGTCTATTTCAGAGGGATGTACTATATTGCTACAGCTTTGTAAATAACCTCAGGGGCTTTCCTAAAAAGTTTTGATTGTAATTGCTGCCGAGTCGCAGAGTCTCAAAGTCTCCAGGCAAGACGAAAACGAAGTCATCAAGCATCTAGGAGACTTATTTGGTATTTAGAGTACACAACAGCAATAATAGCTGAGGGGAGCTAATTTATTGTGATTCTGGGTTTGACAGTGATGGAGTAGTAGCCCACTACAGTATTATACAACTAAAAGTGCATGTGCACAGAGCACGGTCAAAACTTAGACGAAAAGAGGGAACACTAGCAAGTTTCAAACCCCTTCTCTTTTCTTTCGTTCCTCTTTCTTATATAAAGATGCAGGACATGACTGCTCCCGAAAGCGAGGCCAGTTCATATCCAGGGTAGTTTAGCTTTGTTTCTGGACAGCGTGAAGGAGTTAAGATGCGTTTTCCATCTTTATATTCAGTCTATGTACTATACAACTACAAGTAAGTGTGCACTTACTAAGTCCAAACATAGAAAACTAGAGAAAAGAATATAAGGATGTAAGGATGACGTAACATGTTCTTCCACTGCTGTCAGTAGCTGAGCTGAGAAAGAATCTGAGGGTTTTGCCCGAGAGGGGGAAAAGGGATAGAAGAGACAACAAGAGACAGAAAATTTGTTTGGGTGGGTGACAAGGATGATAAATGTGATTTATAGTGTGCGGTTGTGTCAGCCACTGCTGGATACAAAAAAGGGGGGAGAAGTCATATAAAGTTCTTTCATAAGATGACGGAAACAATTAGTCCACTTGTGGAAATGTGGAAAAGTAGAAACTCTGATCAAATAAATGATCAAATACTTTGTGATTATCTGACACATAGTTAAAATACAAGCTCTATGTCCATGTATAAACTCATTATCCTCTATCCACTGTTTTATCCACTGATGCATGACAGCACCTGTTTGTTTCTAGACAGGCTAGAATCTCAAGAGAAAAGAAAGGAAGACGAGGAACTGAATATCACCACAGCCACTGTTCATCCATTATTCAGCGTGCTCAGAGTTTGTCACTGCTCGTCTTTGAAATTCTGCTTATTTCTCAAAGTGTAGGGTACCTTTAATATTCCCTCTCTACACCCCAGGGAAAGAAAATAAAGTCGAAAACAGCAAACAAAGCTGTCATTAGAATATGTTACACACAAGACTCATGCTGATAACACTCTGCGTCCTCTGTACGATTCCAACTTTGGGTAAAAATCTCCCCATACCCACCATCACTGATTCCTCAGCTATTCAACTGCATCACAGCATGGAAGATGTTTGTGCATTTTCCGACAAAAACTCATAACAGATCATAAACATATGTTTAGAGGTAGACATCATTCTGTGCTCACGAGACAACAACCTCTTTGGTGTTTTGTGCCTTAAATATTTTGTGTTTAAAGCTTTTATTACTTTACTAGTTTTAAGGGTTTGGTTATAAATATCACAGGTTTTTGTATCTACTAAAACTTGGTAATTAAATATTCTGGAACGCCCTATATCTGTGATATATACATAGAGTAATTAAGAAATAGCTGTAAATACAATGCAAAACATGTATTTTGACTGGAATTCAATTTGATAAACCTGAAACCAGTTGGAAGGTGAGGGGTGGCTGAGAGAAGAAAAATATCTATCTATCTATTTACCTTTCAAGCAATATTTTAGTTCCATTGTAGAAAGAACACAAATACGGGTTCAGCTCCTGAATGAGTAAAAATCTTTTCAAAATCCTTTGTTCGACGCTTTCATTTCCGAAACACTGAGACATGATGTAAATGTCAAAGCAACAATGGAAGTGCTTTAAACTTGTAGCCTACTGTATATTCAAAGTCTGTTATTATCATTATTATTGTGATTAGTAAGTGTCAGAAATCTACTTTGCTCCCTACAGACGGAACTGTTATACAGTAAGTGCCTATTGTATGCAGAGAAGTGATTGACTGAATGAGAGGTTGATTTTGAACAGCCATTGTTTCCAGATACTCTTTGAAGGCCTATTCCACAGCAGATATTTTAATATGTAGGTAAATAAGAAGTATATGACTAATAAAATGAATGATGGCTTCATTTAGCTGCTTCTACTTCAGGGTGATGCAGTGAGCCACAAGGTGCCAGTCAACAGGTCCCTATAGATATACATCTGTGGTCCTACAATGACTGAAGCCATTTTCAGACATGAACTCTCAAAGGGTCAATGCAGCCGGAGATTCTCTGAGTCAGACGTGTTCACAACTCAATGTCCCGAAGATTCAGGTGAGGGGCGGCGTCAGGGCAGGTCATCACGTATAGATTCTGTTGCAGATATCTCATTGTGTTTTCTACGGAAACAGAGCGTCGGTTCCGCCAAAAGCTCTAAATCTAGTCTTTCCTATTTTACATCTTCATCAGCGTCTTCTCTGTATGTGGCACCTCTTTTTCATCCTGAGATATTTGTATTCTTTGTGTTTTTTCTTTTCTGCTTTTCGCATCTTAATAAAGTCATCAACACGCCCACTCACGGCTCTCCAGATATTTTTCTGCTGCAATCTCAGATAGCTTCACTCACAGATTCTCTGAGTATTTTACTTAGGGGCTGGTGGGAGAAACTAAGGTGAATCTCCACAGCAACTGACTTGACCGTTTTCTTCCTCACATACAGCCCCTCTGGATAATTTTCAGTAAAATGTCCGGAGTTGGGTGCATGTCTGGAGGCAGCATGAAAAAGACCTTGAATGATGGTAAACTCAAGCTTTTGGCAACGTTTTCCTGCGTAACTCCATCTCCTTGCTCACATAAATGATCAATATCACCTTTTCCCCCAGTGTTGCTCACTGCAACATCCCCACCTGTGCTGATGCTAGTTGAAAATCTGTGGTTGTCCATGTCCCTGTGTAGATTATGAAGCGTGTCCTTTCACTGCTGCTCAGTCTCTGTTTCCACCTGTTCTCCAACACACATGGGCTGTGCTCGAGTGACCTGGCTTGTCTCCACACAGTCTGTCTTTTCTCTCGTTCTCCTCTTCTCTCTCCCCCCCCCCCCCCCCCCCTTCCCCTCCTGTGCCCTCATGCCAATCCGCCTGATCATCTCACAGCCCAAATGGCAGCAGGCAAACCAGACAGCATGACTCCGACAATATTACGACACGGCGGACCATTTCTGTAGGAATTCTGGCTGCGTCTGTTTATAAGCAAGGGATCAGTCTTTTACAGGGACCTGGGATCTGAGGGCAAAGGGTTGAGCCGAGATCATTAGGGGGAATATAAACCGGCAGTATAAATATGAGTATACGCGTACTCTTCGTCCTGAAGCAACTCCAAACCCAATGATTTCCAGCCTGCAGTGGAGTCTTGTTCCTCTTGGCCCTGCTTTGAGTCAGAGGGATGCTGAAATCCATAACACAGCAGTGGAGAGGACAGCCACTCTGCCCGGACTTACTATAATCCTTCAATTTCATATTTTAGCCGCGTGTGATAACCGGGCCACTCTATCTGCCCCACACTGCTGGCACTGTCAAAAAAAACAAAGAGAGGCGGTCAAAAGATCACGCTCCTGCAATTAAGATTTCCCTCCCCGGGTCAAATGTAATATGTGAGTGTGTGCTCCAGTGTGTCATGGTGTGAGGTGCCAAATATAGCAGCTCTAAGACACCAGTGTAGTAATATTTTATTCCGACAGGGCTTGAATAAGAGATCACAGCTCCCCCATGAGGAAAGAAGTTGGCATAAAATGAGAAAGGAAAGCTTAAAAAGGAAAGTTTAGAGGGACAAAAGGCAGAGGCTTGCACATGTGGACCTACGCCATGTGTTACAGATAGATTCTGAAAGCACTGTCAGGGAGTGTGACAAAATCTGGGATCCACTTCAGATGTCTCCGCACCAGGGGCCTTTTTAGTGTTTGTATCAGAACCCAGCAGAACTCTCTAAATGGGAAAAATGGGATAGTTGAGTGGCGGTATATGTGTAAATCATTCAGGTAAGGAGGAAATAGAAGGGACTGAGGGAAAAGGAAGTGGAAGACAAGATGAAGAGGAGAGGAGTTCCTGGGAAAAGGCAGTGATAGGATTTTGGCCCTGGCACATTTACCGAGGTGTATCACGCTGTTAGAGGTGTGTTTTTTTTATCATTTCTCCCATACACAATATCTATATACAATAACTGGCCAGATACTTGTTCTTCTTTTCTCTCCCACACAGAGCCAAGCCAGCACTTTTCATGCCTGGTACCCTCTCTCTCTGGGCCGGCAGCCAGCCTGGATGAATGGCAGCTACCGTCGTCTCTAGTATCCTCATGTTCCCCCTCCACGGAGGTTTGTTCCATAACGGAAACTGGCCGGAGATGATGTGCGAGTGTGTGTCTGCAAACTATTCCTTCTAGAATAGCACGCCACACCTCAGCAATTCTTCCAAATTCCCTCACCGGAGGAGGGGGGGCACACAACAAAGCTGATTGCGGGAAGAGCCTGCGGGATTAAATCCGAGAAGATCCGTGTTTTGTCTTATCAGTGAGAAAACAAAATGTATTCTCTGTGCTCCCAGGTAAGTCTGTGCAAAGACGTCCGTGAAGGATGCAGACACATGCATGCTACGAGGTGTTACTTTGTCCTCTATTTATCCGGAGCTCCGACACTCTCTGTCCTCTGTTCTTCTCACTCGAGGAAATCCCGAGCTACATAGGAGTAAAACGGTTTATTAATAATTAAAGCTTTTAGATGGAATTTCTTCAATATATGCTGACTAGGGTCACTTCTTTGCACCGCTTGACAGTAATAAAGGGTGTCCCCACCATGATTAATAGCCACAATTTTGCAAGTAGCCCGGGTACGCCAATATTGAAATTTCTAATGTGTGGTCAAAACACAATGAATAATAAATAAGGGGCAGTGAATATCCTGTAGGAACGCTGATCATTAGAGTAAGTATCGCACATGAGTCTTCAGGGCATCTGAGAGAAAGATTATGACCCTAAAAACTGGTGCAAAAGTAAAATGCCGCCCACCTGTCACAGCTCCTGCCTGATTATAATCATTCCTGAAGCCTGTTTAAATTCAGCCTCCTACTCCACTGGGGTTGACTTTGCAGTCTTTAGGCAGACTGCTAAAACCCTCTCCAGACAGTCGTCGGCGTGCGTGCCTGGTGGCATGGGCTGAAGTAGCAGGCTGATGCGTTGTGATGGTACACAGATTGAATGCTACACGGGTCCGCGGTCCGCTCCGCTAGCCCGTACACCCGGTGCCGTTTCCCTCCCCAGTGTTCCGCGCGGCGAGAAAGTGATGTAAATCTCCTGCAAAGGCCTGCGAGTTGCTGCAGCTACAGATTCACCCCTCTCAGTCGTGCAGAGGAAAGATAAGCTGACTCACAGTGCACGACAGGTGAATGCTAAGCAGTGTGAGTGAATCTTAGAACAGGGCTGAGGAGGAAAGAATTGGATAAAGGAGTAGTTTCTTCTTCTTTTTTTTTTAACTGCAGTTCCAGCCCTTCAAGATTTTTCCCACATGCAGGTAAAGCATCTACAGCTTCATCAGATGTACACAGAGCAAAAATCATAGCAAAGAGCTGAGGGCATTAGTCAGCGTTACTGAACATGAGTTACATATCAGTGATTTCAGGTGTAACCTGTGTTTAAACATGATGTGTCTCTCTCTAGTAAATATCCCAATTTAGGCACATAGCACCATCTCATGGTGTCACTCAGAAATTCATCTCTAATCAGACAACACAGAGGAATAAAGCTCGCAGCACAAAAAATACTGTAATACATAAATCTTTGCAGAGAACTCCAAAAATGTAGATGAGGATTACACAAGCAGGCACTCCCGCTTATGACACTCACCCCAGAGGCATTGTGGGTCATTTTTTTCATTTTTTAATTATGTGGTGACGGGGGTCCACATCACTCGCACTGCATCTCCTCCATTTTTTCATGTGGATTGTAAAACACCAGAACAGAATTTCACACATTACAAGAAACGGATTTGGGCAACATCTCCAGACAAGCCGTTCAATATTTAACATACTGATACTCGTTCCACTACCGTCCCAAATACTTTGAAGCACAATCAAAGCTCACGATGTTGACGGTGGCATCAGACAGCACTGGCCCCACACACTGTACTTGAAGGAAAGACACAAGCTATACAGCGGCATGACTTATTAACTGCTCTGACGCCTGCTTAAAGTGAGGCGAGGCTGCGAAGTCACTTAATAACAGCAGGTTCAAACCATCTCAGAGCGGAGGATGTGGCAGGCTGTGGAATTACATAATCTGTGTGATGCAGGCTGGAAATAGAGGCGGCGATAAAAATGATGCCTTCCAATTAAAAGGAGGCTGGAGCCGAACTTGTAATGGCATAATAATATAGGAGCTGGTGGTGCAGAAA
The DNA here is from genome assembly GCF_009819705.1 of Hippoglossus hippoglossus. NCBI lineage: Eukaryota > Metazoa > Chordata > Actinopteri > Pleuronectiformes > Pleuronectidae > Hippoglossus > Hippoglossus hippoglossus. The sequence continues at coordinate 16,345,652 of NC_047172.1, forward strand.
ATTAAATAGATGTTGATGCTTCATGAGAACAGGGGAATGCAGGGACTGCACAAAAGGAAAGCGTGTCCAATGAAAAACAAAAGTCAAAACCTAATTATGAGGCTATTTCGACACTAGGTGATAATTGAATGACAGATTGAGCTGCTGTGAATGTTAAGCGACGGCTCACGCAGTCCGTGGTTGTTTATATTTATACCTCAACTCTCAATCACTTCCATCCGTCACACCTTAGCTTTTGACAATGATGACAACCGTATGCCAGGTCGTCTGTTGCTGTTCAAACAGAGAGCCATCACTCCTCTCGAGTGGACGCACTCCCCGTCAACGCTAAACACAATCTCCTTTCCATATACAGCATGATGCATGAGCCGTTTACCTGCTACCATTAACAGGGAGGTGTTATTAGCATTCTTTATGCAGACGCTTCCTCAAGACGGCAACCCACTGCTTGGGTACAAAGTGGCACACTGATGCATAAACCTCATCTGTCGATAATCTTAGACATATGGCAGCGTGTGTAGCCACTGAGTGTACTACACTGATTAGCTATGATGCAGAGCAGCATGCAAACAAAAGCTGTGAATCACCACTAATGGACTATGACTCCCTCTCAAAGCCACAGCGCGTTTCGCTGAGGCAGGTGTGTGATGGTGAAGCACCATTACTGCCGTCTTAATGAGAGCCCCGTGTGTCTATCCCCCTGTGGCGCTCCCAGCAGGGCCTTATTTGGGCCTGTGCCGTTGGACATGCTAGATAGCTGAGATAACCTCCATCTGTCTTCATGACTGTCTGGCCTTTATTGCTTTAGGAGAAATGTTGCTTTCACAAGCTCTACCCCACGCTCGGCCAGGGAAACCAATATTTGCTTCTGCGTCAGGTCCTGCTGTATTTGTAACAGGGTGGTTTTACATTTAAACATAATGCATTCATCATCATAGTGTGAAGAGACTCGAGAAAGCATGGAGTTCCTCTCAGCTCATCATGAAGCACCAGATTTTATCTGAGCAAACCATTATCATACAGAAAAAACAAAGTTATTTAACTTTAGGACAAATTGCATTTAAATAAGCCTATAAACAAAAGTCGAAATGTTAGCATTTTGCTTAGACCTAAGTGCTAACATGGCTCTGTTAGATTGATACACTAGTTTCCAGTTAGCGAGGTAAATGCTGAAATGCTCTCTTTGCTATCATGTTCACAGTAGCAATGCTAGCACATTAATGTTCGGAAAACATAATGTTTGCCATGACAACCATCTCAGTTTAGCATGTTAGCATTCTAATATTTGCTAATTGGCACTAAACACAAAACACAAGCTGGACTGATGGGAATGTAATTATTCCCGCAGGTATTTAGATATAATTCAACAACATATATCGACAAATAACATTTTGACCTTGTGAAAGGTCACGTTATTACAATTCATCCCCTGAAAATCATGAACGAATGCACCAAACCTCTTGTGGTCAATATAATTATCGTTTAGATAATTGATGAGAGGAAAGTCCAGTCTCTGGACCACATCTGCATAAAATAGACAAACACGTCAAGAGATAGTTCACAGAAAAATGAAAATTCACTCATTATTTACTCACCACTATGCCGACGGAGAGGTGGGTGAAGTGTTTGAGTCCACAAAAAACTTTTGGAGTTTCAGGGGTAAACAGAGTTGCAGACAAATCCAATTCAATTGAAGTAACTGGTGACCATTCCTTCAAACGTAAAAAACAACAGAAGAAAAATATTAAATGCCTCCATACTGCTCCTGTGGTGTCATCCAAGTGTCCGTAGGCCCTGACATTCATGTTCGACCCGAAACGGCGTCATTTACACCATGTTTTTAGCCTATGTTCTCTCTCCCTATGCTCTCTCTCCCTATGCTCTCTCTCCCTATGCTCTCTCTCCTCTATGCTCTCACCCAAGGGGCACAAAGTGACGGCATCTCATTTCACGATACTCAAGTGGTCCCCAGTTACTTCAATTGTATTGGATTTAGCTGCATCTCGGTTTACCCCTGAAACTTTACCCACCTCTCCATCGGGATAGTGGTGAGTAGATAATGAGTGAATTTTCATTTCTGGGTGAGCTATCCCTTTAAGAGTGGTCCCCTCTGGCTGTATAACTGTCAGGGTGGATAAATCACACATTATTTCACTCAGCCATTCAGGACAAGCCCACAAACATCCCAAAACCTGTCTGTGAACAATGTCCAACTTGGCAAAGCATCTCACCGAAGGTTTATTGAATGTGACATCCCTATGTCTTCCAATTTACCTCAAAGAAATGAGATTTAGGAATCAGTTTTACAAAGCAGTTAAGGTCAATGATAACTGTATATTTTTTAACTAACTTACCAATGTGGCAAACAGCTTTCCTTGCATACAACATTTACATTGGTAATGTTAACTTTAATGGAAGCCGTTCACAACTATGCAGATCAACAACAATCAGTAATAAATGATGATTAAATATAGTAGTGACAATGGTAGTCATGGCATGTTGCCTACATTTATGCGAGTAATTACCTCTATTATTAGAATGGACTATCGAGTTTAATTTATTTTTACCTTGTGTTAACTTTAATTCTGGGCCTTTTTCCAGGAGATTGAAAATTAAAGATGCTGATGGAAAATGTCTTGTTCCTGTTTTATTGTTTTTGGTCATATCTGAAGTTGTCTGAAGTTCACATGTTAGCGATGGTTGACTCTGACAATTTGTTTCTGACAGTTGTAACTGCCACATAATATTGTTGTTACAGCTTTCTTGCTCTCACCTGGATGGCAGCTTTGAATTTGGTGGCTTCTGAAAAGAGTTTTAGAGGACATTTGATTGCACAGACAAGCTGTGCAATCAAATGTGCTCTCAATAAATCTGAGGGAACGGCTCCGATGTTAACATTACTCACGTACCACAGTTTTGGTAATCAAATCACTCAACAGGCTCTAATTCAATCAGTTTTGGAACTACAAAGAGCTGAACCAAATGGATGTACTTTCACTTCCCAGAATAAATTTGTTGCCAAGGCAGCGAACAGCAGCCCTCAATGTTTCCATTCACATTAAATTGGGCTTTCTATCATTTAAGCTGTTCCTGTTAGGATGTCTTTGAGCCAGAAGCAACACAAATGTTGAGTCAGTCAATGTTATTGTCAATGAACTGTAGATGTTGTACAGTACAGAGAAGTTTAGTAAGACTGACAGTCTCATATAACTTGGTTTCACATGGATGACGTGCTTAGAGTTATTTGATTAAGAAACACAGGGGTCTTACAGGGAAGCTGCAGACTGATGAGTTCACTGTCAGTAGTAATAACTTTCTCTTTCCTTCTCCTGCACTACCTGCTATTATTCTTGTCTTGTGTTATGTAGAATATGTGACTCTGGTATGAGAAACAGACAAATGTTCCTGCTCCTTACACTGCATGTCTGTTTTAATTTCCTGAGACACCATGATAATTAAAGCACTCTAAAGTGCATGTTTTCACTCTGTCATCCACTCGTCCCAGCCGGGCTCCCTCACACTGCGTCTCATAAAGGTTTGGACTGAGGGGATGGAAGCCCATTCAAACATCTGTCACATCACAGTGGTAAAGGAACTGAATCCGCTGCTCTGTAATATTCTCCAAATAATCTCTCCCAGTGCATAAAAAACTAATCAAGCCAGCTACTCTACTATCTAATGCAATTTGATTAAGTTCAGTGTGGCCTCTGAACCACCGAAAGCTTGCAGCAGAGAGTCTTCTGTTATTTGTGTCTTTTCCTCCACAGGACTATATAACAAGGTGCTAAATCATGATCTTGACATTTACACTGTCGATTCTTAATGTCGACTTTTGTCTTCTGGATCCAAGATTATATAAGAAAAACACAAAGTATATATATGTTCATTGTACTTAAATCTTGTTCTAGCTGCTTTCAGACATGTACTCAGAGATCCTCCGCAGTTTTAAGAGGAGGTGCATGTGTGACTGCAAATGTCTGCGTGAGACCCTCCGGAGTTTCTACAGACATTCTCCACCTGGCCCCCTTTCTGCAGAAGTCGATGTGAGAACACAGCAGGGGATCACCCGCTGGATTCGCAAACAAAACAAAACATATACTGTATCTCTGGATGAAAAACTGGTGCCATACACATAGAGGACTGTGGGCCTCAACAGAGACGTCAGAGTTTGTGGTGAAACGAGCTTATGCCGGTGTTGATGCTGTAAACAAAATCACGTGACCTCCGCAGCGGAAATGGGACATTACATCCTGCCTCTGCCTGCTGCACCACCACCTGAATATAGCGGGGCATTTGTTGTGAACACGTCTTCGTTGTGCATGTGTGAAAGGCAAACTGCGAAGAAAGTCCGGACCCGAATCTCCGGAGATCCTCCGCAGCACGTGTCTGAAAACGGCTTTTGTCTCACTGCTTCATAATAGTCTCATTATTCATATTTAATTGGCTTCGGGATATTTTTGTTTCTGTCTACCTCTCCATGTTGGATTCAGATCTTTAATCTCCTGTGTTCAAGAGATTAGAGAACATCGCTGCTAATGGGAAATGTCAAGACTACTTATCCTAACAAGAAAATGCTGGTGCTTGTCATAAAACCAAAGATCTTTGAAACGTTTCCACGACTAAGTAAGCATGCCCAAGCTTTTGAGACAGTGCCGCAAAAAGATCTGACTCAGGAATTCAGCTTTTTTTCATGACTGGGTTTAATGATTAAATCAAGGCTTAACATGAGATTTTATTCTTAGTATTTGGGCTTTTTTAATACTACACTTCCCTCTGTCTCTCCTTCTGCTCCTCTTCCTTGTCACTGTCCCTTTAACACACTCAAACACACATTTAACTTTAACCCCGGGCAGTGAAGTATCCTGATGAGCTGTGGAATGAGGTTGACATTGGTCGTCTTTGATCATTTGCCCAGTTGGAGGTCTGACTCTTGCTGCGGGGGGGGTGCCATCAGGCAGACAGGCAGCGCAGAGGGTGAGAGCGGCCTGTTATTCCCTACATTGCTCGGCTCCAGAGCTGAGACAAATCGTCAATTACCTAATCAATGTGGCACATGAAAGAAACGAGAAAGTATTCTTCTAATACAAATTCTACGGGAGGAAAAACATGTCAAACACACACAAAACGAAAAAATGCATTTATTTAACTATGCTTGACGTCATTTTCTGACTTACCACTTCTTCATGATGTCATGTTTTCTGATCAACTTAAAATCTAAAAAAGGGATATCTTGTGTTATTTTTGTTTAGATATTTGTAAACATTGACCTTCACTTTCCCAAGCTTATCCTTGTTAGGTTACTGCATTGACTTCCATTGATTGTGGACATCCAAACCAAAACCTTAACCAGGACCTTATTAGGACAGAGCTTTGGTCCCCATGAGTACTACTAGTCCTGTCAAAGTCAGTGTTTATACTGGAAAAGGAAAAGTCTACACACACACACACACACACACACACACACACACACACACACACACACACACACACACACACACACACACACACACACACACACACACACACACACACACACACACACACACACACACACACACACACACACACACACGCAACCTTGATAAAGACATTTTCAGAAGATTTCACCAAAAAAAAAATTGTATGAAGCATTGTGAAATAAAAGAAAGAGCCAGGTCACTCCAGAAACGATGATGCCCCCAACAAAGAGGAGCTACTGATGACACATCAAAATAAACGCTACAATAAAAACCGAGTGAGTCATCACTTGAAAGAGAGCTGCAGCTGATGTGTCACTTCTCTGTCATTGAAAAGGAGAGGCTGTTAAAGTATCTGTCCACGCAGGTTTTTTATTAGTGACCGTCCCCGTGAACCTACTTATGAACAATAAAACATGGTTCAGATCATTGTGAAAGGTCCAAGACAGACAAACTCCACAAAAAAGTATTGTGGTGCTTTCTGACGAGAACTGTGCATCGGTGAGAAATGCTGCAGCATCGCTCTGCTGCTGGATTGACCCTGATAAACACTCCGTTAAAACAGTGATACCAAACACACATCCAATATTAAACACATCCACAAACAGTCACCTTGTCTCTGCAAAGAGGCCGCACGAAACTGGTTAAAACAGCTGGACACACACTGACGTATCAAGTGTGTTCGCCAGCAAAGCCTCTGATCAATTCTAAATAGCAGTGGAAATCTCTGAAAGGAGATGTCCTTGAGTTTAACTTGCAGGCTTGGCTGAGTGCAGAGGCAGGCGACGTGAATAAAGAAAACTTCTTCTCCAAAAGTCACATTTTAGAGCAAATCACATGTCTGTTGAAGGTACTTGCATCATTTGTAGCCTCCTTGCTAAACATTTTCCGATGAAGCATTTGCATCATTGCATCATTTGTGGGTTATTGCCTATTTATTTCATTTATTTTTAATATTTTGTTTAATTTACCACTTTCTAGGAAATAATGTTTAAGTTAATGAATGGCAAAATGAATGGTCAATAAATTATATACTAATGATCTACAGATTAGTAAAATGCCATTGATAAGTAAAGAACTCTTTACGAACGCTTTAAGTGGTTAGATCATTTACATGTACCAACTTGTATTTATTTACTAATATTACCATTACCACTGAAGGCTTGCAACTTACATGACAAAACTACAGCACTTCACCTGATGTACCCACTACCTACTGCATGTTTACACTGAATTGTTCTAGACCAGATACCATTAATATTAATCAATAAGTTAATGAAAACAAGTATTCAACTATACTTCATTTAGCTTGTGAATTTATATTTCAATCAAAAACAAAGATATTGGTTGTTCCAGTTTCTCCTTTGTCAAGATTGATGTTTTTGTTCTGTTTATGTTATAAGAAATTAAGCTAAATCTTTATGTTTATTGGACTGTTGGTTACTTGGAGATGTCACCCGGGCTCTGGGGAATTTCTATGGATATCTTATAAAAACAACTTATTGATTTAACTTATGAAAATAATTGCAGATAGATATAACAACAAATAATTGTCAGTTGCAGCCCTGGGTTTTTCATGTCTTTGTCCTCCATTGCACACCAGAGAATCCTGGTCAAAACAAAGCATTTTGTTAGTATTTGACTTCCTGTCTTGCACTTGGTTTGGCTGTGATCCCGGTTAATCAAATCACAGCTAGCCTCTCCAGACAGCCGACTGCTGCATGGGGCCCGACGGCTACGGCCGCTCCACAGATAATGTCACTTCCTGTGAAAACAAACCGATTCTGTTACCAGCAGGCACGGCCACTGTTATCCGTCACAGCATTAGCACAAATAGAAAATAAAAGAAAGAACTAAATTTGAACTGTGCTAAGTACTACAAAGATGACTATGCCGGCTGTCAGGCGGAGAAAATGTTTTCTTCAGGGAGACGTGATAGTGTGAGTTATCGGCTCCCTCTGAGTACCTGAACGTCTGACAGTGCAAACACTAAGACAAATGTTTGCATTGAGATTGGCCTCCACAAGCTCTACATTCTCCTATTTTTATGCAGCAATGACCATTTAAATGTGTGTGTGTGTGTGTCCCAGCAAAGACAACCACACAATGATGAATGTGAAGGGACGTGACAGATAAGAAAGTGCTGTACATAAAAAGAGAAAGGGACATACAAAGTGTTTGCCTGCAGCATGTTCAGACAAACAGCTGGAGCTCGGTTAGACTCTCCCCGTCTGGAGCTCCAGGCTGCCAGACGGGAACAATCTATTCAACATAGTCACTAATAATGAAGGCTGAAATGAATGGTGTCACTTGTCGTGTAATTGCCGCAGAGGGAGACGCATGTTCGTAACACCAGGTAACAACAACTATGGACGACAGGAGCACCGGAGGAAAGAGGGGACGAACAGTGATGCTTTAGTTTAGTTTGTAACGGACCCAGCACGACGAGGGGTCTTAAGGCCCCTCAGTTATAGAGAGCTGCAACCTGCCAACCTCAAGTTAGACTGTGAATCATTCATGAATTAAAAAAATTGACACTTTAGTGCTACTTCTCACATAAAGGCTGTTTTTTGATTTCTAAACAGTCGCCTTTTGTCACTTTTATTAAGCTTTTCAAGGTTATTGCATGGTTAAATTATTTTTATACTAAAACACCCAAAAAATGCAATAATCCTGGAGCCAGACCTGATTCGTGACACTGATCAGCCCCAACATGGAACTGGTTTTAATACTGTGGCTAACTGGTATATATGTCAGTGGTCTGTTTTGAAAGAGGGAATTCTAGAACCATTAGCTATGTGTTTTAAAACTTATTTTGTAATTTAATTTCACGGCAAAAATACATGGATCGGTGTAAATTCTCCATCTCAACAGGTGAATGATCGAGATTAATCCGCAAAGAAGAGGTTCAAAGGCTTCTTGTCACTGTGGCGATTATACCGTACATACTATCTATCTATTATTATCTCCATCTCAAACAGAATATGTCTGATTTAGAGCTAGACAGGTTTTCTTCTTTCTGCTTCAGCCTGATGCTTTGATTGCAAATGATCAAGCAAATGTATTATTATAGATATTAGTATGTCTTTCCTGCTACTGTTTTTCATAGCAGGAAAAATTCCACCTAACCAAGGGAATAGGATTGGATTGAGGTGTGTCCAAGTCAGGGGTTCTTTAAAATAAAGATATGACTGTAATTTTCAATTAACATATACTGAAAATTACATTCACAACTGTATGTGATCTAGAAAAGAAAAGATTCTGATTAGTTATCTTGCTTAATGACAGTGTACCAAAAAGAGCTACATTAAATTGCTGCATAATGCACTTTATTCAATGGATTTACTTTTGAGAAAATTATCATTATACGAACAATTACTTCCACTTCCAGCACAATGAACTTTAACCCTAACTCAATAAATAATGTTTTATTTCCACACATCTTTTACATCATTATTTTTGACTATGGATTAGTTCTATTGTATTTTTTAGACTAATTATCTGTATCTTTTTGTAAACAAAAAGGCAAGGGACTTTCATCCCTGCAGATTGTCTATAGGCTACATTCTACCCCACAACCTCCCCTTAGAAGACAAGGGTAAAAGGTAGACAGTAGCCTGAGAGGCAAGACCCAGGGCCTCACCAACGAACAACAACCAAACATTTTTGATCATTTTGTTCTGAAACTGTAAAAGTGAGGAGGGCAAAAGTGGGATTCACTCTCCAGTGGAAACTTCATCCTTGCAGCTGACAGATGAGGGAGAGCCAGCACTTCAGTTTAAATATGCGGTCAGTGTTTCCAAATGCCAAAATGCCAACCTATGGAAAATCAATAGAAAGTCACTCCTGTACAGCTATGGGCAATTGTGGAGAGAATTGTAATGAGGGTGAAACACAACGCGTGATATTTGGACTGAGGAGTGTAACTGAAAAAAAAAAAAAGAGGCAATGTATTCTGGATAAGAGCTGCTGCATGTTGTGTGTCGCACATGGACAAACATATGGATTCATACAGACTGGTTTCTATCTTTAACTCTGCCCAGGAGGTTATGTTTTCACTCCTGTCCGTTTGTTGGTTTGTCTGTTTGTTCATAAACCAGATTATACAAAAACTATTGTGTGGATTACTGTGAAACTGGAAGGATGCTGTGTGCGTCAGGGAAAATTGTGCTGTGGATCCACATCAGGGGGTGAATCCAGTTATTCTTTTTTATCACCGTCTTCACCATTGCAAGATAATTTCTTTTTTTGGGGGGGAAATTTTCACAGATTTCCGAGGGAGTAATTAATGGATCTAGATGAAAACAATTGGGCGTATTTAGCGAACCAATATGAGTGTATGAGATTTGGTGCAGCTTGAAATTAGAGGGAGCTGGTGGACCTTGGCGGAGGTATACGCTCTACTGAGTGCCATTGTTTTTTTAATTACTTGTTTGGTGCTATAAAAACACCACGATTGACAGGTGAGTCTGACTCAGAATTGGTTGAGCACATGTATCAGCGGGACCTCGCAACCATGGCGCGGCCATAACTACACAGACTCTGGCTCCCAAATGCTTTAGATGGCATTGTTTGTTTCCGAGATATTTTGGCTTCATGTCTGGAGGAAGTGGAGACACGTCTTCCGTCTTTACACAAAGTCTCTGCTATAAACGTACAAACTTTGAAAGGAAGTCTGAGCTGAGTTTCCACACTTGAGACCTTAGCGTCGCAGACAGCTCGCTATTTCTCACTGTCACCCTCACACACACACACACACACACACACACACACACACACACACACACACACACACACACACACACACACACACACACACACACACACACACACACACACACACACACACACTCATTCACAAATACTGGCCCACTTTGTTTGGACTATCTAGCTGGTCAACTGCGCTTCCGATTTCAGATGAGCTTGCTACAATCACCCTCCACTGTCACCTTACAACCTCAATTTTATCAAGCTATTCCATGGAGGGATCTGGTATTAACATGCAGGCAGTGGGCTGCAGCTTCCCCCCTCAATTTCCTCAGGGAAAAAATGCAGAGGGCATTTTTCCTTCACTTCAATTTACAGTACATACATAGTCCCCCACATTCATTAAAGTCAGCATACAAGTTGCAATGTGAACCACTGTAGCATTAATTGAGAAAATAAGGGCCAAAACCAAATAAGACCATTATTTAGTGGATTGTGTGCCACTCATTATGTTGTCTGATGAAAATCAGTCAAATTCAAAGAGAAACCTCTCGAAGAAGCAAAGGCAAAAAGTCATAACATTCTATTTGCAGTTCCTAAAGTGGTTTTTAAGGTTTTCACGAAATGGGTTAACCTGCACGCTGCCATTCCAGGTTATATTGAAATGGAACTTTCATTCTTGTCTTTGGAAACAATACATGACAATTAAGAAAGTGGATACCCGACATATATTCAGACATCAATTTTGAAGATGGGGCAGGTTCAGGGCAGGTTTGGTAACATTAGTTTGATTGTTTACACTGCACGTGGCTGTAATTGGGGAATATATTGGGCTAGGGTCGGGTTCGGACTCCAAAAACAAAATCCCTGACTTGTTCAGGTCGGGCTCAGTTAGTTTTCTCTCGGGATCGGGCGGGTTCTGACAGAAAATTGCAGTCCAAGCCAAACTCTAATGATAATGCAGTCTCACCATGAGGTCCATTTAGTAACTGCTCAATAACTTTCAATTGGATCACACAATCTCCCTCAACAGATGATTAGCTGAGATAGAAAGTTAATTCTTAACATTAAAAGCAGTTGTTGACATCTGCTGAATGAAATAGTGAAGTTGCTTGTACATCAATACTTTCCAGTATGAAATATCGACAGTAAAAACATAAATCCAACAAAATATCTTTTTGTTTATTTCTACCATCATGATACATGTAGAATTGCCCTCATTGGAGCACATACCTCCCCCAGGGTCGAACAATCTTCTTGTGTAGATATATATATATGAAAAAAAGGTAGTGGTCTGATAATCTAAATGATTTATTTGTCATAAAACATTGTTAAAGAAAGTGAAAAAAACGGGTTCTTCCCAATCACAAGCCCCATCCCTCCACTAAGGATGGACATTTATTCAGTAGATTTGATGTAATCCTGCTAATTAATAAACCAATTAACAAACGCAAACCAATGTCTTTTGATGGAGGTAATAATAATAAAAGAATACTAAATTTACTAGATTTGCAGAGCAATCACTTTAGTCTTATATGAGGATTTAAAAATGTACCTTTAACACCAGCAGTTTTCTTTCCCATGTATCTGTATCTCACTTGTTATTTCCTTTCGTGATTCCATTTCTCTTCACTTTTACAGCACTTCTGTTTCAGCGCATATGGAGGGGAGCTGCTCATTCCAGCTCGCTCCTACAGAGTGATCACTATTAGTGCAGGATTGACGCTATAGCTCAGAGCATCAGAATGGAGTTTATAGCTCTTCAGCGTCAGCGTGAAATGGACCATGTACGTCTGCCGTTATGGAGACATACTCTGTATAATGGGCTGTTGTCTGATGATGGGTGCGCCATCAAGAAGTGCGTGTATGTGTGCCTGTGACTGCTGATGAAGGACGGACAGGATGCAAGCAGAAAAGATTAAAGCAAATTAAAGGTCTGTCACGAAAGTAACAAAAAACGCGACCACCTCCCATTTCTCCCACTTCAGCCACCATCATTCATTTATTAATGAGCAGCTTGCAACGCAGAGTGACTCAGCGTTAAATCAAAGCTTACTCCCCGCTCGCTCATTCTGTCAGGGACAAGCTGAGACAGAACATCCACAGAGACCTGCTGTTCTCCCGTCAGACACTGTGCAGTTCAAGGACATGAGTCTCTACAGAGAGACGCACTCAGACACGTCACTAGGCAGGTACAATAGGTGTGTGCAACACATTTGGAAGGCGCTAGGATTAGCAAAAAGATTTTCACTTACATTCAAATTCATCAATTTGGTGAAATGTCTTACAAGTCGTGTCGTATAGAATCATCGCTCAACTAAGGGCACTTAGAGAGCCCACACCTCGGCCAAAGCTGATTGGCCACTTTATCACCACATAACATAGACATCTATTCAAATCAGACACACGCGGTTTTCCAGATCTGCATCAAATGTCACCTGCTCATAGATATTAGCACTCTTTGTTTTTCTTTTTCATAACGATCTCTGCATTATTTCTTGAGAATTAAGAAAAGTGCCACATTTCAGTATGTTAAAGAAACTGGGGGGAAAAAAGTTCCTGGATCCATCCCCTCAATTGAATCCACTCCAAAATGTAATGGATTCTTCCTTGGCCTTTACTCCACCCTTCCATTACGTTTTAAGAAAATTGGTTCAGTAGTTTAGGTGGAATCCTGCTAAGAGTCAAACAAACAACCGGCAATTGAAACACAACCTCCTTGGTAGAGGAAAGTATGTTATGGTCCCACACTGTGCATCAAACTGTGGCACCATAAACCTCCTGAGCCCTCTGACAGGTCACCCCACGACATGCTCATAGACTATATAAAGAAGAATGACATTCTCCACTTGAATGAAAATAAAATATATTGGAAAATACATTTTGTACGGTTGGAACCAGAGTCTGCGCAGTATAGCAAATAGGGGGATGAAGCTGTGGTAGTGAAGTCCCGTCGAGACATGTGCTCGAGCAATTGTGAGTTTCAACCCATCAGATAACGAATTCAAACCAAACTTACCAGAAAAATTTGCAAACATCAGTATGTTAAGAAATAGCAAGAATTTCAGAAAAATGTATTTAATGTGTACTTTGACTATTTAGTTAGGAGGCAGGATTTATGACCTATATTGCAGCCAGCTACCAGGTGGCGATCAAGACGCTTTGGATTCACTTTTGGGGAGCCGTCATGACGTCCATCTTTATAGACCTGACTATGCCCTAAGGTCCCTTTCAACTCCGCTTAAATCCAGATGACCAGCCTCCTGGCATACGGACAACCCACCATGTCTCACAGCTCTTCTCAACTTAACTTCATCATTTGAAAATGTCCATAGGCTCTGTATCATTCTTATTCAGCTTAGCTGCACCTTGACCAGCACGTCCTATTTTACAGATCTCTGATTTCGCATGACACATGTTTGAGTTTCCCTCTACTCTATTATGCTTCGGTGTCATATTTGTTTACAATCAATCTGGTGCCACGGCAGTCGGGTTGCACACAGACAGGGGCCTGGAGGAAGAGGACATGTTTCAAAGCTACCCACTCTTGTAGCTTTTCAGTGGGAGAGCTGAAGGGAGAGTAGACGAGGAGAGAGCAGGAGAGAGGAGGGAGGCGAGAGTCGAGGATGCAGCAGAAAGTAAAGGAGGCTGAGGAGGAGAGATAGTGCAGTACTCATTATCAGCTACAGCAGTCCAGAGTTTAGAAGACATGAGGAGAGCTCCTGAGGGCTGCCAGTACACACACACACACACACACACACACACACACACACACACACACACACACACACACACACACACACACACACACACACACACACACACACACACACACACACACACACACACACACACACACACACACACACACACACACGCTTTACAGCTCTCACTCATTCTCTCATCTTTACCCTGGTGCAGGCATAGCAGAGGAAGCATTGTACAGAAGGCTATTGTTTTACACCCTTCTGTGTGTGTGTGTGTGTGTGTGTGTGTGTGTGTGTGTGTGTGTGTGTGTGTGTGTGTGTGTGTGTGTGTGTGTGTGTGTGTGTGTGTGTGTGTTCTTTTTTATAACTTAATGCACATTTTTACCAAACTTGGTGAGATTATTACTTGGTAGGGGAGGGTATCTCCAGATGATTTACTTTTGGTGCTGATCAGTCAAAGGTTGGGGTCAAGTTGAACAAACATATGGTCAGAAAAACACATTTATTTTCCATGACATCTCCACAAATAATTGGGCTAAAGAGACAAAGACGATATATAATGTGACAATAATGTCATGCATAAATCCAAAATGCATTTCTCAGGTATTTCTGCATCCTACTATGGACATGACATAAAGCTTATTTAAATCTAAAAGTAATGTCTGATCATGTGGCAAGCATGATGTCATTGTTACCTCACTATGAAGTCAGAAAATGACATCATATACCGTAGTTATGAATTAACTTTTGCAACCTATAAGACAATAAATCAGTTTGGTAGTTTTTGAGTAACCCTGCTATCAGAAAGAGACAGGCTCTCCCTGGTTGTCTCCCTTTGCAACAGATTGATATCAAGTGTGCTGGAGGACACATTGTGCATGTGTGCACTGACTGACTTTAGTGTGTGTGTGTGTGTGTGTGTGTGTGTGTGTGTGTGTGTGTGTGCGTGTGTGTGCGTGTGTGTGTGTGTGTGTGTGTGTGTGTGTGTGTGTGTGTGTGTGTGTGTGTGTGTGTGTGTGTGTCTGTGTACAATGCACATTCACAAAAGCAGGCTGGACACACTCAGAGGGAATGCAACAGCCCGCCTAGTAATTACACAGGCTAATAGAGCAGCTTCTGCTTGGCTCCTGTGTCACTGAGATTCACAGCAGGACGTGAAGCATTGAGATGGACGTGCTGCGACCCTGGACAGAGACAAAATTAAAGAGAAGAGCCATTGGACTGATTTAGTTCAGGACTTTAACTGTGTCTGGATGAGGACACAACAGAAACTTTCCCGACTGGGGACACAAGGAGAATTGAAGATGCTCTTTAGAAGTTAAGAACTTCTCTGGTTTGATATCTTTTGAGGTTCTTGTGAGGACTTTAAAGTTTAATTCCCCAAATATTTTGTTATGATTTTCATCTGTGTCTATCTAATGTCCCTTCTATATTCCCAGAGTCCTCCTGGCCAACTTGTTTCCATGGAAACGTGTCCTCAGACAAACCCATCCACTTTACCTCGACACAAAAAAACACAGCGAGAGTGAAATGGGTTATTAAAGTTAATTTTTGTAAGTGTAACCCAACAACTTCCTTAGCGCTCGAGTTGGCAAGCTACATTTGATTGATTGAAATTGAACATTCAGGCAAACTTGCTTGGTTCTTCCTGTCTTTGTTGACATTTATAAAGATGTATTATTTATTATGAAGTTCTCATTGTGTAAATGTCACTAGGACAAACATTTCAATATAAAAAAGGTAAGATTGAGGCTTACAATGTTGCTGTTTGCTTAAAAAAGATAATTCTGATTTATCTTTCGATATAGGCTGTATATGATTTCTAAAACATTGTTATCAATCCTTTATGACAAGGAAATGTAATTGAGGCTTGATATTTTACAGTTAACCATAAACTACATAACTATGAATAAAAAGAAAACAGAAATACAACCAAATATACAGAGTGTTCATATCAGCACATATCAGCAAACATACCGATACCAATATGTCCGTGAAAGGAGCTGATTTTATCTGCTAACTTATAAATCTGTAGGGCTCAAATTTAAACTCCAAACTATGTTTTAGAATGAAGAAATATCGAACTCTTGCCCCGTATAGTTAAGTGCATTTTCAACTTTCATGATGAAAAATACTTTAGATATTTGCTATTCCATAAAAAATGTAAGCAAACCTTGTGAACTGCAGTTGGAGACATTGCTTGATACATTTATAAATCATGCAGGCGACATGAATGTTTACTGGTTTCATAGACACTCTCCAGTAATAGTGAATAATGCAAGACAAACAATAACTGCAGGTAAACACTTACCTGCACACAGAGAACACATGGGAAATGTAAACTGAGGTAATGGGTAATAGCAATAGTGTGTGTGTGTGTGTGTGGGTGCGTGTGTGTCACTGTGTGTGTAAGTGAAACAGAGGTGAGACTCAGGGGAGACAGAATCAATGGCGATGCAAGGGCATGACAAAAAGCTAAATGTCCAAATATCGTAATGGATAATAAAAAAAAATTCTCACAATGCAACAGTCAAAATGTGAATGTGAACCAGGACTCAGTATCATTGAATGAGAGGAAATTTCTTTTTTTTCTAAATATTAGAGCAGGAGAGAGAGACTCTGAGTCGGGGACGTATTATAATAAGAGGCCGGAAATTCAGCATGGATGTGAAAAATGGCAACAAAATGGTGAAATATTCACACACTAATTAATATCTATAAATAGGAATAGTCTGTGAAGTTGTGGCATTAGAAATGATGAGTGCTCATCAGCACAAAGGGCTCTGCTCGTGGAGTGCATTAGGAGCAGAGGGACACATTGATAACAGAGAGGGGAAGATTACGATAAGCCCTAACTCTCCAGTTTCTGAGCACAGGCCCTTCGAATGAGAGACGCGGGTAAAAAAAAGGGGAGCGGGTGAATGGGAAGTGATGCTGAGGATGAGACGGATTTGCAGGTGCCGGGATACTGGCCAGGAGAGGGCGCCCCTCACTTGACAGACTAGCAGAGCAGAGCACATGCACACAGCACGGACACGCACATACACAATCAACGTATTCACCAGCAGGAGACAATTGTCTTGTTGCAGCCATTATTTCACATTAAAGTCTCATATAATCGGACTCTTCATCATTTCCCAAACACCTCTTTCAACCCTCCTCTACCTCACTGCTCCGTCAGACTCAAGCCTGACTCAACACTACTGAACATTCTAATGAGCATCTTCATCCAATGCACGTGTACATTTATGCCATCGGTTTAACATATGCAAGCCCAACAGCCCCCCATCGGCCCAATCAGATGGAAACAAATAACACTTATTAGACATGGACACATCTCCTGACACCACAAGCTGAGGTTGCCATGGGAACAGGATGCCATGGTAGACTTGATAAATACCAAAACTACTGGGGGGGCACCGAGGTTGTTGGCAGCTGTGGGAGCTGCTGAACATTACTCAGCAAAAGGCTAGTGTTTGTGTTTGAGATCTGGAACGTGTGTCTGAATGGTGGTGTGTGAACTTTGGGGGAAATATTTTGACAAAAATCCGATGCACCACAGATGAGTTTTCCAGAGACGTGCACTGCACTGTGTCTTTTTGACAGAATAAAGATATTTTCAGAGAAAGAGCTACTTTTTTTAAGCTTAATGTATATGCACACACAGAGACCAAGATAATGATCTAAATACACAGCTATAGATCCCTATGCCAGGGCTGTGTCTGCTAGAATCACCCTGGAAAAGTTTCAGAGCCTCAGACATCCATATTCATAAGGTTATTTTAATAAGTGTCCACTCTGTCAGAACACCTTGTTCTAAGTCCGGTTGAGAAGTGCACACCTGGGTCCTACATATTCATGCAGCGATTGTTAGCCACTAAACACACAGCAACTGATCCTGCTGGGAGAGCGAAATCTTGTAAAAATACTGGAACTAACTTGATCTAATATTTGCAGATCTCTTAACACACTTTTCTGTAATTGATTGAACTTGCTTAGCATAACAAGAGGACTGTTCCATAGCATTAGAAACCCTCTGGAGAGAGGGGATAGGATTAAAATTTGACCAAAGACAGGCTTGCACTTAACTTACACTTAACCCTGATCCTGGGAATAAGAGTAAAGCTACTGATTTAAAGGTTGGTCAGATTCCTTATCTGCTTAAATGCAGATCATCTCTCCTCCATGCCCCATAAAACATTAATTTCACGCTGCAAGATGCTTCACAGTGATCAGTTCTAACTCCAAGTTCCAACCTGCGACACCTAAAAACTCTTGACAAGTTACTCTCTGTCACCAAGGTTGCTGTGCCCTTGCTGTTCTCTTCAGTATGTGTCTCACACCAGCACAGGAGTGTGCGGTTAGCTTCCTCTCCATGTGTCCGAGATACACTGCTGTCCAAAGCAGACATCGGTCCTGCACTGTTTGCAGAACAAAGTGCATAACAGAGGGCTAAGTTCACCGCACAGGGCAGATGCTGTTAAGATGACAAAATGGCTGTGAGTCTGACGAATGACCGAACCACAGCACGGCCGGGACGTGTCGGAGCGGCGGTGTTAGGGAGGTTTTGTTAGTGGGATGGATGTGAGAGCCTGTGTGCATGCAGTCTTGTTGCAGTCGAGAAGTTAGAGAGGCCGAGTCGCCGGGTGTAAAACGCACAGAGAGGTAGGAGAAGCCATTATTGTGAGGACTGCAGGCAGGTACCTGAGTATATCTCCCTGCTCTTCAATTTCATCAGCAACCTCTTCCAACCTGCAATAATGTGAAGAAGCCTGTCATCATCACAAGTTCGCAGCAACTGCCAACAGCTATTCCCCATGCCCCGTGTGATTTAAGGCCCAATAGTAACATGTACATTTTTCTAGAAACAACATTGTGTGCGAGGGGCTAAGAAGAACAAGTGTAATGTGAGATTCATGGTGATAAAGTGGTCAGTTTATGGCTTAATAGTAAGGTGATAGCAAGTCATTATATACTTGCACATTAGGCTACTTCTTATTTATTTATATAACATAAACCAATTATATTATTCAATATATATGCCTCTTATTGTGAAAATTAACCTATTTGTGCCATTTTTATATTCATATCACATTGTATGCTAATGTGAAATGATATCTATTCATATATACCATTTTTTATTTCCATAGCATATTGTATACTGTTGTGAATTTCTAACTATATATATACACATACATACACATACATAAATACATATATTGTTTGCTTCAATATCTAGTTATACATAATGCACAAATACTGCTGCAACAAATACTGTGACTGCTGTAACAAGAGAAGTTCCCTGGCTGGGGATCAATAGTTTATCTCATCTTAAAGACTGTGTGCAAAAAAAGTGGGTATGTATATAAGCAGAGGATGAGATATGATGTACGGTACGCACACAAAAACAGGTAAACAGACAAATATGACCCACCCACTGAGCATCCATTCCCTCAGCAGCACCACCCACTCATCTCTCCCGCTGACCGACTGCCTCCTTCTGTGTGACTGATGTGTTCGGTGGTGAGGGGGACATCTGCTTGGTCCTTACCTGTGTTCCTGTCTGGTAAGATACAGCAATGCTTCTGCAGTATGCCTGGCAACACCTTCAGAAGAGAGCGACACAGGGGTACGGTGGGGAGAGATGGGAGAAAGAGAGATGTTAATATCACAACAGCTCAGAGCAGATGAACAAGGTGGTGAAGCACTGAGCCGCGCTGTGACCCACAGGTACAGAGAAGCAACAGGTGTAAATTCATTAAGAGAAGCTGCTCCCCCACCTTCCCTCTGCCACAAGATCTGAGCAGCAGAGCACATTTCTAATGTTGTCTCTGATTAAGAGCTCTTAGTGAAACAGAAACAAACATGCTAACAATCCATTAGGATATAGTTTCCAGGAAATAAAGAATTGCCCAATTAACTGTACAATATGTAACTTGTGCCGCAAGGGGTCTCACATTCTAAACAATAACAAAAGCCCTAGTTTGATGATGTTGTGAAGCAGTGTGGGCACATGGGAGTGGTCTTCACCATTGTTACGTTTCAGCTTCGGCAACATAATGCAGAGAAAACAACGATGAATAATCATGATCAATTACGAGGGACCAATTCAAACGGTGGAAGGAAAAAGCAGCCGACCGGCTAACTGGCTTGCAGAGTGTTTTTCCGTAGTCATTATGGTTGACTGCAGAAGTTACGCAAAGTCACGGGTAAAGTGCATATGATGCAATTAAAAGGCGGCCAAATGGAAACGTCTCTTTACCATGAACAAAATTTGAGATTTCTCTGGTTTTGAACATTGTCAGAAAACATTTTGGACAATGTCAGTATAATATATAAAATCGCTATAGACTATATTTTAAAGAAGAATTCTTACATATATTATCTTTATGGTGACAGAAGGGGTGGCAACCTAATGGGTCAGTGTGGTGTGGGCACGCGCTCTTAGAAGCCTTCTCTGCTCCATCAGAGGAAGTGGTAGCAGCAGCTCCAACAGCCAGTTACTGCACTACTCTCAAGCCTGAGGTGATGGCACTGATCAATAATGTATGATTACAGTCCATTTGGTGAAGAGTTCTATAAAAAGTTAATACAATCAAAGGCATATGTCTTAGATACTAATATTCCGCTGTCATAACCTTCCTTCCGTAAGTGAATGGTTTAGGTTCTTTGGAAAAATTGCAGAATCATTTTCTGCAGAATTAAATAAAGTGTGTTTTAGATTCTCTCTATGATCAGACTTTACTGTGACAATAAAACAGATTACGAGTGTTAAAAAGGTACAAATATGCAGGATTTCTGAGAGAAAGAAGCCCAGGGAACCAAATTGAAGAGGGAGATACGGAAGAGGCTCAGCAGGTGTATCTTTGTTCTTGCATTTATCTGACACAATCTCTGATCTATCCAAAACTGCAGGAGCCAATCCCCTGCTGACATTGGGCGAGAGGCCATGTACACCCCGGACATGTCTCCAGCCTATCACAGGGCTGACACATAGAGACAAACAACAATTAACACTCACAAATAAAATTTGATTGATTGATATTCACTCCTACCTTCAATTAACTTGTGTTCAGACTGTGGGAGGGAACCAGTGTACCCAGAGGGAAACCCACGCAGGCCCGGGGAGAACATGCAAACTGTAACAGAGGTTCAGCCAGAGGATGGTTCAGATCCTGTCAGTGCTACACGACCGTGGCGCCTGACAGAATCTAATGACTTTTGTAATACAGCCAGACCTCCTTTCCTTCCCTCTGGTGTTAAAATCGCTGACTTGCTGGTTATCTCAAACCTCTCAGACCTCTGTCTCACCAAGTGTTTTTTTTTTTCATCCACTCTGGGACTGAACCAGACTGATCAGATAAATGTCCCTTTTAATCATGGGAACATATATAAAGGTACCCCCTGAAAAGAGAGAAAAGACCATATATTAAAAAATAGCAATGAACCCTTAATGGCTTGTCTCTGGGGACATGTATTGAGCTATATCAACCCACTACATCATTCATGCAGGAGGAAGACCTCGGGCACATCGACTCCTGTCATCCAGTTCCATTTTCTACTCTACTAGCAGCACATCAGGAGGAGAGATAATACTGTCATAACAGACTCTTCCACGCTAGTGGTGTGTGTAAGTAAATTTCCCTTCGAATTCAGTCAATTCATGACCAACCCTCAAACTCAATCTGAACTCAGTTCGTAAAGGACAGTGTATTTTTCTTTTTTACTTTAATTAAAAAAACTAAATATTAATCTTACCCAAAATTGTAATGAATCTCTCCTTGCAGCCCGATGACACCCGTTTATGAGGATTAAGTCATTGAAGACTATGGTCAATCATTTATAGATGACAAAACTGCTTTACTATTTACATTACTATTACATCAACATTTCAGCCTAAATGCATGTAGGCTACATGGGCAGATTGGTAGACGTCCGAACATGCCCATGTCCCCCTTGTGTCTTTTATATGATAAAAGATTCTGAGTGGAAGTTAGCATCATGGCTCAGTATTTCCACCTTAACAATGCTGTAAAGAAATGCCAGTCTGAAAAAAAAAAAACTGATTCAGGGCCAGGTTTGTGATGTCAAAAACATAAGCAACCTATCCTATCCATTTGTGTATGGAGCTCAGTAGATGGAAAAGGCTCCACAACTGCAGGGGAGCTGTAAGGATGGGGAGACGGGAAGCAGGGGCCGGGTCATTATAGCATATTTTTAGATCCCTATCAGGAATTGTGGAAAGAATGTGTCGTTACATTTAAAGGTTCAGCGTGTGAAGTTTAATGTTGCAGCTGAATACCCCTCACCTCACACTCCCCTTCCAAACATGAAAGAGAACCTGTGGTAACCTTCAGTTGGCATAAAAACTAGAAAGGTGTTTAGTTTGTCCAGTCTGGGCTAGTATAAAAAACATGGCGGCTTCCGTAAGGGAGGACCCGCACCCAAGGTAAATATAAAGTATTTTAATATTAAGGGCCTGTTCTAGGGTAAAGAAAAAAACAATTCTTACAATTTAGATGAAACACACTTGTGCAAATTTCACTAGGATTACTTTATATTCAATTTCTGCCAATAGATCCCTTTCACCTAACATGATGTAATTACATAGAGGTGACAGTATTGTCTGCATTCTAGAAAATGCTACTCAGAAATTATTACTATTAGTACTGTGTATTTTATTGTATATTGTACTTATTATACACTTTATATATCTTAGCCTGAGCCATGTTGCTGTACAGTTTACTATGTAATTATATATCACAACATGCGTGTATGTGTATATATCAGATTAATCTATCTATATCTCCCTGCATCCATTCAAAAAGAAGTGTTAAAGAAAGTTGAGTCAAAGAAAGAAAAAGATGGCTCTGCGGAGATTAGAGACACAATGATTGCTTTGTAATGACTCAAACAGCTGCATGATGTACAGTTCTAATTTATGCTGGGTAGCTGGCTGGCAGGCAGAGGAGTCGTACTGGAGGAGTGTGGAAAAATGAACTGTCAGCGACACTCTTCAGTGTTTCAGACACACGCAGCTGTCACTTGCCTCTCATTTACGCTTTAAAGGGATTGGAGTCCGGATGCACAGCGCCTAATTTCACATAGGAAAACGCGCTCAGGCATCCGTTTGTCTTTTTAAGCTCATCTTGGGATGAGCACAAGAGAGGATTTATGTCACCGTGTTTTATCGAGACAGATTTACAAGACACACGAGGACAATCCCATGGACACATGTAACTGGGACGAGTGGAAATACAAAACAGCCGAGATCCTGGTGTGGTATTTTGGGTATTTGTACAGATTTTCTTTCTCGTATTATACACACATTTGAATAGGTAGCGTCATTCAAACCACATGTTATGGCCAGGCTGATTTTGTTACAAATATACCTGACAAACATCTTCTTCATTATATCAAAACCTAGTTAATTATAACCCACATAAATCAGCAGTTCAATCTGACAGTTTTGTGTTTATTTGTTGCCGCCACTGAAGATGCATCAGAGGAAATCAAATTGATCCTCAATGAGAATCCAAATAAATAACCTCAATAACCCAATCTTGTGAATGACTCTTCAAACCCCATTGAGTCGGTGACTTAATAAAAGGCTCCATTTGGCAATGTTGTAGCAGTTTGCCATCACGCTCCTACAACAGGACTGGTTGCTGTTCTTTTATATTCCTTAGGCTGAAAGAAAAAGGATTCGGTGCAGATATCATTGCACTCTGCTGAATTACACTCTACTGAATAGAGCTGAAGGTATAGAGAAAGTAGATTTTTCCAGTCATTCTCAACTCTCCATCTTATTGCCCTGTTCCATCTATAATTCTCATGACATCTGATCTTGAGGCATTCTCAGGCCAAATGGCATATGTAGTCCCTCCATTGAAAACTGGGTCTACTCCGGGCTCTTCTTCTGGTTGGGTGTGCACGGTAAACCTCCAAATCAAGGCCTCCATGGAGAGGCATCCTGTCAGGATGATCCTGGCTAGATGGCTGAACCATGTCTCCTTATAACATGAAGGAGCAGCAGTTCTACTCCGAGCTCCCACTGCATGTCTGAACTCCCCACCCTATCTCTAATGCTGAGCCCAGCGACCCAATGGAAAATATTAATATCAGCCGCTTATATTTGCGATCTCGTTCTTCAGTCAGCTTGTGACCATAGGTGAGGGTTCAGACTCAGCTCCTTTTTTACCACAACGACCCAGTACAACTCCCACATTACTGCTGATGCTGCACCAACCTGCCTGTCACTTTTGAAGACATGACCTTTTAACAGATCCCCTATCGCATCAACTTTAGCCCATTTTAGATCAGCTCATCAAATAAAAATGAGAAAGCAGAGACAATATCACATGGAAATTCATAACTGCATTGAATTATTCAGGAGGTTCAGGTTTCCGTGTTTTGTTTCTGAGAATGATCAGAAAAACAAGGCTCAAGGATATTTGGGGGGGTTATATATAGTTGCATGTCTTGGATGAAGCAGATATTGAGCCACGTGGTTCTTTTCCCGAGCACTGAAGACTGCTGAGGCAGCCATGGAAAAGACAAACAACCAAATGCACTCTCATAGCTGAAATGAACAATCAAACCAACCAGGTGAGTCACACACTGTTTGAGTTAATGAAGACATGTTTTTCCCCTTGTATCAGCTTTGTGGGAAAAAACAACCTCATATGTTAAAGTGCTGATTACTTCTCCCCCTGAACGTCCATTTCTCTGAGAGATTGTTTTTCTGGCTGTTTGATGGAGTCTGCCTCATAAGACTGGAGAGTTACGATCACAAACATCCTCCATAATTTAACTTGTGCAAAAGCAGATGTTCAGAAAAGTAAAGTTACAACAACAAAAGCACAATTAATTGGGTGTTATCAAAGTTATGACTGTGACAATGACTGCGTTTGCATGGACAGCATTATTCTGATATTATAATCCGATTAAGACAATAGTCTGAATAAAACAGTCATGTAAACAGCATTTTCTGATACCTTAACCTGAATGGGTCACACTCAGAATAAGCAATTATGGAATTAATACATGTGGAGTATTCTAATCTTAGTCACACTTTGTAGACAAGTATACGTCTTAATCTCAATATAACATCCTATTGGGATTTTTAAATTATTTTGGAATTGACATAGTCACCAAGAGCATGACAACACCGGCCCTGGGTGTAAACAAAACGGAAAAGAGAGTTCTAGATTTTGCAAAGTTATTAGGAAAACACCCAAATGATATAGGGTAGCATTGCACATTTAACCATTTCAGGTTGGGGTTTTAAAACTGGCGGAATCAAGCAATGCGCCGTAACATGTAATGTGAAAATGAATGGCTTATAGCTTCTAATGTAAACACGTAAATTGAAATAATGTCTAATTCTGAATAAGGTCAACAGTCGGAATATAAGTGTCCATGTAGATGTAGTCAATGTCTCGGGCTCCAGTGCATCAGGATCATAGAATGTTTCTATACGTGATCCGAGGCTGTAGGACAACAAGACCGGCTCTTGTCCAAGTGATGTTTCAGGATGCTCAGAAAGAAAATACCTGCAGTCCCATAAACCCACACACACATAGAGCCTTAGCACCTATCTCCTAACACTATTACTGCTGGGTACAGGCAATTATCACAAGTGGCAGTGTATAATAGGATATCTTGGCGTTTGCTGCTGAGGGCTAGAGAGCAACTCTTGGTGAGCTAATGGAGATCTGAGCGGAAGTGGAGATCTGGAAGTGGAGTCAATCCACTATATTTCAAAGCTCCTCCTGTCTGCCTCGAGCACTATCTGGTCCATTGTGCAGATTGAGCAGAAGATAAGGTTTGCACTGGAGCCGCTCACCCCAGCAAAAGCCATAATGGATAAAGCACCCTAAGAGACCAAATATCAGAAGCATCTTTCAATATAATGCAGTTGAAATGAGCAACGTAACAAACTCAAGGGCTCAGAATGACCATAGAGCTGGATTAACATCTTTTTTTTGATGCAACGTCAGTAACAGAATCAAAAACTTTCACAAAATATGAAATACTATGGCACTCAGTAGAATGCATGCATCTACCAGGGTGTAAGCAGTGTTAGAGCGGAATCCAATACAACTTTAAATAACTGGTGACCCAAGCTTCAGACGTAATAAAACAACAGAAAAAACACAACATGCCTCCATACTGCTCGTGCGTTGTCATCCATCGACATAGTGGTGAGTAGATAATTATTGAATTTTCATTTCTGGGTGAACTATCCCTTTAATATTTAATCAATCTGCATAGATATCAGTTCCCTAAATGGGTCTTTTGTGTAAATTTGTTTTTTTAAATCAAGATCCATGAATTATTCCCTGGGACTATGGTGAAAATCTTGAAAAACACTTCCAATGTTCAAGAAAGTGAAGAAAAAAAAACTGAATCCACACTTTGGGTTCTTCCCTGACCCACACGGCATCCTTTCACCAAGTATCGTGGAAAAGTGTTCAGACGTTTTTGTGTAATCTTGCCTAAAAACAAACAACAAATGGACAGGGGTGAAAACATAACCTCCTTGGTGAAGGTAATTATAGTATTAATTGCATAAACATATGTCACAAAACAATCATAGACTGTATACAAAGATGGACGAAGTATCGCCACTTCCTCTCATTATCCAGAAATGAAACCAAAATATCCTGGATACGAATACTGCCATCTCGCACGTAGTGTCTTGAGGCAGCGTCTGAACAATAGTGTTCTGGTGATGAAGCCGCGGCCCGTGAAACCAACTAAAATGACAAAAACCATCTCTGACAAAAAATATTCTGACGTGTTTTTTTAACTGAATGTTGAATTTCTCATCAACTAACATGGAGGGGGCAGGGTTTATGAACTATACTGCAACCAGCCACAAGGGGGCGATCTATATTCTTTGGTTGAGATCTTTACACACAATCAACGAAACTTGAATGTGATAATAAGGAAGCTTCGCTCTGTTAGTCCTCATTATAGAACCACCATATTTTAATACAGAAAAAAGAAAAGACTGATTATCTTCTGCTCGTCTTAACCCCCCTCACATGTCTCAGGTGTCTCATGGGTGTACAGGGTTTCCTTGAATTGGGGAATTCATTTGCTTTTACCATGCCCTAGCTCTAAAATTCATTATCAATACCATAAATCTCATAGCAAGGATTTGGGCAGTCCAGTTTTATAATCTGTGGCTCGGGTGGTATAGAGGGTCGTACATTTTCATATACATACTAGTGCACTATAATCATGGTATCAGCAGCACTCTGTATCCAAAGCCGCTGATTTCTGACTGCTAAATAAAAGAAGTGTGAAGTATTCAGTCCTTGAACAGAAACATCCAGGCGATACTAGTAGAGAGACAACTGCTATTTATGTTCAACAGCCTTAACACATTGCAGCACTGGGTCCTTTTCTAAAGCTTAATCCAATCTCTTACACCGGCTGTCATCCTCAGAGTAAGCCCCGATGCATATGGTGTCTATTTGACTCTAACTGGGACTATAATTTATAAAACTGAACATCAAGGTGTATTGAGGAAAACTTGAAACTAGTGATTGAGACCATTAACTCCATATGAAAATGTTACCTGACGTTATAAGTCACGGAAGAACTAAAGTGATTTTCTCATACACCTCTATAGAACCTCTACAGGTTTCAGGAACTTCCACATTGGCTTCACTTTTTACACCTGGGGCCTCATTTATAACAGTTGCGTATGCACAAAACAGGGTCTGAAAGATGCTTCCACCACTTCTCACGCAAATGTTGGGATTCTTAAAAACAAACTTGACAGGAGAATGTGTGCACACATTTTGGAGATGGGAAAATGACGATGTAGACGTGAGGAGGTGAACCGAAGCCAGATTATTGATCCATTTTATCATAAATGGAAAGATGAGGAGGAAACGAGTGTTCAGCGACCACAACGATTTCCTGTTACATGATGATGACTAATCAGCTGATATAGATTCTATAGATCTGCTATCTTGGATCTCCTGGGACCCAGAAGTGTGAAGAACCAAGAAACACTCAACCTTAACCTGGCCGGGAGACACAAACCGATTTCACATCTGATTGCTTTAAGAAGTTAACGTTAATTCACGAATTCACGAGGTGTCAAAACCCAACATTGTGTCTAACCTAATGTAACATTAGCAGAATTCTCCCTTGTGTGTGATGCATAAAATTCATCCTATAAAAACCTTAATACATCCAAGTTTTCTGTTGATCCTCTCTTGCTGATTTGGCTAATAAACAAACACCAAACACTTGCTGTAAAGAGGGCCTTTCAACATTTTACATTACCTGAAGGCCACTGTAGATTCTTTTATAGAAGGGTGGGGTGAGAGGAGGGGTATTTAGTTGCTGTATGCCACTTACTCCTACACACTGGTCCTTTAACACAGTCGACCTTAGGAGACAAATACTTTTATACTTCCATTTAAATGATGAGATGATTTCACTTTGTCTCCAGTCAAAGACTTCCAATGGCACACAGCTCTGACAGGAGACACAGGGACACGTCTCTCTGCAGTGCAAACTCCGGGAGGCTGCTGCTGCCGGGTAAAAACATCACAAATGATGCCATCACAAACTCGGATCAAACCGTCTGTATTTATGACTGTTCAATTAGAATAGAGAGGAAAGGTTACAGATACTGTAATAAATTGCTAATGGACCTTGTAATGAGTCACATCTGACGTTGGGCGATGTTGCAGCTACTGCACAGTAACACAGGGAGAATGCAATGACACCCACATGCCCGCAAGATCTGTGCCCACCGCAGCACAAAGGTGATTAAATGAGTAGTGTTGATGCACACTGAGACACACACACACACACACTGTACAGTGTATACACAAACTTGGCTCTAATGCATTATTAGATTCATAAACCCTAGTCCCATCCATCCCGTCCATTCCCTTTACATCCATATACTGAAGCCAAACTATTGCTGAGGTTGGGGGAGGCATTCATCAGGGACAAAAAAAGAGAGCAACATAGACAGAGAAAGATGGAGAGAGAGACAGAAAAGGTGAATAAAACTGCAGGCCTACAGAGAAGAAGATAGAAGGAGGAGAAGAATAGGAGAAAGCCGAAAAACATCCGTCACGGTATGTGGGTGAATAAAAAAGAGAAAAGAGCCTGCTAAATGTTTCAACATTTACTTTTAGTCAGACAAGTCTACATTAACTGCTGCTCCTCCCCCCTGTGGACCAAAGCTACATCACCACACGCATAAATGCAGCGTTTCAAGTTCACTATGCATCTTCAAACAGATTATGAGAGCCTTATCATGTCACTGCCAAGTACAAGAAGTCAACACAAGCTTCGCATTGATGACTGTGTACTGTATGTGTGCGTGTTCGCTTGCGAAGGTAACATCAGCATCGGAATCAAGCTATCTTCGATTCCAAAGTACTTCTGAGTACAAATAGTGTCGGTTTCCAATCTATTTTATGTCCTTTGTTTATTGGTTCCAGGAATAGTTTTCTCACTCTCTTCAACATTGCAAGACAGGGAATTTGTCAACATTGTCATTGATTTCTCAAAGAATAATAAATGGATCCGATGCAAAATGGCAGCGTTCATACCCGAAATATCCCAGCTTCATTTTTGGATTTCTGGTTATCCATATTTATCTCCAGTCTCTGATTAGTTCATTAATACCCACACATGATAATGCAATTCATACAGTGCTGTCCTTAATATTTTGTGAGATTTTTAAATTCTCTTACTGACACTGTGTCAAAAAGATGTTAATTAAACTCTATGGTCATCATGAACCCTTATGTTGCTGTTCACTTGAACTGCTTTATATTGAAATATGTTTCTGATCTCAGACATGTTAAGAGGACTGATATCCACGAGAGTGTGTAATTTGGTGCAGATCAAAATAAAAATGGGAATCTAGTCAACTTAAATGTGTTTCATGAGGCGATGGTGGAAAACTATGGCATTGAATGCCATAGTTTTCTAATCTTCGAATCAGGCTCTCATCTTTTCATTTAAAGAAATCCCCTTTCTCCATCTCATATCACCTGGGCGTCACTGACAGTCTGATTAGCAGAGGTGGTTATGTGGACGAGGTGAAAGGTGGGGCCCCCTAAAGCTGCTAAGTGACAAGTAATTTATTTTTCAGTCTCATAAGGACTTTTAGAGATGACATTCACTTCTCACCCACCACCTGCCCACCCACGGGTTCCCTGTCTGTTAGCTACAGAGAGGCTACAGTTATGAATACTTATTATCACACACCTAAGAAAAGTTCACGCACAGATTCGCGCACACACACACACACACACACACACACACACACACACACACACACACACACACACACACACACACACACACACACACACACACACACACACACACACACACACAAAGATACTGTCAAATCCCTTCTCATTGATCTACAGTAATTACGTTTGCCCTTGACTGCTTGGTGCTACCACAGCTCTTCTAGTCATCTGCATAATGAATGAACATGAGACACTTTACCTGCTTTCTACTATGGCAGAAAATGCAGTTTCCATGTATGGCCTGCATGCTGTGTATGATGCACACTATTTTAAATCCCTAACGTGCGCGTCAAAGTCTCATCAAAGCAGCTGCACGATACTGAAGAACAACTGGCCGACCACGGCCGTCTAAAATAAGAACTTTTTGTATTATTGAGTAGGGTACAAATACAGCAGCAACTTCCATTTGCGAGGGGTGGGCTGCGATAACACCATTGAGCTTCTAAATATGAAGCATTGCAATGAATATAGTCCCCCTATTTTTAGCAGCTCTGTGATTATGATGTCTAATGATGTGAGCGCTGGCAGACAGCACTTTGTCACTCACGGTGTGTGCTGCTGAGTGCTGTGTATTTGGATGCGGCTGCGGTGCTGAGACAGGCATCCTATACAACTTCTTTGTTTGTCGCTCAATCTATTGGAGCAGAGACATGAATGCTTGCAACTGCATTGAATTTCAAACAACACAATGTGTCAGCGTACAAAACAGTGATGATAAGGGTTTTGCACCACTAGCAGTTAACCATTCCTCTCTTTGCAAATATCCCCAACAATAAAGGAGCAATAATCATCCATTTACATGACTGCAACTGTCACTACTTGAACAATCAGAGGGCATATGCTGCTCAATTACTTATTCTTCACTGTAATGCATACAGTAACACAGGTCTGTGGAGTTGTTTTTTTAATTCTTACAAATACCCCAACTCCTCCAATGCCTTCTTTTGTTGAGCTTCAAGGAGCTTCACTCATTCAGGATTGCCCAGCACTGAGGTCAGGCTCTGTAAAGTCAGATAAGCCCCATCCACCTACATAGACTACAGTCGGGGCATGATAACATAAAGTATTACATGACAGTGCACATCAGGAGGAGTCCCGGGGAAATCTACACTGACATTACATCCTTTAGGAGGAGTTCACCTTGTGCTAAGAGGCTTTTCTGCCTGAGATGCTCCTCATCCGAGCCTCTTCCTCTGGGATAAATAAAATTGCACGTATGGTATCCAGCAGTGAGGAAACCAACCACTCATTTTGCTGCTTATCATAGTTTAAATCATTATTAATTGACCATTTTGAAAATGCAAAAGTCTGTTTGCAATGCAGAACTAGGAAAATCCTGCAGCCACATTGCTTCAACACACCCATTTTATCCACTCCTGCATGCACCTTCCCATTTCCAGTTCGGTGGTGAAATGCACTGTTGGAATCTTTGCTCATGTCACATTTTAGTAGTTGAATTTGCACTTAAGGATTAATAAAAGAGAGAGGGGGGAGTTACCTTCTTCAGGGCTGACATGCTAAGGTGGATCCTCCTCCTGCAAAAAAAGCCCGTTCACATGCTGGGGTCCCAAGCCAAGTTTGGAGGGTGCGCAAATCCTAACTCTGACCGGTGCTGATGCTGAGCCATGAGGTGCCTGCTTAATATTCTCATCTCATCTCGCTTCCAGCCGCTGGCTCCGTGTGCGCACGCCCCTTAACACGCTGTCGTTGCAGGATCCAAACGCAGGGGGAGCTGTAGCCTGATGCATCACACATTTTAAATTGGCCTTGAAATAAATTGGCCTTGATCACTGTGACAGGAAGTAACGATCACTCAACTGACTTCAGATCATGATGGAGGAACTGTCGGAGTTGAAATCGTCCTGCATTTATTATGTCAGAAGTGAATTAGTCTGAAGAGATTTAAAGCTATGATTGCTTTAGTCCTTCTTAGCCATGGTCAATCAGTGTCAATATGACACGTTATATCCTACATACTACATTAAATAGCACTGATTTGTATGCCGAATTGAAGAATGGATATGACTGATCCAGAAAATATACAAAACCATGATATTACAGCCAAATAATTTTCAAAATAACCAAGTCCAAATTACTTTGCCATTAATTCGAATGAAATTTGGCCCAGCCTTGAGGTTCTCCCCCTCACTTCCAGCCCTGTGTTGTATGTGAGTAGTCGTTGGTGCAGAGCTGGACAAGTCCGAGCATTACTGCAGTTTAGTTTGTGTGGTTAAAGTGAATTTCACAAGTTATTTCTTAACACGAGTCGCACAACTCTGACTTCCTGTGCGCGTGTGGGATGTCGCGTCCTCTCCGGCACGTAACGAGCTCATTTTGAAAGTTAGCATGCTGGTTAGCCTGCTAGCATGCTACCTGTAGCTGCCTAGCCACCCGCAACACTCGCGTTTGCTTCGTCTTCGCTTCCTGTCAGCGACATGACACATAGGAAAGAAGGTGAGCATCGCCAGTGTCAACTACAACCTCAGGGAAATTAAAAACATCACGTTGTAGCGTAGGGGTTTGCTGCCAGCTTGCTAACGTAGCTAACCGGCGGCTAAGTCTCGCGTTAAGTGGTAATAGTTGTAAACAAACGCACGTGTTCCACTGTCAAACTACGACTGCCTTAACATTTCTGCCTCCCCGTGTTCCTGTGTCCCATACCAAGTCACTGCGATGTTCATAAAGAAGGTTACGTTGAACCACAAGCTCTAGTTTAGTTTAGCTGGTTTAGATTTAGATCTTTTATAGTAAGTTCCGGTCAAACTTGCTTGTTTCTGAAGGCTTATACGTGGTTTGAAAAGTTTGCAGAAATCTTCCAATTCAGATGAGTGATTGGGTGTTTGGTGAGTCGGTGGTAAAGTGCAGTGTTTTACTCTTAGTGTATCTGTCAAAATACTGAAGAAAACTAGTGTTATTGCATCGTTTGTAGAATAAACACAATTTGATTCTGTGGATATGGATGATGTGCAAAGATTGTTTTTAGCTGTTTATGTATGAAATTTATGAATTAGCTTATTGTCTTTTGAAAGTCTGGGGGAGGAGAGAATATATCTCTTTATCAAGTCAATTTATAGATATGTGATCCCGTTGAACTTTTGTGTGTTTGTGTTATGTTTCATGTGTATTATACCAGAAGATGATGTATGGGTTTGGGAATTAGGGGTGTCTCATAATAAGAAGTGATGGCCCTAATGTACTGGCATGACACAGAAATAAAAAACATGTATGTACATAATCCATAAAACAGCAGCTCTCTCACTTGTTGGTAGAAGTTGTTGCTTCTTTGACTTCATCCTTTGTTCTACACATATCAGGGTTTATAACCTGTGCAGATTAAACTCACTGCACACCTTGCATTGTTAAACTGTCAGATTTGAGCATGAAGGTAAAGATTCTAATTCATACAAGAGGTCAGGTACTTTGCAATGCCAATGATAATGTTATGTCTGTTTTTTGTGTCTGTTTCTGTCTTACTTAGTATTTCGGTCAAAAGTCCTGCAGAGGCTTTTTCCTGTAGCTCCCAAATTGGAGAAGGAACCCAGCCCACCACGGATTGTAGACGCTCTAGCTAAGAAAACCTTTGTGACAAGAAAGACAACTCAAGAGGACACTGCCACAGGTAAGATCAGAAACTTGCAGCATACAAAAGTTTAGAAAAACATTCTTTTTTTTACTTTTCCCAAAAGACACATTCACATACCAGGACATCATACATGTAGAATTATCCTATACCTGTCAGCCGTTAACATCAGGTTTTAACAGCTGTCTTTGTGTGTCTCAGGTGATGCAGGGCAGACACCGAGTGCAGCCAATCCCCAGGCTCGGGTGTACACTGTCCTTCCTCCTCCTGCAGACTACAAGACACATCCAGAGAAATCGGTCACACTCTCTCAACCAGAAAGTATGAACAGTGCCAAGGACCCAGCTGGTAAGACGACCATAATCCTACATTTATGGACTTGTGCCATGCACCATAAAGCTGGGAGAGATGGATATGGGATTTCTCCAGGTTGGCTCTCCGTACTGAAGTCACTCGTTCTGATTATCCTGCCACTCTAGTTAGCGGAAACCGACAGTGATAATCAATTGTGTTCCCGAACTGCGGAGAATTTGAACACAGTGCAGATGGCGTTTGAGCTCGGGTGATTTCTTCTTTTTTTTTCCACTTTGAAAGCTCTATTAAATGTGTTGTTTGCGAGATATATCCCAGCAAATAGATACTTAGCCCTCTGTGGTGCCATCTTTAAGGCTGAATTGAGAGCTGGTGTTCAAGCCAAGATGAAATATTCTTGACCTGTGATGTGCAGAGTTGGCTCGCAATTCGATACGGTGAGCGAGTCTCGCGCTTGGCAGTTGATATGCATCATTTAAAGACTGTTTATCTTTGTGAACCAGTGAAATTCTCTGGCTGTAATAAAAGCCCTGGCTCATTACACGTTTCTCTGTACTTATCATCGTCTTCCTTGACGCAGTCCTTCATCCACCTGACAGGCCTCTGCTTTACCTCAGTGAAATAAAAGAGATTTGTTGGCTCAGATACTCCAGCGTCCAGAATAAATTATGAGGTGAAGTTTGAGTAATTGTGCTCGGCAGCTGAACAGTGCTTAATTTAACACCTTTTTGATTTAGTGGGCAGGGAGCCTTGATGGATGGTGCGATCCAGAGTCCAGTTTAAGGTTATATTGAGTTGGGCTGTATAAAGGTTTCCTGACAATAAAGCATTAATATAATATCACAGAAACGGTCCAACACTAACTTGTTGATGCGATGTAGTAATGGTGAATGTGTTAAGCGTGAATACAAATCTAAAGCATTGATTTGCCAGATGTATTTTCATGCTGTTTTTACAGTGAAGTCTTTGCTCAAAACATTTTATAGTAAGCTATGGAAATAAAACTAATGTAAAAGCTCCATTTTTATGTGCAGTTGTGGGCTCATGCTGATTCAAGGAATATTTCTAGAAATAAATCTCTGATCCACTACTTTTTTCAGACGATTCTGTGTCATTGTACCTGCTTGATGTTCCAGTCTGAACAGGGAAAAACACATCTTGTTTATTCAAAGAGAGAAGGAATATTTACTGCCTGTTTTTAAGCATTTTTCAAATTTTTTCGTCTCATTCATTCACTGACAACTTTGTTAGGAACACCATAATAATGCTGGGTAGTTCCTCCCTCTGCTCTCAGATCTTTGTGGCATCAATTTTACAAGGTGTCGAAAACTTTCCTCTGAGCTTCTGCTCCATTTTGTCATAATAATATCACATCATTTCTGCAGATGCGTCAGCTGCACATTCATGCTGCAAAGGTCTTCTTCTGCCACATTCTAAAAGTTTTAAGGCTTCAGATATGGGAACTGTGGTCATGGTCACCGAAGAACAGCAAACGTTGTGGTCATGAAACCATTTCAGCCACTTGAAGATAGTAAATTGGGACCATATAGGGATGCAGATTGTGGCATTCATGGTGTGATTGGTATGCAAGTGTGGCAAGAAAACATTCCCCACACCATTACACCACCACCACCTTGGATTCATGCTGCTGATGCCAAATTCGGACTCTAGCATCTACCCAACACAAATCCAGATTCTGTTGGTTATGTTTTTCCAGTCTTTAGCTGTCCTGTGTTGGTGAGTCTGTGTCCTCTGCAGCATCACACTTGGCTGACAAGAGTGGAGCCTGACGTGTTTTGTAGCTCATTCACCTCAAGGTTCAACACGATTGTTCTGAGATGCTCTTGTGTGTACAACAGTTGTAAATACAGTAATTGTTTTCTGAGTTACAGTAGTCTTTCTGTCAGCTCCAATCAATCTGGCCATTCTGTTCCAACAGCTCTGATCAACAAGGTGCTTCCATCTACTGTCAAGAACAGTTTTTTATTTTTATCGTTCTTAATTAAAAGTCTGTTGTGCATAAAAATCCCAGGAGATCTGCAGTTTCAGAAATGCTCAAACAGGATATGGTCCCATTTGATCCTCATTTTGATATTTTAACAATAACTGAAGCTCCTTTCCTGTGTCCGTGTTACTTTGCATCGCACGGCTGCCACGTGGTTGGATGATTGGATACTAGATGAATAAGCAGGCGTGAAGTTGTTTCGAATAAAGTTCATGATTAGTGTTTATTATACGGAGACTGTGAATTCAGTTTTCTCTCTGTTTCTATTCTGAGTAACTTATCGATGTTAGACACTGTTTAACTTTTAATCTTCCACTAAAGAACCAAATCATTGAAATCCATCAAATTCTCCATATTTGTTCATGCTCTGTTCAGGATCTGTTTCTGAGCAGATGGTAGCAGGACTGAACCATGAGAGGAACAAAATGACAACAAGTTCTCTTTCAGATTTAGCTAAATTTACACTCCGAGAGACACGTCTTGCTGTACAGGACGTTTTATCTTGTCATCGCTCCAAACCTCCTTAGACTGAGCTGAAACTCCTTTTTTCAACCTTGTTTTTCTTGTGGTTATGCACTGCCACTTCTTCAGCTGCATTATGTCCAAGTTGCTAACCAGTGAGATGCTGCTGCTCACTGTAGTGAATGGCTGAGTGGTTAAGAATTCGATGGGGTGCTGCTTTCTCTGACCCCACAGTGACTCAGGAGTTGTTAAGGAGAAGGGAGGTGTGACGAGGCAGAGAGGGAGCTGCTCGTCTAACAAGAGCCCTGTTTCTGCATGGACTCACATCCCAGTTAAATTCATTCCTGGTTAAGTCTTAAAAAATAGGCCAATGCAGTGATAAAAGTTATAACATTACTGCAGTAGCAGCAGTGATGATTTCCATGGGGTAAGTGGAATGTGGTAATTTTGTGTGTACATTTATGCACTATACAAAGATGTTACATAAGCTTAGCAATCGCCTTGATTTTTCATCAGATTTAGACCTGGATTCAAAATAAAAGGAATTTTGCAAAGCAGCATGGGAAATGTAGATTTCAGTAAATTATCATTACATTAAAAAAATCAATAAAAAGACATTGACTACAGGATTCTGTCAACTATTCTGTCAAGAGGCATCATATTTACAGTTTTCAGATTTTACTGTACTTTCATTTACTGCCAGTTGACTTGTTCCATGTTAAATCAAGATTAAGCAGATATCTTCTTAATCCATATTAGAATACATGAGTTGAACAAAACACCAGTGAAAAAGACAAAGCATCTATTTGATGGCATCAACTGTTGCATTGATTAACTGGATGGAACCTGCTGTCCCTGTCCCTGAACCCCCCCCCCCCCCCTTATGGTTTGGCCAAGATAAATCACTTCCTTTACCTATGTGAATCTAAGAATCTGCCATTTTTCCTGATCTGATTCCCTCAAGAGTAGAGTTGCATGTGAAGAGTGTACTGGATTCTAACCAAGAGCTTTGGATCTTGTTGCCCACAGAAGAGAGCGTCCATGAGAGCAATGAGGAACAAGACCAGGATACGGAGCAAGAAGAACACAAAAGAAAAAGGAAAAGGAAGAAAAGGAAACCAGCTCCTCATCAAGACTCTGGGCAAGATGGTGCAGCTCCAGGCCAGAGGCAAACTGTGGCTGCGGTTGAGGGAGGAGAGCACATCAGCAGGAACAAGAAGAGGAAGCTGAAGAAGAAACGGCACAAAGAGAAGCTGCTCTCCATGGGTGTGACGCCCCGAGCTGCTGCCCTGGAGTTTACGTACCAAAAAGATGGGGGAAAGGAGGAGGAAGAGGAGGATATTGAGAGGAGAGCTGCTGAGGTGTCAGACTTCCTCAGGACAACATTGGAAATCTATTTGTCAGATCGTAAGTACTGAGCAGAGGCTGTTTCACCTATGTTACCTCTGAACTAAATCTTCTAGTCACTGTTAAAGCCAGAGCTGAAACATTCCTCATTGACTGTTAATTTTTAGAAAGTTAACACCCTGCCGTTAAAACTTTTAAAACGTTCAACACCCTGCCGTTAAAACTTTTAAAACTTTCAACACCCTGCCGTTAAAACCTTTTAAAACTTTCACCCACTTTGGAAGTTATAATGAACAAAGCTGGTGCAATGCAAAGATGTAATCCAGGAACGCTTAATTAAATGCTGCTGAAAGCACATTAATCAAAACCAGTGACCAGAATGTTTTGCACCTTTGCCACAGCACATCTGTGGTTATTTGGAAAATACGTGAGAGTGCATGGATTAACAGAAAAGAAGTTAAAACATAGCATCAAAATCAAATCAGAATTGCAGTGAGTTCTGACTGGTGATCATCAACAACTGTTTTGATTGATCAATTCAAATTCATT
The DNA here is from genome assembly GCF_009819705.1 of Hippoglossus hippoglossus. NCBI lineage: Eukaryota > Metazoa > Chordata > Actinopteri > Pleuronectiformes > Pleuronectidae > Hippoglossus > Hippoglossus hippoglossus. The sequence continues at coordinate 16,384,090 of NC_047172.1, forward strand.
TTAAAGCAACACTATGTAGCTTTTACTGAGCAGCAGTGCCCTCTGCAGCCACATGTGGTCATTCATTCTGTGGGGCACAATGTTGTTTTTGTGAAGAAATAAAACAAAGCCCTGTGTGTTGACTCTGGATTTTACCCATGCTCCCCAGCTTCCTAAACCAGAAGAGCTGCCACTTTAACAAATACACCAAACTCTGTTTAGAATTCTTCATATTTTTAAAGGTTCCTCACTAAATATTGGAGATAAAGATTTTGATTTGACCTATAAGTCATTTTATCTGATCTACAGTTCAGAATTACTCTTAAAATTTAGGAGTCTGATTCTGGCAATTTCATTTCACTTATCTGTCAGTTTTAAACTGACAGATAAGTGAAAATGAAAGCAGCACTATTCTGCCTTAGTGAGTGAACCATCAAACACATTTTTAAGCTGCTGTTTTAAGGTAGAGAAATGTGGTGTTGCTTTGAAATAGTTCTTGTTTATGAGTTGGTTAACCCCTCATCCTCCTCTGTGCTCCTACAGGCAAATTGCATGTAGACAACAAGAGTCTTCTCCTGTCCGGCACAGTGGACAACCTTCTGAGCCACATGTCCAGCGGATGTGAGCCAAACTCTGTCCTGAAGCAGCTCTATAGCCTCAAGACTTCTGTTCAACACAAAGAGACGGCAAAACTGGAAAAGGCGCTGCAGGAGCTACACAACACCTCGAGTATGACCGCAGGTCAGTGCTGGTATCACGGAAAACATCAAAAATGTAAATTGTATTTTTTCCAAGAAGAGCAAGAGATAAGAGAAACTGTGATACGGCTGCTAATGAGAGCTTTGCTTGTATAAGATGCTGCTTCATGTTTGTTCCAAGCATTTATCCGCATGCGTCTGCACTGGCCTGCTCTTGCCAGGATCTGCCCGAGGCACCTCACTGACCTGTCTCTGCAGGTTAATACTTGCCTCTGTCTGTCAGCGCCTGCCTCTCATTCTCACAGTGACGCGTATTGTTCACATGAGTATACCTGCCCTTACTTGCCTTCGTCTGCACGCACCTGCCCTTGATTTGCAACACTTAAACCAGTTTAGTTCATAATATTACATCTCACACTCGTGGTGACCTCCGCCATGAATTAACTAACGTGTTTGAACTTGTTCACTTTGCCAAAACATCTCCGGTGTCCCCTGGGTGTGTGTGTTTGTGTCTGTGTCTGCCCATGTGCTCATTTGCGTGCTTGGCTAGCTGACTGTATAATAGGATCAGTAGGGACTTTGCTGCTGTCATGCGCAGACACCGTGTGTGTGTGTGTGTGTGCATGTGCGTGCGTGTGCATGTGCAAGGAGACTCACTGTCGGTCACACAGTGTTACTAGTCTCTTCCTGTCCCTGTGGCCAAGATGACGCCATGTAAACCAAAGAGTTGTGCGTATCCTCTCCATGTATCTAATTCTCAGCTGAAAGCCTTTCCAATCCCCCCCCACCCCCCCCCCCCCCCCCACCCACCTCATACTGTATGAGTCATGCTTCAAGTCACTGTTTTAAAATGCATCTCTGCAGGCAGATTGTATCAGGGCGACAAAATGCAAACTGTCAAAACTTGTCAAAGAATTCATTGTGAATGAATGAATCTTTGTGGTTCGCGAAGGTTAAGTTCCTGATATATTTGAGGTGGAGTAATATTCGATAACTTTGGTGAGCATCCACTTTGTTAAATCAGCATTTTAATTAATCCCACATCCTCCTCCATGCAGGAGCCTTTCCTGCGGGTTTTGAAAAGTCCTTCAAGTGAGTTCATCGCTCTATCTACCCTTGCAGTGGCAATCAATCGACTGCAGGAGCACTTCTGAAGCACATTTCCTTTAAATAGATTTCACTGCACCCCGGAGATCCTATCATGAACAACACCGGCTTTTACAGCGTCCTTTTTATGTTCTGCTCAGATTACATTTAATTCAGATTTTCTGTCTTTGGCTGGAGACAGAGGTGTCAGTTTGAATGTCTGCACGCTGAGAGGTGATTTTGATTTCTTTAGCTCAAAGTGCAACAGCAAATGAAGTCTCTGACGGTTCCCGTGGTATCGTTGTTGTCAGGAGTCTTGAGCTGTGACTGAAATGTGTCTCTCTGTGTCTCTCTGTGTCTCTGTGTTTTAGAAGAATACGCTGCCGTCGCTTCACTGTTCCAATACTGGATCACAGATATCCTTCCCATGCGGGGCGACAAGACGACGGGACTATCTACCACACACCCATGAGACTGTCAGTCACACTGAAACAGAGATGCCACTGAAGGATTAGGATACTTCTATCGCTACATCTTGAAACTTTCTTCTCATTTCGTGCGTTGCAAAATGTCAAGCTTAAGACGCTGTATAAAATATTTTTTACAATAAAACATTTCTGCTTGTTTTTCCTTTGTGTAATCCGCTATCATGCCCGATATTGTAAAAGAACATGAGGCCAGTTAATCCTGAGCTTTGAGATTCCTCCCAGAGTCATAAAAACTTTATTGATCCCCGCAGGGAAATTGCTTTGTTAGCTCGTCCGCCCACCACGAGAGAGCCTGAAGTTGTTGTCATCAGCCGAGCTGTTTCTGTCTTCTCTGGGTTTGTAAGAGTTGCTCTTCTTGTAGTTTAAGTTCATCAAACATTTATTTGGTATTTACATCAGACTCGAACCCTCTAATTGCCGGAGGAGTAAATGTCAGCTCCGACGAAGGTGCAGTGTTGTTCGCCGATGTTATGACATTTAAACCCAGCCAGTTAACCTAATAGCCCCTCAATTATCTACGGTTCACACCCCACAGATCGATATCTGACCTTGTTGCTGTTCCATGTGCCTCTTCACACTTGTTCTACCGACAATATATCGGCTCTAGATTAATTACCTCAGTGAAGCAACAGTGATGATGGTAATGGTCACTCAGCAGACAGTCGTTACAAGGCTGAATGAGTAAGAACAATAACTTGTCCTGTTGCTTTATTCCCACAACCCCCCCCCCCCTGTTGCTGTTATCTAACTCTACGCTCGATATAGCAGCGCAGTATGTTGTTGCTGGACCTTGGGATCCAGTACCACCCATGGAGTCTGTAGCTTAACCTTCGGCATCGCTATCCCCGTCTACAGCTCAGGTAATCTATTCTAATACGTTCAACCATCCCTCAATGCCAGGGGCTGGGTTCAGGAAGAGGCCGGAGAATTATCTCGGCTGGACGGTGGCATTGTGACGACCTGTATGGGAGCTGAAGGCCACGTACCAGGTTCAGAGGAGCTGTTGTCTTTCAAGACCTGGGATGCACCAGGCAGGTTACAGCGAACACAGAAACACCCAGGCTCAAAGAGTGCGTGGGAAGGGCTACAGTGGTGAACAACTGGCATGATCGCAGCCGTCTGTGGCCTCCATTCATGGGTGGACGCACCAGGTGCTGTGTCTGATGGAAGTTCATGGGCTCATTCTGCCAACATTAGCCAGAGGAGACCATCTGGGTACCGACCACATTACCTCTCACGCTTATGTAGCTTAATATAAAGTCCATGGATTGTTATCTTCATTGTCTCTGTCCTAGCCATGCTAGGCTGGCTCCCTGGGCAGCAGTATCACTTTGATTTGAAATATCTCAATAATCATTAAACCAATTGCCATGAAATTTGGTACGAAAATCGACGATGACCAGAGCATGAATCCTGACGGCTACCGTGACATCCTTTGACGTTTACTTTATTGTTACTTGTAGCTGAAATTTTTCACACATCTAGTGAAATACCTGAAGTTCTACCGGATGGATTAGCACAACATTTAAAAATATTCCTGGTTCCCAGACAGGGCTTTAAAACCACAGCGTCACCACAAAGTTCACATCTTAGGTTTTAGGGAAATGTCTCAATAACTATTGTATACTATGTGTAAGATTGCCATTACACTTGGTACAGATATGCATGGCTTTACGAGAATGGATTCTAATAACCTTGGTTATCATTTAAAGCAGCTACAGTGTATGATATTTATAAAGTCATTGTATCGAATGACGTGTGATAGACAATGTGACAATGTTAAAGGGGAGAATGAATGAATCCGCAGTTCCACTATGTTGGGTTGACGGATCGATTCCTTGTTCCAAATGGCCTCAATATCAGTTGCTGGAGGTTTGACTTATATAGTGCCACCCAGAGGTCAACATTTGAAACTGTCTGATCTTTGTTTTATAACCAAATATCTGTCAAATTACCTATATTCCCATCTACCTCAGCTTTGCTGTTTGTTGACTCTTAATTAACAAATGTAAATCAATAAATATACCTGCTAGATGTTAATGGAATCACATTAGCCTGTTGTATATTTTCTGACGTCATTAGTGATCTGAGTAATTTTATCTCACTCTAAAATAGCACTCTAAAATTAGTATGGTTTTGTTTGACAAACCCACTCAGCATTACAAGTTTCAGCGGCATCATGTTGACTTTGCAGCATTATTGCCAGGGTTCGAGATTATCCATGGATGCATGAGTCAGGAGGCAGAGTGAGGTCCTGTTACCGGAGATGTTAAGAATGTCGTTGTTGGCTGTTCTCACCAGAGAAAATGGAAAGAAAGAAAGAAACGTTACCAGCTACCTGATAATAAGACCTCGCTCTGAGCTCAGGACCCTGAGGCCAGGCAGGACATTAAAGCTCAGAGAAATGTGCTGACATGGCAAGAGAAGCCATTCTCTACATCGACTGGAAAGGATCCAAATCGATGTGCAGTATGTGGCGGATTCGCCGAATGTAGAAGGCTCTTCGAGGAGCTGCTGAAGTCAGAAACTGTTTGAGGCTAATGTGCTGAATCTACCTCGTAATCAACTTCTTGTTCATCATATTCCACTTTGCTGTGGTGTCTAACTTTCTCAAACAAGATGGAAATAGGCATCAAAGGCGGAAATGTTTGGAGCAGAAACCAAAATGTATTAAGAGAGCGCATACCTCCTCCTAAGACCCAAAAGTCCCTTTAAAGTCAATCAAGCTGCACCGAATTGCCCACACTCATCAAGATCTCTGTCTTACTTATAAACAAATTCAAAAACTCATAAAACACCTTAGCTTGTAATGTTAAAGAAAGTTGGGGGGAAAAATCCTTGAAACACCACCTAAATCATATCAGCTCCGAAGGTAAAGACTGTGGACAGTGTAATCTGCTTTCTAAGTATGTACAAAAAATATTTATTATAATAATACTAAAAGTAATATATCAATGAAAATCATTTGTAGTCATCACTTTATGTATAAATCATCACAATGTTGAAAATGTTACATAGATTACAAAGATCACACAAAATACTTGTATGTTTAATGCAGGTGTTGCATTGTAAAACAATACGTCAGACAAAACAGTTGTGCAATTCATAAATAGACATTTTATTAATTTTAAAATGTTAAAGTTATTTTAACTGAATGATTTTAAAATAATAATACAGTACAGTTATATAAATTCAGCATGGCTCCACTTCCGCTTTGATATTCAAGCTGCCTGCTCTGTCCCCGTGTGCCAGCTCCTGTAATCCCCTTAGACACACCACATGCCGCCTCTTATGTAAAGTCAGGACGTTATAAGGACTGACGGGTCTGTCCTGCATCCAGAGAGGAGAGCGCAGGTTGAAGAGTCCACACACATACACCTGGACGGAGCCTCCAGCAGTTGGCTTCCCCCTCTAGGGAGTCCAGGCAGAGGAGTCTGAGCCTGTCACCAGGTCTTTGACTCACCCCTGATCCAACGGGAAGGCCACAGTGGGAACGCTCCAAGATGTTTTTCAGAATCCCGAGACTGACCCCGGGCTACATCAGGCTGCTGCAGGTGAGGATTCTGATCAAGTCTGATGTTAGTTTTAACATTAATTAAATAGAATAAGGAGGTTCTGGTTTGATAATTGAATGCAATTTGTCATAAAGGGGCATGTTTTAAACACCTACTACATATTTTCATAAGCTGTTAGTCTTGCTCTCAGATGCATAGGGACACTAAAGTTGTCCGTACTGCTGTGTATCAGGGAACTAAATTGCTGAGTCAATGCACATTGCCTGCAGTGGATTGCACTTTATTGCTATTTATCTGCAGCAGGCAGTTTGTTTTGATTTAAGACCTTTAAAAGAAAAGGGCAGAAAACCCTTTAAACGTCTTGGACTTGAAGTCAAGGTTGCGCGGTGCTCTGGGAGTCCTTGTTAAGTAGAAGAAAGTGGAACAACTCGATTGGTCAGAGAGCGGCCATAATGAACGTGTGCGGCTTTATAGCTTCGTACTTGTTTTCTATAGGGACAGAGCATACAGAAGGTTGGCTTAACTAAAATATTTGCAACCATTATGCAGCCAGTTCTCAGTCTGTATCCAGCACATTATATACATACCATCCAGGCTATTGTTCCCGTAATTATAGGATGCATTTGGTTTTAGCTCATAAAACACACTTTTTTCCTGCTGTTCACCACAAACAATGCAGAAATGCAATGACAGTCCATTGCACTGTAAGTGGGAATGGGAGCTGTGTGAATGAGCCTTCCTAACTGCCTGTGACACAGCTCCATTTGAAACTATGAAGTTTCTATTATCCGTTCCTCCTCGCTCTTTATAATTGTCAGGGACCGGTGGAGGAAATTGTCTGTGACGCGGAATAGACGAGGCTTTTGTGTTTTGCCGTGCAGAGACTCTGCATTTAGGTAAATGAGAGAAGATGGGTTTTAAATCTCTCGGGCATTGGTGGCGGGGATCGGATGGGGTGGGGGCCGAGGTGAGCATATTGTGGTTCACTCATTTGATGCAGACGAGTGTTTGGAAAAAAAGGGCTGCTAGGCATGTTGTCCCCCCCAGTGCTGCAAATTGATCTCCTTCCATGCATATACTTTGTATATTAACAAATCCTAACTCTGTGATCATTCTTGTTCTCTGCTACTTTGATGTGTTTGTCTTTCATATTCAATCAAAACATCCCTCTGATCACGAATTCACCCTCTTTTCCCTCCTCTTTCAGACCCAGGCCTTTCACAATGTGGCCGTAGTGCCCCCAGCTGAGAGGACCATGCCCAGTTTGGCCGTGCTGCTGGGGGCGGTGGGGATCGCTATGTGCGGCTACAGCTCCAGGCAGTTGGCCCTCTACCACCGGCCCTCTGCCCGCGTGCTGCAGTGGGTTGGCACGCACACCGATGCCAGCGCGGCGGCCCACAAGACCCCCCTTCTGGATGTAACTCGCAGGGCCAACGCCTGTCAGGAGATCCCACCCACCTCCTTCATTGGCCAGAAGTTCCCTTAAGATAAAATGTGATTGGAGGGTTGGATCAAGGTCGGCCGGCGTCACTGGTTGAGCTTCAGTTGCTGCATTGTAGCGCGTCTAAGATTGTAGCTATGCTGGCCCGTTGCACAAATGTGGCCCATGTGCTCTCTGAAGATGTGCTAGTGTGGATTTCTGACTGAGCCTGTGTGTCGGGAGGAAGTTGGGAGCGATAGCTTATGTTGTGTTACTGAAAATAGTGCGACACATGTAAAAATAGCTTAACTTCCGCTGGATTTCATGAATTACTCCGTAATATTAGAGCCTTTAATGCACTGAGTGGACACTAATTAGTGTGAATGATTGGATGAGCATGTGATGTGCTGGAGCTTCCCAAAGACTGGAGACTGAATGAGCTTAAATGTTTAATTCGGAGACATTGTGTGTCTCCTTGAGGCCCGCCGTAACAAGGGACTGACACTTGGCAGCGCCCCTCTGTACACAGATGGTTGGCAACCCCTCTCGCTGTGCCCCCCCCCCCACCCCTCCACCCGTCCCCACAGGCAGACAGCCAGCCATGTGTAAGTGCTTCAGCAGCCCATCCCTGTCCATGACTTCAATTGATTTCCTCTGAGGAGAAGCGACCGCCATCCATCAAGTAGCCTTGGCGTCGGCTGGCACAGTCTGGCATCGGCTGTCAATCAGGAGACACTGGTGGAAGGCACAGGTTGTAGCTGAATTAGTCACCAGTACTTTTTTTTTTTTTTAGAAAAGATTCTTTGTTCAGGGTGGTGAAAGAGAGAGTGGCAGGGCCTGTTTGCTGGATACAAAACATGTCTGAAGGCTTATGTACTTTCAGTATCAAGACCTGAGTCATGTAAACAAACAAATACACCCGCACAAATACACCGTGCCGGATTATGAGACCTAATTTGACCTCGCTGGGACACTGCCGCTGGCAAACGGGCAGGGTAAGGATGGTGATTCCTCCTGGATAAGCCTGTGTGTTCTCAGTGGGTATAATTAACCCAGGTGGAAAATCATCCCTGGCACACACACACACATACACACACTCATGGACCTAATCTGGTATTAGAGAGACAAGGACCCATGGGAGGCAGTTCCTGTGCATCCCAACTTTGTACCTTTCCCCCTGCGGTGTCCACCATTCGTCCCCCTGTCACACGTGGATTTTTGATGGTGTTTCCATGTGTGTTTGGCAGTTGAAAGGGATTTGAAATGTGGCGAGACACCGAGCGTGGTTGAGAATGCGTGCAGTGCCTTGCGGAGCGCATACTGTCTTCAAATGGACTGTCCCATATGCTGAGTATGGACAGTGTAGAAATCAATTGAACCTGATATGATGGTGACACGTCATAAAGGGGGAGTTTCATTTCTCTATAAACAAGAAGAGGTTTAACCAGTATTCTGTAAGGTTGTGAAATATGAGGATGGTGAGAGAGTTGAGTGTTTCATCACTATGAGGTCGGCCAGAACTTGTAATCCAATTTTTTTTCTTCCTCGCTCAAGAGCCGCTCTTGTCTGTCGGCCAAATTGGACCAGTTGCAGCTTTTTAGAGCCCCGGTACCGGAAATCCAGAACCAACGAAATGATCATAGTCCACTCAGCATAATGGCGACGTGAGGGTCTCTAAACATCAGGATTGTGTGTTCATACACCTGATGGAAAAGGAAAAGGTACATCAGGGTTTTGAACACTTTGCAGATTCAACATGAGCTTCACCTGCTGTAAAATCCAGGTATTTCACATGCTGGTACTCATGTCCATGCATTGCTCTCCCACGAGTGTGAAATCAATGTGTGTGTATGGGTTGGAGGCGGTGTAGTGCACCTGGCTGGTTTTGATGGATTCTCTCTATACTGCAGTGTTGCACAGTGAGCACGGAGCCCCTGTGAAAACCTATTGATCTCAGTCAGCGAGCGAGGTGGCGTCTGCTCACTGCAGCAAACTTCCTGTTTCGCTCAGCACCGTGCAGAGCAGCCGAGACGGTGCACTGACAGAGCGAATACCTGCAAACCTTCAGCTGTCAGAAATAAAGACTTTAGACTTTATTGTCCCCTGGGGGAAATTTGTTTAAATACAGGGGATTCGTTTGGAGGCCCAGTCTTCGTCTTTGTTTGCCGAGCTTCACACATCAGTGCTCATCCATTACATTCAATGAAGCTGTGTCCATTAGAGGAGAGATTTGTTCTGTTAGCAACATGATTGATATTTAATGACGACATGTTGGAAGAGACTTGTGAAATAAAAGCATGTGGCACTTCAGTCACACCTGTGTGTCTCATTGTTTCTGCGCAGAAACGCAACACGATGACGCTGTTCTTTTTGTACCGAGATATAAATGTTTATAGTAAAAGTGAAATTCAGACTGTTTTGCTGTCATTACGCTCAAAGAGGTGAGAGAACGTTGTAGCACTTTAATATGAGTAGATTTAAGGATTCAAATGTACAAACCTCCAAGTTATTTGATGTGATACATCTTTTTTGTTGTTAGGATGAATAATGTCCTTACTATGCAGAGGGAATCACGATGCCTGTGACCTCATTTGGAGAAACATTACTTTATAATTTCGGAGACTAATGTAAATAAATAAATAAAGGTATCATCAAGTAAACAAGCTGAGGACAATTGACATTAATATCGACATGATATTAATTACCTAAAGCATTTTGGGATTTTTCAATAAAACAGAATTCAAACACTCGGACGCAGGGTTTCCATGAGTCTGAGTTGGATCTTTCAGAGTCTGAACACTGCAGTAAAATCAAACTCAGATTTTGGCTGGAATCTTTTCATCCAAAAAGCTGGGACAGATACTATCATGACATATTTGAATAGACAATATTCAAATATGTGCCTTTGTAAATTTGCATAAACTCAAGGTTGGATAGGCAGTTATGCATCGTCGCAAACCATAAAATGCACATTCAATCAACCTGCACCAAATTTCATACACACACAGATATTTAAAGGTGCCTGATTTTTATCATCAAGATCCGCCCCCGTGATCCAGATCCACACCGAAATGTAATGGGCTCTTCCCTGATGCAAACAGCATCCTTCCTCCAAAAGAGGAATAAACAAACAGACGGGGGTGAAAACATAACCTCCTTGGCAGAGGTAAAAAGCCAGTGGGCGACAGACTTTGAGTAATGTTGGAACAAACATGACTCCAGACAGATTTCTCAATACAACCAGCAAACGAGTCACAATAAGCTGTGATCAATAACAGCCTGACTGTCATAAGATGATTCAGTACATTCTTTAAATTAATACAGATGTTTGTGCGTGTGAGAGAAGAGAAAGAGACTGTCAGAGTTCATGTGTGTGACCTAAAGGTTTGGAACAACAACCAGATTTAACTGAACTCACGTGTGCACAAATAGTATGAAATAACAACAAGGCACTTTACACAGTGAGGTTGAGACTTGACAATATGAAAGAGAGGAATCCAACAGTTCCCACAATGAGCGAACCTGGGAGATGGGAACAAACCTCTGGCAGAGCTCAGGGTGGGCGACCATCAGAGTTTACAAAAACAGGATTAACAAGATTTAATGAAAGGAAATGGAAGGAGCGTGCTGTGTTTGTGTTGTTTACGACAGAATTAAATCAAATCAGAGCAGCAGCGATGGAATGAGTCGGTTTAAATGGAATGTAGATAATTCAAAGTTGATATTCAACCAGCAGGTCAGAGGGTCAACAGCCTCACAGACTCCATGAGGGAGGTTTGGTGAGAAGGCAACAGGTTCCTCCTGACGCAGCGTAACTGCGCCCTCCAGTGGACACACCCAGCAGCCATCTCTCATCCTTTTTGTTCTTCATTCCCTTCTGTTAAAACCGGACTTCATCGCTTTGATCCGTGTTTATATATTTGTTTTAGAGGCTGAATCCAGCGGGTGTTTGTTAAACGTTGTTCCCAGTGAAAGCAGCAGCAGCACCGGTCTGTTCCGGCTGCTCCTCGCCCCTCTCCCCAGTGGAGAGGCAGCACTGTGCGCTCGGCTGCGCCGGAGGAAGCAAAGCGTGGAGAAGAAGAGTTCACCAAACTCACAGCGGATCGTTTGGATCTTTATTTGTCTTCCTTCAGCGGTTTGTATCCAATGTTTGTTTTTTTAAACGTTCAGCTTCATTTTAAAAGCGCAGGTTTTAGCGTAGTCTGCGCAAAAGTACTTTTCCAAACATGTTTTATGCGCATTGCAAGTTTGATCGCGCGTCAAAACTTTTTGACGCTTTTATCAGAAGCGTTTTGGACGTTTTTTTTTGTTTAACAAAAATGCCAACGTGTATCAAATGAGTTTCGCTAACTTGGACTACTTTGTGGTTTAGATTGCGCGTAATTTGCTGCTTCTCTGTTGATTTGGACGCATTTCTCGTGTTGAGTTTTCGGATTGTATTTAAACCTGACATGACAACACTTTGTTTGGCACATGTGGTGTAAGCTCAGTCTCCTGTTTCAGCCTCACTGTGCAAAACACACTGATTTTCTTAACATTCAAATGATTTTCCGGAGCTGGCTGAATGTTTGGAGAATCGGAGCTGCAGCCACTGAATTGCTTCTCAACTGGATAACCGTGTGTGTGTGTGTGTGTGTAACCTCCACAGTGTCATTTCGGTGTGGACTGAGGGAAAACAAGCAGCAAACACCGCAGGGCTGCACCGGGGGCCCAAACCCCATCGCTGCAGCATTATGGGCAACTTCTCCAGCAAGGAAGGCCATGGACCCACAGGTACGTGGATGGATACACACACACACACACACACACACACATTCCATTGACTTGATTTCCTGGAGACTTACTCAAACCTTAACAATTGTTACTACTTGCCTAACCCTCAATGTAAGTAACCTAAACTGATCCTTATCCTACCACCTTAAAATGAAATGATTTAAGTTATTACTAGCTTTTGTCTTCATAAGGTAAATAAGTCCCCATAATGTGACTGTGTAAACAGATTTAGGTCCCCACAACATTGGCAATACCTGGACCTCAAACACATGTACATACCCTTATGAATCCTATTTCAATAACAAGCTCTCTTGTTCCGGTCAAATCACGTCCTTTGAATATTCTTTGCTCTTCATCAGAATTGTGAACTGAATTTCTAAAAGATTTGGCACCACACACAGAGGACTGACAGTGTGTGTGTTTGTGTTTGTTTGTGTGTGTTCTTTGAGAATAAAGCCAGCACACCTCAAGGCTCTGATTCATGTAGTAGTTATAGTGGAGAGATAAAAGAGGAGAGATACAGGAGGAGTGAGCGTAGTACAGGAAAATTCCTTAAAAAGAGAGGAGAGGTTGGATAAGGGGCAATCAGGAAATACGAGGCAACAAAAGGAGAAACAGGCGGAAAGACTCTCTATGCGTTTGCGTGTGTGTGTGTGTGCATGCTGAGCGGCAGGCGGACTCCTGGCAGGCTTCCTGTGTGCTGCTCAGTCAGTGGTCATTCTCCTCGCGTCCCCGTGTGATTCGTTCAGGCCCCGCCGGGCCAGCTGTGATGAATCGGCAGAATTCCCCGGCTCAGCACAAGGGCAACGGATTAATCATGGGAAGCCTAATGCTCTCTGACACACACACACACACACACACACACACACACACACACCGAGTCATTCAGTCAATCTGCCACCCATGGTTGGACAAGCACATTAAGGTTTGGAATGAAGAAACAAAAATCAGGGGAGACATGAGAAAGTTATTAGACAGCCCTGTCTTTCTTTTCCTAGTGATTGGACCTCACAGTCGGTGGTGCGTAACTTTGCAAATGTTTGGCTGCTGCTCTTAGAACACTAGAAAAAAAAAAGTACATTCATCTTTCGAGCAGTTTTGTCCAAACAAGGTAAAGGAGGAAAGAGAGGGAGGAGACGTGATATCCACTAGTTCCCATCATTTCTGAGTTTAAAGGAGCGCTGAGCCAAAATGTCCCAGCAGTGAGCTGCAGCTCACTGCTGGGACATGGAACATTTGTCCTCTGAGTATGTGAGTGTACCTAAATGTGAAGAATGAGCATTGCAGCAACACTGAGGATGAGCAGTCCAAGAGGAATGTTTCTGTCAAAGCGTCTTCAGGGGCATGGTCGGTCTGGATGTCCGCTGGCCAATGAGGGCCCTGTTGTCCCGGTCACCTCACTGAAATGTGTTTTCAGGGACAACATGCCATATGAGTGACCGCACGACTTTCCTCTGCCGGCATTCTGTCCATGATTTAGTTGGTTAGTCAGTGTCTCTTTCAGTTGCTCTGAACCCGTCCACTTAAAGAAAAGGTTTTCCCTTGTTCTCACTTGAATATCTGAGCTTCACTGTGCAGAATGATGAATGTGACACTAGAAAGCTTTGTTCACTCATCTGCTGAAGGAGGATTCTCGACTTGGATCTCCGCTTATGACGAGCGTGATATGGAGTCATGTGGAAACTTAAAGGAGACACATGATGCTCATATTCAGGTTCATAGTTTGAATTTAACTTGAAAAGGATTACATGCTCTTATGGTCCGAAAACACATCACCTTTCTCACACTGTCCTTTGCTGCAGCTCCTCTATTCAGCCTCCGTATGAAACACTTGGTTTTAGCTCCTGTCTCTTTAAGGACACCCTCCCGATAAAGCCCAGGCTGCTCTGATTGGTCAGCTGGCCCGCTCCATTGTTATCGGTCAACCGCTTCCAGTGCTTGTAGGAAATATGCTGCTGTCGCTTTACCTGTGGCACGTTTGATCTCATAAAGGTTTTGCATCGTCTCACTGCAGGGTCAGCTTGAACGACATGTTCGCTCGATACAGTGTGCAACAGACTGTAATGGGTGTTTTCTCTCATTTGATGGGTGTTTTTTTTCAGATATGCACTGGACTCCGCAGATCCTCCTTATTGACCCCGGAGGAGGTGCATGTGTGAACGCAAATGTCAAAGTGAGACACTTCTTAGTTTCTACAGACTTTATCCGCCTGACCTCCTAGAATACAGTCAGTAGAAATCCAGGAGAGGTCGATGTGTGAACACAGCAGAGGATCCCCCCCCTGAATTCAAAGTGAGCTAGTGGGGGGGGGGGGTTTGATGATGCTTCTAACACTCGACAGACACAAAAATAAAAAAAAAATAAAAAATCTCCTGGTGAGAAAGCGGTGACACACGTAGAAGACACCTGACGAAGATGCCAAGAGAGTTTGTCGTGATTAGAGCTGACGATGTTGTCGTGGGGGCTGTAAACATGATCACATGATCCACGCAGCAGAGTTAATACGTCACCTCCTGTCTCTGTCTGCTGCACCCTGCTACACCCTGCTGCTCCACCTCTCGCCTGAACAACAGATGATTCGTTGCTGTTGTGAACACGTCCGTGCAGACAAACCTCAAAATGCATTGTGCATGTCTGAAAGGCAAACTCTGGGTAAACTCCACACCCATGTCATCTACCTCAGAGGGTTCTATAGTTTAAATAAACAAGTCTGTTTTGTCCAGGCTGAACGCAGCCCTGGCTTCGTCAGGGGGCGTTCCAGACCAGCAGCTAGGTGTGTGTAGAGCCAGTGTGGGGTATCGTGATGTCACACGACAGTCAGACAGCAGCTAGATCTCAAGTTTCAGCTGCAAGTGGCATGCAAAGCAATTCTCTCTCTCTCACATGAGAACTTGTCTTTCACTTTTTGTTGTGTGTATCTGTCACAAAGATTCTGTTGCACATGAGAGCGACGTTCACGAACGCGCGAACCTGCTAACGCTGCAGATTGAACGAATTCTGAGGGAAACGCTGCAGAAAAAGTGAATCTAAATTCCTGGATCTGCCAATTTATTCAGATCTGGATATATCGGATATTCTGTCTTTCCCGCCCTGTACCACATCCGTCCACCAAGTTTTGTGGAAATCTTTCCAGTTGATTAACAAACAAAAGACAATCTAAATTAAAACACAACCTGCTTTGAGGTAAAAAAAAAAACCTGTATAACACACTACAGGAAAGAAAAACTGAAATATCCTCCAGTGCATATACAAGGAAAATAAAATGTTTCATCGAAGGAGACAGTTTGTATCCAGTAGTTAAACCTTTTGAAGTGTAAAATGTTAATGTCTTGACTGGGGGGGGGGGGTCTTTAAACATTTACTTTTTTTATTTTGTCTGAATTGAATGTTTCTCTTCCTCAGGGGCCCATGGGGAGAGTTTCCACACTCCACCTGCTTCTCCGCAAAATGACCTTCCTGCCGTCCCCCAACTCCTCCACGCCACCACGCCTCACTCTTCCCTCGCTGCCCCACTTTCACCTCCACCTCCAGTCCCAGTCATCACACCAATTGGGAAGAAATCACAGCCCACCACCACCACGCCGACCACTCCCAGCAAATTCATTCCGGTTCCTAATTGGAGGTCTAACTCGTCGGTCAGCTCAAACAGCTCAGCCACTGGCCCTGGAGTCAGCCCGGTGCACAACAACAAGCCTGGAGCTGCTGTGGTTAAAGCGCCAGCGGCTGTGGGGAGGAACGGGGGTCCTCCTACCTCTACGCCTCGGACTCCGGGCTCCCAGGGGAAGACTGTGGTTTTCAGCCCCACAAAAAGCCCCTCTTCTCTGTGTAGTGCCTCACCTGTGGTGGGCAGTTCCTCAGGACTGACCTGGAGGGAAAGGGACAGTGGTCTGAGTCAGTCTTTGCTGCTGGGTCTTGAATCTGGGGACGGCCAGGCTGAGGAAAGGGGAAAGCTGCTGGAGGAGTGTCGGACATCACTGGGTATCACCGACAGTCACGATCAGGCCACGGACACAGATGGTAAGAGAGATATATGTTATACTACTAGTATTTAAATTAAAATACACTTAAAATACCACATATAAATAATATGCAGGCCTGTCGAGTTATTGTTTGAACACTTAAACTTTTCATTTCATTGTGGGCTTACCGTTTCCCCATTCTGAGAAGGGCAGGTTTATTTCCTTGACATTTATTTTTAGTGTTTGATATGCATGTGATGTCTTATGACATTTCTGTTTCCTTCCCTCAGAGATACTGCGGCAGCTCCTGGCAGAAGTGAAGACTTTGAAGAGCACTTTGCAGGTGAGGTGTGCTCCATCTTAAATACATTCTGGACAGTTTCTCTTCTACCACTTGTTTGTGCTGGCTACTCAGTATGATACTTATAGTAAGTGACAGTTGGTGAAACCACTCCCTTGAACCGTAATTATTCAGTTTTGGCTTGGCAACTGTAACTAGGCCACAGTCCTGCTCCCCAATTAATTCCATGGCTTTTGTATGAAAGTTGACAACTGGCACGACAACTGAATCAGAAAACCTTGAACGACCCCTGAAGGGTAATTACTGTGTTATCATTTCATAACACACAGTTTGAAAAGTAGGAGTAAGTCAAACAATAAAATCATTGGAGGAGCAACACATGCGCTGCTTGTGTGCTGCATGCACACCAATCAGGTAATGCTCACTTCTTCATATTGTAATAATGGCCTTTTATAATGAAGACGTCATTATATGATGATGATGAATGATTTGTTACTGTACTGTATGACATCATTATTGTCATATGATCATAATTATTTTTGGATCTATTTAAGCTTTAAGTTGTGTCTATAGCCCTATAGAAGACAGAAATACATCAAAAACGCATGTTTGAACTACGCATGACGTCACTTTCTGACTTCTTCTTTGTGACTTCTTCATGTTGTCACTTTTTCGGATGGATATTTTAGTTGACTTTTGACTGATCAGCTCCAAAAGTTGATCGTCTGGAGACGCACACAGACAGACCGGGGTGAAAACAATACTGTGCTTGTGAGGCTTCTCTGGTTCACAGTGTGACTACATGAAACAGTATAACAACAGAAGATGCGCACGGTAGAGTCTCTTAACAGAGGCCTCTTTACGTGAGCATACAGCCGGTGCAGATGTCGACAACAATCCAGGATGGTGCATGAAAACTCCCCACAGCTAATAGATCAGTGTCTGGGCTGCAGAAATGTTCCATCCTGTCCGCCTGAGCCTGAAACTGCTGTTAGTAACGAGGGGATCCAGACTATCTCCCTGTAGCCATGTCTCTGGGAAACACTTCTTCCTCTGCAAATCAAAAAATAATTTATATATATTATTTTCTTTTGATGAGCTGAGCTGTCTATTTTAGTGCTGACAACAGGAAGTACAGGCAGCCGTGGTTTGAAATGATAGTGCACCGGCTGTTATATAGTCTTACTAGTTTTCTTATTTTTTTTTACTTATGAGGCTCATCTTGTTCACTTTGCATTTCTGCCTGGAATGCACCTTCTTCATATCTGCTCCTACTTTTCCACACATGAGAAAAACCAAAACAGTTGAAAGATTTAAGAGGATAATTATAGCAATGTAAACAGGAAGTCACACACCAATTATACATAAGTCACCGTAGTGTTCCAGGAGATGACACCTAAACAGCTCTGGAATGGGCCCCGCTCGGCCCCTCTGGGAGGTCCAGCTCTGCTAATTGAGGTCTTCCTGTCCTGTGATTCTGCTGAGGGGTCCAAAAGAGGAAAATCCCTCAGATCACCTTCTGTTCAAGTGTCTTAAAGCTGATCACAGATTGGTGCCTATGGAGCCTCCTTGTGAAGGGAGAAGTTGATTCTTGAACATCTGCAGGACACCTGTTGCTTTCCTTGTTAAAGGTTTAAAAAGGAAGTTTCCACTACATCAAGACATATTACAAATGTCTCTAAAAAGAAGAAGTTGAGATACGGACTGAGGCATGTTGCTTTGAAACAACAAATTGGGATTTTTCTTAGAGGATGAGGATTTGGAGGAGAACACTTCAACTGTTCTCCCCTACACACAGAACTGTGTTGAGGAGGTGAAAACTTTCCTCAAGGACTTGAACACCTTCTTCAGGTTCAGCGTGCTGCTTGAGCCAATCTGAAGAGAAGCATCAGGCGGGAGGCTGAATGGGCCTACAGGTGGAAGATTGAGGATCACTTCGCCAACAATGAACCATCATCTGAAACCTCGGCAACTTCAAGACAAGCAGCCACATGTTGATGGTGGTTAATTCTTGTTTTCCTTTCCTCGCTATGATGTGAAAACAGTGGAGCTGGACACAACACTTTCAACAGTCACATCCTCAATGTGCAAACTGTGGGGCATCAGAGCTGTGAACCCACCCGTGTGACCATTTGTACGACTGTATTTTACTTTCAGTCACATCTGCATCGCACTGCTCAGATGTTTACAGTTCAACTACCTTTATATGATATATATATATATATATATATATATATATTCGTAACTGCAATACTTCTATAAGGGATCAGTGTGACTCAGTAAATGTATGATATCCTCAAGGGCAGCTGTGTTTTTTTTTGCATCATAGTGTTTTATATCTTTGTATATGTTCCAGCAAATATTTACTTATTTCATTTTATTTATATATTTTGCACTTTAAATAAGTTTAATCTGAACTTGCCTGCTTGAAACTGATGTTTTGTTAATGAATGAATCATCTCTGTGCATCATCTCAAGAGATAAATATTGAAACTTGAAAGTTTATTTCCTGGCATCCAGGCACAAAATGTCTGTGTAGGACTTTCCCGTTATTACGTCCCAAGCCTAAAGTTGGATAAGCCAATAAGAATACAAATTCCCTAAAAAAAAACACACACACTTCAGTCCAAATGCTGGGGCGTTACTTGCTCTTCTGAGGATGGTGATATTCTGTGGTAATTTCCTGTTAGTCGTTGCTTCCAATTCCTGACCCTCCCTTATGAGTATTGTAAGCCAGAGGCTCCCGGCTTCCTCCAGGTCTGCCACATATTACAACAGCTGGAATATCATCTGCAGTTCACGTCCTTTTTAAAACCATCTTTTTTCTTCCACCACTTCCATTATTCTTTTATTTTGCCATGTATTAGAATTTGAATTATTTTTAGTAAGCTTTCTAATTTGACGCACAACTTGTCCTCCGTTGTTTCTCCACTCGATATCCTGCTCCTTGTGTATCTTTTCTCTCACTCGCCTTCACTTTCCCACATCTCCACGAGGACCTTGGAGCTATGGGCCTTTGCCAGATAAACCTCAGAGAGAACTGTGGCGTGCTGAGAGGTATAAAATCACGGGCAATCCAACACTGTGTTTACACGGGCCCTCTGCAGAGCAATAGAAGCTGAAGCTTCTGACTGAATGACTGAATGTGGAGGAGGGGGGGTTCACATTCGGCTGTTCGGGAGACAAAACTTGTTTTGTTTTTGTGCTGTGTGGGGTGGAGGGGGGTTTGCGGGTGGAGCGCTGCAGCTTGAAGTGACTGGCTGACCGTGTGCTGTTGTGTATGTGTGTGCGTGCTCCACTTTGGACACAAGACTCTCAAAAAACCAGAACGCATGCTTTGAAAGTCCTGGCGAGTACAGTTGGTTTTTGCTTTGCAGGGACGCCTCCCCCCCTCCCATCCCGCCCTCCTACCCTCGCCGTGCCTCTCTCTCTTCGTTCCCTCATTCTTTCTCCATTAGAGAGCTGACCGCTCCTCTCCGAGCTCAAGAACTCAAAACAATTACCCTTCAACTTTCACTACACTGCTCCACTCCTCCTCCTCATTCTCCCCCCTTCCTCCCTCTATCTTCCCATCACTCCCTCCCCCACCTACTCCATTCTTCCACTTCCATTTGTCTTTTTGTCTGACCCCAACTTGAGCATTTAAGCTTCTTTTTTTTTCTTCAGCTCTGACCTCCTTCCTTTTCCATGTAATTCAAGTAGACATTATTCTTCCAGGCACATTCTATCAGCCTCTCTCCCCCCCCCACGCCTCTTCATCTGTCTTGATCCACACTTTCCCAATCGCTCCATGTTTATCCAGCAGTCACGGTGTATTTCGGATGTACTGTAGGTAAAACTAAATAAAAAAAAAACAAAGACACATTATTGCCCAATGTGCAGCAAAGGATGTTATCCAACGCACCATCTGTCTGCGCTTATGTGCACCGCCAGTCTTCAATTGTCCTAACCAACAAAAATGAAAACACGCCCATTCATGGCGGAGTGGTGGATGGCACGTCAGATTCATGCTCCCTCGTGGAGATTTGGTCCATCTCAGTGCGCGGCTTTTTTGGAATCAGTTCCAGGTGAGCGCTGCCGGAGATTTCCAGGAATGATCTCCAGGTTGTCCCTCTTCTCCTCGCTTGGCCGCTCCAGCGAACCAGACTTAAAAAATGCCGTGTATGTGGAGGCTGCTCACATGCAGAGGGAGAGTTTAGTTTATGATTCGTAGTTGGAGGACATTGTCTACATTTATAGATTTGTGTAAATATTTGCAGATCCATGCACGCATTTGCAGATTTGTCTACACGTGTACAAATCACAATACAAGCTCAGTACACATTTGAAAAGCTGATACACTCGGATTGAGATACAGTTACAAAAGTTTCCACACACACTAATAATATTGCATTGCATATGCTTATTTTACCATGTAAAGCACTTTGTGACGTCTCTGCTCACGAAAGGTGCTATAACTTACTTACAATATGGGCCCTATAGGAGTGCTTGTGCATATATCCTTGTGTATTGTGTTGAATTTGCTCTGCACAGTAAATGGCAGCATCTCGGGAATCTTCTTCGATGTCCGAGGGCATTTATGCAATTTCTAGGCTCTCTGAAGTTATCTTTCAGTGGCCATTCAGTGGGAATCTTAGCCGTTTTGTACTGTACATGTGTGTGACTGCTATAGAGGGAGTGAAAAGTCTCTCAATAGTCATAAGAGGGTTTTCAACCATTTTTTTGAAAGCACACACTGCAGGAAAGCTGGAGAGAGGAGCCATTACATAGCGATGTTTCCCCAAGTATGTGTTCGAAAGACTGGGTGTGGAGGTGAACTAGGGACAGATGGTTCGAACACACACACACACACACACTCTACACGTACCCACTACACACAATCCCCAAGTGTGCTGGACGCTTTCCAGGAACTCTGTAAATCAGATGTGCACCCACACTATAGATGGCAAGTGTGTGTGTGTGTGTGTGTGTGTGTGTGTGTGTGTGTGTGTGTGTGTGTGTGTGTGTGTGTGTGTGTGTGTGTGTGTGTGTGTGTGTGTGTGTGTGTGTGTGTGTGTGTGTGTGTGTGTGTGTGTGGGACACCACATCTGGTCTTGCAGTGGGCCACTAGGTCAGGTCTTGAGGGACTGAACCACAGTGTGTGTCTTAAGACTGACAGTCCACACCCTTATCTCAGTGTGAACTGAGGAGCGCCCCTTCCTGTTTCCTTAAACAGACATGCTCCAGTTGGAGTGTCCACACTCAGATAGCGACGACTCGGTGATAACAGGATCCTCCATGTCCTAGTGGGTGCTTTAGTTTTTACTACTTAATATAGAAATAAAACAGAGACTAACCATTTGACACATGTCTCCAGGGACAGTCTGCTCCAGCTTACCCTGAATGTGTGTGAGAAAACTTAACAATGTGGTTCGGTGGTGAGGTAAAAGAATAAGAGAGGTGCACATGTGGGACAGGAAGGGGGGAATATGATACTGTGTGTGTGTGCGCGCACATCCAGTGTAATTTGGTCCAGCTGTGGTCTTAAGTCACTGGTCAGATGAGGCAGCAACTTGGCTCAGACGGGGCCTCCTCCTCCTCCTCGTCTCTCTATCCATTCTTCATCTAATTACCAACCCTCCCCAACCTCCTCCACCGCCCTGTGATTACAACCACTGTTATTGCCTGTTCTCTTTTGCTTTTTCATATTCCTTCTATCTATTTTATGATTATGGTCTCTTAAAGTCTTTCTTTAATGGTCTGGCATCATTTACCTCTTGGCTTCACTGGTTCTGAGTGCGTCTTTAGATGTCTGGGTTGGTGTTTGTGCTTGTCTGAGGCAATAATACTCTTGAGGGATGAAAACGGCCCATTTTTCGCTTTTCATCTTGAAACAGAATCTGCTTCAGAGTCAGTTCTTCATCTAACCAGTGCGGCTCATTTCTAATGGAGAACAGTAACCACAGAAGTTTCACAATGCATCTTTGGCTCGGCTGCTTCATCCTGTTTTCTCTCTGTGTCCGGGCTTGTTAGGGGTCCTTTTATTTCCCCTAAAAATTGAAAATGCATTCTTGGTTACTTGATTTTAGATGACATGAGCAAAACCTTTTTGGCTCATGATTCATTTACACCTCATGAGAAATGACTTGCCAGTTCCATTCCTCTGCTTGCTGAGGCTTGCCACTCACCTCTGTTCAACTTGTAGTTTCCTAATGAGGATATGAGATATTTAATTGTTTGTTTGTTTGTTTGCTTGTCTTGTGAGGGTTCAGTTCATGTTTGCTTTTGACGATGAGATCCAGTTTTAATCACTTTGTGGAGAAAGTGTAGAAAATGAGCAAAGCAGCATCATTTCACTGAAAACATTAACTGGAGGTTTTCATGACATAAGTGCATTTCAATATAAAAAGATGTCTATTGATTTGTAATAGGGACACTTTTTTTTCCAAAAATCTGGTTTGAACAAATTTTACACGACACGCAATTCATTCATAAATATTGAAAACCCCTGTTGGTAAACTGGTGAGCCCGCAGATAGTTGACGTTGATGACAGCTGCGTGGTACAAAGTCGACAAACAACCGTCACCTTGGTTCATTAAATTTTCCGTTTAAGGTGTAGAACACACGCTGTTCCTCAGAAGCTTTGGTGTGATTGTCCGCTCAGGATGACTTTGCTTGCTCCACTTTCTTAGAAAAACATCATGGATCATGTTGGATCATCAGGCAAACTATTCAGTACTAGTTATTATTATTATTAGAAACTACTTCAACTATTTCAGATGGTTCGATGTCCATCTGGATTGTTTGTTTTGAGTTTGAATCGATCATTACAGTTCGAATATGAACTGTCGTAGGCTCTTTTCACCACAAACTCTCTTGACATCTTAGTCGGCGTTTTCTATCTGTGTTTTTATGATATTTGTTTTCTTTTATTCATTTTTGTGTCTGTCATTCGTCAAAAGCCCCCCCAACCACCCTACTCGCTCGCGGTATACTAGGGGGCCAGACGGATAGTTTGCAGATAATCCTGAGGCTCTCACTCGGACATTAGCATTCAGACGTACACCACAGCCGGAGAAAATGCGGATGATCTGCAGAGTTCAGTGCATGTCATGAAAGCAGCTCTAGTGTGAACCACTACAGAAATCAGTTTGTGTTCCTTTACAGCATCTTGTGAACACACCCACTGTTTACCTTCCAGACAGAGCGTGGGGAGTGGCTGCAGTTCCAGGCTGACCTCCAGGTGGCGGTGTCAGTGGCGGACCGCCTGAGAGCAGAGGCAGAGGAAGAGCTGACGGCTCTCCGAACGGCGCACACAGATGTCGAGAGGGAGCTGGCTGCTGCCCAGCAGAGGCAGAAGGAGGCTGATACGCAACTTGTCACCGTGAGGGGGGAGCTGAAGGAGAGCAGGCAGAGACTGGCAACTGTCAACCAGGCTCAGGGTAAAACTGAGGCCCGGGCTCCGTGTCCGGCCCCAGAGAGGCCCAACGCAGAACCAACCATCACTGTTGAGAGCAGAGAAGGAACCCAGAGGGGCACGGAGAGGACGTCGTACAGGCTGGGACGAGAAGGGATGGAGAGACGGAGCGAGAAGGACCTGACTAAGAATGTCGTAAGCGAGGATGCGAAAACGGACTGTAAGGGCGTGGCTAAACGTTACCTGAGGAATGTGACCAATGAGGATAGGAGGGGAGAGGAGGTGCGACCCACAGAGACACGACGGACGATAACCACAGAAAGATCAAGGTGCGTTAAACTATTTGACCTTGTGCTTTTTAAAGGATTTATAAAACAAATATTACTTCTGCAGCAAATTAATAATTAAAAAATTTCTAACCAAA
Source organism: Hippoglossus hippoglossus (assembly GCF_009819705.1). NCBI lineage: Eukaryota > Metazoa > Chordata > Actinopteri > Pleuronectiformes > Pleuronectidae > Hippoglossus > Hippoglossus hippoglossus. The sequence continues at coordinate 16,408,130 of NC_047172.1, forward strand.
GCCTTATTTCCTATCTTAATCATTTCATTTAATCATATGAATGTGTTGCAATCGATCCACAGGCATGAACTGGGCCACGTGAGGACAGTTTGAACAGTTGTATTTACAGCTGGAGCCGAGTAAAACAGCTGTCTAAGGAAAAAATACCACCCAAAACAGCTGGTTTAGCTTATTGTGTGCATTCTCTTCACTGTGTTTTGTCATATTACAGAAGCCTGTCCAGGTTACCTGCCTCGACAGACCTCACCATGCAGAATGGAACATCCCAGTCCAACAGCGCCACGACAGTGGGACCCACAAACATGGTGCCGTATTTTATGTTTAGCTTGAAAATGTCTGTGCAACAGTTTGTTGTCAATGTCATGATTTTTACCTAATTTGAATTAATTCTTTTGTTTTCAAGAACTCAGGGCAAATAAGGGGCCGAAAAAATCTGGATTCGCAAGACAGCAAGTCAAGCACTGACATAGGTGTGTGTGTACAAAATGATTGTGTGCAATGTTTTACAGTATGCTTGTATGTAGAGATACTGCACAAGTAAATGTGTTTTTTGAGCTGTACACTTAAACATATGTAAACTAAATCATATGGAGGTTCAAACGGCTCAGGTTAGCCAGGTTCTAGGAAACTCCGGAGGTGAGAAGCCTCTTGTTCATACGACATCTCTGGTGCAAATGTTTGTGTGCTGCTTCTGAAGGTTCTGAAGTTTCTCATAGCTAGACAACCTAGATAACTTAGCTTTATTAAGTTAATTGATATGCTTTATGTGTGTATTTACGATACCTGTGTGTGGGTGGCCGGGGGATGGTGTGCCTTTCACCTCCCAGCACATCACAGGCATTTTTTTTTTAATTTCAGGGAGAGAAACTTCCGTTTTTTTCTTTCAGGGAGAGAAACTTGTTACACCTTAAAGGCACTCCATTGAGGGGTTTATGGCCATTAGAGGTGCTATTGAGCAACAATTTTATGAGCGGGACAATGCGCCGGACGACACACATGGATGTACATACACATGCTTGAGGATGTGGGAGATTAAACACATACTGTTGCTGATTGTTTTATGCTATTCTGCTAAATGAGCGTAGATGGCGATAAAGCTCAAAGAAGCGTAGAGGGACTGTGTCCACAAAGGCAGTGAAGAAGAGAACTGCTAGTTAAGTACATTAAGGACAACATTCCAATATTTTGAATCAGCTCTACAAATCAGTAGAAAATCAGGATGTGCACAATGTATTTTGGTTAAGAAAGACTGATTATAAACACACATTTCACATCTCACGTGCACCTTTTTAAAGATGATCTAATCCACATATTTGAACAATGACGAGTATGTGTGAGTTGAAAGAGGAAGCACATAAAACACAAGAAACCGCAGGAAGCTGTTACTCATTTCTGTCCCTTAATTCCACAGAACAGTTTAGCATCTTTCAGCTTATTGTTTTGGTTTTTTCATGGTTCACAACATTACTCACAGCTCTTATATTATTATTAAAAGGTGTAAAGGTTCTGATAAACTCGTATTTAAAGAGCATTTTTATTTAACATGTTTGGCATTAGTCTTTATACAGTGATATTGTTTACAGCTTGTTTCACTGCCCCCAAGTGGCAAACAAATGAATGTAAGCATGTCGATGGGTCACGGATTGTATAACTAACGCCTCTCCTTTCAGCTTGTTCATACCCATGACTTGGTGTTAGGTAATGCAGTATTGTTGCTCGTCTTTGCAGGGAAACGTGAGGAGTCTCTAAACAAGTACAACTCTGCCCTCACCGACTTACCTCCCACCAAGTGAGGACACACACACACACACACACACACACACACACACACACACACACACACCTAATTGCTACACCCTGTGTAAAACTAATTAGTCATGTTTTTCTGTTGAAGTCAATATTGGGGCCAAAACACCACTTGAATCAATCTGTTAATTAAGTTTCTCTTTCGATAAACGAGTCAACCATGTGACGAGTGGTTCTTTTTAATACCCCCACAAAATCTAAACTTATAGCAACACTATTTTATTGTTAACATATAAATCTGAGGTCGTCAGTAGTTTGTGTCCTGTTGTCAGGTCCCAGGATGGTTTCAACCTGCTGCTGCGTCGCCATGGAGGCTCCAAGAGAAACTCGCTGCTCCGCTGGTGTCAGAGCCGAACCCAGGGCTACAAGGTAATCATCCAGAACAAGTCTTTCCTAAAGTCTTTCTTAAAGATGAACTAGATTATATTTTATGTAAAATTCCCATCATATTTTATGTAGATTAAATAAAAGGGCACCAAGCACTTGCTCCTGTTATTGTAATGATATCTGAAAGTTTCGTCTAAAGAAACAAATATCTGAAAATATGTCAAATTAGTGTTGTGTAGGAATTAAAGTCTATACTGTCATACTGACAATACAATACAAGGCAATACAATCATGTTTGAAGTTTTTCCCTGAAGAGTAATTGCTTACTTACCAAAGCTCCGTCTCCTATGTTCTCTCATTCAATCTTTCTATCTTTCCTTGCAGAATATTGACATCACCAACTTCAGCAGCAGCTGGGCCGATGGCCTCGCCTTCTGCGCCGTCTACCACACCTACCTCCCCTCACACGTCCCCTACAGCAGCCTCACTCCAGAGAACAAGGTGCGAGCTGTGCCCGTGAAACGCATACCACCCAGTGATTAATGGCGTTCAACTTATCGATTCATTCTTTTTCTTTGCAGAGGGAGAACCTCGGTCTGGCATTCAAAACAGGAGAGACTGTTGGGATTGCACAAACCCTGGTACGCCTCTGTGTACTTTACAAATATAACAAACCATTTCCCGGGCAAAGCCTCATCTGACTTGTTTCAGTGACAGATGAAAGGTTGGTTTTTATAAAGCTATTTGAAATCTTTGTTTGACAGACAGTAGAGGAGATGCTGAGAGCAGGGGGTCCTGACTGGCAGAGGGTGCTGAGCTACGTGGAGAGCATGTACCGTCACTTCGAGATGTGACTGCTGACAGAGGTACTGACAGGACACGGCAAAGGAAACCCATCATGTTGTTATGACGATGTCTCCATCATTCGTGTCAGGAAACTGGAGAAACAGTTCTGTATGAAAAAAAATTTCATTTAAAGCTGCAATTTGCAACTTTTTGACGTGAAATAGGATTTTGCTTGACATGCAGTGCAGGATTTGTTAGAAACTCCAATATCTATGACTCAAAGCCGTCGCAACCAAAGGACGTAAACGCTGACGTCAGCTTTTCCCACTTGGGTCGTTTCCTTTCATATTTAATGTGACTTTACAAACGCTGGCTCAGGCAGGAATGAGGGTGTAGAAGATTCTAGCACATTGGATTTCACATATTTACTGAATAAGTGAGTTTACGTACAATCTAAACATTTCACAGCTAAGCAGATGTGTTAGTAACACATGAGGAAAATCCTTGTTTTGTCCTTTTGCTAAAAACTTATTTGATAAGTAAATTGGGAAAATAATATGTGGTATATAGGTACCTGATAAAGGCTTAATCTTGAAAACATAATAGTTAAAAAATTATATTTAAGAAATTATAAATATTTCTTAATATCGATTTTGTTCCTGTGGGTTGAAGTTCGCTTTGGCTTTTTTTGCTGTCATGTGGAAACGCTCCCTGACCATAAACTAAAGATGGACAACATGACTGCTCCCCTAAAGTGAAGCCAATAGATCTCTATCACCACTTGGTGGCTGCCTGAAGTATCGGTCAAATATCTTGCCTCTTCCATGTTAGGGGATGGGACATGAACCTAACTAAAGAAGTCACATACAACTTTTCTTAAAGATGGTTTCTATCAATTTAAGATAGTGAAAGAGGTTAAATGTCGTGATTGACAGCTGAGTATTGAAGGGACCTCACTGTTGCGGTGCCATCCCCCGATCACTATTGTGCAGACTCTGACTCCAAATGTGTAAGAAGGTGGTATTCCCATCTGGGATATTTTCTCCTCATTCCTGGATAGTTGGAGGAAGTGAAGACACGTCGTCCTGTTACAGTATTTGTCTCTGACCAGGTCGAGGCAGTGGAAGTCACATTGACTCCACAGTCAATAATACATTTTTTGTTGTTGTTTACCTGCCTGTATGTTTCATATCCTTAACCAGCTGACATTTCACACACATCTGTGAGTAGTCCGAAAACTTCGGATACAGTCCAAGTGCGCAGTTTATCCATTTGAGCGAAAAGTTTTGAGATAAGCAAAATGCAAAGAGTTGCATAATGCAGCTTTCAAAATAAAGCTTATCATTGACCACCGTTATAGAAGATATGTTGATCTTTTTTGATAGTAGCTCTTGGAGAAAGGTTGTGTAAACAGAACGAGGTGCTGTAAACGTCTCCACACTGGCAGAAACTTTATCACATTGTGACTTTCATCAGATATGTTCAACCTTTTTTTTAACCTTGTATGTGACTCTCTCTTTGTTTCCTGGACCTGTTTAGCACTCTGTAAATATGCACTTTGTCCGCACTTTTTTTTTGGTGTAAGAATGTAATGATGTACAGTACAGACCTGTGTGAAAAGCTTGGGTGGGCGTTCAGTGTCAAGGCTGCAGACCAGTCAGTTTTTTCTTTGTGAATGGCAGTCGATGTTTTCTCACAGGAAAACACTGGGACTGTGTGGCAGTGATCGAAATAAAAAAAACAAGTATCATGCCTCCGTGTTATCATGAGTGTGCCAGTGCTGCATTGGTGCTCAGGGATGTGCATGACAGCCGTGACACATAGCAAAAAAATACACACACACACAGGCAGAGTTTCCATTTCATGTTACAGCTGCATCCCACCAAACATCTTATTTCACAAGAGCTGAAAAACTAAACACCAGGTACTGTCATGACACGTTTAATGCCGCGTGTGTTGCCAAAGTCGTACGTGCCAAAATACACCATCTATTGTAAAACCTGTTTATATGTAACTAATGTGAAAAAAGAAACATGATACCAAAGAAATAAAGTATTAATATGAAACTAATGACAATGTGTGGGTGTTTTTTGACATCTGATCAAGTATTTCCCAGAAACAATGAAAAGACTGGAGCATGATCAGAACTCTCATCATCTCTTCTGGTTTTAATCTTGGCTTTAAAGTGATTAGTTGTCCTTGAGTCTGCTTCCTCCTGCTGGTGAGGGAGGGTTAATACAGGCAATAATTAATTTAGCCTGTGTCTTTAGCTGATCTCTTCTGTGCTGCTGTTTTTAGTGCAAACTCTGCATAACCTGTATTCTTCTGTCACAATAGGAAACAGTGTAATGATATGGCATCTCTAATTTTTCAGTTTAAGAGAATTTAAATCCAATAATTGTTGTAATATTGCAAAGAGAAGGTTTGGACTTATTTAACTGCGGTTTGGCAACTGATCCACATTTTGCCCCAGTGCATAACTTCATCATCAGCCCTCTTCTCTGTTGTCCTGGACCCCTGTGTTGGCCACAAGGTAATACAAATGTCAAACCTGTTAATTACAATGCTGAGTTGTGATTATATGGATTTATTTTCCAATGAAAGAGCCATAAAGTAGTAAAACTACACCGATTCAAATGTCGTCATCTGTTTTCGTGCCAGGGATTAAACTCTGAGTGGATCTTGGGTCACATGTCACAGTTGGATTCCTCCTGGTGTTCTCGACGTATTTTCTTTCCACTATATGGAAACATCAGAGCATCTCTGTGTACTTTGGAGTGCCCTGTGAATTGTCGTCCTCTGAATAGACAGATGAGATGCTCCCCTCTGGGCAAAGGAGTGAAAGAGTATGTGCTGGTGTGAACACCACCCCCCCTCCCCAACTCCACTTCTCCATTGTGTGTGACAAAGAATTATAAGTGTGATGGTATGAGTATGCATGCTGGTGGGTGTGTGAGCATATGAGGGACACCGGTGTGAGGACAGGAGGAGGAGTCCAGGTCAGTTGAACTTGCCCGAGCTTGTGGTGGCCCGTCAGTTCCGAAAGTTGGAGGACGTGCAACGGAGAAGGGGGAACGGAATCATGGGTTGGATTTGGACCCTGGTTGTGTGTTTGGGAGTTGTGTATTCTGCTGTGCCTGTTTCGACTCAGGTTTCAACCAGGTGAGTGGTGCAGTTTGTTGTAAAAGCAAGAACATTCATATTTTATATATTGATTCAGTTGAACCAACTTGTCTGACTAATGGATGTCTTCCCTCCTATCAGGACGTTGTATTTGATCTCGGGTCCAGATGTGTTGCATGCTGGGACACCGACATCCTTGGCTGTCACGGTTCTATCAGACCTCCCTGGCAGGGTGATGGCTGAATTGGCACATGGCGACACCAAAGTGGCTCAAACAGAGGACTTCCAAGGAGGTGATACTGCAGTTCCAGAAATTTAGAGTTGATAGACAAAATGATTTTTGACTTCTCTGAGAGCTGAAGCTCCATTCTGTTTTTAAAGGTCTGACCCGGGTCCTCACACTGCCTCCGGTGAGTATATTTCTTCTTTACCTTATTCTTTCTTCTCTCAGAAAATCTCTGGTATTTCTTTCCAAGATGCCAGTAAAGATTTCTTAGCCTATCGTCACAGATTTCTAATGATTCTTATGCACTCGCTCCAGATTCCTGGCTCTATATCCCACAATTCCCTCTTTAACCTGACCGTGAGAGGCTACAGGGGTGACAATGTCATTTTCACCAACACCACCACCCTCAGCTTCAACCTGAAGAACGTCTCCGTCTTTATCCAAATGGACAAATCACGCTACCAACCAGGTGACAACATCCGAGTCAGGATTGTTTCAGTCCAGTTGGATAACCGTCCATACAAAGGCACAGTGGATATCGCTGTACAGGTAGGTTTCTGTCATGTGTGTGAAAGGACAAAGCCACAGGAGCTGAATAGATTTTTTATTTAGCCCGGCATTGTTTCGCCGTGGGAAGTCTGACCGACGTCCCTCTGTCTCATGCAGGATCCCAGTGGGGATGTCGTGGACAGGTGGAAGTCCACAGGGAATCTGGGGATTGTGTTGCAGGAATTCAGTTTAACGCACACGGCTCCTCTTGGACAGTGGACGTTCATAACAACAGTGAATGTATGGTTGATTTTTTTGTTTGACTTACTTTCGTATTTTATTTTTAAAAGACTGAAAAATGTAACCTCATGTTGTCTTTACTACAGGGGGTGCCTAAAGAGAAAACGTTCTCTGTGGAGCATCATGGTAACAGACCTTTGTTTTTGTTGCCATATCTTTTTTGAAAATAAGCTTAAATACATTGGTTCACATTATCTTTCTTCAAACAACAGTGACATGCATATGTGCACTGTACATTGAGAGGGTCATTGACCATTGTATACATGCCAGCCTACCACCCACTCTTCCCACCGATGAGACCTCTTCCTAAAGATTCCACTTCCAGTACAGTTTTCAAAGTTAAAGCCTCAAAAGCAGGGGGCGGGGCCAAGGGCATGGAACATCAGCTGAAATCTGATTGACCCTGAAGGGCCCCTGTCCTGTCAGCAGTCACCTACTACTATATGAAATTTCAAGAATTTTTTATTTTCTAAGCGTTTATAAAGTACACAATGTGCTTGAACAAGAAACAATTGTCTAAATATATTTAAAGCCCATTTATGAACCCCGATTTAGAAAAGTCCTAGATCCAGCACTGCTTAAAAATACCAAGCCCTCTATTTGTTGGTGTCCTTCCTCTGCAGCTCAGCATGGACACACTGCACCAACAGAATACTCTGTTCCCATTTGCTTTGATTTAAAGGGATAGTTCACCTCATTATCTACTCACCCCTATGCTGATGGAGGGGTGGGTTAAGCGTTTGAGTCCGCAAAACAGTTTTGGAGTTTCAGGGGTAAACAGTGTTGCAGCCAACTCCAATACAATTGAAGTGAATGGTGACCATTCTTCAAACGTAACAGAAAAATACATAAAATGCCTCCATACTGCTCCTGTGGTTACATCCAAGTGTCCGTAAGCCCCGAAACAGCATCATTTACACCATGTTCTTAGTCTAAATGTCCTCTGTTAGCCTGCTCCGGAGCCATGTTCACCTTCTCCAAAAGAGTTTTGTGGACTCAATCACTTCACCCACCCCTCCATCGGCATAGTGGTGGTTAGATAATGGTTGAATTTACATTTTTGGGTGAACTATCCCTTTAAAGCATGTTTTAAAGGCATCTTTAAATGGCAACAATGGTTACACCCAGCAAAATGTATTCCAATGTCCAAAGATAAACTCACAAATATGTAAGCCCGTCTTTTAATTACTGCCTGATCCTTTACTTTACTGCATCGTTACTTGTTGTAGCAGAGAGTCCTCATTTCGAAGTGATGCTAAAGATGCCGTCACGGGTCCTCGTTGGAGACGACATCTCAGGATCAGTCAGAGCACTGTGGGTTCAATTATGATCATTGCCAATAATCAATAATATCACATCTGCAATTTACACGTACATTAATAATGTGAAGGGTTTTTGTTTCTTTAGATACCCCAGTGGACAACCTGTACAGGGGACTTTATCTGTCTCTGTCTCTCTGGCACCTGAAACGATGCCTGCAGCTTCTGAGGACAAGTTGACTCAAACCAAAGAGGTGAGGGTTTATTGTCCTTGTAGTTCATTTATGAAGTAAATATACGCCAACAGTCCACTTCCTGTGTTTTTATCCACCTTCTACAATTCAAGCAATTACATACTTAATGACATTAGCTGACGTCTGATCTTTGTTTTTTCTTTTTCAGATCTATGGGTCAACACAGTTTTTCTTCAGCAAAGATCAAGTTAAAACCCTCCACGCTTCATCAGGAAGAAGCAGCGATACCCGAGTGCACGTTGCCGTCTGTGTTACCAGCAACTCTAAAGGTGAGATGGATTTAAAAACAGCGTTAGTTGATGGGATACTTAATTCCCTGTTTTCAAGCCATTGACTGATATCATCTCATCACCTTAGGATCTAAAGTGAACAAATCGGTTGAAGTCCACCTGGTGAGGAACAAATACCAGCTCACCTTCCATGATATCCCATCGTCCCTCAGACCATCTTTACACTTCGCTACAAAAGTGAGTGAATTATTATTATCACTCTATTCATGTAGCAGCTGTTTTCATGAAGCTAAGAGCTGAACCTCTTTATTCCTCAGCTTAGGATCACTAGATATGACAGAAAGCCCCTGAGCTCGCAGGATCGAACACACTTGGCTGTGTTTGAGGTCGATCAGAGAACGCCAGCGCTGAACTCGACCAAGACCACAACTCTGACGGCACCAGTGCCCGAGGACGGGGACGTCCACATTAAGCTTGAGTTACGAGCTCAAGTGGCGATGCTTTTTATTCGGGTGAGTATTTATTTTGATTTATAACACCTGGAATGTTGGTCCTGCAGGGAAAAGTGGCGTTCGGCGGTTTCGTTGTACGTAAGATGAGTAGTTTCGTTACACATGTTCAGAAACAAATTTGAATAAGTGAGGTTTATTTTCCTCTGTCTGAGGAGAAAAAAAAGCATAAAATCTAAAAAGATAGATGGCGCCTTTTCCAAAGACTAAAATTAGTATTTGAGTTTATATTTATATAACATTTATATATAACAGTTCATATATTTGTGTATATAATGTGTATATGTTCAGGCCAGATTCCAGTCCAGTGAGGAGACTCTGAAGATCTACAACAACTATGTTTCTCCCAGTGGTTCATATATTCAGATCACCCCAATCACTGCCTTACCTGCACAGGTAACCATAAACATGTGTTTTGTCGCTTTGTGCCCAAAGACTGTTACATAGATGATTGTGTTACGTTATGTTTCATGGAATATATTTAACTTTCAGGTTGGATCGGCTCTTCAAATAGAAGTGGAGAGCACCTTTAAACCCACTGCGCTTCACTTTGTGGTATGTTTAGTCAAATGTATTAAATGTAGAAACCGAGTACCAGTGCGATATCTGTGAATTTAAACGTTGCTGACATTTAAGCTAGCTCTGGCTAATGCTACACTTCTTCTTCGCTGTTTTTGAGCGCTGAAGAAGTTGTATCCTCTAAAAGAAATTTGCTGTTTAATCTTGGTGAAACTAATATACTTTAAATACGTGGTATTGGATTAGCACATAGATTAGAGTACTTTCTGATGCCCAAACCGGCATTTTCAGCAGTATCAGAGGCATTTACAAATGCTGGTATCAGTATCAGTACATTTTCATATTGGCCTTTATATATTTACATTTCAATTATCTTTATGGATCTTCAAGCCCTGATGCAATTATTGTTGAATTTTCTCTTTATAGCTCCAACCATCACATTAATCACAGTGAAGCCTGCAAATACCACACCACAATGGATGCTGGTGTATAGATCATTATGAGACATCACTGTGCTCATCATTTCTCTGTGTGAAAAGCTTCTCTTATATTGTTGTACTTCCAGGTGAGCGCCAGAGGTCAGGTGCTCGCGGCTGGAACAAAGAATTCCTCCTCTTTCTCTCTGACCCCAGCACTGGCCTGGTCACCTGAGGCCTGCATCACCGTCTACTGCGTCCTCTCTGATGGAGAGGTCGCCAGTGACGCAGCACACGTACCCATCAGCCAACACAGCCATGTACTTTCATTTATTGTGCTATCACTATTGGTGGACAATTGGTGGACAATTCTTCTGGACATGCCTGTGATTGCGTGTTTCTCTTTCGGCAGGTCTCTCTCAACTGGAGCAGTGACGAGGCTCGGCCAGGTGAGCAGGTTTCACTCTCCGTCACTGCTGTTGAACCCAGGTCCCATGTTGGAATTGCGGTAATGGGGATGCATGACGACAACACTCCAGAGGATGACCTGGACTTTAAAGTGAAGCAGGTACGGTAGTTCTTAAGCTTTAGCAAGATTCACTCTCGGCTATACTCGGGCTCCCCCTACAGGTGGGATGTGAAATTCGCTGTCGTAAATCCGGGTTGGGGTCTGAGCTTCCCAGTGCACCTGGACATTTGTGTTTGTTGACAACTGGCTAACTCAGAACCTCTGACAAGGTCGAAATTTTGCACAAACGGCGGGTTAGTTTTATTTGTCGTGACACTGGAGTAAAAAGTAAAGCAGAAGAAGTACAGAATAGAGAAGAATAAGTGTTTTAGTTCAGCGAAAACACAGCAAGCAAGTAGCTGGCGCAGTTATCGCTATTTGGCTAACTTGCCAGCTACACCTATTGAAATGGGTTTACCTGGGGTCTGATGGTAAACTAACAAGCCGACAACCTACACTTACACAGCCCAGCATCAAGCAAGCAGAACACCACAAGACATAGCAAACAAGATAAAGTTGACTCTTTTAGCTTTTAGTTTCCTTTGTAGCTCTGCCATTATGTCCACACTGAGATATAGCTAGCTGCTAAGTCCGGCTCTGGTAGTGGGTGTGCAATGGGGTGTCTGTAATAGTAATTTGAAGCCGTTATTTTAAGGTATAAGAACAACCTAGTGTTGCTTTAAAGCTCTTTTTTTGCTCTTCTTAACACTGATCGGTGATTTAAAGTCACTTGAACCCAGAAGCTCCATTGTCAAAAGAGACAAATACATAATCTCTGAAACTTGATCTTCTGAGAACCTCCTTCACAAAGTCACCTGTTCAGATTCGGTCAGATTTGCTTCACAGTTAATTACTATACACTGGTCTTACACTCACCTTAATCTGTTGTAAAGACACAGTTTTCCCAGTGAGATACTGTATTTAGTGTGTGACCACTAAACCAGTTGGTCTGGATGTAACCTATCTGTGTGCTTTGTTAGGCCATGACTCTGCCGTTTCTAAGAGCTGGTAACTCTAGTGTGTTGGCTGCGTGGCCTGAGGGGGTATTGACGGATGCAGGATGGAGGAGACAAAGCCTTCACCGCTGTGGCTCGTCTTAAAGATGAACTTTCCTCGTCTCCAAAGCTCTAAATTGTATCGGCTTGAACAAACCGTTTATAAACCGAAATCTCCTCTGGCCTGAGCTGACACTCTTTTACACCTTACATCACCTGCCAAGACTTGACCTACTTTTCTTAGTCTCTAACGATACATCATCTGATGGACGTCTAAGTACAGGCGTTAATGGTGGTCATCATCTAAAGATTATCTCTACAGTTGTATTGTTTTGCAGCTGATAATTAATGTATACATTTTATTGTATTTTTGGTGTCTTTCACGTTACAGGAATGTCATATTTGGATGTTGACTAATGCCACACTGTACAAGCAAAAGCAGCCTGATGGACCTCAGAATGGTAGGATAATAAATAAGTCAAGTTTATTTACCGTTTATAGAACATTTCATATGGCAAGCATAGACTCAGTGTGCTTCCAGAGAAAAAGCAAATGTAGATGACACATTCATGATTTGACAAATGATATGAAATTATATAAAATAGGAGGATATTAAAAAGATATAATACATAAATAATTTGTGAAAATTAAATTGCAAAATAACAAATAACTGTAGTTATTGAGCACTTACAGTACAAAGTGCTGCACAACAAGAAAACAAATGGTTAAATACAGAAAGAGGTACATTAATAATAATGGTAATACAATAATAGAGATAAAAGAACAAAAATAGCAAAGTAAGTTGGTTCCACAAATTCAGTAAAAGCTGATTTAACCTCCAGTCTTAGATATAAATACAGTCTGGGCTTATTCAGATCTCCTCTCTCTCTTTTGTGGGGAGGGGTTTCAAAAGGCGACGTCCTATTGGTGGAGAAGTACTGGAGCCACTGGATGGATGCCACTGAATCCTTGCTTTGGTTAGACACTATTGTCAGGTGAGTACTGACACAGTATTTAGGGTTAGGTAGATTAAACGGAGTGATTTATGTTCATATATAAATACCGTGTCATTCTTTCCTCCTGTCATTTCCCTCAGTGATACAAATTGGACGAGTGTGAAAATCACAGTGCCAGATGGTGTTCCTGCTTTAGGAGCTGTAGCCCTGGTCATGTCAGACAATCTGGGTTTGGGCTTCACTCCTGTGCCACTAAAGGTAACTAAATACTCACTATGTGCCATTGTGTCCTCGGGATATTTCTCAATTGTCGGGTATTTTCCAACTATTGTTTTGTTTTCTTTCTCAAAGTTGCCTTAGTGCTTTTGTCTCTGCTGAACAGGAGATACAGGAAGAGATTTTTGCAATCTAGTTTTCAGATCCTTCTAGGGCCAGGCGATTTAAAAAAAAAAAAAAAAAAAAAAATTATATTATTATATTACCGCAATATCGTTTTCTTAAATAGCAATATTAAAAATAGATATTTGAATTGTGGTCTCTTTTATTTTTTGTATTATTTTTAGCCAAAATTGCTTCAATTGTATCTGTGTCCTCTTGTTTACAGATGAGTGTGTCCAAAGATTTCTCCTTGTCTCTGAATGTCCCGTCGTACCTCATCAGGGGAGAGGAGATGGTGCTCGAGGTCGACATCATCAACCATTTAGAGCAGGACTTGGAGGTCTGAATGAATAAATCTGTGGGATATTCAGGCTGAAATAAAAGCAGTACAGATAATTGATGGACAAAGTATTATTTAACTCCTTCACAAGTCCAAGAACTTGCCTAACCGACCATCTAAAATTATCTTCCAATAATAAACATGTATGACTGTCAAGTTTCATTACAACATTTTTTTTTACATCTTGACATTTGTTACCTGTTAGTTTCTGTTTTGATTTTAAAATAAAAGTTCATCAGGCGCTACATGGACTTACTGTACATCAGACTTCTTATCAGGGATGATTGTTGTTTATGAACAGCGAAGCTCCCTCGGATCCTAAATGTTGATATTTTAAATTGTAAATTAAAACCCACCTATTTAGCCTGTCTTTTTATTAAGGGTTTCATAATTTTAGCTTTCATTATTTTTTATATTTTATCCTTATTATTTTTTGTTATCGATTGCTTTGATATGCTTTGGTCTCTGAATCTGAATGTTTTTAACTCACTTGTAAAGCACTTTGAGTTGCATTTGAATTGTTTGAAAGGTGCTATAGAAGTAAAGTTTGTTTGCTTGATTGATTTGATGTCTAAAAGGTTTTTGCTTAGCTCCCATATGTTTCTCTCTGCAGGTGATCGTGCTGCTTGCACAGAGTGCCGCCTTCAAGTTTGTCCTGGGAGATCGAGGCGATGTCTCTGTGGTAAATGCCCAGAAACTCACCTTAGGGAGTCATGTCTCTGCTTCAGCCTGGTTCCCCATCAGGCCAGTAGCTCTGGGTGAGATTGAAATATCTGTGGACGCCGTATCTGCAGAGGCCTCAGACAGCCTGGTCTGGAGAGTGCATGTGAAGGTATAACGCGATTGAAATCGAGGATACTATAGATGTTGTTTAGGGGGATGGATGCAGTATAATATACAACATGCTACGTGGCATATGGTTAATCCCATGATAACGGTGAACTTTCCTGTTTCTGAAGCCTGAGGGAGTGGAACAGTCGTACTCACAGACCCTGTTCCTGGAGCTGGCACCAGAGAGGCACAACCACTCCAGATCCGTTTCCTTCTCCTTCCCACCAGATGTGGTGCCGGACAGCCAGAAGGCCCATGTGGCACTGGTTGGTACGTCTATCATTTGTCTTTCCCTGTTGGGCCATTGGCTGTTCCATCTGAGTGCATGTTGTGTTTACTTTAGGTCAATTAGGCATGGGTAATATGTGCTCGTATTTTCCTAAGTGTTTGGATGTGGAGCTCGGGCGTTTGTGCATCAAAGTCCTGAAAACATTCAGGTGCTGTGTGTTGGGAAATGGAAACAATGAAACTCAAACAGGAATGTTATGGTGGGCAGATTCAGAGCAGCTGTCAGGCTGTGCTCCTTTCAGGTTGAGGGATGTTGGGCGTTCGTCATGGTAGAGAGGCAGGCTTCGGGTTTTTCTTCATTTGGAGCCAAATTTGTGGTTTCTGAGTATTAAACTTTGAGCAAATGTGCAAAATGGAGTATTTGACTCTGCTTGAGATGGTGTTTTTATGATTGTGTTTCTTCTGACTTGTGATTCCAAGAAGCCATTTCAAAAGTGTGGTTCTTTTACAGTACATGCCATAGGCTGTATATAATTATGGATAAGGACTCTCCACTTCCTCTCATTGTACTTTAATGAAGCGCAAAAGCATATGGAGGCTTGAGTCCTCCTGCAGCAGCTGTATTTCAGTTCAGACCTAAAATCAAAGCTAAAATATCCCAGATCGAAGAGCTACCATCTTTTGCTTTTGCATAGTGATTATGGTGGAGTGGAGCCAGGATATTGAGGCCCCACCATTCTTGACCAATTGCAAGTCAGTCTCAGCCGTCAATCATGATTTTTAACCCTGTTTTTATAGCATCAAATAATAACTGAAACCAAACTTCTCCAAAAAATTGAGATAATAACTTTGAGCTTCTAGTTTGGTCCATGTCCCATCCACTAACATGGAGGAGTTGTCACCTGAAACTTGTTAGTGAACACGTTGTTGTGCAACAGTTAATTGCTCCCTCCCTCCCTTCACACAGGTGATCTCTTGGCCTTGTCCTTCAGTAACCTGGACTCTCTGGTGCAGCTGCCTCAGGGCTGTGGGGAGCAGAACATGATCCACTTTGCTCCGAGCGTTTATGTTCTCCAGTACCTGAACAAGTCAACTCTGGATGATGAGGAGATCAGGAAACGGGCTCTGGGTTACATGATGGAGGGTGAGTAGCATTTTCATGACTTACTGGATTACTCATGGTAAACGACACTGTGTACATACTGTATAAAGTGTAATCGTTACTTAGGCTCTACAGGGCGTCTTCATAAAGATAATTATCTGTATGAAATTCAGTGATTTGTTGCTGAGTTTCACTTCACATGTCATGTTTTATCATCATGTTATATTTTTTGGTGTAAGGTTATCAGCGACAACTGTCCTTCCAACGAGAAGATGGATCCTTCGCTGCTTTTGGTGACAGCGACACCTCTGGGAGCACGTGGTGGGTTTCTAGTGTCCTGGAAATTACACAAGTGACAGGTGGTTCATTGTAGATGAGGTGAAAGCAGTGCTCCCTTGCTTCTGGTTTACGATAGGACACTCGGAGGTGTTGTTACCGAGGGGTCAGTAAGGTTTGATTTGTAGAATTAAACTAGAATGTCACTCAGTAGAGCACAAATCTTCCCTTAAAATCAGTCAAACCACACCACATTTCACACATTCATAGATAGTTCCCTAAATGTGCCTCATTTTCATCAAGACCCATTAATTATTCTGTTGGAAATTGGTGAAAATGTAACAAAAACGCCTTATCTCGTTATTTTAAAGAAAGTGATCCACCCCTTTGTCAGGGCTTAAAAAATTTAAATGGCCTCTTTCCAATCCTTCCACCAAGTTTCATGGAAATCCATCCAGTAATTTCTGAGTAGTCCTGTTGATGAAAAACAGACAGGGGTGAAAACAACCTACTTCACAGAGGTAATCAATCACACGATTTTCAGCCATTGCCAAAAAATTGGCAATGGCTGTGGGCTTGGTTCGGTTTGGTTTGATGTTGGTCCTCCCAGGTCCCCTTTGTATGGGGCCCCCAAAGTCCCTTAATTGTGTTGTTGTGTTGATAAACATCAAGTTCACAGAAAGTAATCTCCCTCCCGCTGCTTCTTCTTCTCCGTCATAGGCTGACAGCCTTCGTGCTGCGGTGCTTCCTCCAAGCTCAGCCCTACATGCAGGTAGACAACAGTGTCCTGACTCAAGCCATTACTTGGCTCTTGAAGCACCAGGGGCCTCAGGGAGAGTTCAGAGAGGTGGGCAGGTTGATCCACACGGAGATGCAGGGCGGACTGGATAACAGTTCCGTGGGGCTCACCGCTTATGTGCTGATTGCGCTGCTGGAGGATGAGACCTACGCGGTATGTCGGTCGAGACGGTGTCATGTAAAGTATACGAGGGAAGAAAGGCGGAGACACTGATGATCTCTTCTTCTGGTTCCTCGTGAAGGAAATGTACAAAACCAACGTGTCCCTGGCCACGAGGTACCTGGAGAACAAAGTGTCCAGTGAGGTGTTCAGTAACTACAGCCTGTGTCTGGTGACATATGCTTTAGCTCTGGCCAACAGTCGGGCGGCTGCCACTGCTCTGTCCCAGCTCACCGGGAGAGCCGACTACACAGGTAATTTAACAAAGGCTGTTTGTTTAACGAAAATATAAAATGTTGTATCAATATCGGAACTTCGCAACAGTCCTGGTTCAAACTGATATTTGAGATGCACAAGATGCATCAAATCCTCTGAAACTGCAGCATTAGTGAAACCCCATGTCTGTGTTTTGTTACAAAAAACCTTTTGTTGGATTCCAAATACTTGTTATTGAATAACAAGTATTTTCTTGTTATGTTACCAACCAGAAAACATTTGATATCTGCCCCTAAGCAGCCTGGTTTAGTTTTACAGAAGTATAACGTGACCATCTGGTGAGTTGCTAGAACATTCCTGCGTTTTAAATTTCCTTTTATCCAGATCCATCTTAAAAATAAATTCCATCTTAAATCTGTTATGACAACCATGTAGATCGATGTAGATATTTTTTCCAATGAGCAGCATGATAAATCTGTAGGAACATTTTATCCCAAAGATGGAGTTATGATGTGGGCGTCCTCTGCTGGCCTGAACTCTCGTGACTGGCAGCCGTACTCGGCGCAGATCGAGATGGCCTCTTACGTGCTGCTGGCTCTTTTCAAGGGTGCCAGCCTCCTCGAGGGCTTTGCACTCCTGAAGTGGTTGAGTAGGCAGAGCAATCATCTGGGAGGCTTCGGGACGACACAGGTGGGACGAGAAACCTTCATTCTGTGACTCAGGTAGATGATGTTTAACTGTGTGACGGGTTGGTTCGGTCTAAAAGACGATTATCAGGTAAGTGGGGAGAATTGAACATTGTTGTAAATATATTTGTGTATTGAGCTTTGTGAAAATAGCATATTAAATGACAGGCACACACAAACACACACATGCACATACACTTATATGTAGTGTGTCTGTGTGTATATCATAAAATATAGGAGCTGTATAATTGTGTATGTCTATATTGTATATACATATATATATATTATAAAATATATTGATTATGTATATGTTGTAGATGCATGTATATATAAATATGCATGTATATTATAAGAAATATGGATTATCCATTATATGTGTGTGTCCGTATGTGCACGTGTATATGTGTATCCTGCATGTATATATAATTTATACAATATTGATTATCTCTTGCATATATCATGATATAGTATTGATTGTTTCCGATGTGCGTCCTCAGGACACGGTGGTCGGCCTCCAGGCTCTGTCTTACTACGCAGCATTCAGCGGAGCCAACGCCATCGACCTCAGACTTAACATATCCGCTCCAGCATCTTCGTTCGGTTCTCTGTTTAGCATCAACTCTACGACTTATCGGATGTATCAAAGCCAAGAGGTAATAAACCTGTGTGTGTTATTTTTTATATTTCACATGATGCTGTAGTTACCGAGCTATTGTCAGCCTGGGCTTTCTACTTTCCTGTTAGATTAACGCGGACCAGGATCTAAACATAAACGTATACATGGAGGGAAGAGGATTTGCCATATTTCAGGTACAGTATACAGCATTGCTGTTAAAGGAAAATATCACACCACAACTCCAAACTACCCCCTGCAGTACAGGATTGTTTCCATACTTCCAATTTACTCAGCTCGACATGAAGTTCAGTTCCACCAGCGGAGCATGACCAGAATAAATTGAACGCAGCAGCTGTGCAGATAGCTTCCCCCGGCCCAATGCTACAGCAATGCAGCTAAATACTAATGTTGGGGGATAATAGACGCTCAGCAATTACCATCTGGAACACATAATGTAGTAATCCAGATAATATCACTGAGTGGATGATGACTGTGGTGACAGGTAAATGTTTTCACTATGTTCAGTGTTATAACCTCAGCCACATATCCCCTTCATAACCCATCTGTCATTTAATACTTTTATGTAGAAAGAGGTAAATAGATACAGAGATTCAATTGTTTTCCATGACTATAAGCGATATTAGTTTTGTGACTGTGGGGAGTACCAGTGTGAACTGCTGTAGTAAAGTAATATTAAATGTGCACTTTCATCACTATGTTATTAAACATGAGCATGAATCCCTCCAGATGAACGTCTTTTACAACGTGAGGAGCTCAGCGTTGTCCCAGGACGTCAGACCTGCCTGGGACGAAGACGCGTTCTCATTAGATGTTGACGTTGCTGAGGACAAAGAGCACAATCACATGCTGCTGTCTATATGCATGAGGTCAGTACTCCAACACAGATTTGTTTACATGCAAATTTACACCAGTAACACCAGACCCTGAATTTAAATGACCTTGTGTTTTCGTGCTCTCCAGGTTAAAGGAGAGTCAGGTGATATCTCAGACAGGTATGGTCATACTGGAGGTGGGCATGCTCAGTGGGTTCAGGCTGTCTCCTGGAGCCGCTGCCCTGACGGACCTCATCAGGAAGGTGGAGATACTGCCTGAGAAGATCAGCTTGTACCTGGATTCAGTAAGTGTCTCATCGGCATTTGTCATACTATAAGAATTTCAGGAACATTTGAGCTCAGTTGAGTTGTACAAATACTTTTTCTAAAGCACGGCTGTTGGAACAATCCGATAATCTCATAAAAGTACAACAGCCGTAAAGGATTTTAAAGATACAGAGTCGTGAGTCCAACCTCAAGACATTTTTGACTAGCCACCAAAAACTGTATTTATTCATTTTAATTTCCCAACATGGTTTGATCCTACTTTACTGCGAGGAATATACTTCTATTGGCTAGTTAAAAAGTTATGTATAGTGTTTTCTGTGTATTTGATTCATTCCTGCCCCATGTCAACCATATCACCAAAACAGCACATCTTCCACCTCTGTAACATCGGCCGCCTCCGACCCTCACTTTCACCTTCTGCTGCAGAAACACTCATTCATGCATTTGTAACATCCAGACTCGACTACTGCAACAGTTTACACTTTGGTGCCACAAACAAAGTCCTTTACAAACTCCAGTATATCCAGAACTCTGCCTTCCGCTTTCTTACCAGTGCCCGCTCAACTGATCACATCACCCCAGTTCTCCATGACCTCCACTGGCTCCCAGTAAAATCTATAAAATGCTACTCACCACATACAAGACCCTCAACAACCTGGCTCCCCCCTACCTCTCCAAAATTCTCCACCAGCACACCCCCACCCGACGCCTCAGATCTACTGATGCCAACCTCCTTCAGGTCCCTAGGACCAAGCACCGACCCTGGGGTGACAGGGCGTTTCCAGTCGCCGCCCGCTCTCTGTGGAACTCATTACCACCCCACATTAAAAATGCCCCCACACTGCTATGATTAAAAAAATCCCTCAAAACCCATCTCTTCAGACTTGCCTTCCCCAGCTTAACCCCCCGACTCCATGTTTTTATATTTCTTAGTATACCTCATTCTAATCTTTTTCTTAGTATTAAAGAGTATGTTGATTGTTTCCTTATTTTATCCTTCAATATGTAAAGCGTCTTTGAGAGCTTTGAAAAGCGCTATTTAAATGCGATGTATTATTATTCTTATTAAAGAAGTGTGTTTCATAAAAAGCTTGTCATCTTAACAAACATTAACAAATTGATAAATTACATTCCGATTAAGGTTCATTTTTGTGTACAGACATTAGTTTGTCATCATCACTTTTCTGGCACTTTGCAGCTCAACAAGTCAGAGGTCTGCATCGGACTTCCAGTTATCAGAAACCACAAAGTGGCCCATGTGCAGGACGCTGTGGTGCAGGTTTACGACTACTATGAACCTCGTGAGTACAACTTCACATTCCGGCTGTAATTTCATAGTATGTGTAAATGTTCTTTAAGCCACAGACCTGGAAAGAAAAAGAAATCAAATGCAGAATCTGGTTTCCAAGTATCCTGGTTATTTTTGCACATGTAAACAGCTTATACTGGTTGCAGAGAGCTAGATGAGAACTTGTTTATAACAATGCATGTATATATTACCTGGAGTGCTCCAATAGACTCCAGGATACTGTTGCTTTGGAGGTCGTTGTGAGAAATCAAGACACAGTCACATTGTCAAAAACTAGGAAACTGTTGTGATTACGTAACAGAGATAAGAATATCCAGGTTTTTCATGTTCCATGTAAATGTGATTTCTTAAATATAATCAAAACTAAGATACTACAGCATATGTAAACACACTCTACAATCAGCTTAGCCTTTGTGTTGGACTGTAGCAAAAGTCAAGCTCTCTCAATATACACACCAGTATGATTTTACAGTGATATACACAGTGTGACTCTCTGATTATTTTCTAGTATAATTTTGATTGTTTCCTCTGCGTCTTAGAGAGAAAAGCAGTACGAACGTACAACTCTGACTTTCTTCACAACATGGAATCCTGCTTCTTCTGTGGTTCGGACTGTGATCTGTGCAGACCTGGAATCACAGTGACCGTTTCTTCCCCCCTTCTTCTGTCTAGCTCGGTAAACAGCGCCACCTACAGCTTGAGTTGCATATTTCTTGGAGTCATTGCTTTCCTTTCATTGTAGTCTGCGTTTGTGGATTTTTTTTAAACCAAAAAAACATTAAAGTAATGAATTGAGGGAAATTTAGTACAGTATGTAAACATTGATATGCACTGGATCCAGTTTATAAGTTCTATATGAAATTTATGTTTTCTTGACGAATGATTGTAACGTTTAGACGCTTAGCATGTTGCTCTTTTGCTTAGTGCACACTCACCTTCTACTATTTACAGTGGGTTTTATTTTATGTTATTTTTGAAAAGAGTTTAATGTGGAAATACTGTATTTGGAAACCTACCCATATATTTCATTTGTACTGTGAATATATTGTTTGATTTTAAACATAAAAAAACATATTAAAGCATTTTTATACTCTATATTAAATCCATGTGTTTATTCTACAGCTCTCCTACAGTTTCCATCAACTGTCTGACTTTTGGGTTTAATATACGTCTACACATGATGTAAGACACTCGGGACGTGAATGCGGCACAGGGAAAGAAAATGTAAGGTGATTTGGAGTGAAATAAAGCCTCACGTTACCCCTGTGCCACATCACATAACACTACGCCAGAGGAATGTGGACTGACCTGCAGACATATGCACACGTTTAAATCATCCCAGCTGCCGTATCATAAATTCTGAATGCGATTTCTACGATTTTGACCGACTGTGTTCAGTCCACAGCATATTTCATTTTCTACAACGCAAACATTTCACAGCGTGTTCGCTTGAATGTGACTGCTTTTCTGACTGTAGTAATCAGTCATTTCACACAGGCGGGATTTTACTTTGAAGGTAACAATAACAATATTGAAATACTGAGTACCATGAAAATGAATTACCTGCACCAAGGAGGTTGTTTATGCCGCTGTCCGTTTGTTGGTTAGTTTGTTTGTACAAAGATTACGCAAAAGGTTTACGCAAAAAGTTTACGCAACAAGATTACGCAAAAAGTACTTGACGGATTTCCACTGAACTTGGTGGAAAGATGCGTTATGGGTCCGGGAAAAACCCCATTGCATTTTGGTCCAGATCTAGATTAAAGGATAGATCCAGGATTTTCTTTTTTTCATTTTCTTCAGCATGACAAGATAATGGCATTTTCATTGATTTCTCAAAGAATATTTCATGGGTCTTGATGACAAAAACCAAGCATGTTTAGGGGACTGATTACTTTATGAGAGTGTGCAATATGGTGGAGATCCAAATACAAATCAGGAACTGCGGTTACATAAGGGGACTGTTGGGCCTTGGTTGAGATATGCACTCTCTTGATTCTATATGTATTTTTACTGACTTCTACCCTATATACACCTCACATTAAGTCACTGAGACAATTTTAGTATCTTACTGGCTATGAATCCCCCAAATCCCAGAGAAAGATGTATAGTGAAACCAAACATCTGCCCCATCGTGGCTCTAGTGACAGATTTATGCTCTGAACCTGGTCTTTGACCTCTTTTAAAGACACACTCTTACCTTATGACCTTTTTTTTAATCTGCTGATATTTAGTGTTTTAATGGCATGTCTGGTTTTTATGTGTTGCATTTTACTAGGCTCATTGGGCAAACGCAATTTTCCTTCAGGGGCAATAAAGCTTTTAGTTCGTAAGCAAAAACAGACATTGAATGAAGTATAGTACACAAAAAAAGCTAATCCATACTTCAGGCAAACTTCTACACAGTCGGCCCTTTACTGTTTGGCTTGGGTGGAATGTGATAAATGGTTACAACCTGTGAGAATTGCCTTAATCCCTCCTTTAAACCCAAGCGGATCCTTGAGTGAAGTAGATTTACACCAGTGCAGCTCAATGAGAAGGCTGCAGAATCACAGCACAGTTGGTTTGGATTTCCAATTTTAGTATAGACTCTGATGCTGGTGTGAATATTTGGACCATATGTGAGCAAACGGGCTTGTGTCCCCGTGGTGTTCACATATGTCGTTGCTATAAGACTCTACTTTATATAAGCATGTTTCCTTAACCCTGTAAAGCCCCCTGTTGTAAAATTACCAAATGACATTTAGCTCTCCTAAAAACAAGGCAGTCTTTATTTAAAGACCACATTTATATAGTCAGTGGGTCCTATTGTTTAGCCTCACAATGGTGTTTTGTGTAGGTCTTGCTATCAGGCCATGAACGCACACAACGTGCATAACTCTCCTCAAAGTGAATCACTTTGTTAATCAAAACTGAATATATTAACATTCAAGTAAAACGCCTGAAATATAATATGTATATTTGATTATTCGCACATTCTTAATTAGTTTACTCCGTTTAAATTTTGAGATCAGATCTGATTTGAATAATTTTGAAAGTTGTAATATTGTAACATTTCCCTAAAATCTGACTTAAATGTAAAAGTTCTAAAAGCCTTTAATTTCTGCAACAGATGCCTACTACAACAACATCTGACAGGAGAAAGTTGCGTTAATATGTTTTACAAGGTTACAAGTTAAAAGTGCAAAAAGACACTCAGAAAATAAGGGATGGCTAGAATATAGTTTTAGTATTTCCATGCTGTGCAGTTTATTTGTACGCTTATTTCTTCATTGTTCTCGTAATTTTTAAATACTTGATGTCACCATAAACTAAAAAGCTGCAGTGCCAGATTCAGAAACACTAGATGGCAGCCTTGCTATTTTAATAGTGATGGGTTCAAAGCTGAAGTGAGACTTCAAGGCCCCATGAATGGATAGTACCACAAACAGGAAATACTTTTTGCCTGTTCACTTAACATATTTTTGATCTAATAATAACGTTGTCATTGATGAATAAAATAAATGTTTATGTTGGTAGGACATGAAATAACACTTCCCTCAGGGGATAAAAGCAGAGTTGCAGGATCTACTTTTGCACTGTTTGTGAAAATGAACATCTGTATTCTATATGATGTCACATTATTTACTGCCTAAAAGTCATTTTGTGGGTTTTCTTTAGCTGTGCTGTGGCTCTGTGTGTATACACGGCGGATAATGACACAGGCTTTAAGGTCACGACGGACGACCCCACAAACCAGGGCCTTGTTATGGGTCAGGCTGCAAAAACATTCGGTAAATCAGGGGCATGCATCGGTTGTGAGGTCATGCATGGACTCTGACAGAGGGCTGACAACTGTCTAATGTAGTGGCCTTAACTCAGAGAGAGCTTAGGTTAAGTGCAGTCGTGGTATTAAGACGTTAAGATGAGTTGAAGGAACCTCTATAAAAAAAATAAAACACATGCAAAGAGAGATTAATGGCTCCATCTTTCACCACTTTATCATGCAGATGTGAAGCAACAGGAGATTATAAAGAACAAAATGTAAAAATCTCCCAAAACAAAGCTCATGCCCAAATGGAGACGGATTATTCACAGAAGTTTCTGGAGCTCTTTGGGTCGTATTGGGCCCAGATTGACCATTAGGTCTGTTCTCATGAATCAGGTTCACTGAGTCTGATGAGATTTATATTTTAATAATCACACCCATCAATGTGTGTGTGTGTGTGAGAGCAGTAGCGTTGGCAACGCGCCGCTCTCTGGGGGATGCAGATTGGGTAAACAAGGCGGAGGAGGTCATTATTTATGATTTCCTGGTGCGAGCCTTCGGAGAAACATGCAGTATTGCTGTTGGGAAGATGGACTCTGTGTTTTGTTTCAAATAAGCAATTCTCATTGACGGCAGGTTCTGCAGATGGATCTGCTGTTGCATAACTGAGAGGAATGTGTCTCTTGCTGAGTAGATTTTATCAAACACATTCATCAAAAAGCACCTTTTAAGGTACGATGATTTGAGCACATTTATGACCGAGAGTTTTGGAATACAAATATCTCAGCATCTTGATTGACGATAAATCTACATTCAATGTCACATCGATAATTTAAAGACTCAGAAACAGAATATTTCCCATGTATTGTAGAAAACTTGTTGTTGAGGCAGTGATTATGTTCGTCATGGACTACAGTGGTGTGATTTATATCCGTGCATCCTCTACAAAATGAAAAGCGTTATCACTCTTCCCTGAGATTCATCACTGGTGATGCTTATGGAACTTACTGCATCTATACAATGATGTCGGGTGGGTTTCTCTCCAAGTGAAGCAGGATTCTCAATCTCAATGGTATTTATTTATAAAGCTCTGAATTAAAAAAGACCAGAATATCTAACAGCATTATTCTAACACGCTGATGTATCTTTTCACATCCGCTCAACTGGTTTCTTCAGAACTTGCAAAAAATCTGCCTTTTCTTTTAGAGGAACAAAATACAGCACATCCTCCAGTGAAGTAGCTTCTAAGCTTTGGATATTTTAGAAATTTGATCTAAAACCAGTTGCAATTATTTTATCTAACTTATTTTTTTACACTAAGCCTAATGTCTCACATAACTCTATTTTATTTGGCATTTTAAAGTTGTAAAGTCATGTTTTTATTTTGAATTTTTTAAATCTTGTCTTTTATTTTGGTAAATTGTGAATTGTTTATTAGTATTCCCCTATATTGTTGTAGTTGTCTCTTTTTTCTCCTCTTTTTCTGTCTTTGTAATTTAACTTGATATCATTGTAAATAAAAATCACTCCTCAATGATTTCTCCAGTATACAGTGCATAAAGGTTAGATGTCTGTGCTCTGTATAGTACAAGAGTAGCAGCCTTGTTGATTTGTATATTCAGCAATAAAAAGAATGTATGACAGTACTGTAATGATATATTGCACAGTAAAGACTGTATGTAGTTTGCGTTTCGTAACCACAGTGATTCAGTGTAGGATGATGTGGTGTTAGGAAGTGCTTCTGGCAAGTCTGATGCTATATTTTGGTAAAACATTTATTCCTGAAAGAGAGATAGTGAATTGCTCCCCGTGGCCCTGCTCCAGATGACATCAGTAGGAAAGAATGACCAATCACAACGCAAAACCAGATCATATGGAAATCCACTGCTGCAGGTGTCCACACACAAATCAGCGGTGGCAGCAACAACAAAGATGATTCGCAGGGGAAAAAAAAACAACCTTCCAACTCCCAAGGGATGCAGAACCTGAACGATTCCCTGCGCCTGGGACTGGTGAGGACGATGATGCGTTTGTTTGGCAAGTCATGCTCCATTCAGCGGGGCGAGTCATGGAAAAACCCTTTGAGCTTCCATCCCACCCACAATGAGAGTTGTATTTACACAACCCCCAGGCGACCCTGCACAGACCGGCCCAGACAAACGAATCCATCCCAGACAGAGGGGGACTCCTCTGAGGAACAAAAGCAGGGCTGCTGCTCCAATCAGTCGTCCTCTATGAGCGAGGCATTCCCGGATCTTATCACTATGGTATGGACCTCTCAGTTGGAGATGCTGCCAGACTATCGTGTGTGTGCGTGTGTGTGTGTGTGAATCACTGTCTGTGTGTATGTCTGCATCACTAATATTTATACAAGTATTAGCTGCTACAAGCTCAGTGAGACATAACACTACGGCAAAGCACCAGAATCACATAGTATGTATCATAGTCCTGCCCTTGATGTTTCCCACAACTTGGAGATTCAGGGTCAATGATCTGGTGATAAGATTCTCGTTTTTTAAAATGCAAATTTGTGGAATTGTAGGAAATGTATTCAATGAACTGTAAACTGTGTGAAAAAGGTGCATCGGGTGAGTGTAAAGGAACATAAAAAAACAGATTCACTCCACCAGGGAAGTTTTTCTACTTGTATCACTTGAATGCAGTGCATTTGTCAGGGCCACGTTGAAGGGGGAGAAAATTCAGAGATTTCGAGATAAAGTCTTAATATTATTAGAATAAATTCCAAATTTTAGGCTAGTTTCATTTCAAAGGGTGAGTATCAGACGATCAGCTTGTCGCCCGTGTTAAAACGAGGAATGTGGAGCATCTTGTTAATTTATGTTTTAGAAATGTTCAAAAATAATCAAATTCTTTCATATTTTGTCACTTAAGGGGCCACATTACCATGAGTATCAGGCCTTTGAAAAGATTGCGTAAGAAACTGAGTTTAAATCTGTAAAAAGAACCACACAGACTTAAAAGAAATGACTCTTTTATGGAGGAGGAAATGTTTGGTAGTGGTCGATTGTGAGGTTATCGTTGGTTACATCTGTGATATTTAATGAGGTTTCATAGAGTGGAACTCCGGCGAGCATGGGTTCTCCTTGCTGCTTATTTCCCTCTTTTCTTGTAACATTATGACTTTTCTTGTAACTTTTTTTGCGTAATATTACAACTTTAATCACAAAATCTCAGAATTTCTTTTTCTGCAATACATGGCCCTTATACTAATTGTGTATTTGAACAGGAATGCAAAGTGTAAAAACTATAAAATGATCCCAATCAGAGAAATGATGCATGGTTCCCACCTCTAATGTCTGACATTGACTGTGATAGCCATGCATGAACCGACATGGATCGAGTACTACTCAGCTCTTTGTGGTTTTCTCCCCGCCTCTTCATTTCTCCGCTTCCCAGATTTCACAGGTACTTCCACAGCTTACACCCTGTGTATTGCCTGACGTGAGAGTGAATGACCAGCCCATCTAAGGTTTCAGCACAAGCCAATGAAGCTGTTTACATTGTCGTGAGAGGGCATCAATTCTTGAAGGGCCTCGATGATAGCAGCTCTTGGAGTGTGATTGATATATTCTGTCTGGCCCAGGATGGTTCCTTGACTCATCACCTCTGAGCTCCATTTATTTAGCCTCACACTTGGCACCCCCCCAAAGAATGAATGATTCAAAGTAGTAGACAGACCAAACATAATCAGTCACACATGCTCACGCACACACGAAGGGGCAAACTCTGACTCTTAATAACCGTATGACTCCTCACTGCGGTGCTCTCACAGTTTTCCGCTCATTTTTCACTGGGGGTCAGTTTTGCTACCCCAGATTCAGCTGACACACATTTCCCCTGCCTCGCCAGTCAATTACAGTAATCAGAAGCAGGTGGGAAAAGGTTTACGCCACTGCTCCCGTATGTGTATACGTGACTGTTTGTACTGTATGCACACAGAGGACAAAAGAAAGAGGAGAGGAAATCAAAGCGAGACTGTTTAGATGTGTGAAAGCCAGGGGCGGCCTTCTGGAAGATGTGTTTGTATAGACGTTTCTGACTGACACGGGATTATTATGCGTCTAGACCACAGAAACAGAGGGAGTTCCTGCAGCCTGATTAGGACCCGAGCGCCGTCCGATTCGTCAGGAGGCCGAGCTAAACTGGTGTGACGTGAGGCGGGTCATGCAGTAGCAGCGATCACGGGATTGATGAATGGAGGGAGCTGTGCAAATAAACGCTCGCACTCTGTTATTCCACTGATGTACAGCTCGGTGATAATGGAGACTTCAGGAGCAGACCCGAATGCTGCTGGGAATACTGGAGGTCGCAGCTGAGATGGAGCAACTGCATCACATGTGTACTTCTGTTTCTCATTGGGTGGCAGACGTTCATTAATTATGTCTTATCAAACAGTGCAGCCCCGCATTCAGAGTAGTCTGTTGTATATCACTGAGTTGAAATGCGTGCAGGTCTAAGTTCAATCAGACTGAATGTCAATTTGAATGAAAACACGTCTCGCTCCATTTCACTCAGACATGGACGAGTGCGTCTGCATCATTAGAGAGATGTCACTCAAGCACAGTGTACACGCCCACACTGACCTGAGGCACGAAGTGGAGGGCCTGTGGGTGTGCAGGTGCACGATTTTACATATGCTATCACTTAAGACAATATTACAGTTAATAATTTATCAGAAAATAGTCAAATAACTACTCAGAATTTGTTCTACCTAAACCAGCTACAACATTCAAATGCAGCTTGTATTTTAAAGAATCAGCTCTAACAAATCGATAATAGAGAAAAACAATCAACAAACGGACAGGGTTAAAAACATTACCTCCTTCGTGGAGGTAAATATAACACTGATAAGAGGCCACTTAACATTTTATGTCTTAAATACATTTTTCCCTAATACATAAGTACATGGGCTAAGTATTGTTTTTAATACAGGATTTCATTCCCATTTGCGTCAGTCGGATTTCTCGTAATACGTATTTTATTTTTAGCGGTGGAAATGATTCTTAGAGGTCATACATACAGGTCAGACATCCTGTAAACACAGCAAAGTCTGAAAAAACACAAGCCCTAGTGACATCATCAGCTTGAGCCTAAACACTACAGATTTGTAGTAGAGAGCTTGTATTGAAAACTGTGATACAGTGATTGAAAGTGCTAATTAATTATAAAAGTGCAAAAAAAATGTTATCACAAGAGTACTCTCTATGATCATAAACATCTGCTTCTGGTTGAATCCATTTTCTTTATGACAAAAAACACGTCATGAACTTATTTAAAGAACAAAGTTCTGATCACGTCTATGAAAAAAGTCTGTAAAAATGTTTCCATAACTTTTAGTTGAACATCCTCACAGAAAAACATTAGTCAGTTTCTCTCTTGGCCTCTAAGCTCTGTCTAATCCCATCTGTCCTGTGATTTCAGCAGAGCTGATCTTGTTGTCTAAATATTTCCTGTCACAGTTTAAGGAGTTTTACAGGAGGGCAGATGGTGTAAGACTCAGAAGCAAAAAATTTCCATTTTGCTACTGGGCTGTGAGCCACTTTAGGCCCACTACAATATGGTGAGTGACGTATTGTGAGTTATAGGCGTGCTCCCTGGGTGGACACAGGCTAGAATAATCCAAGCTACACTCTTCCAGGTGGGGAATCTTACCACCCCATTACCATTAATGAGTATGGAGGTATTGTGTGTGCACATGTTATTAGGTCTACACTCGGGAATGGCGTTCAGTCATGTGATATTTTGTCGGCGGGCCATAAATCCAGACCATAAAAGGCATGCAGCCTTGAAACAACTCCTCACATGTAATCTGTGTATAACCTAACTGACTAAAATGAATTTACCTGACACAGTCTCTTCAAGCTCCAATTCAAGTTGTTCACATTCAAAAGCTCGTAAACCTTAGACCTTGGCCTCAGACCTTGTCAGTCAGGCCCCGCTGCTGTTTTTAGCCCGTGGACACCTTGAAAAGGAAACTGTTCTAGAAAATAGGTTACGTGACAAGCTTTGGCAGTGTGGACTTCAGGGAGCCTCCAGCCCTCTTTACAACATTAATGAAACTTGCATGGATTCTCGTCATCCCCTTACTCAAACCTTCCTTCCTCTCCCATTAAAAGCTATTTTTTGCAGCATTAACTCTTTCTCTATGTAATATTTGATTATGTACAAAGTATGAGAAAATGCATTATCCCATAACTATGGATTTTTGCAGGATAACTTATTTTTTGTATTGCATTTTGTATGTTTCATGTGGGTATCAAGCCCCAGGTGCCCAAATCTGAATCAGTCATCTTGCTAAGGTGTGCTGCTGCTGCTGCTTTGTGACCTCCCCTGTATTTCTTTCCTCCAGCCTCAGACAGCATCTGTATGTACATGTACTGTATGAATGAGTGAACAAGCACTCCACCCATGTGGAGGCCGCTGACACATCAAACACCTCAGGGAAACACACCCAATCTGCTCCTGATCTTAACTGCAACCCCCCTTCGTCAATCTTGTGGTGTTTGTGTGGAGACAAGCTGAGCTCAGACAGACAGAACAGGAATGTCTGTCAGGGCCACATGTGTGAGTGGAAGGAAACCAAGCAGATGCCAATGGAACGTTATGAGCTGCAAACTATAGCCTGTATGCATGAGGTTTTTGCTCCAAATGTAAAATCTTCTTTAAGGAGCTTTATCTCCACCTCCAGAGCATGAAATGATTATTTGGAGTGTTTATCGTAGATTTAGATGTTATTTTAATGGTCAATGGGACAACAGGCATGCTCGTAAGCCGGATCCCTTCTGTTCTCAGACTTTCCATCTAGAGCCCGGTGTTGACAGGCAGGCCTTGTTCCTAAGAACATTTATCTTCCTGCTCCCAGGACGCAGACAAGCCCAAGTTAACAGTCGGGCTGTAACCTCTCTTTGCCCTCGTCTTCCACATCTGAAGTGACCTGTATGTAACTCGTCACTTACGCAACTAAAGCAGCCATGTTGTTTTTGACCCCCTGTTGACTTCTGAGCTGACTCCCTATCGTACCACACACTGTAAAGCCGCTGCAGTGCCTGCCGCCGTTGAGTTATTGTTTGTACTCTGTGGAATTTTCCCTTTCCAACGGGCTCGCTCCAAACATCTGAGGTCCACATGAGGCCGCACGGTCATCTGCCGCCATGGATCCTCTCCAGCAGCCGTTTTTTTGTGTAGCAGCCTGTGTACCTGGAAACACGTCTAGGCCAGCACACCCGTGCGCATACAACTGATTCAGCGCTCTTACACGCACGTACAACAAAACACATGCACAAGAACACCTATAAAAGATGTTTCACTTGGAATAAATGAAATGGAAATCATTACAGTTCAGTGCGTAGGCACAAAGCGTCCATGACGGTATTAGGAGCATGGCGTAAGTTACCGTAAGCGATGATTTGTCAGGTGGCGTATTATAAACTTGGCTGTACATGTAAATGTTTTGTTATGTTAGTAATGTCTCTGATGTCATTTCTTTCTTTGGTAGTTTTAAAAATTGACTTCATTACTAAAAGCCCTACATGTAAAACAACCAATCATAGTTTCCTGGTCAGGACACAAAAGCTATGCTGACATGCCACACTAACTGTCCACGCAATGCTAATGGAACTGACTCTTGAAAAGTTGAGCTTTGCTCGAATTCTACTGGACATAACGCAAGTAGAGCAAACCAACCGAACCACAATGCAGTTCGGCAACTGATGAGTTCACCCTATTTTAAGGGAATGAGCAACATTTTCATTAAAGCATCCTATGCACACGTGTGAGCGCCAATGTAGGGGTAATATATTTTTTTGTTTTATTGGGATATAACCACCACGTTGACTTTGCAGCTTTGAAGAGCAATTGGTCTGTTTTTATTTTGTTTATATACAGATTAAGACAAACAAGCTATCACATTAGTGAGATTTAAGTGTGGTAGAGAGATTTGTTTTCTATTTTTAGACACCACTCGGCTAGCTGTTTCCCCCTTTTTCCCTGTTTTTATTAACTGCTAAGCTAACTACCTTCTGGCTTGGTTCATAACATACTGATATCAGAGTATAATACATTTTTTTGTCCAACTGTCTCTAACTTTCGTGCTAGAAAAAGTTAACATGGAATGTCTAACTTTTTCTTTAAGTTTTCCTTTCTCCTCAGGTCTTGATGAAGTTAAAAGTAACTTTCTCAAGTCAGGCTTCTCAATGGTGACAAGCAGACAGCGCGAATGTGTGTAGCAAGACGAATATCAGGAACGTGTTGCTGAAAGAGAACACGCATGCTGAGCAAACCTGCTCTGATTCAAAGGAAAATCGAAGAAAAATCGTTTCCATTTTCTTTACTGTGTTGTATCATTGGAAGGGCTGTCCTCCTTGTTTCCTGTATACTACGTAGCATACATAAGGCAGAAACATCTACTGGATGGAGACAAATGGAGTCAAGACGCTCTGAACCCCCTAAACTGCTGAGACAGGGAACAAGGGTTGAAACGTAATAGCTCTGACCTAAATAGATTTTACAGCCGCTCCTTCCCCGCTGGGGGACCCGACATATGCAGAAAACATCAAGCGGCAAGGTGAGCGGCAGCAGACATTATCTTCCTCTTTGAATGAAATACAGTTGGCTTAAGCTCAATGCCATGCAGGCTACAGCGTGTGGAGAACGGGTACGACTTGTGGAGCCAGTCATGCCAAGTCTTACATAACTCTGCCCAGACAGGCTGTATTCCAGCTAACCCAAATCCAAAAGCCCAGCCCAATCTGCAGTGACAGAGAGCTTGAAGGAGGGAACAGAAAAAAGAGAAAGGTACACCTGAGGATGTGTGGGAGAAAAATGTGAGGCAGGAGAATTTAGAAGAGGCTTAAGATTGATTGAGCACCGGGTGTGAAGGGGCCGCCGGGTCTCCTGAGCGCAGTAGGAGCCTTTATATTTTCTAGACTTCCCCTAATATATGATGGAAGTCGGGACAACCGAACTCCGGGGGAGTGGGGGGGTGGACATCCATCTGTATCAGCAACCACCATCTCCCTGTCTCAGGCCTCTTTCCAGGAGACGCTGCGGAGCCTCCACAGTGAACAACAAGAAGCTGCTGAGATTAAGTCATGGAAAATCTGGGCCCCCAAAGCTAGTAATTGCTTAATTGGACGGCCTCGCTCCCCTCAACTATTTCTCTAGTCTTTATTTTCCTATGTAGCTCCACGCATTGTTGAGAACATAAACCAGAGAGCTCCGTCTGAGAGGTGTGTATGCGTACATGTGCCTGCACGTGAATACTAGTCGGGATTGTCGGAGCTGAACTATAGCCCATCTGTGATTTGTGGTTCTCTGATTTGGAGGTTTTTTTTTTCCTCTGCGAGCCACAGGGCTCACATGTGGGCGTGCTGGTCATAGAGGATACAGTTGGAGGCAGGGTTGGATGTTTGTGTGCTGGTGTGATGGGGTCTCTTCTCTGAACAAAGAGCCAAGACCGGTCAGAACTGGCCAGAACAGTTATATCTGTAATATATTTTGTATTTTATTCAGGAGCATCAGGTTATTTTATCATCTCATAAACCAGTCAAATTATCATTCTCCACCACTGTCTGTATATAACTGTGTGAAGCCTGCATCAGCATTTAACGTTGGCCATATTACCTTCAAACATCATGCATAAGCGTTTACACACCCACAGAGAGACCCTCGGCCCAATATGAGCCTACTAAAGTATATACTTAGCACTAAAGAATATTTTTTCAGAGCTCTCTGGGGGGCGCTCTGTAGCCGCCTTTGCAGCAATCTCAACATCAACGCTTGCTTTTTTGGTGGAACACCCAGGTGAGGGTCCTTCCGGGCCAAGTTGTTACGCCACTTGAGCACTGAAGCGCTATGAAAGTCAGCAGACCCTGCGACCCCGGAGGACCTGAGCGAGGCCCACCCCGATACTGCAGTCCAGTAAAAAAGGCGTAACAGAAATGGGAAGTTTATTGTTCTATGAGCTCTCGTGCTATGGGATGACTTGTTCTCAAGGAAGAAGGGTTTCCGAGAGGAATGTTTCTCAGATCAGTTTTTCTCTGCATGTCTTAATGTCTAGAGGATGATGGATTTCATTTGTACCTGCAGAAAGTGGTGCATTGCAAACATAAGAACGATTTTGACCACTAATAAAGTTCCTTTTTGGGTATTGAGATCTGACTGCTGTGAACTACTCTCGGGCCCCATGAGACTCAGTAGCATGTCCTGGCTCCCCAGCAACACACTTGTTTATTCATTTAGCTCAGGGTCTGAGGTGTAGAACAGATGCACACCATGTCAAAGGATTTCCTCCCTGTCACTACTGCAGAAGAGTTATGACACACGTCCGTGCTGATGTCACTATTGTGCTAAGACTAAAGGAGAAATTGAAATACCTGCTGCTGAAAGAGCTGCAGTATTTCCTGAGCATATATTACTTTATTTCAAATAAATTGACTGGAATCTTACGTCAATATTTTTGTTCAGATTTGTAGGACAGATCTTACCACATGCACTGGCAAATTACATTTACTGACTCTTTTCATTTAAAGAGCAGCGCCATGCTGCAAATGCTGCATCAACCTGAAATAGTAATTCCAACCATAAAATTGGGATTACACTCAAAGCTACTCAACAGGACGTTGATAATAAGACTGTGCATTTCAGATCAGTAATGACACGTTCAATGTCATCAGGCGGCCAATTGTAAAGCTGACAACTTTTTTCCCCCAATAA
The DNA here is from genome assembly GCF_009819705.1 of Hippoglossus hippoglossus. Taxonomy (NCBI): domain Eukaryota; kingdom Metazoa; phylum Chordata; class Actinopteri; order Pleuronectiformes; family Pleuronectidae; genus Hippoglossus; species Hippoglossus hippoglossus. The sequence continues at coordinate 16,443,376 of NC_047172.1, forward strand.
AACAGAGACAATATTAGTCTTGGTATAAAAGTGCCTCAAAGCATTTCCAGCATTTCCAACATTTCCAGAGTAAAATTATGTGGTTATTTTCACTCCAGACAAATTAACATCTTTTCTTTGGGAGCATGCGGGGACGTTCCTACCAGCAGCGAGCCCCATGATACATCATCGGCAGAGTAGAAAGCTAGGGGAAACAAGCTTTGTGCATGTGTTTGTGTGTGTGTGAGTGAGAGAGAGTGAGTGGGCGCTACAAACAGCTCAAGTGTCCTCACGTAGTCACTTCCTGGAATGATAGGTGGGTCGACAGATCGTGGGATAACACTGAAAGAATAAATGTTGCCTAATAGTTTCCATTTGACATTTTATCTGCTTCGATATCAGATCAAACAATATTTTATTTGGTTGTAAAAAATAAATGTGAAAGGACTCAACACAGGCATAACAGTGATTTATAAAGAAGGGTAAAATCAACCATTCAAACAAATACATAGGTTTTAAAACAGAATCCATCCATCAATTATCTATACTGCTTATCCTTTTGAGGTGAACCCTGGACAGGCAGGGCCAACGTACAGGGACAAACGACCATTCACACTCACATTTAAACTATGGTCAATTTAAAGTCAACCTAATCCCAACTGAGGGAGAAGATGCAAACTCGGCGAAGCAGCATTGGAACCAGGGAATCAGTGCTAACCACCGTTAAAGTAGGAACTCTCTTAAAAATGTAATAATACCTATGTATCAAGACTGAGAACCAAAGTTTGCTCTTAAGCAGCAGGAAAAGGAACCTCACCTCAGGATCCATTGATGAAATGAACTTGAGCTGTTGATCACATGAGCTTCATTAGTAGATGTCTAATTAAATTGACAACCATCACCGATGTTGGTATTGTGATGGTTTTGTATTCCTGCCACATATACCGTATTAAAATTCCTCACTTAATCCAGACCATAATGTCATCACTGGCTTTACCATTCATTGACCAGCCCACAGTACAGCATGTTAATAGTACCTGGTGGGGCAGTATCACGCTCAACTGAACAGACTCTTCTCCTCAACAGGAAGTATTATAATATATCAAATGACCGCTGGTATAAGAAAACAACATAAAATGTTGCATGGGCTGCATGTCGAAGAGGATCACAGTGTTCTTTTAAATATACTTTCCAGACATGCTGTGCTGTTTCCAAACCCCACAATCTGGAAATGATCCATTTATTTTCCACATTTTAGTTTCCAGACCAGTTAAAGAATTCAGTGTGTAGTTTACCATCTGCCCACAATGACAGAACTTAGTTCATCATTTTAGATAGAACACATTATGTATAAATACAATAAATCAGCAGATAAGATTAGTGTTTGCAGGATATTAACATCTTGGCTGATCATTAGTTGCCTCACTCCTACTAAAGTTTTACTTCTCTATGGTATCACATGAATACTTTGGGAAATTGCATGTTTTTCTATCTGTCCTTCGACAACAGTTCATCATGCTCCATTCTAGTGGACAGTTGTGATTAATGACTGGCTGTGACATCTAATTTTTTCTTTCAGACCGCAATAGTTGATTTCGCCAAAACATGGCCGTGCCAAGCAGGAGTGTATGCATGAGGCAAAGTGTTGAGTCAGACAAAGAATAAGATGAACACCTAGCCCCTGAATCTGCAATCCAGAGATGTAAGTGGACATAGTGAGAGACTGACCTCTGGGCAACAGGAATGTAGACAGGTAAGTGACACCAAGCACCATCGAGAAATGCACCATGCACAAACAAGCAGGGGCTCACTGTTTCAATGTCTGTCATGCTCACATCCTGGTGCCTTGGTATGTAAAGAGGAGAGGATTCTGCTGCAACTTAGGTTAGATTGACCTTACGTTCGACCCCACAAATACCAAGTCTGGCTCTGTCTCACCACAATCTCCAAATGCTATGAAAGAGTTTTTCCTTAATTAGAACTTCATGAAACAGGCGAGACAATGGCAATGGAAAGTCCTCTGGTCTGGAAAACTAACACATGTGCAGCAATAAAATTCATGTGCAGTTATAAAATAAACAATCAGAAATTAAAACGATAAAAATGAATTGTTACATGAATACCCATTACCCTTTTAAGTTGTTCCATTAAATCCAGATTGTTATTGGCTTGAATTCCCTTTGAGTATTTCGCGCACATTATCTCCAGATCTTGGCTGATGATCCTAATGTGATAATGAGTTTAACAGCCTGTCATTCTCTTTTACTTGAAAGGGAAAAAAATGAAGTCACGACATCGGCTCAGCGCAGTGTGGCCTTTCCCATTAACAGTCTCGGCTCCTGACACAGTCCATCTGCCTAAAGAGTGACCTCATACCTAATTTAACACATGGTGAACAAACCAACTGTAAATGGAAGGTGCTGATAGGAAATAATGCACATGATCAAAATTGCCCGAGGCATGATTTCCAAACCAAAGTGATGAATTAACTACACCTAATGAAGTCATGTCATCATTTCTTCCTCGAGACACGTGTTGAATCTTGTGTTGAAAGTGAATAATCTCTGGAATTTGAGCCTCGATCAGACGACTGTATGGGCAACACAGGGATCCTGTCTTTTCCTCATCGCCCACTGAGCTCCGTGATTAGTTTCCAAGGCTTTCATGCAAATTCAGCTCCCAGGCTTCATTTTCCGCTCGTTAAAAGCGGACCCTCAGACCCCGGTGTAGCATGGCAAGTCTCTCCGGTCATCACATTTCTCTCTGAAACAATACAGTTTGCCGACTCAGCACTTCCTCTGTTTTCCCACGTTCATTTTTGGGAGTACGCCTGCTTCTCAGGCCGCGCTGTTTTATTGGCTGTTGGTTGAGAAGGTTCAGAGGTGTGTACACACGAATGTACTGAACATTACATCACTGCGGTCTGGAAGTTTATGCTCTTGACCACAGTTACCTGGAGTTCCTCTCATCAATGTTCCCCTCCGGTAGCTTCATCCCTCAGTTGAGACGATCTTTGCGGCGGTGACGAAACTAAACGGTGGCGTGAGAGTAATGTTTTTAAATGTGGGACACCAGTGATTGCATGTGTAATAATCACCCTCCTGCAGGAAATGGTGTCGTCTGAAGTGGGTCTAATCATTACTGCGCCTGAAAGCATGACCTCATTTGGCTCTGGCCAGCCCTGGTAGAGCCGGCTCATTGGAATGAAGCTGAAAACCATCATTATGAGCTCATAAATGGCTTCTGTACGTTATGTGAAGCCTGAAGCAGCAGGTCATCGCAAATGATGACTGTTAAAAAACATGCCCCAAGAAATTTGTTCCACAGACGTTTCACCCACTGCCCTATTTCTCACAAGTCAAATGCTTGAATACTGTTATAAGTCTTATCTTTACAGTAACATCATGGCGATGCTCATGTTTTTATAGCAAATCCTGGGCCATCAGTCTCATCTTCTTTATTTGATTATACCAGAATGTATGTATGTGTTCTGCTTCGTCCCTGTTTCCTCTCCTGCCTCCCCTGTAGCTCTCCGCCCTGATTCCACCATCAGTCGTCAATGAGATTCTCCAGCTGGGAATTGAAGTCATTAAAAGTGTGACCTTTTGATTTAGCTGCGTTTGCATGATAACACAAAAACAATAAGGCCTCCAAAGGCCATGAGACTTGGTGGAAGGATGTAGTATCAAGGAAGAAGCCATTAAATTAAGGTGTGGATCCGGATCAGGGCGCACATCCAGGAATCTTTTTTATCTACTAGTGTGTGGGATTTGGTGCAGCTTGGCGACTGTTGGGCCTGGTGTGCGTAAAAAAGTATAAAAAACATTAGTTTGTGGTTTTTGGGTGGAAAACCAGATGGTTTCTTGGCTGTGTGCAGGGACATCCTGACATCCCAACAACATGTTGACCTCAAGACTCCAAGATACAAAACCACCCATAAAATCACCTTGACATTTCATGGATTAAACTAAATCCATGAAATATGTGTTGTGCATTTTGATTACTTAACTTTCAAGGTGCTCATAGATTGGAAAAAGCCGGAGTAACTGTTTCCCCTTCTTTCCAGCCTCTTTTCTATGCTAAGCTAACTAGCGCCACATTAACAGACATGAGAGTTGAATCGATCTTCTCATCAAACTCTGAAGCACAGACAGTGGTGAAGGCCAATACAGCACTGTGATCAGGTCTTAATTTCAGAGCTCTGTTGTGGATCAACTGGTTTTATTTATTCATGTGGTCGCACAACGACGAACTTATTCTTTGTGACATCTGTTAATGATTCGACAACATGAGCACAGTAACACAGAGATGAAGATGGATGGATAAACAGATGGAGAAATAAAACTGTGTGCAGACAACAAAGCTCTGATTTTACAAATGTAACCATACAAAGTTTTAGGGTTATTGAGTTGTATTGTTTTTATCCAGATCATTTTATGTTATTTGTATGAAGACAAAATATAATCACAGGTTGGACAATAAAACGTTATTTCCAGGTTTTATTTATAGACACAGAAGGATTACATTTACATCTTGGTTGATGGTTTTTAGTCTCTCTTTATGTGGCATCAATACATATCACAATATCAATGGTCGATCAAAGCCGATCAGCCTCCAGAGACTTGGATCTCAGAAGTAAAATGTGTTTAACTTTTTCATCCATTACAAAGTCTTCAATAAAGCCACATCTGAGGGGCACAGCAGTTTGTTCTGATTTAGCAAACGAGAAAGCAATCAGCATCGTTGAGTCAGAATGTGTGTTCCCCATCATTTCAGCTGCGGAGCATTATTTGCAAGCTGGGACCAGCCGCTGTCTGCAGCCCGCCTGCCTCCACGCAAAGACTGTGACTGCTGAGCTCTTTCTTCTCTCTTAAGGCAGGATGTCAATAAAAGCACCAAAGCTTTTGGTCAAGCCAGACAGAGGAACTGCTCAGAGGCTTTTTATGGAGCATCTCGTAAGTTCAACACACAGATGTTGAGTGTAGTCTCAGGGTGGATGGGGGGCGCAGGAGCTAGAGATGGAATCTGAGGAGGTATGTACATTACACTTTGGGTCAGTGCAGCAGGGCGAGGCCTTTCTCTTTATGTTAACTGTGCCTAAAACCTCATGGTGGACAAGTGCAAATACATTCAGTCCCTCTTTAGGGCTTCAGGCGTCACAATGTGTATACGAAACCCAGCCAAGAGAGCAGTGGCCCCATCCAACCGAGTCCCATAAGAAAGGTTACACTAATACCAAGAAGCGAGGCAGGGCGCCTCAGTGAGTAATGCACTGCTTAGCAGGCCTTTTATTTGTTATTCTTTGCTTATAACTTTAAAGGGGTCAAGGGTCAAAGTGGCTGCCCCGGGAGAGATGTAGCCGCTTGATTAAGTAAAGTGACTAGGTGGCAGTATCAGCTGAGTGCGCAGAGACCGAAAGACTTCACAGGCTCCTCATGGAAGGAGGAGGAGGAGAGCACCAGGGAACCTGGTAACAGGACCCAGAGCGGTGAGGGGATGATGTCATGTGGGAAGACAGGAGAGCGGCCAGGCCAGCCGCTGTGTGGACGGATATATAGAGCAAGAAAACTGCAGACAGATCGCAGATGTAGCACCTAATTCTGGAAAACATGTGATTATGTTCGACCAGATTTGTATCTGTCTGGTTAATTTCATTTGTCCGTGAAGGAAATTTGTCACTGGGCAAAAGCACAAGGGAGAAAAAGATGTGTGCTTCAGATGCAATTTTTTTTTGATTTTGACCTTTTATTTGAAATAGGTTTTTCACGGATACTCTTTTTTAAAATCTGTGTTCTGATTTGAAACTAAAGAAGCATCATCATCATCTGTCATAATTTCAGCGAAATTTGTTTTGCATGGTCAAATTTCTCTCGTCCGGCCAAAATAAAACACGTCCTGCTCAATCTTTCCACATTTTAAATGAACTGCAGTTCGCTAAGAGCTCTAGACCCCTGAAGTTATTTGTTACCATGTCGGCCTATGAGTGAGAAGTTTGGGTCAAGAGTGCACACATGGTGGGCCTTTAATTGTAGTGGATGGACTGGGGTTGGGGTTTTCACCAGCAGGTGTCACTGTTCGTCTACAGCACCTCCTCCCACACGGAGATAAGAAAAAACGCATTCTGAGTGCTGATAGCAGATAAGAGTCAAAGCTCCAGATAACATGTCAGATCGCTGAAACTCGCTGTCTGTAATTTTGGCTATAGTCTGTGAAATCTGTTCATCACACTAAAAGTATCTGTCTGAACTCTGACCTCTATAGGAACTTCCCTCAGGCTCCACACATGCTGTCTCTTTGAAGAAGTGGTGGGAATATGATTTATGCTTTAGGGATAATGTTACTGTGGAGTAAAATGTGTCACAATGTTGGTAAGAATGCACTTTCAACAGTGGCCGTCATCTCTTTGACTTATGGTTTATCAGCGTGTCTTTAAATATAAAATACAAGACCTCTCATAAACATAAGTGACCCCCTGGGGGTTCGTTTATGGAGGTGTACTTGGATTCATATTTATTTGCTACCTTAGAGTATAAAACACTACTACACAGTGTGTACATCCAAAGTCCTCGATTCCAGGACTATGATTAATATCGTATGATATTTGTCATCATCGGAAGCCAAATGACGACGTGAAAGATGGATGAAGGGACAATTACTGTTTTGAAGCCAAATCTTAAACAACAACAACCTGCAGCATCTGTGGAATCACACACAGCAGCCAAGCTGAAGGAGGGATAAGAGGGGAAATTCAAAACAAGAATATAGGTTAAAACACGTATGTACTAGAACATGTATGGTCTATTTGCGAAATTGGTCAAATATTTTAAAACAGCTGGATCAGCCCATTTTCTGTCTGCTTTTCTCCTACTCTCTGCTGCCATATACAGTATTTTAATATGGTCAAAACCCTCATTTACATGTTTTTCTGTGTGGAACAGTATGAAATAGTGACAGAAACCTGGCCCAATAAGAGTTCATGAAATCGCAGTCACTTTCAAGCTGCTGCTCTACGTTGCTATCGTGAAGTTGGCTGTTTTGTGACTAGCGGCATTTACATACAAAATGATCGCTCAGAAAGAAAGTTAGAATCGACAGAATATCTTCCTCATATTAGCCATTGTGTCACAGATCAACTCCCGATAATGTCCATGAAATCAGGTCTAAATGTTAGTCTGGAGTTGCCCTCACACACACTGGAGATTGATGTTAGATATGTTCTCACTTACCTGAGGTTTTCAGTTTGTTTGGGAGAGGAGTGGTGCCTGTAGGGCGTGAAGGAGAAATGAGAGAAACTTCATCCCTTATTTGTTGTACATTACAACGACTGGCTCTTATCACACATCGACTCAATTGATCATTTCACAAACTCTGTACCAGTTCAACTGATTCAGATTTTTAGGTTCACACATACAGCTCCTCCTGGTCTTTTGACTTAAGTGGAATGAGTTGCATAAATAAACTGCTGCTAGTTCACTCATCTCATTCATTTGTCATTTCAAAGGAACAAAACTAGCAAATTAAAAAGGAAACAGACTGTAAATGACCTAAATAACATGTTGTATAGAAATTGAATGCCTTTATCTTGAAATGGTATTGAAGGAAGCATAAATAGTATAGTTTTATTTTGAAAAGGTACTGCCGGTAAACGTAAGACATTGATAAAATGGCAGGTGTGACTTGCAAATGAATGAGAAATCATACTTTTTGGTGGTTTAGCAACTGGCGGATAAAGGCACAAGGTTTGTGGATATTTCGTTTGTTGTTGTGGTTAATATAGAGGGAATTTAAAACGTACTTTGGCAGTTTCAGGACAACTGTGTGAGCGTGGGTAAGCTAACAAGATGCCAATTAGCCTTGGCTTTTTATTACACCTGGGTATAAAATGGTCGCTCATTACCGTGTGTGTGTGTGTGTGTGTGTGTGTTTTTAATTTTACAAAATGTGGGTCAAGTATGCTCATACGGACACTGAGTATCATTCAGACTAATCATTTTTCGTTATGTTTTTGATAATATGGTGTAGTTTATAACGTGAGAGTTTTAAGTTTATAAAGAGTTTGTTATTTTGTTAAGATAAACAGCTATATCAAAGTGATAGGGATTTTATGTTTGTATAAATTCATGTTCAAGTCAAGCCTTATGAGGGACAATCTAAAATACTGTAGTTGAATATTATCACAACTTTAAAGGGCTTTACAGGTCCTTTTTATAAGGATATTAAGGGAAGTAATATTTGTTTTGTTCTCCTCCTAGCTCTTACGGTGTGTTCACACTGATCACAGCGTGTTGGGAGATGTCAATAAAGCGTTGTGAACCATCAGTAGAAGAGTCAGACCATCATTCAGCCGGGGATGCTACACCGACAGGATGGAGACTTCTTCTGTTTCTTTTCATAATAATAGAAACAATGTTGACCACATAAAGTAAGTATTGAGCTCAGTCCTCACAACCGTGCACTTTGACTTTAATCATTGTGAACATCCTTCCTGGTCTCTTGTCTTTATACTGACACTGGTACAAAATGGCTTCAACAGCTACAGATGTGAGTTAAAGTCAACAAAGTGAATTGAAATTTAAAAAACATTTACAAACAGTGGAGAAACAGTTGATTCAAATTCATCTCAGATTTACTCAACGATTTCTGAAGTTCCATTTACTCAAATAGTTTTTCTAAGTGACATTATTAAATAACTTAAGTTTAGTGCATTCAGGTTTTTAAGACAGCAGGGGAACTTCATTTCTTTCTAATGGAAGGAATTATTTACAGTGTACTAAATTGCTGGACAACAAATAATTAACTAAAGTTAAATATGATATAATGTTTTTGTTAGAATCCTAAATATTAGTAAATGTGTCACCTTAGAAATATTTCCAAAATTAGATCCGAGCTAACTTTTAAAGAGAGAGGGACCATTTTACATGCTTTTATCTCATCACGTTTACATTAATGTAACAGCCTTTTTACCTGCCTGAGCCAAAATTCTATTGATTGACTCCAGACTGTCCAGAACTCAGCTGCCAGGCTTTTAACCAGAACTAAGAAACATGATCACATCACTCCTGTTTTAGCATCTTTACACTGGCTCCCTGTATGTTTAGAATTGATTTTAAGATTTTACTGATCACTTTTAAGGCCCTTCATGGCCTCGCTCCCTGCTACATCGTTGATCTTTAAGAATCATACACACCACTACACACGTTGAGATCCTCTGCAAGAGGTCTCTTGTCTGAAGAGATCAGGTCAGCTGACTCAGTGAATTCTTTTAAGTCCCTTCTTAATACACACCTTTATCGGAGAGCCTTTCCTGATTTTACCTGAGTCTAAACTTTCCTTATGACTGTCTTTTTAAATTATTTTACTGAGCATTTCACAAGGCACTTGTATTTATACAGTAATATATTTTACTTGTTTCATCTAAACCCGATGCTTTACGACCCGTCTGTTCTTTTGCTGCCTTTGTAAAGCACTTTGTAACATATGTTTTGAAAAGTGCTCTACACAAAGATATGGTTACAGAAACCTTGAGACCTCTTCTCAAAGACAGATTTATGTACCGTTAATCTAACCAGCCGTGTATTTAAAGAAGTGAAGCCATTCCTGGCTGAGCAGCGAGGTCATTTTGGTCTCGTCCCCCTCTAATCACGTAGTTCAGGGTGTTTCTCTATCACGCACGAGCGCCCACAGTTGTGTTTCTGTTTTTAAAGCTGACACAAGTTATTTCTCTGCAGACAGATGACAGATGAGAGCAGCTATTTTAAACTAGAAATTTGTTCCTGTTAATAGAAAAGTATTTTGGGTTATAAACACTTCGACAGAAACTCATTCAGTCTTCCCAACATTTCTGAGGTAGTTATGTCATTCGGTTTAATTTGATTGTAAATTGACAGCATTTTACTACACACTATAAAATTATGAGGATTTACGACATCTGGACCAACTGCTGTTTCGTACAACTTTAATTCCATCTAGTAAAAATTACAATGAAATGCAAGTAAATTCCTCTTACATGACATATTACGGCACACGGGAGAAAACCATGGACAATGTTAAACTTCACTACAGTAGATGATATTACCTCTGACAAGGAGGTTATGTTTTCATCTCTGCCCAATTTTTTGTTTATAAGCACGAACAATTGAACAGAATTCCGTGAAAGCCAGCGGAAGGATGTGGATCAGGGAAGCACACTTTACATTTTGGTGTGGATCCGGGGGTGGATCCAGGATTCTTAATTTTTTATTCAGTTTCTTTAACATTGTGATATGGACGTTTTTCAACAATTACACCATTTTCCCATTCCCAAAGTTTCATGGATCTCAAAGAAAAAAATCTGATAAATTACAGGAACTGATATCTGAGTGTGTGCAATTTAGCACGGCTTGATTGAATTCAAGGGGATTGTTGGGCCTTGGTGGAGGTATTCTCTCTGCTGAGGATCATTCTACTTACAGCTTTATTTGCTGATGTAATGTTATTAATTAAACTTCCACTGTGCTTTGAGGGTGAAGATAATTGGATTCTTTGAAATACTCAGGACACATTTGTTATTGCAACCTGCTGATACAAAGTTCACACAAACACCTATTGTGTTTTTATCCATTGTGAAGCAACTAAATGGTCCTAAATGATGATTGCGGGTTAATTTCTGAGATTTGGAAAGTCTATTGTTCTGGATTGGATTTGTGTTCACCTTTTGGATGAGTCATTTTCACCATCACTCGGAGCATTTTGGGCTCTGTTTATATGCCGACAACGAAAGTCGTTTGATCACATATTGCTGCCACACACTTGTTTGTTGTTGGTCCATCGGTACACCTCAAAACTCTCCTTGGATAACTCTTTTATCATTTGTTCTCTAGGATTTAAGGCCTTTTATCGAATGTTTACCTAATCCTCTGGTCTTTGTGGGTTTCCGCATGTGAAGTCCTGGGGCTCTTCTCGTTGTGCTTTCTAAAGATGGGGTGGACAGATGAGTGTCTCTCTCTCATCTACATCCTTGCAGGCACCAAAATATCAGGCCACACGAAGCACGGTGTCCCTGAAAACACATCTGGGGCATCTGGATGCTGTGGGATACACTCACACAAACACGCATACAAACAGTGTTTCAAAGCCATACAGATGCTTGAGCACAAAAACACATGTACTTGTGAACACACACACAATATGTACATTTCCTTATGCAGCTTCGGTAAATGTGGACAGTTTGTTTTAATGACATTCTTGTAAAACTTCTAGGGACATTTTTTTGTCTTCTTTCTGTCTCAAATAATGCAACCTGGGTCCCTTTTGTAGAATCCCGTGTCTGATTTTCTTTTTTTATTTCTTATATAATTGTCAAACTCAAAACAGGGATGCAATCTCAATCTGCCTGAGGAGAGAAGAATCCTTGACTCCGGATTCCAGACATACCTTTGGGCTTATTGTGACTAAAGCTTGGACAAAGCCTCCAAAATGGTCCTGTGATAAGTTTAAAGCCTTCTAATGGCACTTAATTGGCCAGCTCTTTGAGTAGGGGGCTGCACCAGAGGGCTCACCAGCATGTCATCGGGTTTCAAGATAGCATGCCTGAACATGAAGGGAAATCAGTGGGTTACTTAATGATTGATCACAGCTACAATGGTCAATTCATCGGGATGAGTCAGAATGTCTGTGTGTCTGCACTTGTTTTTGGTACCCCCTTAGGACCTTTTCCAGCATAAACACTGATCTTGCCTGGACCAGGAGACCTAATGGGAACCAAAGTCTGTTGCCTATATATGCCATTTCTGAGCTCCTGGTTGAAGTTAGAGGTGAGATATGATTGTGTTTGGTTAAGGTTAGGGATAAGTTATCTCTTCGGCCGTCCTTAATGAATGGATGTTAATGCGACGTCCTAATTAGGATAGCTGCGCAAACCTGTGTGTGTGTGTGTTGATTAATCTTTGGTAAGTCAAGCATGAGGCGGAGAAAAGAGGCTCTTGTGTTCAGATGTAATTTAACAATGTCCAGAACTTGTATGAGACATTTTTGCCTTTTTCTCCAAAACTAAATTGTAAATTGTAATGTAAAAATTCTGATGAAAATATATTCTTTGTTTAATTCTAGTGGTCATCTCCACACCATTTCCTATGTGAGCATCTCACTGTTAAGTCAATATCGTCACCACAACTCCCTCTCAATGTTGATTCATGACACCAAATGCCAGTTTCAACAGCACCCACTTAAACGCCCTCTATTTACCAAACTCTATAATAACGGCCAAATGGAAACCCTCACTCTCCCTATTTCTTCTTTAGTGGCTTCTATATGGGGACATCAATCCACAATAGTAACCAAACCAAAAGAGGTCTGTGGCCACCCAGCTGTCAGCTGTGGCAGTAGATGAGGTTTTAGTGGATCCCATATCCTTGGAGCAGACAAACCCTGAAATTTGCACCATGTATGTCTTTCTCAGCAATTTCTTGTTTGACTGTTGCAGATGCTCGGAGGGCATTGCCTCGGATACAGAATGAAACTCTTCATGTTCTGTTTGTTGAATTGAAAGAACATGTTCCTTTAGACTGCCCTCGGATCAGTTTGTGTCTTGTATGTATGTAAATTGATTCAGGTCGTGCATGAGGTCTGGATTGGCAGGAGAGATTTTCCGTTCCTCTGGATATGGCAGATCCAGCTGCTCTCTTTCCTGGTTAGTACCAGTACCAATATGAAAGCCGAGCTCATTTTCACAGGATCATGTGAACCCTTGAAGTTTAACAATCACAATCAGTTGTTTTATTCTCGGTTATTTTGTAATTCCAAGGCAAACCTCAAGGTCTAAATTTAGCCATTAGCTTCAATCAAACTTAATGAGGTTGTTTAATGTGACTAAAGCTGCTGAGTGCATTCATCAACTTTTTTTATCGGATAGATAGCCATTTTTTAACACTGGGCACAGGAACAACGTCTGATTTGTGTATTCTTTTGGGGCTTTTTGTGCCTGTTGCGTGTTAGAAACATAATCAACAAGAAAAGTTGGGAAAATGTGCTGTGCAACTGACTCAGACATGTGTTCTCACATACAGCCCCTCCAGAAAATGTCTGGAAAAATGTCAGACTTCAGGGCATGTCCTAAAGCAATATGAGGGATTCAAGCTCTAAATTCAGATTTTACTTTTAAATTTGATTGTTTGAATTAATATAATTTATTTCTTGCAGTGGGTACTGGATTTTATGATAACATAATGTGACAGACATCACTTGGAATGATAACATATCAACAGACTGCAGTTCTCCTCAGCGTTTCAAATCATTTTAACACCTCTCTGTGTTTGAACCAAACAGCAGACATACAAAATTACAGACTAGCTAGTGAGCACATTCATGTTGGATGACACAACTCGAAATAATTGAAATGTTTGCTCTGTGTCTTCTGGATATCTTGCAATTATTGGCCATATCAACCTTCATGGGTGATAATATGTAAGTTATGTTTACATCTTTTGCTGACCCTTACAATTGGAAACTAGTGAAAAGCACGAATGCTGAATAAATTAATATATGGTACAATGCAGCTCCTTAGAAGATTATAGATGGTACCACGCCAGATGCATGGGAACGTGACACTGCTTTGTATCAGCATATATGTGCTTTGATGTCAGGAAGCTTTAAACTGCTGATCTCTTTTATACACAATCTGGCAACACCATTAGCTCTTCCAGTGGGCTTAATCAAACAACAATCATCCAGAGTGCTCCTCATGTTCACTTAGTCATTGGGCTGCGATGTAAATATTTAAGATTTATGATTCACTGACGTTTCATTTCCTTCTTCTCTCTATGATGGGACGTTTTGTTTCTGTGTGCACTTGAGGAGGAGAGTAAATGTAGTGAATACATGGGGCCGTATACCCACAGACGTCACAGTAACTACTATGTTGATCATTCCTACGTTAATGGCAAGTGTTTCTCAAGGCCTCCAGAATTATTTCTGCAGTGCAGTAAAAGATTTTATAACTTGCTATAGAAAACAAGCATTTTTCTTTGTGTAAATAATTAGGTCATGTGCCTCTAAGGCCTTGTACTATTCAGTTACTGTCTGTACAACTAGCAGATCCTTTTATAAACGTATTTTCACTTTCATATTGTTGTGGGTTTCATTAATATTATCACACACTAACCCAATAGAGTGTTTACTAGCGGTTACATAAGGACAGTGACACGGAAAGACCTTGTTTATGGCAAATTAAACATAATGAACGCTTGTTTGCTGAAGGGTCAAACATATTTGAGTGCTCACTCTTAAGAACAATAAACAGTATTTATTGTAATTGGTCTCATCTGGGCACACGGTCAGGCAAACGTCTGCGGTAAGACTAAAATGCAAAGTGAGAGGGTTATGCCCGATCACTTGGCAAATACAGCTACAAGTGTCATGATGTATTATGAGATATTGTGAAGCTTGATTTCTAAGCTCTGGTAATAAAATGCACCAAATGTTTGGAGCTGGTGTGGTCAAACCTGTCAGTCAAAGCCAAAGCGTTTCATCATAGTGTGGGAGTTTAACATTATAGGCTACTCCTTAAATAATCTTTCATCTACGAGACATTGCAACATGAAGAAAAAGAGATCGTGATAGCAGATCAACAAAAAAAGAATCAGCAATTTTAAAAACAACCTCAAATCCAAATATGCAACTTATGAACTTCCTGTCTCCTGTTATTGATCTGTATCATGCCTTCAGCCAGTTATTCACTTTGAAATCATAATCAGAAGCGCACAAATGTATTCTCTTCATTCCTTGCACTCACATTGCAGATCTCCCACTGGTCACAGGCCATTGTGCAGACCAGATGTGAGGCACTTGAAGAGCTTTTGTGGGAATAGGTCATTTGGGTTAGCACTGAAAAGAGTCACTTGAGGAGAGTCTACGTGGGAAGACGATGTAATTGTTGGATCAAATACCTCGGCTATTTCACCCCAGTTTACCTTCAGATATTCACAATTGTTGACAGCACAGCAGAGAGTGAAGGCTCGGTCAAAGGAAGAAGTTCTATTCATGTATTGTTTAAAAATAAAAAAAGAACCAGAGGAAAAATTCCTCTCTGAAGGAGCCTTTAAAGATTAAAATTTGTGCAGTTTCAAATGAGTGGGAAATATCTGCTGTCTGTCTTTGCTAGCGTTACTTGGTCATTTAGCAAAACATTATCAGCACAACAATTTATATACAGTATATGTATATATGTTAGGTTAGTATATGTTGTGTTACTTTTGTGAAACGTTACCTGGTTAACTAGATCATGATTAAACACCAAATAAGGTTCAGGTCATTTATTTCGAACATACCAGATTGTATTTTTTCTTTTCAATCTAAAAGGGTCATAGATCACATTGGCAAGCTAATGTTAGCTTGTTTTGGTTTGTTTTAGTTAGCCTTCACTCAGTGATGTGTAAATCTCCACTTTAGTAAAAATTTTGACTCAGCTAAGTTTATCATACAAAAAGCAGGACTCAAGAGTAAACTGACTAGAATTTGCTGGTCAAATGTCCAACATCAAGTCACTGTGACCACACAAAACACTTTTTTGCCCAATCAATGTGTTATTTTAAGAACGCCTTGAGAGAATAGTTTCATATTTGATACAAATCTTCACTTAGACTCACCGATCAGATTTTAGTGGTTCAGGTCATGGTGACCTCACAAAACATCTTAAGACCTCTTGGACATGATATCTCAAGTCTGCCTATTGACAATTTCTTCAGAGTTTGATCAGTTGTCACTTCGACTGATTTAGCTTTCACTGGTCTGGAAACAAACTGTACAGACTGAAACTGCACTGGTTGGTGAACTGCAGAGTGGTGTAGTTATCATTGAGTGGCTTCAGCCCCTGGTGAGATTGCATTGGAAATACAGTATATGGCTAAGAGAGATGATAATGGAAGCAGACACGTATGATAATATGTACATTTTTGACCACCTCCCTTACTCTTTATGTTCTTTGTATCATGTTCCCCACAGGAACAATTTACACAGCAAGCAGTTGCCATGTCACAAGAAATATAACTAAAAAGACCATCTCCACAATCAGACCTCCACCCCATCGTGTGATTTCCATTACTGCTGCCATAATTGTATGCTAGCATATAACCACTGTCAGCACTGGATGGGATAACGTGAGAATGTAATAAGGACAACATGGTTCCACTTCATCCTTGTTGGTGGTTCGTTGGAAATCTCCTCGAATCCTCATCTTTTAATCTGTTTTTAACTTTTCTTGTCTACAATGGATGGAGGAGATGTCACCAGTGTAACATGAGTTGAATGCACATCCAGTCATCTAACCCCTGGGTAGAAGCCTCTGTTAAAATACACATTAAACCCCCAGAGTAAAGATGTACATGGCAGTAGAACTCCTACCCTTGCTACTAAAAGCTATATTTCACTCTTAAATAGGTTCAGGGCCAGGTCTGTGTGACAAACCAGCCCAAGGCTAAATCAAAACTAGCCCAACAGCAACAAAACAAATGCCAAAAAAACAATACCAGAACTCAAAATATAGCAGTGTAATAACACACAGACTGCATTTTTACACAGCATTCAATCATTGCAAAATGTATTGTGATATCTACAATGACAGCGTAAAAGCGTAAACGTCATACATTATAACCCTAAACAGTTCTTTAACCGAGGTCCTAGAATTCATTTTTGCAAAGAAATATGACAATAAAACGTGGCCAGCAGGGTTTTTTCACGTCTCTGTTTTATGGGCTCAAATACGCCAGAGCAGGATGGACAGCAGGCATAAACAAAGCAAGAGTGATGAGTTTTTAAACCAAATTATATTAGTAAATGTGGATGTAGCCTCAGTTATGAATTCAAAACAGGTTTGTTCATCGTGAAAGAGAAAAACAAACTCTGATCTGAAGCATTGACGGTTTCATCTGCGCTTCATTACACCAGCGAGAGACATGTTTATATTTAAATAATTGAAAGCGGTTTCATGGAGAAAATGGTGAGCAGATTTAAAAACAACTAATCTTTTTACATTTGTTGGAGCTGAGCATCAGTGAATACTTTTGATAATGTTGGTTTGAAGGGTAGAAGAGAAATAAGTTCATTATTGAAGTGAAGTGGCACCATTTGTCCTCAATTAAATAACTGGCAATACAATATTGTATTTGTACGTGTGTAATTAATTTCATAAATCTACTGTGTGAATGTTGTAGTAATCGATGTTGCATGTCTCACTGACTTTGTTTGCTGCAGCTGTACAGTTGTCGTATATTTAGCCGTGCAGCTGTCGCTGTTTAATAACCATCTGGACTGGAGAGTCAGTCATTGACGTTGTCTTTAACACAGCTATTTTCTTGAATGCGGTGTTGTCGTGATCGAAAACATCACTTACAGAGTGCTGGTCAGTCAAAGTTTTTTTTATATTGTACAAATTGCTTGTCTAAATCGCAACAAATTTAACACTGTTGTTCTTTGGGTCCTTAAAAATACACATGCCATGTTTGCAGGCAATAAGAACAACAGTTTTCAAGATATGCGTTCCAAGGATCTCTGGAGAATTGGGTGCAGAGTTTCTCCAGAAGTTTCCTTTCACACATGAACAACACAGCGGGAGGTTCTCTGCTCAGACGCTTTCACAACAGCAACAAATCCTCCGGAGGATTCAAGTGAGGGGTGGTACAGCGGGAAGAGGCCGGATGTAACATATAAATTCCACTGCTAGGATCATATGTGTGTGTTTAAAGCACGTAGACACCGGCGTCAACTGTTAACAACACTAACTTGACATGTTCGGTGTCCTCTACGCTTGTGACTAAGAATGAAAGAATGAAATTTCAGGAATTATTTGATATATGAGGTTTGCTGGGTAATTTAAGTAAAGCACAAGGATAATTAGCAAATTGGAGTGACGGTGACATGCCTTTCACTAATCCTGCTGGGATTATGGACCATAAAATAATCTCTCAAGCGAGGAGTTGACTGCTAATCTGACGTTCACAGACTGTAGTGTCTCACTGCAGGTGGTCGATAACACTAGGAAAGCACTGAGCCTATATAAATGCTGTCCATCCATTTGCAGGATCCCTCAACTGTAGTTAAGGTCATTTGAATAGCCTCATAGCACACAATGTGCACTGACACAAGCTTTTGATTACTAACAGAATATTAATCAGAAACATGCAAACATACTGAGTTCATGAACACTTTTATGACAAAATTATCAAATAAACTGAACGGTTGTAAACTTAAGCTTCTCCAACCTCCTCAAAGGCAAAAAAATGCCATCAGTATTTTAACACGGTCCCTAGAGATTTCAAATACTTTCCACTTGCAAATATCATAACAATCAATCAATCAAATTGTATTATTCCCAAACTGATCTGGATGTAATTGGCACCATATCAACAATGTTCATTTTGTCCTTTTCTGTAAACAAGACAAAGGTCCTTTTGAATTTAATATACATTGAAAGAAGGGAGAAGTAGAACTGTCATGCAAGCACTTGGTATTTAAATGAAGTCCCAGACCCCAAAATCAAATTTCCACTAACCGCCTACATCTTTATATGGCATCGTGAATAAGTGATAATCCTACAGGAGAAAAAAAACACCCCATGTCTTGTAGTAATGTAATAATGTCCTGTTTTAATTTTAATGTTGAGATTCAGCAGCATTTCCTTTAAAGCCTGTGGGCAGGTCATTAATCAATCCATAACTATGCCATAGAAAAACAAACGCTGAGTCCAGCCATGAATCGTCATGGCAGAGCAGCCACACGGACTGCGCAATGTAGATTTATAGAGTAATTAATGCCAGGAGAATTTCTCCGAATGTAAATGCACAAAGCAAACTGCTGTGTTCTCTACATGTGCATTAGATTGAATACAAGTCCTTGACCAAAGAGGTAAGTGCTTCCTTGTTATTATTTTATTATTGTTATTAATTATCCTCAACAGTTGGTTTCTTCTAAAGGAACAGGCGGGTGATATTCCACATTTTTCTTATTGTGAACCGAGGAACAGATAAAACCAGCATTGTCTGCAGATTCAAAGACCTCAATTGTTGCCCAAAAACTGCTATAACACATAAATCAGCCCACTACCACACTCAGTGAAACTCTCATTATGCTGAACACAGAATCTAGTAAGATTTGAATGAATCGTGCAAAGTCGAGCTGCAGCAATTATTAACTGGAGCACTAAGCTAAAGAGTAGAGAATTTATTCCAGTCTGAGTAGTTAATGCTATAAATTACAAAGCACCCAATTTTAGGAAATTATTTGTTACTCTTGATAGTTGTTTTCCCATTAAAAATATATATTTGTGGCCTCTTTCTATAGCTTTCTTCCTCAATGCAACTAAAAGCAGAGAGAGAGGTCTGTATTGTTCCTCAAATCTGAGATTACTCAGCGTGTTATGTGTATTAAACAATAAAAAGACAAAGAACAACAGATATTATTTTAAACAGAGTGTGGCCTGGAGAGGAGGAATAGTACCAAGTGTGCTGTTGGAAGCTTTACACAGCTGGAAATTTGGAGCCTTTCTCTTTATGCCATTACATAACAAGTTGAGTAATTCCAGACCGTACTGAGAATAAGGGAGGTTTTGATGACATAACAGTGCCATCTAAAGTTATTTATGATGGTTTGTGTTGGACAAATATTATGCGAGAGTCGTTTGGATAGTAATGAACCTGTCACAGACGAGAGGAAATCATTTGCATTTCAGAGAAAGAATGTGGGCCCTAACGGCTTTTTAAAATATGACTTCTCATGTCAGATCTGTCTGGGGGATAGATCCAGGTGACCAAACCCGTATAGTCTTATGCATATATGAGACTAGTATAGTTACCAGCTTCTCAGAATTTAAAGCTGTTTAAAATTAAAAGCTGCAATCATAATTTGTCTGAGTGTTTCAACACATTTTGGAAGATTTTTCCACTCGATGGCTGGAGCAAAACCTTGTAAAGAGACCAAATTGTGATCTGTCTGCTTCTGTCTGTTCCTGTTCCTGCCATTTCCAGGATCCTCTTTGGAACAACACATTAGAGTTGACTTCTGCAGTGCAGATGTAGCTAGGTGGCCAATTTGAAAAAATATTCGGGTCGTCCAGTAATGCCTGCAGAGGAACGTGAAATCTGCACATCTGCACGCTCAATTGTAATTCTACATTCCTTCAAGTGATGATTTGGACTTGGTTCAGCAGATCTTGCACAATAAAGGATGGTTTCATTAAATAAATTTCATGCAGTGCCGAATCACAAGATACCTCATCTAAGTGTATGATATGTTAAGGTGGAGAATGTTCAATATTCTCCAAACCAAACACTTTCCACAACAAGCAGACGCTTGGTGACTGAGAAAAAAGTCCCTTCTAACAGGAAGAAACCTCTAGTTGAACTAGACTAAGGGAGGCCGGCCATCTTCATCAATAATGTAATGAATAAATCAATGTGGCTGAGGGGGTAGAGCAGGTTGTCCACTACCCTCGAGAGTTCAATCCCTTGAATTCCCCATTCTGCATGCCGAAGTGTCCTTGGGCAAGATACTTTACCCCAAATTGCCCCTGATGGCTGTGCCAGCAGTGTTTGAGTGATATAGCTTACAGAATGTTCTGCACACATTGATGCATTGTGTGAATGTGTCTGAATGTGTAATGCAAAGAGCTCTGAGTTTCCATCGACGCATAGAAAGTGCTATATTAATACAAAACCTTTTTATATTTATATGTAAATAAGACATTACACTTTTTTCCAAGGCGCCTGTATAGTTCTGCAATAGTTCAAAAGATCTATGGCTCTTGACTGGCTACATCGGTAAATAGGAAGTGAGATTGTTTCTCTATTATTGATTGAAAATAGGAGGTTTTGTAGAGGGCCTTGTATGCTGTTAGACTATCTTCCCAGCCTGGGCTAAATTTTTCCGGACTGGTGGAATGCCACCTCCTGTCCAACTTTTGCGATTTTTGCGTTAAAACGTAAACTTGTGAATTATACTACAGTCTCCTCTGATTCACTGCCTTCTTGTTCAGAGGAGTTACAGCTGTGAGTGTTATACACAGTGAGGCCTCAGCAAGACCATTATCTTGTGTGCGAATAAAGTTGAGCTAGCTGTCCTCCATTATATTGACTGGCATTCCGTTGATAAACACAGACTGGAATTTGTCTCTGTAGTCCATTATTGTGAACTAATAAATGGCAGATAAACATGTATTATGAGAACCAGAAGGCAGAGGAACATAAGACTTGAGCAAGAGAGAGAGCAAGGAGTCAAAGAGAGATGCTATCGCTTTCTACTCAGCTAAAGTAACGAGCCGATATTAAAAGAGAAAGTGAGCAAGTCCCTAAAAGGAGAGAGCTATGATTGCTTAAGCAACTAATGAATGTCAAATATACAGTGGGTAATACAAAAACTGATACGACTGAGAAATACACGCTACACAAACACTAGAAACATAAAATGACATAATATTCTTGCCACAGCACATCAAATTATACCAGAAATTGCCCACAATTTCTTCATTTGTCACATGACTTCTAATTCTGAGAATTAAAACAATACACTGAAGTTTCAACATGAACTCACTCACCCACAGAATTTCATTTAGGATCATATAGGCACTGCTCATATTTATTCTAGGATGGAATTAGGCCTGCAGTGAATGTACTGTATGGCACGTGGATAGAATTAATACATTTTAAATTGTTTTCCTTTAAGGGCCATTTCTTTCATGCTCTCTGCTGCACTGGCAGCAGAAAAGAGTGATGTTCTGATGCCAGAGAGACTATAATTGCAATGTAGTGTCCAAAACCTCTGAGAATAATATAGGATGCCATGATTTTTCTTCTCCAATATGTCAGTTAATATTATATGACTGATCTCTAAGTATAATGCTAAATAGCAGTTCCAAAAATATTGTTCATATGTGGTATTTGCATGTTAACAGGCTAAATCTCACCATAATAGTTTGACTATTTGGAAATGTGCTTATTACAAATTGTTGTCTGTACAAAAGTGAGTTACTTTTTAAATGAATTTAACAGATTCTTTGGGTGGTGCGCTAGCACCTTTCCAGAAATAGCTAAGCTAAATAGCTGCTAGCTTTAGCATTTTCCTCACAGACAAGTGCGATCTTCATTTTTAACTATTAGCATGAATTTGTGTATTTATTCCAGATATCTTGAGCTATTCCTTTTGTGACAACGTTTTTAGTCCATTTAGTTAATACAAATGTACAGTTATACTTAAATTTGAATGTTGCCGTCACTTGACGTTTTAAATTGCCCCAAAATGCACAGGCACTACTTTTCTAAATTTACACTCATCATTTGAAGTTTAAAAAGAGAAAATGTTAATGTTAGAGGGAGAGTAATCAAACGTGCACTTTTTTTGAGTCCATGTTGAGAACTTTGCACACTGTAATCAGCAAACAGGTTGACTCCTAGCTCATGTACTCATGCATCTCAGCTTCACAGGCAGGGCAGCCTTTATTGTGGGGGGCTTCACATCCCCATGACAAGACGTTAACCTTACGAGATGATTGACAGCCAGCAATCAGCAGAGAACGCGGGGGCCCCTGTTCTGAAACTGATGCCAAAAATACAGCACAGCTGAAGGAAGGTTTTCCAGGGAAGCTCTCCACACAATAACGATCGGAAAAGAAAAAGCAAGGAAACCAATAATTACATTTTAGGCTTTAATTTGAGGCTCTGTTTAGTTTCACGAGCATCAACCAAGTAAATGGTAAAAGTTCATAGAGCGTTTTTCTCGTTTTAGCAACCAATCAATGCTCTTTAGACTACAAGTCACATTCACCGGTTTATGCAACACTTTCTATCACAAATCATTCACACTGATGCAATTTAGGGTTCAGTGTCTCTAAGGTGTAGAGTCGAGAACAGGTGAACAAACTACCAACCTTATTGTTAGTTGGCAACCATCTCAACCATCTGAGCCACAGCCACCCACCGGCCTATATCTTTCACTTCAAACATACATCCCTCCATGTGTCCTGATATGCACCTTCCAAAGTGAACTTCTATCTACTTTTGAATCAGATTTTTGTCAACTTCATTCCTTTAAGACCAGACAGTAAAATGCAAATGGAATGGCATTCATATAACAGCAATAAAAGCAAGCAGCTGCTATAACATTCCTCCATCTTGGTTTTGACTGTCCATGACCTCTGTGTGGCGTCTGTGCCAGGACTCCCAGAGGTTGTGAAACATCAACACATGTCAGCATTTTGATGGGGGGGAATCCTTTCTGTGGATACACCTTTGCTGCACTTCCCTATCTGATTCTCTATTGTCTGCAATACTTTTTATTTCCTGCAGAGGCTGCAGATGAACGCAGGTTCTTTTACAGCACGTTTCAACGGGAAGGAAAATAAATGCTGGCGAACCCCCTGAGGAGAGCAGACCTGAAAACAACTTCACTTTTCCTTTTTTACTGTGTTATGACAGGTTTATTTACAAGTGTGCCTAAAATACCTGAACGACTTTAATTATAGATTTCCCCATTTGGTAACTGGTACAATTACCTGTAACAAACTCTTACTACAAAAAACAGTTTTAAGTAATTTGATTATTTTTTCAGGGATTGAGAAAAGAGTTTATATATTCTTTTAAGCCTTAAAGTCCCATGTAATTATCTGGTTTGGTTTAAAAATCATTGACGACTCAAATCACTAACATATAAGCAATTAGCGAGCAACTGCCATGGACTCCGTGGGCCCCTGAAGGCCCCATATAGTATGTCAGTTATTTTATGGTAATTCGATTTGTTTGGTGATATGAACCATTCAAAAAATCTTGAGTCCCTCTTGAGCCTTTTAGGATTTTCCTTTTTTGGAAAATAGAGGCCATAAAAGTTATAGAGTCAAGTTAGAATCATGTTTTTACTCAGGTTTTAGCACCTCTGTGTATATATATATAGAGAGAGAGAAGAGGATATCAGAGGACATTTAGGCTAAAAACATGGTGTAAATCACGCAGTTTCAAGTCGAATTTAAATGTCTGGGCTTACGGACAATTGGATGACAGGAGCAATAAGGGGGCATTTCATGTTTTTTTTCTGTTTTTTGACGTTTGAGAAATTGATCTCCAGTTACTTCAATTGTATTGGATTTGGCTGCAACGCTGTTTTCCCCTGAAACTCCTAAAGAGTTTTATTGACTCAAACACTTCACCCACACCTCCATCGGCATAGGGGTGAGTAGATAATGAGTGAATTTTAATTTTTCGGTGAACTATCCCTTTAAAGTTATAGTGTAATTGACTAACATATTCCAGTTGTTTAATTTGTGTAGGGGTTCTACTTGTATAAATATGACTTTCTCTGGACAGGACTAACGTTACATAACAAATGCAAACACGTGGACTGACTGTTATCAATAGATCAATCTGTCCTGTGTGTCCTGCAGTTGGTTGATAATGGTTGTTAATATAATAATATTAGTTGATATTGTCTGTCACTGTAATAATATTGGTTGGCTGCTGATGACGTAGCGAGTGGTGTCCCAATTCCTAGGGCAAGATTTTCTAGGGACACTCCCAGCGAAGGGCACTTCATAGGGGTAGGGCCAAGGGAGAGGAATTGGGACAGGGCCTGGCTCACAGTTGTATTGCATTGTAGAAATACTGGTTGGCATCTGGTACTATGATGAAAATGTTTGGTTTCAAGGTGAAGTTTGCTGTGTGGGTTCAGTTGGAGCCTCCAGGACCTTACTCATTGCTACGTTGTATGGTGCAGTTTATCCTCAACAAAATGCTCTGATAAAATGTGTGTTTGATCTATTTCAATTCCACAGAAAAAAAGACAGTGTTTGGTGATAATTTATTTCAGTTAAAAAGTCAGTTTGGATTTTATAAAGTCTGGAAACACTTCAAGCTGCCTGTGGTATAAAATAGAAACGTCTTCCATCCCTGAATGTTGACTTATAGAGCACAGACCCACGGTGCAGCAGATATCAGGCGCTCCGGAGGCCTCAGTGATAATGAGCAACAGCCGTCAAACTCCCTGTTTATCACTTGGTTGTTGCACTTATTTCTGATGCGAGCTGAACATCGTAACTTCTCACCAATCTAAATCAGGGAAACTCAAAGAATGCAGATAGCTCTGCGCCAGCATTAGCTGCTAAAACAGTGAATCAGGTTGAACAGGATCAAGCTGACAAATTGGTGCTTCGTTTCCCATCAAGCTAACTCTGCTCGCTGTTCACACAGACGCGTGTTGCTTAGACACAAATAAATTGTAATAGACAGCTACACATGGGAAAAAGGGAGAGAGATTAAGAACATCTGCAGCTCTCAGCCGTCCACATGAAAATCTGTTGAAAACATCATTCTTCTCCTTTATTTGTTATCGCAAGCGATGACTCTTCACGTCTTTGAAACATGGATAATTTACTGACAGAGTTGAGATGTTGACATGGTTTGTATTTATACTAAGTGAATTTGCATGTGCTCTAGCTGTGTCTCACCCAGTAGAATTGGAGGGATTGTCATTGTTCTAGTGTTTTACAAGATTAAGAATGAGCCTGCCTTTTCACCAACAGCCTCGCAGCAGTGAGGACAAATCAGCAGGGGGGCTATTTTCGCTCACAGCTTTTTCATCATCCGCAGACTGAGTGATCTCAGCCCGGATGAAAATGTGTGAAAACGGTCAAGGGAGTTTGGTGCACGCCGTTCTGGTCAGGATCAGCTCTGACTGCTGGCTGAATGTGTGCTAAGTTGCAGCGGGTGTTTTGATAGGAGGTAGGTGACATGATGCAAAAAGCCTACGACGGATTATATATCTCACACATCTGCAGAAACTCTTAAAGACACTCACGCACCAAGCATTTTGGAAATCCTGGTAGTCCCCCAAGCACTGAGGCTGAAGCCATCCGGTTGTGTTGTACTCCAGCTGACTGTGAATATAATGTCTGATGTGATCACCAAAATCCACTGATGAGGATAAATCAAAATTTGGATACTAATATCCTAATGATTCCAATCAGTTATACGGCTACATCCTGAGATTTAAACAAAGCTAGTTTGAACAAACGTGCTGCCTGAAGATGCAGCCATTAGCTCGTATTTAGTTTATGCTCTTGTACTGGAGAAGATTACTATCTACTAGTATGCCAAACCGAAAACAGGCACTGCAAGCATGAAATATATAAAAACATGCAGACATGTGACGGTTCCAGGAGGCTGAAAAAGTGACGATTTTTGATAAAGGTCTGACGGATGTGACAGCCAGGGTTGTTTTATCTGTTTTATTCTTATTCTCTACACTTACAGGGAAAAACCTAGTCTGACTTTCATTACACAGCTCAGTTCCAAAATAAAATTTCAAATACTAAAAAAAAACTTAGAGAAAATGTTTTACTTTATTGTTTATCATCTCAATCTTTAAAGAACTCAACTGACTTAACCAGTTACATATCATCTGTGAGAAGTGAAGTGAGCAATATTCTTGTGTTCTCACTTTTAACGCTGTGATAAAATGACAAAAACACACGCTGTTTGTCATTCCTGAAATTTATAACAAGCTCTAATCCGAATAATACACAGGTAGATATATGAGTGGGCTTTAAGCACGGGCCCCCAGGTAGACCATTTAAAAGATGAGGCTTCAAGCCAGGAAAGCCTCCACGTTTCTTTGCTTTTAAGCTGAGAGAAAGAAAAAAAACTTACCTGGGAAGATCATTAAATGGTCTTGTTTACCTTGGACGACTCAGAGGAACTCTTTCCTACCATTCTGGCAGAACACATAAACAGGGCTCGCTATAGCAGCAAATCCTTTGAATAAACCATTCTTCATCCAGTTTGTTTACAGTGGCATCTGGGTTGAAATTAAGTGATGTTCAATCAATTTTTGAGGAATATAAACAAGAAAAAGTGCCAGTGGCTGTAAAGGACCAGGAAACTTGCTATTGGTATTATCAGAGAGGCAGAGGGTCTGAACTGTTAAAATAACAAAATATGCTACATGGTCTGTATGATGATTTAAGAACAAAATAGTTTAAAAAGGCCAAGAATTTGTGATCTTGTGCTTTTATTAGTGCGGATAAAATCCACAAAACCAAAAATGTTAATGGATCAGTCTGTAAAATTGGGATAGGATCTGGCATTCTTTGCGGCGCCTAAACATCCTTTTCCTTCCTCCTCAGCCTTTTTTTTTTTACCCCTGGTTGGTGGAACTTTCTGCTGATTGTGTGCATTCGCCAGCCGGCCTCTGATTAGGCTCCAGCCTAATTTGAAATCCAGCGAAGGTGTTTCCAATGTTTGTTCGTGGCCTCAAACAAATCTCCTGGAAATGCAAGCTTTCCCATAAACCACAGGACAGAAAACTGAGGAAAATGTTTCAGCACATGGCTGGCTTGAGATGGAGAGAGGCTCAGACAGTAATATATACTTGGGTGACATTGCCAGAAACCACTGAACAAGAAAAATTTACATTATGTAAAAGGCTGCTGGACGGTTGTCCTTGTAAACATCTTGCTTTCCCCCCTCTGCCAACCGATTAACATAATGTGATGTAAGAGTAGGATACAACAGCCTTACCCATTTAAATGTGACTGAAGCTACAGACAATACAAGCTATGGAACAATACACAAAAACCCTTATCCTTAAAAAAGTACTTTCTACAGGTGTACAGACATCGACGTGATAAGAACTACCTAAAATCAAAGAAACCATCTTTATAAGTTTTTTTTATTGACCTATACTGCAGTCAGCCACCAGGGAGCTGAACCCTCTGGCTTTACTTTTGGGGAGCCATCATGTCGTCCATCTTTATATACAGTCTGTGGTTTGACTGCAAAAATAATTGGACAGTAAAGGAATAAAAATGCTAACACTAGCTACTCTTAAAGGGATAGTTCGCTGAAAAATGAAACTTCACTCATCTCCTCACCACTTTACCGAAGGAGCTTGCAGACACTTGGATGATACCACACTAACAGTATGGAGGCATGTCATGTTTTTTCTGTTGTTTTATTCCGTCTGAAGTCTCGGTCACCAGTTACTTCAATTGTATCAGATTCGTCTGCTACAAAGTTTAGATTTTGAGACTCCATAAGTGTTTTGTGCACTAAAACCCTTCACCCTCCCCTCCATCGGCATAGTGGTGAGTAGATAACGAAGTAAAATGTTTGGGTGAACTATCCCTTTAAGACATGTAAACAAAGCATTTGTAATCATCTTTATATGTATGAGGTAATGAATATATCCTTGAGAGGGTACAGAAGACGCTTCCAAATGTCTTTGATTCCCCCTATGCAGCTTTAAAATGTAACAAATTAAAATCTAATAAACAAACAGATATCTGGTAAAGGCTCATATACTGTACATTCCCAGATGTGATGCTCGGGCATTGGGAAAGATCCTTGCTGGACCGGGATGAAGAAAAACATTTTCCGCCTGATTCGGTCTCTTAAATATAAATTGAGTATGTAATCTTCATGGACACCACATCCAAGTGAAGTAGGGTAATTCTACTCTCCTCTATTATCATCATTAATATCCATTTGGAGAGTGGAGGGTAACAGTATGGCTGGATGCACGACTGAGTGGGAGTACATGAGCATAGATTCTGGTCCAGCGCCCTCTGCAAGTTTAAAGGAAACACCAACGGTCTATCCACATTTATTGAGTTGGTGTGTGCATGTGTGTGCGTGCGCCTTGGTGTTCTGGTATATCCCCCGAAAAGGAAAAGTTTATGCTGCTGCTTAAATGGATATATGATAGTAGCTGTGATGTTCCAGTGTTACACACCAGGCATCACACATCTGACCACTTCCAACCCGCAGGCTCCTTACCCCTTCTGTGCAAGAGAGAGTCCAGAGCATGATGAACATCGCTCTTCAAAGTGATGGCAAACACAATGTTGGCAGTGAAACAAAAATAAACACTACACGTCTGATCTGAGTGATGACCACTCAGGCAGAGCTGTCAGACGACGAGATTTGTGAAAGACAAAAGTCAAATAGGTATTTAATATAAAACATATTTACCAATGTCTGTGAATTGAGGCTCCGAAGTCCAGTACAGTATATATATATATATATATATATATATATATATATATATATATATATATAGAGTGCACACTATGGATTACGTTGCAGAAAAGATGGGAATACCATGCAATTTTAGGAATGTTTGTAGTTTGATTCCAATTCATACTCTAAGAGTAAAACGTCTGTGATGGTAAGGGTCTAACGATGACGTATGTTTACTCACGCAATGCTATCAAGAGAGACAAGCGCTGCCTTTATCAGATGTGTCAATCTGTGTGACGAAAGTGACGAAATTTCGGTCTTGATAGGACGAGGAACATTGAACAGGCAGGTAGGTTGTTACCACAGCACAACCAGCCAGGCCTCCATGTTTTTTCTCCATGTGATGTGTTGTGTCTCCGTGTTCTGGTGTCACTTTCATTGTGTTTTGCCATTTCGCAAAGGAGCTGTTTGGAGAATCAAATTGTGTCTATGTCTTAAGTGTGCAAGAAGCTAAAGACAATCGGCCAACATTACTTACATGCTAGAATTTCATCCAAATGTCAAATAGCCAGTTTGGAGTGTCTGGTCACTACTTGAGGTAGTACACTGTAGTTGTACACTTTCCCACAAACACAAAGCTGCAATTTGGTCCACCTCTAAAATGAGTTGTGCATTGAGGACATCAAGTCAAAATTGGGCTCAGATCGTACACTGTATGTCCCGTTTTACCGCACATATAACTATAGCTTGGTGTGGAGAGGTTTCTGTTTTGCTTGAGATCACACTAAGCATTGAACCATAGTGGAACCTACAGTATTGCAGGATGTGTGGAAAGAGTTCTGAACGTAATTAGGATGTGAATTAGTAAAGTCCATTCACAACAAATTATTCCCAAACACAGTTGAGGTGATTTGAAAATGTGTTTTGTGATTACGGCACCCTATCCTCCAGTATTCTCCCTTTCCTTTTGTAAAAATAGAACAGTCATGCAGTTTCCATTCCCAGACAATAAACATCTTTGTAGTTAAAGAGCAGACCAATTTTATCAAGTACCTGCAAAGGTTCTCTCCAAAAACCTGCAGCTCATTTGTAGCTAATGTGATTGCTCTCCAGATTTCTTCCTTATGTGTATTCTGTTTCCAGACTATATATTCACCTTATGCATTGTACGTGATGTCATATCTGGCACAAAACCACCCTAGATAAGCAGCTAATATACTTTGATTGTGGCATATGCTCCATGAACCAACACCCTCTGAATAGCATTGTGTTACACAGTAAGATCATTACAAATATCCAGTGTCTTATAGTCATCTTTCTCAAGAATAATTCAAGTTGAAGGGAGAGGCTTGTCCAATTGGGTTTTGTGGTGAACTCAGTTTGTCTCTGAATTTCATGGTCAGTATACAGTACATGTTGGGCCCAACATCACACTTCTGTTTGTTTCTACAACAATGAGACAAGACAGACAAGGAAATAAAAGTTTGTTATAGGAGTGATAGAATATTATGAGATCTACCACGACTCTTATGTTTTTGTCCTGTAGTAAGTCTTTTGCATCATAGTTACTTGGTTTCTGGGGCAAGAAAACCATAGAATGTATAAAGAGATGTACGACGCATACTTCCTCCCATTATCCATAAATGAAGCAACGGTCTGTGCAGTAGCGAGCAGAAGATGGAGTCATGGTAGTGAAGCCCTGCCGATACACACTTCCCCCAGGATTGCTTAATTTTTCAACGAACAAGAAATATTTGAAGTATAAAAAAGTATTGTAACTTAACGTGTTTCTGATCTACATAATGTCTGTTCAGGAAATGTGAGAACTCTGAAATCCAAGAACAGTTGAGTGCATAAACCTTGGATACAGATGGAAAGAATTTTGGTTACATTCCCTGCTTCTTTTCAGTATATATAAGAAACATTCACTGTCTACTTTCTGTATTCATGGATAAAGAAACACATGAAAAGAATATACCCTAAGTTAAATTATATATAGGTATGCAGTAAATGCAAGTCTGTTTGCTTCTTGATGGACAGATAGTCTGTTGAGAGTCATTGCTTTTCATGTGTCTCGCATATGTTTTCAGGAGACTTATCCGTTTCTATATTGTTTGTTCCACAGGAATTCAGGCAGCGACTTTCTGATGTTTACTGCAAACCCCAAAACTTCAAATGACTTCACTTTGTGTGAGTGAGATGTGATCACTTAGCTCCTACCTCACATCATGGTTGCAAGTTTCAAAACTTGGCAAACACGATAATTGAGACGCAATGGCTGAATCAACACTTCTGACAGTCTCAGCAACATGTGAGGGATTTGTTTTTTGTTCGTCGAGCAGTGAGAAGAAAAGATCCACTGACTTTACTCTAAAATCCCCTTCACAACACTGTACGTTTGCTTGGAGGCTTCCGTTGTTCTGCAGAGGATGAGCTGCATGCAGAGTGACCACCCTGTCTGACAGATTAGCAGATACCCAGGAGGCTGTTATTTAGACTTTCAACCGCGGCCAGGCCTCAGCCCTGCTAATGCTGGAGGATTATATGAACACACAGAGCAGCTCCATAAATCATGTGCAACTGTTGCGTTATTATCGATGACTATCACTACAAGATACAGCTGTTGTTGACATGGCGTCTACAGGATGATGTCACAGTTGAAATGGAGCATCTTCCACTGAGGTGTTATGGATTCAATAATGAGAAGAGTTGCAAATTTAAACAGGATTGAAGTCTCAGAAACTTTGCACGTGTCAGATTTCTGCTTTATAGGTTTCAAAATAAAGAAAAATGACAAGTGATGAAGACTTAGGGGATGATGAAGATGTCAGCTTTGTCCCAATTCAGGGTCCGCCTCCTTCAGAGGCTGCATTTGAAGGTTGATTGCATCACAGCCGCACGACTTGGCTTTCCCATTTCGAAGGCTCTTCCAAATACGCCAAACAAATGTGTCCTTCCATCCCAGAGCAGCAAAGTCTCTAATGGGGGGATCCTTCTCCATCCAACATTTGCCAGGATACATTGTTTTTTTCGGGGAATAACAGTTTTCAGAGAGATAATGGGGGTTGGTGAGCAACGAGATGTCCAAAGCTTTCAAATTAGGCCTCAACTCAAATGAACAGCTAACGCTACACAGGATAAAATACCAAGGGGCATGATACTTTCTTGACGTGTCCAACTGCAGCTTTGTTGCAAGGCGACAGAAGGGGAACAAGCTGAAATCCAAGACCATCTCATTTTAGTTGAGCCTTTGCAGTCTACGTGAAGGAGGTGGCCTTCGTCGGCGGCGTGGACCTTGTCCTCCGAAAGAGGCGGCCCCTGAATTGGAACACATCTATCATGATGTGCAGCTACTTTTGGACACTTGGTGTCACACGTGCCATTCCACCAAGATGCCTTATTGCTGTAAAGTTTAATTTTGATTTTGTGAAGCAGGATTAAACACAGTAGCCGCATTGGTCTCTGTCTCTCCAGCCCCTCGGCTTCCTCCTCCTCTTTTATTCACATGTGTTGTGAATTATCCTGCTGGCTACACACGCAATCTGGAGTCTTCCTCCGATGGACGTGGCCCAAGCAGACTTTCACTCATTCCCCGCTGACAGATCTGAGTGGAAAGTCTGTGTCCAGTTATGGTGTAAAAACACTCCCAGTTCCAAACCTGACTGCTGGTGTTTAGAGAGAGAAATAGGTCAGTAGCAGTGATACCACCATGACATCAGCACGCGATTATTAATGCTGTTATGGTGCATCAGCGTTTGAAGGGAAGAGATCTCTCCAAATCAACTCTGACAACTCCTCGTCTTTATTTGACTTTAGTTTACATAAACTGCCCCAGCTGAGCTCTGATCCCCATCCATGCTAATAGTTGTTATTTTATTTACTTGTGAGCCATCACAAGCTTTGCCTGCTGTAAAAGCAGCATGTGTTTCCACTCAATCCAATAATCTGCAAGCCACTGAGGTGATGTGAGATGATGTGTCTTTGAAACTTCAGTGGCACTTTTATGACCGTGTTGTGAGATGCACAAATGAGTAGGTGACTTATGTGATTGTTTTAAATGCTCTCTGCAGCTGCCACAACATGATAGTCCCTCCTGACACCTGCTGTTACTGAATCAGCACTTTTAAAGTACTGCATGTCAGAATCTGTCTAATTTACACACAGAGAAAAGATAAATGGTGACTACAGCCAGACAACTGAGGAGGAACAGAGCTCGAAGGAGGAAACTCCAGACCGCCCACATAGCGAGGGGATTTTTTTTTTTTATTCCTACACTATATTAATACACATGCAGCAATATTTTTACAATGAAGCATGTAAATGAAACTATATAGAATAAAGCATCAATTAAATTCAACTGAAATTCTCAGTATAATGAAATACAGTATTTTGTCTCAGTGACATTTATGTAACCATGTTATAATTGGCCCAGTCAGGCCAGGATACTTCTTTTACTTAAATTTGTCCAACTTAAATAAAGACGTGTGAGATCTCACATCATTGATGGATATTCATAAATTGAATCAACATGTACAAATATTTAAACACACAATATGTAACGCAATCTCTTAATCAAAAAATTTTACAACAGACCTAGTTTGATGATGTCATGCCGCAGTGTGGGATGATGGGAGTTGTTGTCTTCACCACCATTGCGGATGAAAATCAACCTGGCGTGACATGTCCACAGACGACGTAACGTGTTTAAGTTTTATTCACAAAGATAACCCAATCCTGTATTTCTGTTTGACATCCAGCCTACGTTTCTGGCTCAGTGAAATTAAATTCCACAAAATACACAAACACATCTGGACTCCTCGACGTGATCTCCTTTTGATAACGAATGTACAAACCACAAAAAACTTTTTTTCATTTCCATTCACTGAGCGTCCTCTGAAACTGTCTGGAGTCCCACTGGGGAGGCTCATCCCCCCCACTTTGAAAACCTGTGATTTACAGTAAATCTGTGAGTGAAACTACTCCATATACAAGTAAAACGTATACATGCATTCTTTCCTTCCCATTTGCAGTTACATTTTATGTGTTTATGTGACAACCAAACATTTCATGAAGATCCAGCTCACTCAGGTCAGATGTCCACACAGCAGGGAGCACATTAACACAGCATGCACAAAAAGACTCTGACCCTCCCAGACGTCTCCTTCACTGCGTCCCTCCGTGGATATAACACAGAATAGCTGCCCAAGCAATTGCAGGGAGCAGTATTGTAATTTCATTTCTGAATCTTATGGCGAACCGCAAAGCAGAAACTATCTGTGCTTGTCTGCATTTCTCCTCTTACATGATGGTTGCTTGATGTCTACATGGACATGTGGCAATGCTTAGAGAACTTTTTCCACTGGTGCGAGAATCTGTCATGCATTTCTTTTTCCTTCCACTTCTTGGAGTTCAAGGCTGTATGGTTTACCAACGTTATGGAGATGTAAACCCATGCATCTTGAAAATGAGTTGTTTACAAAGATGCTGTAATTGCAGCATGACTTCAAAGACATGCAGCGTCAACAGGATCTCGACCAGAGATTAATGTGAATTATCGATGTCTTCATTTATAATACGTCAGTAGAAGGATGCAGCCAGCCAACAGATGATGATTTGTGTTCACTTTTGGGATCTGTTATGTCGTCTATCTTTATACACAATCTATGATGTAACCAGTTCAAGTTTTGTTCTTTTCGCTGATTATTTAATTTGTTTAAAGGGAAAAAATCTTTAGGATATGATAAAAAATCAAGTCCGAAATTATTAAGCATATATCTGTTCCACAGAGATATGTTTTAAATTCTTCCTTTTTCTCTGCCATTATTGAACTTGTCACCACCCCAGATTTTCTCTTGGAACATGCCATAGCAATGTTTGACTTGTTTCGATACATATTTTGAACAAATGCCAGCCAACCAATTATTTCAAAACAAACTAACTAACTCACTAACTGAAAGTTAGAAAGAAATGGCAATCTTTTGACAACAATGGATCGGAGATGCATCATCAGGAAAAATCTGAATTAAGCAGCAAGATTTAAAAGACAGAAACAAAAAAACGGTTTCTGCATAGTTTCACCTTCCAGTAACTGTTAGAGACGAAAGGGCTCGGCCAAATGGCGAGCAGTTTTGGTCAGAATCCTGCAGTTTAAAGTGAATGCACTAATGTGGTTAGTTGACAGGTGGAAGCAGTGATGTAATGACTGGACTGAAGTGGACAAGAATCCATGATTGTCCAGTTGTATCACCCTGCCTCTGCCTGGCATTACAGAAAGGAGGACACAGTGGTATTGTTTAAATTAAGATACTCACATATCAAGCTTGTTCACTATCAAACATTTTATCCGAGAGGTTCCTCCTGGATTCAGGCTAAACTCGCATTTGCTTTGTTAAACTAACACCAAGAAATCTTTTACTGGCATCTTCTTTACTTTGGCTGAGCAAACAGAAACTTCAGTAGTCTAGTCAACAGTATAAGCAGTGCAATGACTGCCTGGATGATTGGCATCATGGAATATGTGGTTTGTGGTTTTGAAAATTCTGTTTCAGTTGTACAATTCACATTGTTGTATTCCATCTCCAACTAATTAGTCATTTAAAATGAAATCCTGTTGTGGAGTTTTATAGTAGATGTGGTATACCATACGTGTTTATGTCCTCCTGTGCTAAACAAACAACATGTCCAAGCTGTCTGGATAAATAAACATCAGCTATATGGTGCATAGTACTGAAGGTAGTGTAAAGCATGTGCATAATGATTTACCGCTGCAGCTATGAATGTGTGTGGAAGGCATCTCAAGTGTGGATATTATGAGTCACGGAGCCCAGGCGGCCCTCAGATCCTTCCTCTACAGGTAGTGGGGCCGGCAGTGTGCAGGACTGGCTGTCTGGGAGACCGGCACCATGGAAAGTGTGGTTTTGTGGTTCATTTGAAAGGACAACAGTGCAAGGTCAATAAAGGTGCCTTTAGTTTTACTGCAGCTTTGGTTGTTCAGAACACTTAGAAGGAAATTTATCCTGGAAACGGTTTGGACAACTGGAGAGATTCTTTGTTACTTTGTTAGATACAGTTAACCATAGTTCTTGATTCCTGGAATTTAAACATTCATTCATTATTCATTTAGTGTAATATCACCCAGTGCATTAATTATGTAACTTTATTTACTTAATTACTTAATATCCCATATAATCCAAGTCACACTTCAAGTAAGTATTTAATAGAACTTACAATAGACTTCATTTCTAGAGTTGTTACAGTGTGTGTGTGTGTTTGTGCATGTGTATGTGTGTGTGAGAATATTTCTATATTCACTGTCTGGATAAAGATGGGAAAGTGGACATCATAAAGTTATTATCAGACAACACACTAATGAGCCATTCATGCACCAGGACTCATACATTTTTTTTTTCATGAAACACTTTCCGTCTGCAAAAATCCAGTTCTAGGAAACAAAAGCATTGTTTGGAGTCAATGAATCAGTGGAATCTGAGACTTTACAAGGCTGTGCACATGGAAAGCTGACCAAAGTGGGGACAAATGTTCATTCGCAATGATGACCAATGAAATAAATTCCTTTTAACTTTCATGTGTTAAAGTATTTACATTGTTACGAGACTGTTGTGTTTAAGGCCACAAGGAATTTCTGTGAAAATCTGTTGCTATGAGAAGTACGGCAACGGTTCATATGCATTTCTTTTACTTGTAATGAAAGACATGACTGTGTGTTCGGAAACATTATATTCCCATGGGTCGTTAAAGCCTGATATTAGGGCCACTAGAGAAAGTTGTCATCTACACGAAGTGAAATCATCCTTTAGCAGTGAGAGCTACTGTGGCAGCTCTCATTAATCATCCTCTTAATGTAAATACTTTATTTATTTTGTCTTCTCATTTTAAAAGCAACATCCTGTTCATATTTCCCCAGAGCTCCAGGGTTGTCAGACGGTTGCTGTTAGTTTACTGTGGGTTTTGATAGTTCAGCCTTATATTATCTGGTAAATACACTGTATGTTGTCGCGATGTGGGCCACTTCAGGCAATGAAGCGGCACTTCTGGTTTTCTGGCCTGGACAAAACGGATGTGAGCCTAAAGTTGTAAAATAGCAAATGGGGCCAAATATCCCCAAACTGGGCCTTTTTTTTGCCAAACATGCAGCGCTTTAAGCAAGGTCTAATCTGGATGTGAACCTAAAGTTACCCATGTGGTAAATGGTGAATATGGCCCAAAACAAACCTGGACCACCTTTGGCACCTTTGGTTGACATGTGGTATTGGTATATGGTTTACTTATGACCCAGATCTGGCAAACAGGAGTGATACATGGGCTTTATGTGTAGCAGTGACAGTGTGGGCCAAATCTGGGTCAAAACAATTAATGTTATGTGGGGAGGCCTCAAAGGTCTCACCAATAACTTAATAAATATAAAAATAATAAGACAATACCTCTTTTGCCTGAAATACACTGATCACTGCACACAGATTTTAGTTTTCTTCTTTTAAATCAATTTCCTAGAGTACACAACTAAACTTTCAGTGCTAGCGTCAGCACAACCTTCAAACACCAGATTGTGTGAAACTCCAGTTAAGAAATCAGGCCTGAACATTCCTCAAACCACAACTCAGGGACAAGGAGGCTGACTGTGTTTGCCTTCAAACATTTGACCGATCTGTGCTATTTTCAGCTACGCAGCTTCCTAAAGTTAAATTAAAGAGTGAGTCAGGATGTACTATTTACACGGGGTAATGAGAAGCATTCCCCCGACACTGTAGCTGACTGAAAGCCAGCAGACTGCAAACCGCACTCTGAATCTACACATGATGTCATGTACGGACCGATACAGTAATCAGCCTCTGCAATGCTCGAACACTGCTCCTACAGCCTCAGACACACAAAACATTCGGTTGTTTGGGTCGTTCATGCAGGAAAACCACAATTGCAAGACACGGTAATCCTGCATAATCGTGATAACAGGAGAAGGTATTAGATTTCACTGCCCGTGACATGTACAGTACTGCGAGAGATCTCTCCGACGCCAGAGCTCGTGGCGCAGAGTGCAAACTCTTTATCCTTGTCACAGAATGCAAGTGCAATGAGGTGCTGACATTTTTACTAAACCCATAATTGCATGATTTTTCATGCCGGTCACTTAAACAGAGAGATCACATGTCATTTGATCAAGTTAGCCTCTTGTACGTCATCCAACTTTCCCGGTGTTGCAGTACTGTATCTCAGAAGTTCTTCAAAGGAGGCTTCAGCCTTATTTAGTGATGTAGGGAGGTGATCTGAAACTACAGGAAGCAACAAGACAAGAGTCCAAAGGTCAAAGAAGAATTAGGCTCCGAGCAGCAGCACAGCATGTGGGCATATTTGTTCCGCTGAGTAACCTCTGTGGCCACCATAACCATTAAACCCCTGAAAATGAGCTACGACTGCCCTGAGGCTCACATGTTGCTGAATGGCACATTTGTGGTTGTGGTAAAAAAGGAGGATTGGTCACATTTATCATTCACTGTGTCGGAGCCAAAACACCAGGGATTCCTCCATCCCAGGTACACTGACTCATTGTGAACTGCAGCTGTAACAGCCTGTAATTACATTTGTGACAGATATTTGTGTTGTTAAAATGTTCAAGCTCGTGAAATGACTGTGTGGAAAGATTGAGCACTAAATAATGCTTGTAACCTGCGGCTGAAATGTAGTAATTCTTCTAAACATATGAGCTGTGCCTAAAGGGTAGAGTAGTCGTCCTCAGAAGGTTCTCGATTCCCAGCCCATGCCGAAGTGTCCTTGGGCAAGATGCTGAACCCCGAATGGCCCCTCATAGATGATGATGCAATAATTGTAAGTTGCTTTGGATAAAAGCGTCAGCCAAATGACATGTAATGTTATGAGCTAGTCGTCATGCATGCATTTCTATTCACACTGTAAATACAACTGTTTAGTTTCACTTTCCCTATATTACTGATAATACTGCAGATGTAGTATTAAATATTTATAATTTATGATAAGTTATTCATCATTCAGTTGAGGAGCAATTATATAAATTTTTCACACTCAAACTATGTTATAGTAGATGGGTATTAATTTCCAATTAAACAGTTTAATCTATACACACTTATTTGTGAAAAATAAAAAAAATAAAATTGGAGTAATATGCTCTCTTTTATCAGATTGTTGCAGCATTTTAGATGAGCAGTAATTAATGTAGAATTTGTGTACTTTATTAATTACTTAAACATGTTCAGAAAAAGCATCACTTTCCTCATATTTTCCATTTCTGCAGTTTTAGCTTCTAGGCTCTCCTCTCCAGATGAAGCCCAGTCTGCTCTGATTGGCCAGTAGGCCCACTCTATTGTGATTGGTCAGTTAATCCCAGCACATATAGGAAATGTTGGTTCTCTTGCATTACATGGCTTTATTAGACTCGCTGGCATCAAATACATAATGATTCTGCAAAAATATTGACCTACCTACTGACGAGGCATTTCAGGATATTCAGGAATTTTCTGTAAGAGAGAAGAGACAAAAAACACACTTGAGAAAAACTGAAAAAGAATCAAATGTTTCAGACAAAATGAAGATTGTAATAATGGTGTTTCTTTTAGCTCCTGAGGGAAGTCTCTGACACTTTAAGGTTCCACTATGTTCACCAGCTAATCGCTAACTTTGTCTTTCTTGTATCTGATGCCCAACTGGCCGTGTGCAGTGAGTTTAAGCTGAGTGGAACTGCTAGAGTCCAGGGATAATCGTCTGTGGTTTCATTGTTATGAGCTTTCACATGTCACACATTTATTTGATCCGTTGTTTAAAACACTTAGCTTCAGACAGGTTTACAGGTTTGTGGTAATTAAGCTGTGTGTCTAACTTTTTATTAGCCTACATCCAAAATGTACGTCATGGAGACAGTTTCATGGATTCTGCTCTCATGAATTAAGTTTGTCATAAACTCAGATCACCCCGGTACTCACGCTGGGTGAATAACAGTTTTACGAGCCTCAAATTATGTGTTAGGACTTTTTTAATACAGGTGCTGTCTGTTTTATTGAGGGAGCCGAGGCATGCGAGCCCAGCATTAAACCTCAGATCTGAGGGAAAAAAAACAATTACTATCTTGTCTGGAGGTGGTCCTTCCTTCCATGACCTCTCCTAAAAAGCTTTCAGCAGCGCCAGATCTTGTCAGAGGGAAACCTCAATCCCCCGCCTGCGTCATCCTTCAAAAAGAGGTTTCAAGTAATTAGGAAAAAATTCTGGTCGTCTCTTGCGCCTGTGTGCAGCCACTGAATGGTATTGGCTTGGCAGAGGGCGATCGTTTACCCTCTGTTCGATGTTGCCTCGGCTAATTTTGGAAGGAGAATAGCGAGAGCATTGTGGCTTAAAACAAAAAGAAAACCTAACCCTGTCTCCTGGCAGTGATTCTGGGAGTGTGGGTAATGTATCCCCGTCGTTTATGGTGTAACGCTGGGATGCACCTTGTAATTTTTAAAGAATTTTTCCACAAATGTCAGGGGTCATCGGGTTAAACAGGAATTGGTTAGCATGTAATTACATACAGGGAATTGGAAGTCCCTCTCTCCTATTTTGCATCATTGCCATTTTCCCAGACGATTGAGTACATCATTAATCATCGCATGCACAGGTCAAACAGTACGTGGGAGAATTTACCAATGCATAACAGTGTAAAAGTTACCTAAAAGTGCGTGCACATCACTTCTCCCAAAAGTGTATATAACCATTTATGCAGCAAATAGTCCCGGGCATTTTGACCTAAGTGTCTCTGAGAGAAATTGTGCAATTTTTAAACCACAAATTTGCCAAATCTGCAACCAAACCATGCCGGGATTGAACAAAAGCTCCTCTGTTGTGTGTGAGATTTCCACATGAGAGCGATAGTTAAAGACACCAAAGGGAGTGGAATGAATGGACGCATTTCTCCCAACGGTTCATTTGGTACCAAGCACCCCGACATCACGATGTAAGATAGATGCCAAAGACACAGTCACTCCTCTGCTATTTCTGGTTTCCCAAAAAAGAGCTTTTTAATTGAATGATTGAGGAAAATTGCTGTAGAGAGGGTCTTAAAGGGTTTCCAGTGATTTTTCTCTGATGCATAATGTGATAGATGGTAATTACAAAGCAGCTATAAATGGCCAGTTAGAAGATGTTGGGGATGTAAAGAGGGGGCAGATGCTGTAAAAAGTGAGCCACGCAGCTGTACCCTATTCATAAATGCCAGTTTGGGCCAAGAATCAGAACATGCTCCCAAATTTTCACAAGCTTTTTACAAATGATAATTGAACACTACACCTTCTCGGCAGATTGTTATGACATTAAGGCCGATATGTGAAAGTGAATAAAACACCATTATGTCCGCTGAAAGATTCCCTGTCCCCTTTTTTCCCGCTTCTTCCTTAAATAAAGCAAAAAAACGAAAGAACTCCGTGCTCCCGAACGCTGGAGCTTAAACTCTCACAGCAGATGGAAAATGTGAGTGGATGAAGAGCAAACAGTGGAAAAATTTCCGGCTATGGTCTGAACATTTCTAATTGAAGCAGACATTCCCCGACTGCACAGACAAGGATCCCATTTTCTGTACATACTTCACAGCAGACACGGCCGACTCTCAGGCCATGAATAAATAAATCAATAACAACCTAAAGGTGTAAAACCGCCGCAGAGGGCCAAGGCAGACTCTTCACGGCCGCCTTGTCCAACAGAAAGCAGACAAGAAGAAGGTCCCTGTGAGAACATCTCTGCTCTTTATGTGGCCTGGCGGGTCATTATCTGGCAAACCGACAGACACATTGGATTGTGGGTAGTGAGAATACATGACTCTTGTGTCTCTTCACAAATCTTCCCTTCATTACCTCATAGCCAGGTTTGTTTTTCCAAGCGTGGCCTTTCATTACTCCCAGTAAACTGTTTTTTGATCATTATGTCTTTCCATCATTCTCATCACAGTGTAAACCTTGTAAAGTCTTCTCAACGGTGTAATGATTCATTACTGTGTCATTCATAGACTATATTTGCTTATGTATTGTGACTATGCAACATAATAAGCCTGATTTGGGTTGACGTTATGAAGAAAGGGCAGCACAGTGTTGTGGTACTTAGTAAAAAGATTACCGGTTCCAATACCGGTTCGGCCGGGGTCTTGTTGCATGTTTTCCTTGTGTCTGCGTTGGTTTTCTCAGGTTACTCCAGCTTCCTCCCACAGTCCAAAGACATGTAGATTAGGGTTAGGTCTTTAATATTTGCCCTATGACTCTATAAAGCTGCTTTCAGACATGCACTGAACTCCGCAGGTCCTCCTATTTTCTCTGGAGGAGGTGCACGTGTGAACGCTAAACTCCGGAAAGGACGCTCATGGCCTCCTAGTATAAAGTCCGTAGAAATCCAGGAGAAGTCCATGTGTGAACACCCCCCCCCCCCCCCCCCCCCCCCCCCATATATGTACTGTATTTGCATGAGTGATGGGCTTTAAGTGTGTCCCGGTGAGCTCTGATAAACCTCTACCTGCTTGTAGGTCCCTTGACAAATACCAGAAATACATTGTTCAAGTAGCCACATAATACTGTTCATAATATCTGGTTTTACTTTGTGATTTAGTTTAAGGTCTTATGTCTTTTTCATTTCAGTGTTTTGACTTTCACATGACAGGCTTTGCAGTGATGTTAAAGAGAGCTGACAGTCTGGATGAGAGGCAGCACACCTTATGTGTTACGAATTTCCATGTCTGTCTATGCCCCTACACACACACACACACTGGATGACTGGACTTTCCCAGTCGCTTGGAGGCAGCACTGTTCCTCTAACAAGCAGCGTCTCAGTGGTCAGCATAAACTTGGCCTTAGTGGTTCGCAGTCAGAGGACCTCACACTGTGGTGGATGTCCGCCTGCTGACTTACAGCAGTACGACACTGTAGCTAACCGACAGGTTTGGCTCTGAGACTTACCAACGAACGGATCTCTCTACATCCAAACTACACAACTCCTCTCAGGGGTCACACATGTCCTGGATGGTGTGTAGTCAGTGCATCCAAGGGCCACACTTTTGATCCTTTCAAACTTACGTACACAAAGATCACTATGACCCATTCTGAATAGACTTTCATTAGTGTTGTTGTTTAACATCAATCACTGCTGCTAACATTATTAGCAATGTGATGTGATGTGAAATTACTATGTTATTAATTAACTCTCCATCAAGGATTAATAATAACCTCAGTGTCATTATCAGGATATTATTCGGATTATTGTGAGAAATATTTTTATGAACTTCAAGCGAAGATGTTATGTACGTAGAAAAATGATACTTAGGTGGCATCTGCTTCAAATTGGAGGAAGACACAAATCTGTGGATCACTGTCTGCCAACATGTTACCACATTTATGAAAAGTGTTGAGCACATCACACATGCATCAAGTCATTGCTTAAAATGGATTTTTTATAGATGCTGCCACTTGTCTGCAAAAGTAATACTCCCAGTATTCAAACAAGAAGCACATGGTCATCTCTCCAGCCGAGAAAAC
Organism: Hippoglossus hippoglossus; assembly: GCF_009819705.1. Classification (NCBI taxonomy): domain Eukaryota; kingdom Metazoa; phylum Chordata; class Actinopteri; order Pleuronectiformes; family Pleuronectidae; genus Hippoglossus; species Hippoglossus hippoglossus. The sequence continues at coordinate 16,486,844 of NC_047172.1, forward strand.
CTGACAACGCAACAGTGGTGTTTTTCTATGATGATAAGGAAATTGCTATAAAATTGTGGGAACAGTTTTATCATGATCATTTTTATAATATGCAGACAGGAAAATGAAATCATCTTGTCCTGAAGCAGATCCTGTGTGCAGGTGCTCTTGTGAAATAAAATAAGGGGATTACCTCAGAGGAATCCTCAAGATAAGCCCAGAACCACCTTCCAATCACGCAAGAGTTATTGTTGACATCCCTCATCAGTCTCTGGGAAAACGCGATTATTATCTGACTGCACAGGGGCCTAAATGAAGCCAGACAGGAGAGGGAAACGCTAAACACTCCAACAGCACACTTTCCGATCTAATCCGAGCTGTTGTGCATAGTAAACCCTCTAGAGGTGGGAGGTGTGGGGGGGAACGAAACCAAAGACATCTGCTGAAATCTGGCCGGAACCTTCAGTCACAACACTGGAATACTACAACTAGAAACACTGGGTTCTCCCCATTCTCGTGGGGAGGGAGCGTGTTATTTTGTTGATAAGGAAAGCAAACATGACAAAGGATTCAGTACATGAAGCCCTAGCTTAAGGCGCAATCTGTATTGTTTTAGCTGACAATGGAAACAAAGCAAAGCCCAAATCTGAGTCATGTTAGCCTAAGCAGAAATATTCCTACATTCACCTTTGTTTCATCTAATTGCTGTTTTAAATATAGCAGCTGTGTGTGTACGCGCCCTTACCTTTCCTCAAGCAATTCTTCTATAGTAATCAACCACTTACAGTGATGAATTTGGCCCAGGACAAACATGATCACTATATGCGGTATCCACTGTACCAGAATTTTGTCGGTAAGCGGAGGTGGCACGAAATTTCTCTATGCATGAAAAACCCTGGAAACAAGAAGGATTTAAGACACTGGCTCAGGGCCATATTTTTACACGGGGCACTGTTTAAAACCACAAAGTACCAGGACAAGGTGAAGAGTCAGGATCAGTTTCAGTGGGCAAGTTATGTAAAAAAGCCTCTGAGATATAATCGCAGTAAAGACAACCGAGAAATAAGTGTTAAACCCATAAGCTAAACAAGGAAAATAGGTGGTTTGCAGACAAGAAAATCACCTCCGCTTTTGGGAGTCTCTGGTGTCTCCTGCCTGTAACTAAATTCTGCCGGAGCAGAGGAAATATTGGCCCTTTGAATTCCAAAAGCATGAAGACAGCATCAGAATCTATACAGGAGACAATGAATAAGCTCCATGAACCCCAACAACCCCACACTACAGTGCAGTTTGGCCAAAAGTAATCTAATGCAAAGAGAAAATAGATGAATGTTGACAGAACGATCGAAGCGCCCATGAGGGTTTCAAGATGGAAGTCCATCACATCATATTACCTGTCAAGTGCCAGAGAGTGAAGACGCGCTGGAAAGACTGATTATCCTAATTTAAACTAGATTATGCTACAAGTGATAATTGCGTGAATTGACTGTGAATGTCTGTCTAGCTGTTTTCAGACAAAGAAAAAGAAATGCGTGGGATATTTTGGCCGGACTTTTTCCAGAGTATTTTCACCTATGAAGAAAGCAGCATGAGATATCTACGTCAGATGCGTTCACAACAACAGGAAAATGTCTGGAACATTCAGGTGAGAGGTGGCGCCAGGGTAGAGCATGGAGGAGGCAGGAAATAACGTGTAAATTCACTCTGGAACAAACTGCCAGAAGAGATTAGACCAGCGGAATAGGTTACTTGATTTATCTCTCTCCTTAAGACACATCTCTATAAAAAAAAGCCTTTATCGAATGATGTGTATGACTTTTGTTATCTGTATCTTTATTATAATTGGCATTTTTTACGCAGATTTTGGTGAATTTCAAATAGTTTGTTGTCAAGCACTTTGTTACTTGTATTGAAAAGTGATCAACATGCCCACTCCCTCGGTTTTTCACATACAGTCCCCAGGGAAAATTTCGGAAAAATATTCCAGTTTTCTGGACATTTTCCAGAGTTCATGTCTGAGAGCAGCTAATGTGACATCATAGCCACCTACACACAGGAAATATGCTGTCAATGTGGAAATGTCCTCTCAAAAGAACTTTCTGACTTATCCCTCTATGATCCTTTGAGCTAGCCCATTAAACTGAAATCTTTAAAAATGTAGTATAAATAAATAGTTTAATTTGTTTTTATAAATTAAGGGTGAGTAGTGTTTAAAATTAGGATTAGAAAACATTACCCAAATAGAAAAGAGAGGTTTATTTTATCGAGGCTATTTTCATCTGTAGTATAATACTAACTTTGTTTTCAGCTCAGCTGAAGGATGAATTTGGGACTGAGTCAAAATAAACTACAATTCTTAAGTTCATGGTAATGAAGAAAAATTCAAAGGTCTGACTCATTCTCTTTGGCATAGAGCAAAAACCCTATAACAGGTTCTGGCTACACAGGCAATCCTTTTTTGGGGATGATTCATTGTTAGTTTTGGTCTTGTGATGGGATTTCTGAAAAATAAATAAAGGTAGAATATTTACAAATTATTGGATCGATTATTGGGTCAATGATGATTTAAAAATGTAAATTCCTTCCTGTAAGAAAATCTAGTATAAGCACATTATTGATGGTCATGTGGATGCAGCCTTTCAAATTCTGAAGACAGTCAAAGACATTCATTTTACAGTATTATGTTTTCCTGAGTGGTGCCATATGAACACATTTGAGGGCAAAACCAGAGCTGCCACACAGCCTCTTAATCACCAGTCAGCTGACATGTAGCGTTAAGGCTGAGACACAAATTACAAACTTCATCGCACATCAGAACCTTCCATCCATGATTCGCTCTAAAAGCATCATGAGATCACACAATGATTTGACTATTTTCTTCACCAGCAGCGCAAACAGAAAATGTGATTAACCCTGGCAAAATGGTCAAACAGCCAGTGAAAATGACACAAGGCTCTCAGACATAATTAGTTTAAACCCGCGATCGAGTTTCCACGAGATTACTAGGCGGCGTTTTTCCTAGAATCATGCAGAAAATGTCAGCATGTGATTAACTTCAAAAAATGAAGCACCGTGCATTAAGTTGAGAGACAGAGTGAAGAGAAACCTCAGGCTGGACTTCAAATAAGTGTCTTTAATGTAATAAAAAGACAAAATGTTAACTTTATATGAGACTACAGCAGGATCTTATTCATCAGACTGCTTCAGATTAATCTTTAGTTTGTTATTTACGTAACTGCAGATCATTTTAATAGACCTGCAGCTGTGTGTCGATCCCTCAGATCCAGATCTGAGGTTGTCTTTCCAAACTGTAAAAGCATGAGAAGAAAAGACCCTTGTTGATGAGATGAAGATTTATTAGACCAGTAAAGATTAACGATGAATCTTGATTTAAAGAAAGACCTGGCCCTAATTGCAGTAGTTAGACTTAATTGCAGGGATATTATGCTGTGTTTTGGTTTTACTATTCACCTCATACCAAAACAAGTAAAGAACAGCACGAATCAGACTTGTTTTGGGGTCAAACATAATATTATTGGATCATCATTCATACATCTTATTTCATTGGAATGTACATTTGGTAATTGACCATTTGTTAACACATCCCTTGAACAGTGATTGTCCAATCATAGCTTAGCAAATCTAACGAGGCATGGCAGGCCTGTCAGGGATTTCTCCACATGTTGAAGCAACATCTGGTTGAAGCATGTCCCACTATCCAGAAATGCAGTAAAATATCCTGGATACAAACGCGCATCTTGCACATTTGGAGCCAGAGGTCTCCGCTGCATATAATAACATTTTACTCTGATTTTATAGCATCAAATTTGTCATAAAATTTTGATCTTGAAAATCAGTGTGGTAGCACTTCCTAAAATGAGAGTAACTATCTGAAAACTTCATTCAATCTCTATTTTGACTTCTAAGTTTGGCCTATGTCCCATCCACCAACATGGATGAGGTGGGTTTTATCACCTATAGTGCAACCAGCCACCAGGAGGCGATCAAGAGGTTTTGGCTCCATTTGTGGGGAGCTGTCATGTCGCCCATCTTTAGATGCAGTCTATGGTATTTTCAAAAACCGAAAATACAAGAGCAAAAAGTGTAAACAAACACTATGCAGACTATCCAAAGTCTGAGTGTGTAAATATGTTCACTAGTTAATGCCCTAAAATGTCCATAATAGAGTGAAAATGTCTGAGGCTTGTACACTACAGCCTACAGCTCAGAGTCCCACAGTCCCACAGTCCCACACATGTATACAGCTGTCAGTGATGACCCAACATAATGAGGATTAGTAAGTGTCTGATGGTTTAAATTACTGCAACTGTTCGACAGTTTCCTTGTAAAATGAGTCCGCTGGAAACTTTAAAATTGTAAAGGGGTGAGATAGTCACAGCTAGCAACAGTTATCAGCTGGCAAAATATATATGGTTGTGCTTCACCTCTTCAATATAATCATAGCATGTGTGTTTTGCATTAAAACCAATGTGCCGAAACAGTGTTTTAAATTCAAAACAGGACCTATTGCTGCCATTACACATTATTTGGTGAGGGGGTGGTGGTGGGTGGATGTAGGAGGACCACAACCCCTCCAGTCGTCATCCGGTTCGTCTGTAACCGCACGGCAGAGAAGCAGACAGTGATCGTCTGTGAAATCCATCACTGATAGGAGTGGGATTATTTAAAAAACTCCACTATCATCCACTTGGAATGTCCCTCCCACACAGATGAAGACCATCAGGCTTCAAAGCAGCCCCCCCCCCCCCCCATCCAAAGTCTGAAAAAGAAATTCCTGTCCTCCTGTGGGGAGAGCTCAACAGAGGGAACAAAGAAGAAACAAAGTAAATCATGTTTAATTGTAGGTGTTTGATTCATGATATGACTCCCGGAGTACGTACTGGTGCTGTATTTTCTGTAACATAACGTAATGTTCCACCGAGAGGTTCAACAGTGACTGCAGTGTGAAGTTGTAAAAAGCCTCCAAATGACCAGTGAGGGACAGATGTAATGTAGTTTTATTCTGTTGGCTGCTCTTGTTAACTGCAGCAGTATGGATGGAATTAGGCCCGTTTTCTTACAAAGTATTCTGGTGTAAACATTTGTGGGCGAGAACTGCTGCTTCCTCGACTATAGAGTCAAAACAAACCTATTGTACAATCTGTCATGTCGTCAGAACTTCACTTCATGAGACGTTGAAGTGACAATTGGATTATGACTTGGCTTCTGTTGAAGATAGACGTTATGTATGGATTAGGATCAAATATCTGATTCAAACTGAAAGACTTGTACAGTCTGAAAGTAAAAGAACCTCTTTGATATTTACCCATGTAGACTTTTGGTTTAGCCTATAATCTTGGTAGGTAACATGTTCTATCTAACACTTACCGTCCAAAGTCCAAAATCAGTTAGCCATGAAAATAGCTATGATTAATTCCTACAATATCAATTCTACTGATTTAGAGACCCTCTGTTTCCCCTTGACTAATTTGGCACATGACAAAATTATTATCCTGAAATCTACTGTAGGTTGTGTAAATCCCTGAGGGAGAATCCTTCTATTGTTGTCCACATGACCTTTTTTCCATCAGCCCATCCATGGATTTATGGACAGAAAGCTAAGCATGGTGGCCTCTATGGCACCCACCTTCTCCCCTGCTGTTACATCCTGCTCTCGCTGGGAGGTCCCAATGCATTCCTAGCACTAGTAACCTCTCTGGTGTGTTCTGGGTGTACCCTGAGATGCTGGGGTCAAAGAGGGTGTCTGATGTTCCCAGAGGATGAATCCTAATGTTTTCATTGACCCCGTTCTGGTCAGTTCCTAGTACTTAACCAAAAATACCTGTTTCACGAGATGTCTGAATGAGATATCTTCTCCATTAAAACGATTAACTGAAGTGATATAATCTAAATTGAACTATCAACAGCTGACCCAAATTAAAAATGTGTCACGGCAATCTGTGCTGAAAGTTGAGGTGGGTCATGATACAAAACAATTTATTTCATCCTTTTTTTGATCCATGAATGACTTCAAGTTAGTAAAGCCCGAGTTTTCAGGCTAAATTAAAACGTGGGAATCCTAATATAAAATATTTCACAGCTATATATGCTATGAGAACATTTTAACAGCTCTCTTCTCTTACAAGCCACTTTTGACCATTATGTCTAACTCAAAACACTTTGCAAATATCCTTTCAGCCAAAAAAGGAATTTTTGAAGACATTATCCATATTTTTGTCAGTCTTTCCCAGAACAGCAGGATATATCCCTCCTCTCACTGACATTCACAGACACCTCTGGGAGCTGAGTCACAGAGACTCTTTCTCCGTTGGGGGATTCAGGGGTCAAAATGACTGGCTGCTCTGCCAGCTGCTGCTACAGCCTGGAGGGGAAATTGAAGAGGATTTTCTCTAAGTTTCTCTGTGAGGAAAGAATGACACAGCAAGAGTTTTTATTCTCACAGTCCCCTGGTGGGGGGGGGGGTTAGGCACTGATTGTCCGAGCCTACACAGACAGGCCCCCCACACTACTACACCCACACAAATATCTGAACAAACTCTGTCACAATGGGGGGCTCTGTTGTGGCTATTGTGAAATGTAACTAGCTAGCACTTATTTTATGGTTTCCACGAGGTCACCTATCATTTTGTGGTGTCCAACCTCAGGAGGGGACCAACCAAGCAGCCTCATGATAAATCTGAGGGCTCATCAGAATATGAAACCACTGAAGGGATAGTTCACGGAAAAAATGAAATTCACTCATTATCTACACACCATTATGCCGATGGAGGGGTGGGTGAAGTGTTTGAGTCCTCAAAACCCTTCTGGAGTCTCAGGGGTAAACGGTGTTAGAGCAGAATCTAATACAATTGAAGTCAATGGTGACCAAGACTTCAGACGTAATAAAACAACAGAAAAAACATAACTTGCCTCCATACTGCTTGTGTGGGGTCATCCAAGTGTCCGCAAGCCCCGACATTCATATTCGACTTGAAACGAAGTAATTTACACCATGTTTTAAGCCTAAAAATCCACCGGATGTGGCTAAGCTAGCGGACGTTAGCACGTCCGATGTGCACCTCATAGGTAGATATGAGCGGACTTTTAGACTAAAAACACGGTGTAAATGGCGAAATATAGATTTCCACACGTGATAATGTGCCAGTTATTGAGCATCAAAGCTCGATCTCACCAGGATCTGTTGGAATGAAATCTCCTCCATCAAATTCAAATTTGGTAAATCCCTGTGGAACGGCCTCTGAGATCTGTTCATCATTAGGTGCTTGTTTAGTGTTCTGTCCCCACAAAAACTCTGAAGTCAAAAACTCATCTTGTCCCCAGAACATACTCCATGCTCCAAAGCGTATTTATATTTGCATCTCATTTTTATCTTACATTCAACAACTGACCTCATGGCGTGTCCTGTTCCAGACCACTTCAGAGGAGACACTTCCTGTGGCACAAACTTCATGAAACTACTTAACCTTTTTCTCAGTTCTTCCATCAAATCAGGTTTTTCTATATTTACAACTAACTAAATCAATACAAGACAAAACAGACGACTATTCCAAACAATTCCTTTTCAACCTATGGCTGCGTTATGATGTCTGATTGGTTAGAAATCCCAACTTCTGAAATAAATGAGTGCTAATAGAAGCAGATTGATGTTGAAGTACTCAGGTTATTGACAGATCCATCCATTCCTACACTCATACATGAATTGAAAATACAGTATAATAGAATGTTAACACTTCCTAACAGCAACAGTCGACCGCTATCTTCTGTTCACAGAGATCCTCTGGATGAGTAAACCCTCAGAACTACAAAGCATCTGAGACCACCCGTCATCTCTAAATAAATACACCATCACAGCTCATTCTGGAAAAAGGTCAGACAGTTCATAAACATCAGTGCAACCGTTGGTGGGATAGTCGAGGCAATCAAAACACTTACTGGCTTTAATCGTCAGTGATCTCCACAGCTGTGCTCCCCCTGCACAGCGTCTAGCATTCACTGAGCTGGGCGGAATAAAGAAGAGATCCCAAAATTATAAGTTATAATCCTTTAGATCTTGTGGATCTAAGTGCCTGTATTATGCTTTTCAGGGTTTTTTCTTTCCATTAGTGTGACATGTAGCTATTTAGTGCTTACAAAAGTTCTGCCGGTTGGCAGCACGGCGTATGCAAATTAGACGTATCTACGTAACATATAAAGTCTTTATGCAATCTAGCTTCTTTTAGCTGCATTTCAGAGAGCCAATAGATACTTCTGTTGAGATTTTTTGGGGCAACACTGAGCATAACAGACAATGGGTGAAGAGCAGCGATGTATGACATGAGACAAATCATGCATATTTTAAACATTATAGCATGTAACCTATACAAATAAATCCCCAAATTAAAAACCTTATTAACCTGTAAACAACTATTATTTCTGAATTCAGCAACAACCACTCAATTTATTTACATTCTGTAATTATGTCTGCATATAGTGTTACTTATTGTATTTTGCAAAGGCTGCCAGTGCTACGCTGGATTCAGATTGCCTAACTACTGACGAGGCATTCATGGAACACAATAGCATTAATGTTATACATTTTATTCAATGGAAATCAGCTGCATTGTTTATTGTTTACTCTCCCAAATCAAAATCAGAGTCTCAGACAACAGCGGATCATGTTTAGGTTTTGAAAGGAAGACTTGAAGCTCCTCACCTTGGCCTGCTGTGGCGTGGAAAACATCTAGTGAGTGAGCATAATAACATCAGTTCGCAGGAAGAATTATTCTTGGCTTCCTCCTTTATTGAAACAACATGAGTTTGTTTTTCTGCGCTGTAAACACATACTTGTTTTCTATTCCTGACAAAGAAGCTGCTTAGTAAGTGTTGAACCTTGCATGCCGTTGTCTCCACTCACCTTGGGTGCTGCCAAATCAACCAAGACTGAAATATCAACAAGCTCATCCATGTTTGGCCTCAAAACATTTTACATGTGTCTCTCATTAGTATTTCAAGTTATACGATACTATAGGCTGAGTCCAGGAGAATCAAGAGGGACTTTATGTATAAAACACATTGCATAGTTCCTTGTTTTGTTTCCCGTTTGGGATGCATTTGGTGACCGGGAATGGGGCAAACCAGGACATGGTTGTTTTAAGAGGAATAATTCACAACCAAAGCTCCTTTTTTACAAGGACAGCTGGCGAGCTGCTGACTCTCCTCTTCCTATATCCAAAGTGGGAGTGCTGCTCCGCTGTTGCTCTTGGCATCTCACATCTGTGGAAACCTACTGTCTGCAGGCTGACTGAATATTTGCCCTTGGAGGAGTCAATCCTCCTTCATGTTCAAAAGGTCTACTTCATGCCTTCTCTAGGTTTTGATTGGCAATTCAAGAATCAAGCTGCTTCAAGTAAAGCAATTAATATTTGTTTGTGTCTGGTTGCCTTTGTGCAGTGATTCCCCTGATGCGATGTTAAAGCCAAGATGAGATTACATACAGTATAATGTGCTAGTACCGTTGGCATGAAGGTTGTAACTTCAAGTAAATAGATTTTATTATGTTTTTGATGGAATGCCACAAAAGTATTTTTGATAATAAATTGTTGTTCCGATTTTGCTGGAGTGTTGCATAGTCGAGATGTTGGTTCGGAGGCTCGTCCACGCTGCCAAAGGTAGAACTCAGAGGGGACATTTTTGCAACTTAAAAAATCTAAAATCGGAACAGAAAACTGGCTGGTTGCAAAGGCCATCTAATAAAAATCTTTGCTGTTATTGGTCTTCTAAAACCCAAGTTGGTCAGTGTCTCTAGGGCTTGAAACCTTGGCTCCTTCATGCCATATGCTAGTTTCTCTCAGGAATCCCATCCTTCAAACCCTGTGAAGTTCAAGTTTCCACTGTGATGAAGTGACCTTGAGTAATACTTTCCTTGTACTAATATGGTTTGTTTTCTTGCGGAGATTAAGATGTTAAGGTTGATATCACACTAGAGTCTCTATCTAAAATTTTCCAGCAATCTTCAACTATTCCCTTAATGAGGCGTGTTGAATGCGACTGTCCACACTGTAAATGATTAATGTTTCAATGTAGATACATTAGAGAAGCATGTATTTATATTTGCTGTCCGTTGCCAGGAGGATGTTTCAAGTCTGTTCTCTATCTCTATGTAAGGCTTGCATTGTAATGATGGATGTACTGTGCAGTCATGTTACATTATGAGCAGAGCTATAACGTGTTTTAATTAAAATAGTCAAAATCTCCACATGTTCCAACGTCCCAGTGCATGTGATATCCATTATTTCATCTCTTACCCCAACTCTCATGCTTTCATGGCACTCCTCAAAGAGCAAATCATTTTATTTTTCAGTTACTTAACGTTTCAGTGCCAGGCTCATTCATGTGCTGCCCAGCGTTCATGCACAAATTCACTCTCATAGCGTTCAATTTTTAAAACAACTCAAGAATTCAGCCTGTTTGGTTTAGATGGCATTAGATGAATTGTAAATCAAGAAAGAAGCCATTCAGTTCATTAAACGTTAATGTAGTTGGCTCTTCAGTATATCAAAACCTGATGGTATGTTGTGGTGAGTTATGCTTTCTTCAAACCTCGGTCTGCGTTACTGTGACGTGCTAACACATTATGTCCCACAGCTGATATGAATATGGGGCTACAACAATGTGAGACATCTTTAAAGAAATTAATCAAAACACGATTGTTGTCTTAGCGTGTACAATTATTTAATTTGACTGTACCGTAGGGGTTTGGGATTGTTCTTGTTTCGGCTTCTTGACGACGATTTCCAATTTCTTTAATTTAAAAAATATATTTTTGACTGTAGTATAAGCAACCTTTATACCGCTATCATATCTGTCCATCAAAGATGACCCTCCAGTCAGTTAGCTTAGCTCAGGTTAGCCTAGCACAAAGACTGGAAACAGAGAGAAACATCTGACCAAAGTTGATAATATCCACCAACCAGCACCTTTAACACACATTTTTGACAGAGCTAAGCCATTTATCTCTCGTCAAGAAAGCTAATGTAGATTGTGATCATGATGGTGGATCAGAGATCGTGATGGTGGATGGTGGTGGTCAATCGTGATCAGGTTCCACCATGATCACGATTGTGGTGATGAATTGTGATCGTGGATTGTTGATCGCGGACAACAAGACTGCTTGATATACAATATGCCTACTCACATATTCCAATATCTCCTCAGGAGTTAATATAACAGGAGAACTGGAGATAGAACAGGAGTTAATTAAAATCTGTAACAACCACAAACTGGAGCAGCATTCTTACAACTCTTTGCCACAAAGTGAACACAGCTGGATGCTGGATTGTCAACAAAGTCAGAGGACAGAACGCAGACTGGGTTACGACGAGGATGGTAAACAGGCATAACTTTTCATGAGTTTGGAGGGAAGCATGGTTCGATTGGTTGTGGTTGAAACAGAAAAGGAGGGAGGGTCTTTAAAGGCTTCGGTGTTGCGTTGGACAGGGTCAAAGGATGACGTCACAACAAAAATCAGAGCCTGATGTTGAGACATAGCGTAAAGAGGTGAGAACATATTTCATCTACAATTCTTACCTCTGTTGTAGCTCAGAGGTAAGAATTGTAATTGAACAGGAGGTTTATAGAGGAGTCAGAAATAAACTGTGCACTGAGACCATCGCTGTGGGTTTTATGTTCTACCATACACTGCTAAATGGAGATTTACGGGGCGGCTGGTCCTTTTTCGTTTACATGTGTTCTCATGTCAGCTCTTTTGTGTATGTACTTTCACAGACTTGCCTTCGCCTCTTTTATGGCCTAAGTTTACCAGCTGGTCAGACACATACAGTGCTTTACCTGCGAGAATTTCCAGCTCTCATTAAATATAAATGTCCAATTTGAGATACTCCAAACGTGCCCCAAGGCTGCTTATTCAGGAAATCAGGGTAAGAAATTTAAGGGTTTCCAAACAGGATTTCTTGCCTCTTGTGTGGTGGTGATGTTGACCTTGATCACCCACAACTCCCCACACCCACCCAACTCATTGATCTCTGGCATTTGTTCAGAGCACCTCCTCAGACCTGCTTTCATTTCATCACGATAAAGGGAAATGGCATAAGTTGTTCCTTACTTCATGCATCTCTTGTTTCATCGTTAGATATGTTTAATGGGTGGAAATCTGTGAGTCTTTCCAGGTCCGGTATCTACCCAGTTACATTTGTATTGTTTCCTTGTGTCAGTATAATCATTACAACCTGATAGGACTAAAGCCAAACTGAGTGCATTTAAAAGAAGGGGGAAAAGTTAGGTACTTTGGACTGCTTGCTTGCTCACACTCCCTCCTTCCTCTTCTTGTTGATTTGACACAAACTGACATTCTGGACGGTCCTCAACCCATTTGGTTGTCAATATAAACAAGGGCTAGACCTTCAACTCCTCAAGGCCTAATGTTGGGAAGAACAGGTTTTGTCACTCCGGATCAGAAGACTTCTCTTTCATTTAGAGGATTTTAGTAGAAAAGGGAAGATGGTAAGTTTTGATTAACAGCTGTAGATCTGACCCTCGATATATTTGGCTTTATACGAAATGTTCTGTACAAATGGGAGGCCAAGACAAATGCTACATTTTCAGTAGTTTTATTGAAAAATGCCTCTTCTGTTTCAGAAATAAATAAGAAAATAAGGCTGTGTGGAATTCACAAAATGTGCAGTTAAAACATGAGAAAGGCAATTCTATGTCCATAGTCTTGCAAGCAAATCCAAACTGCATTGATAGAAAACAACAACTATATTCTGACTTAGAAATCCTCAGTAAATATACAACACAAACATGCAATTCCACCTTTGGTAACAGGAAAAAAGTTTGGTTTGTTACAATAAGTCAGATTATCATTTGGTTTACAAGTCATATAAAACATCACAATGAACAAATCTTTGGGAATCAAGTTAATCTTCCAAATTAATTGTTGGCGTATCTGAAACAGCTTTACACATTGAAAATAGACAAAAAAAGCACGGGTTGTCTTTCTTCGCCACACTTTCCGCTGGTTGTCACATGATTAGTGCTTTACACAATGGACTCTGATAAACACTTACAGTTACTTTACAAGCAGACACTTAAAAGGGTAGCACTTAGCAAGCACACAGGTTTGTAATGAATGAACATGTAGGTTTGTAGTCGTCTTGCTAAACTTTCTCATGTCAAGAAAAATATATATGTTCAATATAACCAGGGGTATCAAACCCATATAAGTACTAGTTTTGTTCTGAATATCACATGATCCTCACATTAAGTGATCGTGGAAGTCATTTCAATCTTACACTTTCTGAGAACTCTTTCTTGAAGCTATGACGTGTCTGTATTGTCTCTTGTTAGTGATCTCTTTCCTCGTTGGTTCCGTGAGTAACCGGGCGATTGTATTGTGTCAAACTCTTCAGCTGGCTCCACAGGTATAGACTCTACCTCAGCTTCGGGCGGGTAGCGGTCGGCTAGAAAAGTATTCGGGACGGCCAATCAAATAAACGTTTTTTTCCCCTTTTACAACTTTTTACATGCAAAATTTAAGTTATATTGCACAATTGACTTTCAGAAAATGCCTTGCGTGTCAAACTATTGCTTCTTAAAGTACCAAAAAAAGCTAAATATTAAAAAAACTGTTGACATTTACAATAAAATCCATCAAGCTATTGGATATAAGACGCAGTAAAATAAGCAGTTGAAACTACAAATGACACATGGAAATGGCACTGAATTTACACAATGAGCATGATGATTAAAAGTACAAATGGAACATGCTTAATTCTGTACCAGAGCTGTTTAAGTCACTTAAGGCGTCATAAACAAAGGTTATGCTGGTGGTAAGTAAGCAGAGGGTTATGAGGCACAAGCTCCAAACAGATGTTAACTTGATTTTTAGTGAAATGTCCTGGTTCAAACAATCATTTACAAGGCAAAAAAAAACCAAAAAACATTAGATTTATTTACACATGTCAACGCTACATCAACATTGCTTTCAGCTATGAAATCCGTTTTGTTAGTAGTTGTTTTGGATGGTGTTTTGTACATGCTCCTTCCTTCGTAGAAATGCTCAGTCTCTGTTTTTTTTTAAACTTCCCAACGGTTTGTGGCTCAAGATGCAAACAGGCCAGCAGGTTGCCATCGCTGTAGCTTGTAGCTGTGAGTTGATGTTAGTGCCGCTCCGTTTTGCGTATTTTTTTGGCTTTTGTAATGTTTTGTTTCAATGTTCAATAATTATGTCCATGGTGATTATCCTTACATGCCCCATAGCAAGTGGGCAAACCTCTCAGAAACTTGGCTTCAAAGTGTAAGCGGCACAGCTGACAGAGCGTTTACTATGCCATACCTGAAAATAGTTTAAAAGAGGGTGTGAGTTTTCTCTGTGGAACAAAGTTATTAGCATATGACTCGATTTAATGCAAGTCATCATACACCACTAGCTAGAATGCAATGTACATGCCAGTTTTAAAATCGTACATCAAATGTATGGAGGTATTGGATGCTGATCGTTCACTAAACCCCTGCCTCCCAACAGCGTCTTTCACGCGTTTTGACATGTCAGTCGGACAAGTCTTTCCCTGGAGGATAAATGCTAATTTGTCAGTGAATGTTATGCCAGTGGCTGTGTGTATTCGAACTGACTTAGTTCATTATGTCAAGGAAAGCAGCAACATGTTCACGTGACCAATCAGAGCTCCATTGTTTGTTCAATTATAAAACTTTTTTGTTTTTGTAAAAGTTGAATTAACGTGACTTGAAACTTTCCATTTCTCTACTTTCCACTCAAAGCAGCACCATGCATTTTTACCTAGCAGCTTCAAATTTATATTGATTGTACCCTGACTTGAAATTAGGAGAATTCAATCAGTCTCCTCACCCCGGATGTCTGTTCTTACTCTGTGTAACTTTGGTGGTGGGTACAATCTCCTGTGAGAAGTGAAGTGTGTAACTGACTGACAGTCGCAGTTTAAATTGTCAGAATCCCGTCCAGCAAGTTAAGAGCAATACTGAACTGTAGATCAGGTAAAATGACTCAGAAGTCATTAAAAAACAGTCTTTATCTTTGATATTTGAGTGAGTAAACTTTTAAAATATGAATAAATCTGAAAAGAGTTTGGTGTATTTGTTACTGTGGCAGCTCTTCTGGTTCAGGAAGCGAAGGATCCTGGATAATATCCACCAATCAGTTGTCTTACAGTTCAGTGACTGGGACTACACAGTCCGAGCTCTACAATGATGAGCTTGGTATTTTCTACGTGAAAACAACTTAATCGCTTGGACATGGAGCCCAACCAAATTTGTGGCTGCAGAGGGCGCTGTTGCTAAAAGTTAGATACTGTTGCTTTAAAATAGTTGGTAACAGTGATCATAACTTGCCATGGCAGGTCTGTCGAGTTTTGGATTTCTCAATGCCTTGCTTGTCCAATTATCTAAGCCAATCAGCGACGATTAAACAACAAATAGTGCAATATTGGATTTTTTTTTCTTATCATACGATATAATATATATATTTAACTAGTTTTGCACAAACATGCTGTGTCTAAGATCCTGTGGCTTTATTTCATTTTCTATATTAAACTCTATTTGATATGCTAGCTATCTCCTTGGCTCTTTAGAAATAATATCATGTATGTAGCCATCAAATGCATATTGAAGACCATTCTAAAGCATTATTATTTTGAAACTGGTATAAAAAAAAAGTCAGCTTTCAAGCTGTTTTCGAACAACCCATGAAGCTAACATTTGCTTAATTCACTAGCTATTTACGGCAAAACAAAATCTGCCAGTGATAGTTGTCATTTTATCCAAAATCAACTGTCGTCAGCTAAAAATAAGAAATCTACTCTGCTTAACCCACTGTTTAACGAAAAGCCTGGCATGGTAACTGTAACTAAGGGGGCGGAGCTTAGTGAACGAAATTCTTATGGAATTGCATTAAAACTGCTTTCTGTTTAATATCACTGTGGAACATCCATACCTCCATACATTATCAGAGAAAGAAGTAGTGCACTGAGTTGCAAATGTCATTAGTCTGCATACACTTAGTCCTTAATCTTATGCAGTACCATGCAGGATCTAGAAAGTACTGTGTGTACCTGTGTATCCTTGTCCGTTGTAAGGAATGCCAACACACTGAGAAGAGTCGCAGTATCCAGTGGGTCCTGGTGGTCCCCTCACCCCAGAAGTACCCTGGCGACCTGTAGGGCCACGAGGCCCCATGGAGCCAGAAGTACCTGGGGGTCCAGTTCTAGACTCGCCTTGTGGCCCTGCAAATAGGAAGGAGAAGGTGAGTGAGGGCGGTTTGAAAAAGGGAGTCTCTGGAGCTCAGTGAAGAAACCCACAGGCATCCCCCCCGTAAATTTTCAGTTGGAAAGGTGGGGGTAACATGGAGTTCCAGCACTGTAATTTAAATTTTTCAATGGCTCAATTAAAAAGCTGGACTCAAAAGAAAAAAAAAGAAAAGTCTGGAGCTGTGTGGAGTTACCCCCTGGCCCCATGTGTCTAGACGGTAAAAACTCAGGATGGAAATTTCCCCCCTTCTCTTTTTCTCTGCCTTAAGTGAGCCCATGTGTTGTCAATGAAGCCACCAAAGAAAGCTCATTGCACAACAATCCAACTACACACACACAAATGAGTCATCAGCGTGGACTTCCTCCTTCTGGTCCTCAGTTGTATCTCACTTCATTCACAAACAGTGTTTGGTGTTGTGGGGTAGACATCAATAGAAGGTTTCTGTTGTATTACAATACCTTCCCTGGGGAACATAAATCGTCTGAAGCTGTTTACAGATCAACTACAACCGAGAGAAGGCCATGATATTTTTTTAATCTGATAAATAAGTCTATAATAACATTTTCTAGTAAATGTTTCTAAGACCACATCATGACCTTCACTGTCTTAACTCTAGACACAAATTATCTCCTTAATGTTGGATGTAAATACCTTCCATTTACTGTTTAATATTTCACATGTGCAGAGTGTTTGGAGAAGCTCAGTATACACAAGACATACTGTAAATCCTCAAGAGAGGAAAGAACTGGGATTGTGTTTGGTTTTTTTCCAAAGGAGTCGTGGTGCAGCTGCTCAAACGTCAGTGCCTGAATCATATATATTGTCCTAAACTTTGGCCTCTGGTAGCAATGTGTCATTTTAATTGGAATACGGGAATACTCTGCTGTCACAGTGAATCTGTAGTAAGAGAACAGTGGGACACCAGCAAACTGTTTCTGGAGGGGATCATTCGATGGTTCCTGCCTCACTGTGAACACAGATTCAACTAAAACAGGCTAAAGAAAAGGTAACCTGTGTTACCTGGTGGACCACTTGGGCCTCTTTGTCCTCTGATACCAGTTCCGGCAGATCCTCTCTCTCCCTTCTCTCCCGACAAACCTACAAAAACCATGGAGAAGACCACAAATCATATTTTACATCAATAAAGCAGGTTTTTTTAATGAGCGTATATCTAAAAAGCATGTATGAAACACGGGGGAAATTAAATATTTCAGTATTTAGGTATATTTTTGGAAAAAGTGGAAAAATAAAGTACCTCTCTCTCCTTGATTTCCAGGTGTACCTGGGCCTCCAGGGAAACCAGTTCGACCTGGCTGCCCAGGCTCTCCGCGGGATCCCTGGTTGCCAGGGGGTCCAGGAGGACCGGTTGGCCCCGGAGTGTTGCTACGATGTCCAGAAGGAATCTGGTTGACCATCATGTCGATTCTGCTCATTTGACCTGTGAAAAGAGGAAAAAGTAAGTTGGATCTGGATAAGATTTTGAGGACTATCAAAGTTATCCCCTTGGCATCATTAGAATAAACCCTCAGGAACAACAAAAGTTTTGCTCACTGTTCACAAGCTGTTCACAAACTTGTCTGGCAATGGAACGCATCATGCTCTGGGATGCAAAGTCACCCTGGAGAAAAAAAAAATTTTCATTAAGAGATGGCACTCGCTCTATTGTTGCTGGATAAAACATTTGTATGATTCAGTCAATGAAAAACTATACATACCCTCTCTCCTTTCTCTCCTTTAATGCCAACAGGTCCCTGACAAAGACAGGAGCAAAGTTAGACTAAGCAGTGACAATATCCTTAAACTTAAACTCCTTCCTTAAACGTTTTCATGTAACCATCACTTTGAGCCTTGTTATTTCAATACATACTGAATTTCCTGTATCTCCTTGTTTCCCTGTTTTCCCAGTGATTCCTGGTACACCTGGATTTCCAGGGCTTCCCTGAGAGAAAAAAAGGAAAAGAGCAAATAGCGTTTATTTTAAAATAACTGCACAGTAAGTGATTGCATCATTTCACTTCTGCTCCGTATTAATGGTTGTGTAACATGACATGCTTTAAGTGGGGATCTATGCTGCCGGGGGGTGGGAGGTGGGATTGGTGACTGTGGCACATGCTGCCAAGAGCACTAAAGAGGAGATGGAAACAGAGAGCACTTTGGATGGTATAGTGCATATGAATTCTATGCTGGAGTGTTGCCTGTTGGAACGGTGGCTGTATTAAGTAGAGTCAGACCTCCACCAAAACCACAGAGGAAGAAAATGAGATGTGTGTGCCATCCTCGTAACAGCAACAGGGCCGAGACACTACAGTTAACATGCTCTTCCAGCAGAGTGCAATGGAGCCAGAGCAGTAATAGTCGTATATGTACCAGGAGATAAAACACACTTGAGGAATAATCATTTCGCTCTTTTCTGCACAAGACAAAGGCACAAACACAAACACACTCACCATTGGCCCCGATGGGCCTCTGGGTCCAGATGGTCCCTCCTTTCCTGGTGGCCCCTATGTAGAAACAACACACAATCACACGTGTGTTACAACACTCCAGGGACCATGTTCATGTAATACATCAGTGTCATGACTTTACATTGGCTTCCGCCTCGAGTCTGTCGTTTGAAATTACTTTCTCAGGTATTATTTTGGCTGACGAAAATGAGAACATGCAGCATAATGGCAGGACTTCTGTATATACCCTGAGCTGGGCTGGTGATCACATGCAAAGTGTGTGTAAAGTGAGTGTTGGATCCATTTGTATGCTTAGTGTACACTGAGCAGGCCTAGAGTAAGAACTTACCCGCACTCCGCCCGGTCCGACAGGGCCCAGAGGACCACGTTGCCCAGGAGGACCCTGGGAAAGAAACAGACACACTTAATCAAATACTAATGATCAGGAACAACATATTTACACAGCTCCCTTATGCCTCTGTTTAACCAGAATTTACAGGAAAAAAAAAGAAAAGTTTCCCAGTTATTAGGCCAAAGATAATTTATCACCCTAGTACTCTAAACTGAAACAATCTCTCTCTTACATCGACTTGAACTGAGCTGTCATAATAAGCTTTATTGTGTGAAGTAGCCAACACAATGCTGCCAATAGGCTCTAAATATTCAGAATGGGACTTTCTCCCATGTCTGACATTGTTTATTCAGAGGCCAGAATACCCAGTGCTGATGTTCTCTCCAGTTGAATGGTGGGAGTTGGCTTGGATGACCTCAGTAGGATGAATGAAAGCTCGCTCGGCCAAGAGATGGCCACGTAATGCCAGCCCACTCAAAAATGCACTTTCACAAGTTCCCATGGGATGTAAAATTGAATTCTGTTCTCTGACTTGAGCAGTGGGATCGATAATCTGAAGAAGCTCAGGGTTAAATCGTCTCTACTTTGAACTTTCATCCAAGGAGTTTCCCCCAAATGCAAACTACTGTAAGTCAAAGACGCTCAAACTTCACTTCAGTCTTCAGTTACAATGCAGAAGAACATGTTCCATTCCCTAATTCCCCTCTGGTAACACGAGTCCACGCTTCATAATAGTTTAACTGCATCACTGGAGCCTCTACTGTCTGTCAATCACCAGGCTGATTTGAGCGTGTGGGTCTCCCCCCTGGAGGATGGCATGGTAAACCTCCCACTCAGAGTGTGGTTTCAATCTCGCTGTATGGACTGAATCCAGGCTCCAGTAGCAGCAGCGCCGCTCTGTATGGATAGTCTCCTGTTTCCTGTTCATAAACCACAAGAGGCGAGGGGAGTACTCACTTGCAGACCAGTCATGCCCGGGTCTCCAGCATCTCCCTTTGGTCCTTGGCGACCCTGAAGTCGGAGGACAGACGAAAAGAGAGGTTTGCAAGATGCTTCAATCTTTGTTTTATACCTTTTTTCAGGCTTCGGTTGTGATTGATTTCATGTTTTGACAAGAACATCTGCTGGTAAGAAAATAAAGAAGCAGTCTAGCTGCCTGTAGACGGGAATCTAATGTGTTTTGGCTGTTGCTGTAAATCCGTCTCGCTGGTGGATCTGCAGTATATTTCAACTACTTTCACACAAACTGCTCCTTCATATCAGCACATACGAACACTAATCATACATGACAGTGTCTGTCATATACATTCAAATCCGTCTATCCCTTGTCATCTTTGTTTTGTGTTCCTAATATCATATATGAATGCTTTGTAGTGGAGGTAAACTCACAGGTTGTCCAGGTAGAGACAGTCCGTTAGGGCCTTGTGGACCCGGTGGTCCCATTGATCCTGTGAGTCCTTGCTCACCGCGTGGACCCATTCCACCCTGCAGAATTACCCAGTCACAACATAAAGGCCGTTACAAAGCCACTCACTTGGAAAACAACCCCAAGACAAACCTAAATGAGCATTTTAATTCCACCGATACAGAAAATGAAAAGTTAGCAGTGTTGGCAAATGATCCCTTCAGGGGGCTCCCTTTAAATCAAGTTGAGCAAAAATATACAGCAGCGTTTGATAACTGAATTCAGATGTTTGCAATTTCCTCGCAGAGTAATAATAGCTTCTGAAATTCCATGGCAATGAGAAGTTGAGGTTTATTATGTGTAGATTTACTATTATTGATAATGTCAGCGAGCTTCGTTGGCTATTAACAGCGTCTGATTATTTGTTTAGCACTTAACTTACAGTAAAATAAATCACAGCCTGTAAAATAAAAAATACACAGATAGTACTTTGCATGCTTAAAGTGACGTAAAGTTAAACTCACAACATTGCCGCGCTCTCCTCTGTCTCCTCGTGGTCCTTTAGAACCTGGGCTGCCCTGGAAAAGCAAAGATCCAAAAAAGGCTGAGTGAGTGTAACAACAGGAGCAGATTCCAAAAGCCCCAAAAAAAAAACAAGCCCTATGAAATCCTCGCTGGGGCTTAGTGAGGTTACCAAGCACACATATTCCAGACTTCTCCCTGAGACATTTTCACTTTTGTTTTTCCAACAGGCATTTATCTTTTGACACTTCTCCCTAAACCCATATTTCTGTGCATGCCACTGGTCTCATCCTCTACTGCTCTTTCCAGAGGAAAAGAAAATACCACTCCTGATTCGAGGGACCACCTCGGTCTACTGAAGTTCAGACTGTAGAGCAGGCCAATGTCAAGAAGGTACTTATAGCTGAGATGGTCATTATAATGTTAAAACTTTCTGTGTGGATCAGCACAGGGAAGAGGCTTTAACATTATCATGGAAACATGTGGACTGAGGAGAAAACATTATCAGGTGAAGACAGACAGAGGAAGAGGAGGTAGAGAAAGACATGAAGGTGCAGTGATTGGATTTGTTTGAAAAGTGTCTTTACCAAAGGTCCAGGGGGCCCCTGAGGGCCGATGCTGTCCTGTGTGCATGTGCACGAATGGGGTAGGGATGGGCACTTGGCCTCATCTCTCTGGAAAGGAAGACAGAGGAGACAGAAATTAGAAAAGAGTCCCTTTTCATACCCATTAATAACAGAGAGCACATCTTACTCTGCAGAGTAAAACAAACCCCAAAAAATCCCTGATGTAATTTCGTGACAGTATCATGGCAAAATGCAGCTGTGCTGTCGTCATTTAAGAAGAGGAGACAGATCAGAAACCCAGCAAAAGGTCATGTTGGAACAGTGGCTCACGCTGACATGTGACTGGAATCAGCAAAGTCAGTGCTCAGGCTTTGAGACTCAGAGACAGCTGCAAAAATCGAGTCTCTGGCATTGTGCAAATTATATAACACGGCGATCATTGATGTGGTGTATTAATATCTGATGCAAATCACAGACGAATTACCTCTAATTGGATAAATGTGCCTGCATCCCCTATTTAACATGGTGTATCCAAATAAATATAATACACTGTCTGCTCTGTGATCTAAAGGAGCGCTTGTTTTCATGTGTTTTAGGGAGGTTGTGCCGGCAACAGTGCGATCAGCACAAATACACAGGATACAAGGTTCTATTCAGTTCGGCTGACGCAAGAAGTAATCGTCTTATCAGCCATTCGTTTCACTCAATGGCCACATTCCATTTTAAAGATAACATAGATGGTGAAGCTCTGAGATGTTACGCAATTGTACAGTATATATAATCGGAATGGCTCTCTTCTTACATATTCTCTTAGTTAAGATCTAAATTAATTATCCTGTTTCTTTAAGAACTGGTAAATTATCCAGTCTTGCACCTGTAAATGACCTCTTGACTTCAGTATTAAATGACTTCACAGTGACACTTGTTCTTACTGTGGCGGGCAGGTCACAGCATTTGTCTCGGCTGACCCAGCTCAGGCTGCAGATAATATCGAACATCTGGAGCTGGAACTACACAACAGAAGAAAACATGGAGAGGTGTTACAAATGGCTCCCATTCACAAATGAAAGTCAATGTTGAGAGCAGACAACAACACCACCCTCAGAGAGACAGGATGATGGAGGGACTCGTCCTTCAAGAAGTCACTGGGAGCAGTTAAAACCAAAATTTGCATCTACGCACAAGAGATTTTTGGACATTCGCTATTTGGAAAGTTGCGAAATGCTTTTCCAAACGTGGTTTTCCAAGTGGTTTTTTTTGTGTGTTTTTTTACTTACTGGTGCAGACTGCCTCTTCCCGCCTCCAGACTTGACCAACTTGCCAAGCACTTCATAGCCGTCGAGTGTGATGTTGTTGGCCTCCTTGATCGGCTTCTCTGCCACCTCCTGGCAGTCCACGTTGAGCTTGACTTTCTCCGGAGAGATGGTGATGTGGAGCTGCGGGAGAAAGAGAGGAGAGGATGGAGAGAGAGAGAGCCCCGTTAATTAAACACAACACAATGACTTGGCAAAGACTTGTAAGAGCACAGGAGCTTTGGTAAAGGTTTGTCGTTGTCTCTATTTGGAAGGGGCATAATTGGAAACAACTGAACTGAACCTTTTGAAACCATGTTGTCTGAGAAAAGGTGCTGATCATTTATTCCACATAATTGCAAGATTTCGGTTTTGCTTAGTCTTTGCAGACCCATGTTAATTATAGGCTCTGATATTACCCCAGAGCGGTTACTGATTTGGCAAACAGTTGCCGTTTGAACCCTCTGCAGATGAATGGACCATTCAAAAAAAGAGTAAATATACAAGAGTTGGCATTTCAGTGTAACATTAAAGCTGCACTCAGTGATTGTATAACAACAGGGGATGACAAAGTGCCAGATTGTGAGGTTTCCTGTCCAGAGGACCTGGCTCCACATCTTGAAACAATATCAGTCCTACACTTTCCATACTTTCCCCCTTCACAGTGGCAAATTTTCCCCCCTGCTCATCAGTCAGACAAGCTTTCTTTATGTCAGGAAGCTACCATTCCTCTCTACAAAGCCCGTACCAACCGCAGACTCGGCCATAGTTCTTGGCAACCAATCACAAAATTACATTTTACTTCCTTGGCAACACAACAAACTATCTGGTGAACCGCAAAGAGTAGAGGGGTGTCGTTTGTCCCAGGGGCTTGACGTGGATATATTACACCATGATGCTCTTGAGTGCTTACCGGAAAAACATTGGAGGATCTTCTGGGAGTGCAAATAATAAGCATGTATGTATTTTACCTCACTGACCAATAAGTAAACACAATAAAAAACACTTCAGTCACTGGAAAATAAGACATCAGGATCTCTCGAGTGTCTACTGTTTCTTCAGATGATGATATGTGCTGTTGAGTGATCTGGTCCCTCTGCAGCGAGGTGCTGACAGATCAACAATTTCCATTCATCAATTATTAACACAGAGCAGTTCTTCCCTGTGTCAACACTACATATGATTTCAGGCTCTCGGCTCTAACGTACTTGTCACATTTCAATGATTTCTATCAGATTCGATTTTATTTTTCTTGGCCCTGTCCTCCGTTTTCATAATCCTCAACCTTGTAGGCCCCACAGTCTTAATTTCATGCACAAACTAATAAGCAGGTGTCAGTCCTCTCTTTAAAACATATTGAGTGAGCAGACACTGTCTGTTTATTAAGTTAATTCATAATTTCCTGTATTTCGAGTGGGCTTTTATTTCGGGTCACTAAGTCCACTTGTCCAGGACACAGAGAAAAGACTTCAGCATGTCAGATGAACAAAGAGAGCAGTCACTGGACATTTTGGCAAACCATGCTTTAGGCCAGCATCAAGGAGAGCTTTGGCTTTGTGGAGAACCTCATTCACCCACCCCCGCCCCCTCAGTCTTAATTAGTGTGTGCATATACTGGCACAGGCCTCCCTGCTGAGCCTCTGAAAGGAAAGTTTGAACGGCCGAGTTCAAGACTTCTCGAGGAACACTCAGGGTTGTCCATTTTTCAGCACGGATATTGAAGCAGTGACTGTACAACAACTCAAACACATAACTAGTCACTGTGGCTTATGGAAAATGTCTTCTTCACTTGGGTTAACAGGAAGGTTCCTGCCACAGACTCCCACCCGTCCAGTGTGGGGTGGGATTCCCCAGTGGGGTAGTGAGCGGCTACAGCATCTGCTCAAGTCATCGCTGAGAGCTTTCCCACATGTTCGTCAGGAGCAGACCTCGACCTCTGCAGTTACTCTGTAGAGAAGCTAAATCTGCAAGCTGACACTTTAGTGTTTAACTGTGTATTACAAATAGTTAATGAATCTTAAAATTCATCAGACAAATTTCAAAATCAATGTTTATGTGAAAAACTAAATCTGAAACGAGGACAGTGACAAAAACCTGATTGATTTTTTAAAGTAATTTATTCATGTAATTAATTTGTTCCAACTTCTCAGAAGTGAATACTTTATTTTATTTTAAAATAAAACTTGTATTTTTACATTATTATTTATGTGGTAATATACTGCATATTATTAGGTTTGGGACTTTTGTTCACTCAAAACAATACATCTGAAGATGTCAATAGATTTTTTTAGTGATAAAAGATCCTAAATTGAGGCTCCACTTGGTTCACCTAAAGGTTAAAGGTCAACATGTGTTTTTATCTTCACACATGGACAGTGAGCCCAACTGTCGTTAGTGACTAGCCGCACATACTACACACACACACACACACACACACACACACACTGCGGTCACTCTGTAATAGCCATGGACAAAGTTTTGGGAAACCTTTGACAACATGTAAACACACACCACCACAGTAGTGGCACTCACTCAGCCGACCAGCAAATGAGCAGCTAGGTAGACCGCTGTGGATCTGCCAGCTCATGAAACACCAACTACCGCACCACAAACTAGCCACCCAGTGTACATTCAGACTGCAGTCTCCACTATGGCCACAGTCTGACCGAACACACACACACACACACAGATCAAGCTGCTATCCAACTACACCAGCAGTGATGTCATTTACAGTACATCCAGACCTGACCAAACATTTTCCACGGTCTCATTCATCTGTGAAGTTACCCTGCAATTATTTGTGTGGATGCTAAATGCTCAAACTAAAAATCCATTTACAGAAAGCTCTGATCTACGAGCCAATCTATTGCTCTCATCAGTCCCAGAAAAATCTGCAATTTGTAATGTCAGGAAGTGGGGGCACTTTGATGTCGGATAAGACCCTGCTGCATTGAAAAGGGTCATTCATTCGGATTACTTTAGAATTAGGGGGGAAATGAACCTGTGTACTACATAAGGAGCACACTGTCCTTGGGAACAAACTGCAATCCAATGCGATGTGACTTAGAGTACATTGGAACCAGCAATTTCTCCTCTAGTGATGAATCCAGCATCTTAAGTTGATCCAGCTCCGTATGAAAATATACTGTCCCTCATTGTTCTGCTCGCTACACCCTGCTGTGGTGGAACACAACAGAGGATGTTTTATATTCTCAGCTGCTTTGGGTTGGACTTGAAGGCATTGGATGTCTCTTCTTACCTCTCACTGCGGCCCCAGGAGAATCCATACCATACAAATGCTGTTTATCACAGTTTAAAGCTTGGCAATGTGGGCCTGATTTGGTGGTTAAGCCACTGGGGAGAAACAAAGAGCTTGCAAAACAATAACGCCATTGTGGGTGGTTCTTTTAAATTAGATCAGAGGTTTTGAGAGCAGCTGATAATTAATCTTTTAGTCGGCTCTCCCCTGAGATAGTTCAATCTCACTTTCTTGCAAGAGAGGCAGAGATACCATGAGAGTAAAGAAAATATAATAAAATCTGCTTATTTCATGAAAAATAAGGCGACCTGTTTCTTGAAAATGCTACAGGACATTCTTGAACCCGACTCAAGCCGAAGCCAAATGAAAATACAATCCAGTTAGGAGCAGACTAGTCCTGATGTAGTCAGACCTCCGGAGGTAACTGTAACAGTTTTCACATTACGCTGGGTGGCTGAGGTATCAGCATTTCCCTCCAACCTCACCTTAAAATTATTTATAGGCTCCACAGCCCATTTATCAGAGTAAGTGCCTGTGGTCTTCAAAAAAAAACAAAGCTTAATGTCATATCGTAAAAAAGGTGCAAGGACCAGTTTGACTGCAGTCTGAGTCGGAGCGCAGGAAACCTCTGACAGGTAACACGTGCAGCAACATGGCATTGGCATTAAAAGTATGGGGGTATTTTCTTAATTCAAGAGTGTGGTCTTTCATTTTTAGAGCAGGACTTATTGATTGAATTCAGATTTTGTAATGTCACTCAAAATCCTTCGCTTGCACTTAAATAGCCCCTGCTTGTGCTAAAACTGTGTTTGCACTCAGATATTTTGTTGCTTGGACGGATTTCCTGTGCTCCCGGAGGCCGAGTAAAGTAACCACCTGAACGGGACTCTCAAAGAAGTAAAGCAAACACAGCCACAACGAGGGTGGGAAACTTTCCTTTGTCAACACTACACCTAGCATTCTATTGGTTGGGGAATTTTGATACACTTATTGCATAAAACAATCCAAGTGCATAAAAAAAAAAATCCAATAGCAGATGTCTCACATGGGCACAGAAGAAGCATGAGCATGAGGAGAAGAGCTGAAGCTGGAGCGCAGGAAATCTAAGGGGAAAAGCAACAGAAATATCTGAGCACAAGCAGGGGCTATTTGAGTGCAAGCGCAGAATTTTGAGTGAAGGCATTACAAAATCTGAACGTTAAATCAGCAGGACCTGTCAGGGTTAGGGGTTCAAACTGAAAGACCACGCTCTTGAATAAAGATGAGAAAATAACCCTTATAAAAGGTAATTCAGCAGAATCAGGTAAGGTAAAGGTATAGAAGTCATTCACAGACATAGGAAGAGATTTAAAAGCAATATATGTGAAGGAAGTAATAAGTTGAATCAACACACTGTGTACAAAAGGATCTACGTATAAAGGACAATCAGATCAGTCTGTCCTGTCTAAGCCAAACTTTAATGATATCACTATGCGGTGCACACAGCACCCCTTCTCTTTAGGAAATCATGCTCTGTGTTTACCTTGTGGAAGCTCCCATGGAAAACCTGCTTCACTTTCTCCTCATTAAACGTGGCTTTCTGGATCTCTCCTCGGGTGTCCTTGTTGTAGAACGTGATTGTTTTGCTGGAAGCTGAAAAGAGAAAGGAGTCCTTGATGAATTCCTGACAGTGCGTTACGACACGGTGGCACGCAAAGCAGGGACGGAACAGCAGAGAACACATGGTTGTGGAGGGAGGAGAGGGAGGAAGAGGAGGCCTGGAGGGATTAGGTCTATGGCCGTGATTATGTGCATGCATTTACCATGTGTGTTAGAAATGTATGAAAAGAAAAAGAAAATGCAGGCTTTCTATGTCCTGCCTATCTAATCTGGCACAGGTCAATATACTTCAATGTTCTGTTAATAAGTTAAATAGAAAAGGCACAAGTTGGTAAATAAACTGTGCACGTTGCTGTGTTTACGTTGGGTCGGCTAAAGCAGCTTCCCCCCCTCAAGCTGAGCACTGAAACGCGATGATGGGTGGCTTACGGTTGACGGTGACCCCGACCTCAGGGTTGTTGTTTTTGTCTGCAATCTGCCAGATATCAAAAGGCTCGGAGCCTGTGTCGGGCAGCAGGCGGAAGAGCAGGATGATGGTGTACGCTGGGGGAAGACCCTCCGGATGGATCTCCCTGTTAGTGTTAGAAATAAAAACATACATCATGAGGTGTCATGAGGCCGAGCTGTGCCCTCATCACACCTGCAGTCGGAACATCACCTGTTAGAAATTAATACCAGAAGTATTAAATCTTGGTGCAGTGATTCTGCAGCCAGTGTGTCACGCTGGCTGCAGAAGCTGGAACTGATTGCCAGTTTTCCCTGTGGCCTTGCAGAAATTGACCACATATTGAAAGTATTTTCTGTCCCCTCTCCTTTTTTTGCTGCAGTTCCAAGTGTTTCCATTTGTGCACATTAAGTCAACAGCTGGGCCCACGCACGCAAAATACGCATCATTATAAACATATTAACAAAGTATGCTGAAGAGCTTTGGATACTCAGCCTAACACCACATAAATAGTGGTCTAACAAAGAGACAGAGCTCCTCACCCAGGGCTGCTATGTCGGCTCCCATAGGAGGGACGAGCGCCTGGTCCAGGAGACTTTTAAATGCTAGCACCCCTTATTCCACATGCTGCAACAACAAATAGCTGTCGGCTCAGTGCCAAAGGGGAGAAGGGAAACCCCTCTGACTACAGAGGTGAATGAACATGATTATGAATAATTACTGTGGGTCAAGCACCATTATTGTGCACAGGAGATGAGGCCAATAGGCTGGGGATATGTGTAAAGTGAGACTCACACTCCCTCTATTGTACACACACACACACACATATATATTATTCAGCCTCAGCTCTTACTTGGTGGGCTGGTTCAAGAAGGAATCCTTGTGCAGCCTGTAGGCGATGTAGCTGTTGAAGGAGCCCGGCTCCATGGACACGCCGTTCATGCCGGCGAACGACCGGTCTGTGATGTTGAAAGCCTCCAGCATCCTGAAGCCTGGAGTGGATTGAAATATAGAAACATTACTCATGTTGACCCTGAATAGAATATTGTAATTATAGTTTAGTAATGCCAGCAGACTCTGTGCAGGACAAGTTAATGTGTATGTTTCATGGAGATGTTTTATGCTTACCAGGTGTTGTGAATCCACTGATGTAGATAAGAGGGCAAGCTGAAACAGGTAGATGTAGAGATGTTATTTGGAGTTGGAACCGATTAGGGTTTCAGGAATTTGATTCATTTCACTTTTGCATTTCCTCTGGCAATAGATAAATGATTGAACTTCTTGTTACTTCTGCAGACGCACTCATGCAGAAATATACGAAAACCATAGAGGTGTTTTAATGGTAGATGGATCTCCGTCTTACTGGAAGTGGCCGTTTCACAGATGAAGGTGATCAGGTTGTCCTGGATCTTGGCAAAGGCATCGTAGTCGTCCACCACGAACACATGTCTCTCGCTGGGCTTGCTGCCGATAAGTCTCAACTCTGAGATGTCGACATCGGCAACTCCCACCACAAACACACTGTAGCCTGTGGGGGAAACGCACACACAAACAAAAAAAATGAATACCATTGTACTACTTCCAATAACCGCTGGCTGTTTTTAACAAGAGTTTAATAAATCCGCCACAACGTAAAGGAAATTGAAGTGTGTGAGAAAACAGTTCTACTAAGAGACATATGTGTGATATTGTACATATTTAATGTACAAACTCAAAACAAAACACATATAAAGATAATGATAAACAACTCCACACAGACCTGAATGCTGCAGTTTCTCTGCGCTCTTCTTGACGTCATCCTGGGAGCGTCCGTCTGTGACCACCACCAGTACCTTGGGGACGTTCCTCCTCATGCCGCTGTCCGAGGTGAACACCTTCTCATAGACATGCTTCATAGCAACGCCTGCGTGAAGAAAAGGGACCAGAGAGAGCGAGACATCAGGGAACAGACCAATCGAGATGGAAATGTGGAGTTAGAGGTGCCAACACTTCAGGGCGTACCTGTCTTGGTGTTTCCTCCTCGGTAGCGGACAGACTGCAGAGCTGACAGCGCGACGCCCTTGTCGTGGTAGGTATTCAGTTTGAACTCTGTCTTGGCGTCATCGCTGTACTGCACGAATGAGACCTGTTCAAAAGACAAACAAAAGGTGAATTCATTTTTTTTTAAAAAACATTTGAAAACATCTATGGAGAGACAAATATCACTGGAAAGAAAAAGACGAGATTCGTGCTGACCTGCATGCCAGTGGAGCTGATGACGTCAAACGCTCCGGTCATGCTCATGACAAACTGGATGACCTTGTTGAAGCTCTCGTCTCCAATACTCCAGGAGCCGTCGATGAGGAAGACCAGGTCTGCCTTGGCACCTTTGCACACTGTGGCACAGATACAAGGGTGTTAATATGAAGAATGATTTCAACTTAGAAGTAAGAGTTATTATTTGTTAGTACGCAGGATGCAAATGTCAAAGTTCTACTAACCGTCGAGCGCAGGGGGGACCGTTACTGGAGCAGGGGGAGAGGGAGGCTCAGTCGGCACCTCTGTGGGTTTGACCACTGCAAAATAAAATACAGACAAATGCACAAGACTGACTGGGAGGTACTATACTGTAATAGGTGAGGAGATATTCATATAGTGCCCCAAAAAATTAAAGTTCCAGGACTTTTTACCATCTTCTCATACATTAGTGTCACTGGAAAATGTGATCTTACATGTCCTCTCTTTGACGCCCACTCCGGGCCCCTCCAGGTTGGGGGTCTGGGTGTACACGGTGGCATTGTAGAGAGTGTCGGGGGACAAGCCGTCGAAGCAGTAGCTGCTTTCAGAGCCTCTTACAGTGATTTCCTGAGCTCCTCTCTTGGAGGCTGGAGGAGAGGAAAAAATCCACGTCAGACAGATCCAGCTTGCAGTTATCAAAAATATCTATTGTCTGATTCAACACGGCCTCTTCAAGATGTCATTGAGTGGAACGCTTACCGTCAAAAGGATTGATTTTGAGTCTGTAGGAGGTCGCTGCTCTGTGAGGGGCCCAGCGGATGCAGAAATTGTCGTAGCCAACGTTGTAAGTGGTCAGGTCTGTCACGTTCAGGTACACTGAATGGATGCATGCAGGGTGGCCATTAGCACACACATGTATTTCTCCTTTGGCCAATTAAACAACTTTATTTACATGAGAATAGCTCCTAACATCAACTTACATGTGGTGCCTTCACCAATCAAAGGTGCACTGAGGCCTGTGCTGTACTGTGCCAGCACCTTCAGGTCGTAGGTGGTTCCAGGTTTCAGGCTGTTCAGTTGGTGGGAGGTCACGTCTCCAACAAACGTCTCCATGGACTCATCAGAGCCTGGGAAGAGGCGTAAAAATGTCATCATTACATGTAACGGCTTATAAACCATCTCCCCCACCAAAAACATTATGATTATTTCATCAACGTAAAAACACGTGCGTACCCTCAGGCTGGTAGATCAGCTTGTATCCAGTGACCCTGGATGGGGCGGCGTCCCAGGCCACCCTGAAGCGTGTGTACCACTCATCAGAAACGCGGAGGTTCCTGGGGCCGAGCATGCCGACTGTGAGAAACAGTTAACAAAGCTTCAGTTCACTGGAATGGCTGCAGGTCCTTTTGAATTTCACTTTATTTGCTGCTATTGAGCTGTCAGCGGGGTAATTACTGTATCTGGGCTTGTTTATGGATTTTGAATTATGGATAAAATATCTCAGTGTGTGATCAAGAGGGTGATAACACTTCACACACATCAGAGATATTGTGGTGGGGAAAAAAAGAGCCGCCTCAAGGAGGGGAGCAGCATTACGATATTTAATAGGATTTTGTTTGTTCAAAAAGGCAAAATTGAGTAAGACACTGGCCGGCACTGCAAGTATGAGTTATCCTTGAGTGGAATGCAGCCATTTCATGATTCTCTGGCAAACATCAAGAATTTCACTTATTCCATTTCAGCTGCAATGACTTAAGATCCTAATCAGTGGATCAGTCTATTCAGATTTTTCAGCACTAGTGTAAGTGCATGTGTGTCTGTGTGTCTGTGTGTGTGATATCTTTTATAAGCATTAGTCCTTTATGCTTGATTTCATGTATTTAAATAGAATCTGCATCAGTTTAAAAGATGCACAAAGGCAACACTCTTGTGGTTGTGAGGATGTAGCAGTTTGTACCTGTGTGTCCATCGCCTTCCAGGTCCCCTCCTGGTCCATCAGAATAGATGGCGGTCACTTTGATGTTGTAAGGCGTGTCTGGGTCCAGGTTCTGCAGGACCACGTTGTTTCTGTTTCCTGGCACCGTGGTCTAAAAGAGAAAAGAGAGGCCACGTTAAGAATCCAGAGCATATCTGGGCTATTGTTGGGGTCATCACTTTGGACTATGGTCAGAAAACCATTTATTATACACATGCTTACAAATTCCTCGATGGGGTCTCCTGTGGTCTGGGCGTAGGTGATGCGGTATTGCGTGACAGGGCCATCGGCATGTTCCCAGCTCACAGAGAGAGTTGTGGTGGTGGGGTCGAACACAAGCATGTTCCTTGGGGCACTGCGGGGCCCTGAGTGTGGGAACAAGAAAAAAGGTTGTGCGATAAATTACAAACATTTATTCTATACTCATTATTTATACTGTATAGGAAGCATGATGCAAAGGGTATTTAGATGGTATTAGCACAGGTTCTTACTTGTCTTTCCACTGTCACTGATGGTGGGTCCTTCGCCATCGCTGTACAGGGCGACCACCCCGACATTGTAGTCTGTGTCTGGGATCAGCTGCTGCAGCAAGGCAGTGGTGGTGGTTCCTGGTACCAGAACCTGCACAGAGGTACCAAACGTGTCAGGAACTAACACAGCTGTATGTATATGTAAACCATCAGATCAGTTTCGTTGGAGGGATGAAGAGCTGTGCTGGAGGTTTCGACGGAAAGGGAGAACCTGTGCATTGGGGTTGCGTGTGAGGAATAGCGCCATATGTGTGTCAGACCTGCAGACTGGTGGATGAATCTGTTCACCATGTTTTCATGTAAATGGATCAATGTCTGGCCGTCTATTTCAGTTCTCTTTTGATAGCATAACTTTAAATCTGCTGCCATCTTTCCTGATTAAAAACGTACTGATGTGCATGAGAGTCTCGGTATAAAACTAAGTGGGTAATTCATGCGGCTGATCTCCATATGGTGTTAAGTTTGATGGTGCTGACTGACAAACGCCACATTGCCAATGATGCATATCGGTGGTTCCGGGCGCGGAAAAGATTTGAGTCTGCCATAAATGTGCGAACCAATAGGGATAGAGGCAGAGAGCAGGTCTCTATCAATAAACTGGAGTATGCCTCACTCTTCAAAGAGCATGTTATTAGGGTCCCAATGTAGAAACTGTTCCTAACGGTGCAGTCTCACTGGCAAAACTTCAAAAGTTGTCGAGCCAGAAGTCCTTCACACATGAAGATGTGGGCACACTGGTGCCAGATGCCACATACCGTGTCGAGAACAGAAGTTGTAATTAAGGAATCTGCTTTAATTAATGGTTTAGTGTTTTCGTTTAGAACTTTATCCGTCTGTTAATGAAAAGAATTCAGCTGCACACATGCACCATTTGGCGAACAGACTGATGATTTGCTTTTAATAGTTCAGGATGAGGCTCTTTAATTCTTAATGACACATGGTGAACTGTAAAAGCTGCCCAAGTGGGTTCCTCTTTGTGCCACATGTGCTCACACCTCCACCCTCTTTCCTCGTGGATCCCTCAGTGTTTGTGTGTGCATATTGTATGATTTTAATGTGTTTTCTTTACATGCATACAACATATGCTAAACTACACTTCTGCCCACACAGCGATGGAAACTCACCGACTCAGAGGGTTTGGCGCCGGTCAGAGGTGCGTAGACCACCCGGTACTGCAGGACTGGGCCCGTGGCAGCCTCCCAGCGAACGTTCAGAGTGTTGGTGGTGGGGTTGAAGACCTGGATGTTTCTGACGGGGCTTCGCTCCACTGCCGAGCCAGGAATGTCAGTTAGAGGCAGCGAAAGGTCGGGGTGAGGGTCAGGGTAGGGTAAAAGGTAAAAAAAAGGGTGCAAAGTGGTGTGAAGCGTGATGACGGAGTGTGGACAGAGAGGTAAGAGTGATGACAAGGTGAGGTGAAAGGTCGAGGACATGAGTGGTTTGTGCAGATTGGACGGATAGATGGAGAGAAAGGACGAGACAGGAGACAGAAACAGAGAGAGATTTTTCAGTTAGGTTCTCTAAAACACTCATAATACCACTATACAAATACACTTATTCTTAGTTTCGCTCTATTATAGAGGCTTTTTTATCCTGTGGAGCTTATCAGCACTTACAAGACTCTGCATGTAACCTTTGTGAATCTCCTGAATAGTAGTGCTGCCGTTCTTTGTCTCAACTGAAAAAACATGGTCTAGTTGTGCAGACAGCCAGCAGCCCAATGAATACATGAGAATGTTTCAATAAAAACGAGAACAATACTCGCAGCAACCAACAGACAAGTTAAAGGCTTTATTTAACACAACAGCTATTAACAGGAAACTTCCTGTCAACGCCCTAAAGGTTAATGAAACGGATACACAAGGCATATGTGTGGCCCCGTGTGAAGCTCGCCTTCTAAAAAAGCCAAAGCAGATGTTTAGAGGCTTTGTGCTGCTCCCCATTATAAACCTATAAATGCAAAGGGGGAGAAAAACGCAGTGGGCCAAACGCAGTCAGCGAGCATCCGTACTGTTAAAGTTTCACTGTTGCCCAGGGAGCTGCTTTGAACATGGAGGAACAATTAACCATCGGTGACTTTGCAATGGTAGAGCTCAAGTGGTGGGAGTGTGATCCTTCGTCAAAGAGGATAAAATGAGGATAAATGTTATTTTCAACAGAGGAAACAATGCTACGAGGTCAGTATGCTCTGATGTACTGTACATACTGTACAAGAGTTGTTGGGTAATGTGTCCAGGAAAAGGCCAATAAACATGAGGCATCATTGCCACCGAAGGGAAAGTGGGGGTAACAGTAGCAGCCATGGAGCATGACCCCAGCCAAGCAAGTTGAGAGCCATAAAACATATAATGCTATTCATTCATTTATAACCCCCTCCCCCCACCCCTTGTTTCTTTTTCCCAAAGGGGAGCCAATTACTCAATGGGTCCCCCTCCCCCATTCCCCCCATTATCCCAACCACGACCCTCCGCTCCAACCTATAAATGGACAACATTACGGTAAAGAGAGAGGAGACACCATTATACCAACCCGGAGGAATTCCTTCCTACGCAATCACCCACGCAAAATGCTGACTCATTCCCGGCAGAGGTTGGCGGTTTGAAACGTTGGGAGAAAAATGAAAAACAAAATTGCTGCTCTTTAAACTCACTGCAGCTGACGGAGCTTAGCGCTGTCGTTATTATGTTGTAAGTTATGTTTTACATGTAAGGTCTTGATTGAGTGTGCATGAACGGCGTTTGATCACAGAATCAAAAAGGCCTTGAATGATTTTATGAAATAAATTAGAAATGACTGGCTGCCTTTTGTTTTTAGGTGTCTGAGGAACAGCAAAACCAGCAGCTGAGGCCAGTGAGTTCATTCTGGACAGACATGAATTGATTCCTGACGATTGAAAAAATCGCTGCTGTCAATCTCTTCCAAGTCTGCGTGGGCTCTTCTAAACCCCTCAAATCTGTCTTCTAAGGTCGTCTCCCCTGCATCTAAATGTCCCAGGATGGATCGCTTGACTAACTTCTTATCTACATCAGTTGACCAAATGCATGCAGTGCTTACATGTTTTGCCGTTCTCCGACATGCGTCTTCCCTCGCCAGCGGGGTAGACAGGAACCACAGTTACAGTGTAGACAGTATCAGACTGCAGGTTCTTCAGCACATTGCTGTAAGTGCTGCCTGATACCTGCACCTGGATAGGGTAACAACAAGGCGAGCATCAGTTTGTGTTTGAGCAGAAGGAAAGCTCTATGCATGGTGTAGAGACCCTCTCCGGCTCACCATCTCCTCCTCTCCCCCAGCTGCAGGAACATAGAAGATCCGATACTGACGAACGTTGCCCTCAGCAGCCTCCCACTGGACATTCAGGGTGCTGGTGGTGGGGTCAGTAACCTGCAGGTTCCTAACGCCACCCAGAGGTTCTAAGGTAAGATAAAGGTATGATACACTTAATATTGGGGACATAAGATACCAAAGGTTTTATGACTTCTCATTTGGGGAGAATCTTAGGTGAAAGACAACTTACTGGTCTTTCCGACGCCATTAAGCTCTTCGCTGACTCCTCGGGCGTAGACAGCCACCACATTGATGTCGTATTCGGTGTCAGGGGTCAGCTTGGGAAGCAGGACAGTGGTCTTCTTCCCTCCAACCTGGGTCTAGTTAGTGAAGAGATCACATGTTAGCCTCACTGGCTGCATAACTCTATTATTACCTATGCCAAGGAGGTTTTGTTTTCATTGCTGTTTGTTTGTTTGTTTGTTTATTTGACTTTTATCTGGATAAAGGCAAAAAAATATTGAACCGATTTTTCTTGAAACTTTATGGAAGGGTGGGGTATGAGCCAAGGAAGAAACCATTATATTTTGGATTGGATCTGGACAAAGGGG
This sequence comes from Hippoglossus hippoglossus, assembly GCF_009819705.1. Lineage (NCBI taxonomy): Eukaryota > Metazoa > Chordata > Actinopteri > Pleuronectiformes > Pleuronectidae > Hippoglossus > Hippoglossus hippoglossus. Next base: position 16,523,603 of record NC_047172.1, read on the forward strand.
TGGATCCAGGAAGGTTTGATCACTTTCCTCAACTCAATCTTTCTTTTTTTTTTACATTTTCACTGATTTCCCACAGAGTAATATATGGATCTATATGGTCTGAAAATTATCAGACATGTTTAGGGAACTGATATTTATTAATGTGTGCAGAATCCAAATATAAATCTGGATCTATAGATAATTTAAATGTGGTTTCATAAGGGGACTGTTGAGTTATGTTGAGGTAATGTTAACGATGCTGTAAAGTGTATGTTTACACGTGATAATTTGGATACATAATGGATTTAGATACTTAATCAATAGTTTACTAGTTTAGTTAGTCAGTTAACTGTTCTTTCTCAAGCTTTTTTACATTTCCTAAAATATCTCCATCAACCATCTGCAGCTATCACGGAAAAGATATTTGATTTGTTTTGACCGGGATAAAAAGTTAAACAACTCTCCATGTGTTCCTTGAATTGATGACACTAACTTGATGGAAAGAATTCTACCGGAAAACTACCGGACTGTCAACATATCAGAGGAGGAATGCTTTGAGTGTTTTTGGACAGGGTGAGTCGCCAGCACACTGGCCAAGGTAAATGTGTACGCTGATGGCTAAAACAGCAGGATGTCTTGTCATAAGGAGCCATGACTGGTGATGAATTTACAATATTGCTTTTGGCTTGAGCCATAAGGACTGCAGATATAATTAAAAAAGAGATTTGGGAGTGCGTTTGCATGATACAGCTCTCTTAAGCTTTCTCAATCAACCGATTGATTCTTTTTATCAGCAATGAAATAGAAAACGCAAAGACGGACGTTTGATCCTTTGGCCCGATAGTTTTCTTGTTCAAAACATGTGCAACATGTGCGTCAGAAATTCCCAAAAACAGACAAAGTAATGCAAAACAGCCTGGGCTAGCTGTCCTTGTTGGAATCCTGACACTGAACCAAGAAGACTTGGCTAATATTAGCTTGTTATCCTCCAGTTTTCCATCAACCTTTCACTTTGATATCAGCCATACAATCAACACATTTACATGTCATCAAGTACTGAAGTGGAAAAAATTCCATCTTGTGTTAAAAGGGAAACTAATGGCCAACAAATGAGCCACGTAACACCAGCTGAACTAAAGCTGAATATTGCACAAAATGACTGAGTGAATAATAAGTACATAAAATTAGCTCAAAGGGCCAGTGTGTACGATTTTCTGGAATAAATCTAACCAACTGAGTAGCCCTCCCTTAACCTACGGTGGCCATCCGGTAATGGCCCTTGCTGGAGCCAGTGTTTGGTTTGTCTGTTCTCAATCTCTGAGCCCATCGGCTAACGTCTGATGACAAATTAGCCTCTGGGGGCAACAGCCAATATTTTGGGGCTTCCTGTGTAGATGGTGGATATCTGGGCCAAGACAGCTTCCTCCCTTTGCCATACCCAGTCCGACTAGTTTCTTTATCATAGGAGTCAAAGGTTTCGCCACACAAAATACAAGCAGTGCAACTTTTTGTAGGTGTTTTAGGTCCAGACAACAGTTTGGCTAATCTCTATTATCAGCTATCTGCATATGAATGGAGAGCAGATACACTTCGCACAATGTGTATCACCTCTTTTTCTCTCTACCTGCAAGGTTGGTGATTCATTGGTCAAACTAGAATCCATGAATGTTGTTGGTTACTACATGGCTCTGTTCATTTTTAATAGATCCCTAAGAATCCTACTGTGCTTTAAATTGTACTTGCCTTCTCCACTATTACATATTTTACCTGCCATCTGGGCTTTATTAAAAAAGAAGCATTGAAGAAAGAGGTTTGTGAGCACAGTGGCTTTGTGCAGCACTTTAAACACAATCCTCATTAAATAAACTGACCTGACTTGGCACATGCATTCCATGTCACAGCTTTCCAGAGCTGATCAAATAGCACACACTGCATGTGGACCATTACAGCCCAGTGCAGAGAAATGTTTGATCTCATAAGTATCTGTTCACTGTCTCCCAACAAAGCTGTTAAATTATCAGACGGTAACATTTTATCTCATCTCTTCACATTGAGGGTGAAATATAGCCGCTAAAGTTGGTTGGAACATTCAACATTGATTTAAGTGGTTGTTTCACAGCTTATCAGTGTGACTATCAGGCCGCAACCTTGTTTAAGAGCTTGTGCAAAAACACCTTCCAGCACTCTCTCGAGTCCCGCTTTTAAGTCTTGCGCGTGGAAGCGATGAGAAATGTCTGACAGCAAATTGAAACCAAACATTCAGCTGTCTATTCCAAAAAATACTTTTGCATATTCAGAGAGGCAGCCAAAAATGTATGACTAGCAGGAGACTTTCTGCAGCGTCAGGAAATACTGAGAAAAACTAGGAAGGGGTTTTGTCCACATTAATGCCTCTATTTCCAAACAACAGATTAAGAGATTTGAAGACTTAGAATAAACTAAAATAATGCAATACCAGTAGCAGATGTTTAGTTAAGTGTATATTTCTTGGAGGCAAAGCTGCTCTGGAGGAAGAAACAAATGCGCTGACTGAGTTAGCATCGTTTGTCTGGCCAAGTAATGCGAGACTGAAGTCCAGTGAAGAGGACAAGGAGTAAGACGGAGGAGTAAGTAGCATTTAAGCTTACTGGTGCTGCTAATGAAGGAAAGATTTAATCGAGATGTGCAAACGTTTCAGCATTTACCAGATCAGATTTACTGACCTTTTAAATTAAAATAGGTTTACAATACCATACTTTGACATTTATTGACACTAATCCTCTTCCTTCAGCTGGTATTCTGTCTTTCCAACCAAGTGGAGTTCTCTTGATAGATAATACAATTGAGCTTTTGTTGCTTGTGCTTTCAAGATCACCACTTGAAAAGTAACACAAGGTGGCCAATTTGCACTCTTTAACAAAAAACAGTAAGATTTCATCAACGAAAGTCATATTTTAACTGCAGTGTACTCCTTCAGGGTGGAACAGTGGTTAGCAATGTTGTCTGACAGCAAGAAGGGTCGGCCTATGTGGAGTTTGCATGCTCTCCAGGTGGTACTCCGGCTTCCTCCCACAGTCCAATGACATGCATACGCGGGATAGATATTTATTCAAAATTCTACACAAAGCAGTGTGAATGTGCTGTGTACTGGTGTCTCTCTGTTGGTCTGTTGTGAGACTTACTGTCTGGGTCCTGCCTCCAGATGTGGGGACATACGTGATCCTGTAGTTCTGGACGCGACCTGGAGCTGGATTCCACCTGGCGTTCATACTGGTGGTGGTTTCGTTGAACACAACAAGGTCGGTGGGAGGTGCATTGGGGGCTGGGAAATGCACGCACACACACACATATCGCAATTACAACCATGTTAATCTGTCATAAGCACACTCACTCACATAAAAAAAATATCTTAAAGACACTGTCCTTGATATTTTGGTCAGTCTGTGTTCAGCTGTGTATTCTTAGTCTTGAATGATTCACTTCATTGAAATATAAGTTAATTTACTTCTCATACTATAACAAAGCAGGTGTGTCTCATTTGTATCAAGGACTGTGGCTTTAAGAGAAGAAAAGACAAACCACCTCTGGGGTTTTGTCTTTTCTGAAGCAGGGATGGATTCTGTTGAACAGCCATGGATTGATGGAAGGATGGATGGACTGATTAATGCATGAATGAAGGCAATGAATGGATTGATGAATGGATGGTGGAACAGATGATGGATGATGGAATGGGCTGCAAAAACAGGGATTCAAATCTCTGTTTTGCAAGGCATGCACAATTGAAATCCAGTGTTCTGAGTAAGAACACAGTCATGAACAGCCGTGGATTGAATGGCGTGGACATTGGGACAAACGGATGAGGACAGACAAACACACGATGAAACAGATGTTTCTGCTGTAGCATCATTGGAGCAGTGGATGGGTTGATGATGAAATGATGCTTGTCCAAAGAACAGCATAGCTTATGACCACATGGATGATACATAAAATGATAAAACATGCTTTCTTTGCTTGAAAGGAAAAGCATCCTCTTGCTTTACCACAAACATACTTACTTCTGCTACCACCTGGTCTGCCCACTAAAGAGGCTGAAATAGAAAGGTATAATGGTCGTACCCTTCACTGAACATGTCACACAGCATTTTTACAGAAGGTAAAATCAAAAGTTAAATCATTTTATTGACTTGGGTCAGGAGTAAACACTGATTCTGTCAAAGAGCTGAGAAAAACTGGATAATAGTCGTCACAGAGCTGCTAGATCTTACATGTTCTCTCAGTGCCCATCAGATCCTCGCTCTCTGATTCGTCTGGGTAGATGGCGGTGACCGTCACGTCATAGAGCGTGTCTGGCTCCAGGTTCTCCAGGACGTGGGTCGTCTCGTCGTTGTTGAGAATGGACTGATGAAGAAAACATAAACGGAGTACGTGGGAAGGTGCTTGGCTACAACTTTATCCAAAGCAAACAAAACATAATTCGATTGGTGCAGCAGTCTGTGTGGGACTCATCATGAAACTCTGTGATTTATTGGAAATGTAAACATCTGGGGCACAGCTGCTTTTCTCTTACATATTGGAAGTTGGGGTCTCCCTTCTTCGTCCAGCCAATGCGATACAGAGCGACATCGGGGGCTCCGTGGTCCCAGGTGGCCCTGAAGCTTGTCTGGGTAGCCTCTGACAATCGTAGGTTCTTCGGGGCAGGAACCACATCTACAGAGAAGGGGGGGGGGGGGGGGGGGGGGGGGGTTAGTTATGATCACTGCGAGTCCACATCCACTTTGCCATCATAGTATAACACTAGATATCTTTGTCTGTCTGTCTGTATGTGGCTAACATATCTCGAGAACTGCAACTAGCATTAACACAGCCTAAGCAGACAGCCCATTCCAAACAGGCAGGTTCAGAACGGACACTGCACTAGTTATAATAGTTTTCACTCTTACCTGTGACTGCGTCTCCCAGCATTGGCTGTCCAGCGCCTTCATCATAGATCGGAGTAACAGTCAAACCATACTCGGTCTGTGACATCAGGTTGTCCAGTTGTCTGGTGGTCACATCTCCCCCAACTTCCAGCTGTGAACAATTAAACACGTTTGTTATATACAAATTTTATCAAATCAATATAAAAATACACAGAGCTTCTTTATGCTATTTGAAAGTAGAAAAGACTCCATATGTTTTCCTCTTCAGACAGATGTTTGCCAGGTCTTGTGAAACTTTAATTCCGCTCTCAGTGTGCGTTTCCAGGAGCTTTGGCGACGGCGGTAATATTCACCAAATAAGACTTGGTTGGAAACTTGACCAGAAGGTATAAAACTGTGCTTCATCCAGAGGAAAATGGGAAACAAATAAAACACTCAACAAACAATAACAAGCTGCAGAATTTGACTGAACACCAGGAATACTTACAGGAAATACCACACTGCTTTTACTGCTCTAGATTCCATTAGGTTTTATTAGCTGAGACTCGAGAAATAAAACTTGAGGGAATCTTTTTTCGATACCAATACCAGCTGCTGTATGCTTGTGTGATTGTTTGCACTCTCATTTTCATTATAAACAGACCCTTAATTTGTCTCTCAGCACCATAAAAGCACGCACAGGGCTTCAGCTGGTGGAAATATGTCCTGCAGCCTGTGCTGTGGGGGGCATACTGTCACTTATTGGGCTCTATCACTTAATATAAAGGTCAGACGTGATGTTCTACAACTCTCTGGGCAACTTCTGACAATCACATCCTCAGCCCATGAGTCACTTTCACATGTGTGTTTCCACCAAAGGAGTTTTGAGGATCCCCTCAATCTGATTTATGGCTAAGGAAATGGTAAATGACAGATGTTAAGAGTTTGCTGCCGTAGCCGTAATCCTCAATCTCTACAACCACCAAAACCCCTCTTTAATCCCTCACCATGAGGGACCAAGTTCGTATAGTTTCATGATCTATTCTGGACTCGAGAATATTCCCTGATGCCCCCGCCCCCCTGACAGCTGCCGTCTCCATTATGTGGTCCAGGCCAAAACTTTGAAGGAATAATCAAAAGAATATCTATAGAAGTTCATCGCTATCAAACCAAATGGCTCAAACACACATTAGAACAGTCTCAGTGTAGTAATTATGTAGGAAATGGATTGGTAAGTCATTGGCTGCTAACAGCCTGTTTACATCTGTTTGAATGGGTTTAGGGACGTAAGGAAAGGAAAGCAACAATAGTGGAACTAAACTAACCTCTTTAGCATCTCCTTCCTCAGGCTTGTAGGTGATGATGTACTTGCGAACAAGACCAGGAGCAGCATCCCAGTAAAGCCACATGGTGCTGTGGGTGACATCACGAACTCTGAGTTCGCCTGCAGGTGGTAGGGGCACTGAAGGAGGAGCAGAAGGTCAGTGTTAGTCTCTGGACAGGTTGATATTTAAATAAACGAACAAATGAATGAAGACAGTCCCGAGGTCACAGTGGCCCCAACACATCAGGCCTCACCGATAAACATTTAAGCTGCTTTCAGGCACTCAAGAAAATGTCAGGAAAATTGCCTTCGGACATTTTCCGAAAGGTTTGCTTTTCACATATGAAGAGCGCAGCAGGAGATTTCCACTTCAGGCAAGGGGAGGTGCCCGGGTGGAACATACAGGACATGATGTATAAGTTCTATCGCGGAAATCACATGTTTTTGTCTACAGCATATGAACACAGGCGTCAAAAGTTCTAGTTGCATAGCTCCTCTTTCTCATCCTGAGATATTTGTATCGTCCATTGCATGCTAGAAATGTCATGACACGCCCCCACTCGCTCGCTATGAATTTTCCTTCTGCACCCTCACATGGCCTCACCTGGACATTTTCTGTACATCTTACCAGACTCACTGGCAGGAGTCAGTAAAAAAGACATTCATATTCTCACGTACAGCCCCTCTGAAATATTTCAGGAAAATGCCCGGACTTCAGAGCATTTCTGAAAGCAGCTTATGTCAAATCAGCGTCATAAAACATGCGCTGCATCAATGAAATCAACTCGTGATTGAGTGAGCACATACGCGTGACTCCCTGCTTGGTCAGTGGTTCGCTGGCTGATTCTCCGTGCAGGGCGAAGAGGGACAGCGTGTAGGCCGTGTTGGGGAGCAACTTCACCAGCTGGACGTCAGTTGTATCTCCTCCCACTCTGATCTGCAAGGGGGAAGCAGACCAAACAGACAACATGAGGTCAGAGGGGAGGTGGACAACAGGGACCGCTCACTGTCATGGAGAGAAACATTTGGACAAGAAAATTGAGACAAACGATCTGTTGCTGAATCCGGTCGGGACCCACTGGGTTTGACACCTCATAAACAAATGATGATGTTCCCTTGGCAGAGTGAGCTCATGGTTCGCCCACCCCTTTGTGACTAACAGTGTTCCTCTGTGTTGTCCCTTCTGCCTTGTCTGCTGAATGGTGAGGCATACACTGGCCACTTTGTAATGTGGTATTTCAGTGTGTGACATCTGCGATTTGTCAGAAAAATGCTGACAGCAGGTTGCGTTTGGTCCCATGTAGCATTTAGCAGCGTGTTTACGAATGCGTTTTCTCCACATGTAAACACATCATATTCACAGCTGATTGGCTGCATGCCGCTCTCTTACCTCCTGCTCGAGGGTGGGCTCTGTGGCGTTGATGGCACTGTAGAGCAGCATGTAGCCCGTGGCGCCGGCTGCCCGCTCCCACTTCACCCGCATGGTGGTGATCTGTTCATCGTAAATGTCCATCCTCCTCACGGCACTCAGGGGCACTGGAGAACCAGGCAATTATGTTAAACATACACATATGTGCTCACAGGAATACAAACTGTAGATGTTCACGTTTCTTTTTCCTTGTTTTCTTGGACTTCAGACAGTTTCTCAGGCTTATTTTTGTCATTCACACTCTTAAAATCAATGCTGTTTTATTGGTGCTTTTATAGCTGTTATGTAACACTATTATATCTCTGCTATTTGAGAGAGCAAAAGTGAAACAACTCTTCACAATATCTTTAAAGAAACAAAGAAGGAAGTCAGAGTTGGACACCAGTGAGATCATGTAAAAGGCCTCTAACTTTGCATCTACTTAAAATGTACTATTGTTGTCATTTTGCTACCAATTAGGGATTTATAAACAGGACTAAGATATATATTTCCTTTGAACATCTGATAAATGGAGCCCACAAGGAAATCAATATTACATGTGTGTTATGTGGCTGAAACAGAGGGATTCAGTGACGGCGGCAGACTCAAAGAGAAACTGCTCATAGAAGTGAAGGCTGAAGTGCGAAAGAGCCTGTCGTTCCCAGACAACCCATTTTTTTCTTGAATCGGAAGGTCTCATCCAATTTCGAGCAAGTTCACCATAATATCGATGCACTGACAACCAGTTTAATTAAAAATGTAGTCGGCCAAGGTTATGTCTTTGCCCCTTGTTTGTTTTTTGGTTGGTTGGTTTGTTTCAGCAGTATTACGCAAAACTATTGAGCACATTCCACAAAACTTGATGTATGGATGGGACATGGGCCGAGAAAGAACCCATGATATCTTGGTACAGATTGGTATAGATGGGCGGATCCAGGAATTTTAACCACTTTTTTTTAACACATTGTGTGAAAAGGGCTTTTTCTTTTTGGTTGTTTATTATTTTCTTTACATTTTCACGAATTTCCCTGGTAGAAATTCAGGGATGTTGAAAAAAATCTTGCTTGATTGAATTAAAGGGAACTGTTTGGCATTGGCGGATGAATGCACTCATGTGAAATTGTAATTGTTAGAGAGTTGATTTTAGGTGGTTTATATTCAATAAATGATACAGGCTGAGAAGTAAGTCAAAAAGAGAAGACATACGTGTGGTCTCAGTTCCTTTAAGAGGCTCGCTGCTATCCTCTCCGAACAGGGCGTAGACATTGACCAGGTACTGGGTCAGAGGGTTGAGTTGTCGGAGGACCACCGTGGTCTCAGTGCCGTCCACGACCACCTATTGACAAAGGGAGGAGTTAGGTGAATGTAGCTGCAGTAGCGAGCTGTAGTTGTCCTCTGCGATGTGTTTTTGCACAGAAGTTTCAAGAGTCAAAACCTTTTTGATGAAGTTAACGTGTCTGCAGATACTTTCTCAAAATAAAAGAGGGTGTTTTTGTTGGGGGAGCGATAATTCATTTAGGAGCAAAATAATCAAAAGCTCTATCTGTTTACCGGATTCACTATAAGCCAGAAATTAAAACCAGAAAGCCCTTTGACCAATTTCTACTGACCTAAATCTCAACATGTGCTTCAATCCCAGATGCATAAACAATAATAGAACCTCATCAACTGTGTTCACTATTAAATCCATGGGAGCTGGACAAAAACAAACAACTGTAATGAGATTCAGACACCAAAAATGTATCTCGCCACACGTTGTGGAGCCAAGACCCTGCTGGCCAACAAGGCTATCACTCATGATGTCATTATTTGGTTTCTAATCTTCTAAACTGAGAGCTGTGTGTGTTTTTGTTTCCTTGCCCCAAGTCAGATCGTAATGTAATTAGACACCCACGCAGCAAGACGCCAACACAAACAGGAGGCTGGATAGACGTCTGAATGGAGATTCCCATTAATACCCACACAGGAAGATGAGCTACGCATACTGCTCATTTTTCTGTGATTGGAATGGAAGACGTTGTTTGGGAGTTGTAGCACGTTATGGAATAAGTTTTACCTGCAGTGGCTGTCCTGACACAGTCATGTACTCCACTCGGTAACTCTCCACTGGGCCATCGGGAGCGGTCCAGGAGGCTCTGAAGGACTGGTGTGTCACCTCGGACGTCACAAGATCAGTAGGAGCACCCGGTGCTCCTCCTATTCAGGTTTTGGTACAGAAAGATAGAAACTGAAATATGGGCCATCACAGTGATCATTATACATTTTTATGTTGGATCTTTCTTCCTTTTAATGCAAAAGTCATCTGGATTACCATAAACTACAGTTTCATAGCTTTTATACAAATGTTAAAGGACAGGAGCTCTTCTCCCCCACAGAAAACACTGCCCTGAAGCATCACAAACACCTCTTCAATAGTCCAGCCAATAGTTACACATCATTGTGATATCATGTGACGTCACAGAGGCTGACAGGACGAACTGCAGCAATGGACAGTCCGAGGAAAGTGATTTGTTTTCTGAACATTAGAGCATGTAAACCATTTCAACTATTAACCCAAATTAAAAAAGCTGAAAGAGCAAAAACAAATAAAATGTGGCAACAGATACAACTTTGATTCAGAAAAAACTTCTAAAGGAACCATGTCCACACCACATTATGGAATGAGACTAAAGCCGCATCCTCCAAGAGGTTTCCCAATAGCAGCTATTTGATTTGATTAAGGAGCAGACAAATTCCTATTCCACAGAGGCAAGAATATTAGTGGAAGAAGAAAGTAACAGATCTGCAATAATTTTCAAGAGCTTAGCCGGTTCTTAGCTTTTAGAGTTGCCTTCCATGGTGGGCCAGACATTAAACTGTCTGTGGGTTTGGGATGATCTACTCTACGTTTACACTACATATCATACTGTCTGGGAGCAGAGCAGTTGGCGTTGACGATTCCACTGTGAAATTATTGATATTATTAACTATTTAAACCCATCCATACCTGGTCCCTTGACACTGTTACAGAGGTTGTCTGTAAGATTGTCCACAATGTCCAACAGGAAGGAGAAGTCAGCCACATTGTACATGTGAATATCATCCGGATCAGTGGCAATGGACCTCAATTCGTTCTCATCAGCATTCTTCACACCTAAACCGCAGTGATTAAGTCGATAGCGATTAGTAGCTTGACACACATGGAAATCTTAGGTCATATAATGAATCTGCAAATAAAGGGGTGTGAATTTTCATTACCGACTGCATACAGCTCAATGGCTGCATCACGCAAGTTCTGAGAGTTGACGATGACGTCGTCCTGGGATTTGCCATCAGTGATCAACACGCCGATCTTTCGAGCGTTGGGTCGCATCCCGACGTCCTCTTTGAAATTGTTCTGGAGGATGTAGTTCAAAGCCATACCTGCAATGGAGACAACATGCACTCATCACGCTGATTTCCAAGTGAGACAGAGAAGCTGTGGTGCTGCCTCTTTTAGACTGAATAGATGGAAGTACCAGTTAAGGTGTTTCCGCCTTTGTAGGGCAGGTTAGCCACAGCTTCCAGGAGGGAGTCCCGAGTTTTGTGAGCCTCCAAGTGCCATTCAGTCTTGGGGTCTCCACTGTACTGAGCGAGACCTGTCGACACAACACCTGTTAGACCAACTCAAAAAGACCATTTTCATATTATTGGTGGTAAGCAGTTGACCGATACACCCACCAATTTGGACCCTCTCGGGGCTGATGTCAAAGACTCCCACCATACGGGAGATGAAGGCACGAATGGTCTTGAAGTTGAGACGTCCAATACTCCATGAACCATCCACCAGCACCACAATGTCGGCCTGTGAATTGGTCTTACACCTCACACCTGAGCGGGCAGAAGTGAATGTGTCATCATGTGATGGAGGGGAAAGATGTACAGTAGTTCAACTATCATGTGCACAATAAAGGTGTGGTCTGAATTAAAATGGTGTGGAAGGTGCTCAAAGAAATGTGAGAGTAAAAGGAAAGAGTAAAAGAAAAGTTCATAACATCAAAAAGGACAAGGACATCAAGAAAAATTCTACAATCCTAAACACACATCTCCAGGAATAAGCAGTAAATCATTATGAACTAATATTCTCCTTCACAGAGGAATTCTTATCAGATAACTTTTTTCCAGGTGTCATGATTATTATCTTCTTGTCTTGTGGCGTGTGGAGACAGTATTTCTTTCTCTTGGATCCATGAGTTCATCCCTTAGGGCAGATTAGGAATAATACGCCCATGACATATCAAAGGGCCTTCACTGGAGAGTGGACAAGTGTGTTCTCCAGAGCTGCAGGGTAATATTCCAACACGCAGCTGGGTGGCGACATGGAAGTCGTCTGATCCTCGGCACCTAAAAGACAGCTGCAGATGTGCAACAGGGATAGGCAGATGTTGCACTAACTGCCACTGTCTGCAACTGAAAACAGGTTATATATATGATTTACACATTGGTTTGCTCACACAGAAAATCCAAAGACAATTCTCCATGAATGAGAACCAGCTGTCAAGCTTACAGAGACAGAGAGAGCATGCACAGGTACGTTGGATTGGATTCAAATTTAAAAAAGGGACAAATTGCACAAAGTTACAATATCGTAAAAAGAGGATTTTCTTATCAATCTATTAATTCCAGAAATCTCTGTCAGTCTGAATGTGGCTCTCATATCCCTAGAAGTGTTCATCATATCAGCATCACACTTGGTACGTGTAGTGTTAAGAAACCCAAGGAAGAGCAGTGTCAAATTTTGTGCGATTTGGACACGTGACATGTTCAATATTAATTTACTTTGAATAAACACGCCACCAGGGCTCTGTAGCAACGTAAGAGACTTTGTCGATCATGACAACAGCTCGTTCTCGACAACACCAGCACCAGCTGATTCTCGAGTTATGTGATCTCTACTGAGTCGAGCTTCACCAAACTTTGAACAAAGAGGTGAACAGCTATTTGTCCAGCTGCAGTGACGTAGCTTCGGGGTCAGTAGACTGAGTCCCTACTTGCCGCGGCTCAATTGCTGCAGGTCACTTTTACACTTTAAGAAAGAGAGCTGCAACCACTGTTACTACAGGTCAAACAGAAGGTTTAGAACGGAAACTGGATTAGTGAAATTTAGAATCTATAAATTAGGCTAAAGTAAACTAAACTTAACTAAACTGTCTGAGAACTGACCTGTAGCCAATAGAGAGAACAGGAAGAAGACTGGGATTTTCTCACCCTTTTTATTTTTTGCACATTACTGAATATGCATCTGCCTCCCTATTAAGACCAGGCCTGCAGCTGCAGCGGTCGAGCTGACCTTTTCCAGTTCCTCCCATGCAATCACAACCATTTTTCCTCCTCTTGCACTGACTGCACCGACTCACTAGGTAGTAAAACATTTTATTACTGCAAACAGATTATATGCGTATGGCTCGATTCTACACTGGCTGCTCTCAGACTGGAAATAAAAAGCGGAAGCCCAAAGTGACACAGCGAAGACGGGCCAGAGGGGCAGACAGATGGAATTGCCATTACATCTGTTATTTCGTGAGACACAAAGCTTGGAGGAAAGGCATTCAGAGAAACTCCTCAGCTTTTATGGGGCATGTCTATAGAGAGCATTTTTTCCAAAGCAATAATTTACAACGTGATTCAGACGGGAGACACTACCTTAATGGTAACGACAGGCATGGCAGTTGAATAACTAACAGCAGAACAAAGACTGAAGAAATTGCAGTTGTTCATGTTCTTGTTGGTTTGAGGATAAAACATTGTTTTCTGTTTATCATATGAATGTAGGTTTTGATGAACATTGGATAACTTCACCTGTTGCCACATAAGGTGGAGGGTCGGGTGCGTCACTAAGAGTGGTTTTCTCCTCTCCAGCCAACGGCATGCTCTCTCCTCCATCAAACATACCAAACACATTCACTGTGTATTTGGTACCAGCTCTGCAGACCAAAAAAACCCAATCATTTTACTTGATATATCAGAAAACATTATTTGAAGCTTATAATACAAAGAGAATGAAAATGAGGACACACCTGAGCTCTTCCAGCACCACAGTATTGTCGTAGGGTCCGACCTGGAGTTCTCCCAGGTCGATGTCCTCATCTGCAGGGTGGAAAATGACCTTGTAGCCCCTAACGTCGCCGGGAGCGTGATCCCAGGTGACACGGAAGCTGGTCTTGGAAGGCTCAGACGTTTGGAGGTTCCTAGGACCTTTGTATGGTGACACTAGAGAGAAGAGGATTGCTTAGTTGAATGACTAAATGAGCAGCAAAGAATATTCAAAAATAAACTAAATACTAATATGTACTTTAATATTGTCTTTTAGTATGAGATGGTTATGATTGGGATGAGAACAGGATTGAGACAATAGACAGAGCAACATTTGTGTTGATGATTGATAGACTGACGTACGTGTTGTTCCCTCTCCTTGCCTCGCTCGGCCCTCTCCGAAACGGTAGACGGGCTGGACAGTGATGTCGTATGTGGTGAGGGGAGTAAGGCGTCGCAGCACGGTGGTGGTAGTGCCACCGGGCACCTTAGCTGCAAGCTGGCGCCCTCCAACCTGGGGTTTGTAGGTAACACGGTAGTTGAGCACATTTCCAGGTGCCGCCTGCCACGTCACCTTCATGCTCTTCTCCGTCTCCTCCGAGACTACAATTGCTCTGCCGGCAGCGGAGACTGCATAGAAGAGGGGAGGGGGGGAACGAAGGTTAAAGCGGAAAGGGAAAATGTGGACTTTGGGCCTCGTTCAGATGGGAATCTGTGCTGAATGTATTTCCAATATACCTTTGGAAATATAAGCAGCATGGCTTTCCTGCTGGTAAGTAAACTAAACAGTAACACGCTTGGCTACCTCACAGTCTTTCATCTGGATATCTGCTCAGTTTCCACATGCGTGTGAACACAAACACACCCAAATATTTCCGATTTTCAGAGGGATACATTAAACAGGCCCAAATTTACGTGATTGATTGTGTTTAGTTGGTGGCTTTTGGGAGCCAGACCGAGATGCCCTGTGAATTTAAGCAAACCCCATAGTTTTCCTTTTTTCCATTGTGTGTCTACAGTGTTTTTTCAATTTTATTTTTGGAGCAGGGAGGGCAAGTGTGAATCGTCAAAGGATTCAAAACAAGCAAAGGAAAATATTCTAAGCGCTCATTTTTATTAACGGAAAAAAGCAGCGCATCCAAGTTTGCCGTGTGTGGCTGGGTCCCCAGAGAGCTGTGATTTGTGAAGAGCACATGAAAAGAGAGAGCCACAGATAGCGGGTGCAGAGTGACGGAAGGAATGAGCAGAGTGAACATTATACACTAACGATGGTTGGAAATCTTTTTTTTTTCCCCTGACGACATTCCATCTCACTAAGTGGTGGACAATGTCCCTCCCCAAATGTTGAGAGTTTCCGCTCAATGTGCTTTTCTCATCCAAGCAAAGTTCAGTCTAACAAGGGGGAGAGGCCGACGTCTATCTGTCCTGCATATCCCAGGAAAACAGGGTGCAGGTGCACTGGACATTACATCACCTCTGTACATACACATGCACAGATTTAAAGATGTGCACGCAAAGTCTCTAACGTCTTGATGACTCAGCCAAGGCGTTAACAGAATATGTGTCTCTGACGGATCTACATAAAAGCCAGAAACGTCTCCTACAGCTGAATTGAATTTCATGAAGAACTCTTTAATCTGCGTCACTCCCCCAGATTCCTCAGTGATGATCCTCTAACGTCCATTTGTGACTGGAACGGACAAATAAAACTTTGAGGTACAAAACGTGTTAATGACAAGAAAGTCTAGACCTGGACTCTTGGCTTGTAAAACGATTACTGTGACAGTTACACATGAAAAACTGTTTAGCTGTCCCTTTGTGGTTTTCATTGGCTTTTATGGTCACAGAGTGAAATCGCATGAACACAACTTCACACTTTCATAATGAGACTTTCAGAAACTGAGAAAGGTGACACAAGAAAGGAGGCGCTTCAGGAAGAGACTAATAAAAACACTCAGAACAAATTCAGAACGAGGCAGATGTAGGCAGTGAGAAAAGAGGAAAATGGAACGATTAAGTGAAGGAGTCAGTTTATGGTGCAGGAGCTACAGCAGCTTAAGTGACTTACCATCCGTGGTTTCCTCTCCAGCCAGGGGCTGGCCCTCTCCGTGGCCATAGCCAGCAAACACAGACACTTGATAGCGTGTCTCAGGGGTGAGGCCGTCCAGAACTGTGGCGGTGGTGTCTCCTGCTATTGTCTTCTCTCCGGTCTCCTCGGTGAACAGAGACTTCCACCTGATCCGGTAATGACGAACGTTGCCGGGAGCCGCCACCCAAGACGCGGCAAAACTGGTGTCTGTGACGTCTTTGGTCACCAAGTCTCTGGGTGAACCGAGCTCTGTGGATAAATGAAACGGAAAAACATTAGCAGAGGTAGAGGTATTAAATACACCTTTGCAAACTGGATACGGAAAGTTGGTAGTGCTGCAGGTTTTATCTAGTTTCCCTAAACAAATTTCTCAGGATTTTCTTTGTTTTGATTTATTGCGATGAATAATAATTGAACTAAGATGGTGGTGTTAAAGCCGAACTACAAAAATACCCCAACCCTCCTCCAGCTCAGTGAGGGCTTTATCCAGGTGGTGTTAATTTATAATGAAGATATAGAAATATTGTAGGTTGGAGGAAGTAGGTTGTGTGACACAAAGGTGGGCAATGGAACGAACCCCAGCGATAAGCCACCAACAGTTACTCATCCGTAACCTCTCAGGATCAGTTTGAACAACCTGATCTTCTCCCTTCTTAATCAGAGACCACTGGAAAAATATCTGCAAAACCAATCACAAATCCCATATCCACCCCAGCGCCTCTCCCAGTAGCACTTTATTTTTCCATTGAAACAGAGGAAACCAGAGCCACGAAAGTGTGCTTGCTACAAATGCAGATGGTGCGCTCCCTCTCTCCTTTCCCTCCTTCGCTCGCTTTTCCTTAGAGATCGTCATGAAAGGAGACAGGCATAAAAATAGGGTGGAGGGGGATTTTGCGGTGGTGTTTCGTATTGAGCAGCCAGCACATGCTTGGTTGAGAGGGATGCCCATGTTGAGATGGACTCCCAACAGTCTGGCTGCCATATAGAGGAGCTGCATCCACCACAGGAAGATGGGCTTTGCCGCACGTATCCTCCTACACAACCACTGAGATCGTGATCCTCGCTCGAGCCCCTCAGGCCCTACATGCCAGCACCTAATGACAAAATAATCACAGGCTGAGCGAGGCTGCGCCCCGCTGGGTGGTCTCTGTCAAACCCCATTCATCAGACTGAGGTTTGACAGATATAAGTACGATTTCTTTTCTTTTTTTTAAAAGCCAAATGCAGAGAATGAGATGCACCACAAATCTTCCACAAGTCCCACAGATTGTCATTTGGAAAATTTAAGAGAACTCTGAGCACAAAAGGCAGCCACTGTGTCCATCTGTCACCCTGTGAGTCCGCATCAGCATCAGTCCATCACAGAGGAACTGGAAACGGATCTGAACAGAAAACAGAGCAGCACCCGGCCAAGCAGAGCAGAGCATACTGATCCCTCAGACCAAAGGCCAGATAGGAAGAGTGATGGCCGCGAAATCAGACTGATGAAGAGTTCCAGATATTGGAGCACCATGAAAACAGTGAAGACTACTAATAAATACCCGGATCATTCTGTCTAAAAGGTTCTAACTGCCAACTGCACAGGATGAACCTGACTGACTTTCACAACTGTGTGTGAACCAAGGACAAAAGGATCAGAAGAAAATGACTTCTGCAGGCAGTGGCTCCCTTTTTCTCGATACCTGCAGACAAATGCTTGCATGTAGTATATTTATCCTACCATTATCTATGCCTCTTATCCTTTGAGGGGGGGGGGGGGCTGGACCCAATCCCAGCAGACCTTGAAGTGGCGGTGTACACCCTGGACAGGCCGCCAGCATATCACAGTACAAACAACTTTTCACACTCACATTCACACCCTCATGCAATATAGAGTCTAAAATTAACCCAACCCCCCAACTGCATTGCTTTGGATTGTGGGAGGAAGCCGGAAACTCCACAGGGAGAACAAACAAACTCCACACAGAGAGACCCCGGCTGCACCTGGAGCCTTCTTGCTTTGAGGCAACAGTGTTAACCACTTAACCACCATGCTGCCCCCATGTAGTATGTCCATAAAGAAGATACAAAAATAAAAATGCTGAATCTCCTTGTCTAAGTTTATTTCTCAAGGCCCCTCTAACTGCATCCCGCCCTTCAAGGAGAGGGCCACTCTCAAATTAAGACCTTGGACGAGGCCTGATCACAAATTCACACAAAAGCCTCGCCCATTTCTCCACAAAACCACATATGACACAACTGAAAATCATCAAGGAGATAGAAAGAGATTAGTGCTGAGCATGTGCTGACATAACCTACGGATCTGCAGCCGAAGACGCCTAAAGCTTCAAAGTAGAAATGACTGCACATGTTAAGTAACATCAGTGTGAGCAGCCAGAAGAAACTGCACAGTTAAGGTACTAGCCTCCCAGCAATATCCAATTTTTAAAAAATAGACTCAGGAGTTATTTTGATCTCAGTATGAAAAAGCTGAATTTAAAAACTGAACCCCAAAATCACTGCAGGAAATGCACTGTTCCCTCAAACTGCCATCTCAGCACTGGCATCCCACTTCAGTTTTCCCTTGTATTGCTCTTGGTTCTAATACTGTACGTCTGAGACACAAAAATGAAGCCTTCAGTGTCTCTGTGCCAACGTTGCCCATCTCTGGTTTTTTACCTCAAAAGACCTTCAGAGCGAAGGAGAAAAAAAGAGCCTGGCACAGCTTAAAAGTTTGCAAAGGCATCACTTTGAGAGGAAATCAAAGCAAGATGCTACGTTTTCACCTGGTGTTGTATTGTGCTGCTCTGCGAGTTAAAGACAGTTTTGTTTTTGTGCCAGAGGCACATGGGAAAACATTTGCAGTGCAATTTAAGTAATTAGTTATTAGAGAGATGGGTACAATGGCTCCTTCAGGGGTTTGAACATGTGACCTCTCGATTTATGGGCTGAGCTTCACTCGCAAAGCCACCCTGAGGCAACCCGGTTCACATTTCTGAACAGACTTTTTTTTTCTATTCGTCCTCACCCTCTCTCTGCCTCTGCCTGTCCTCTGCCCCACCCTGGAGGAAGACAACCAGACGGCTCTCCCCCGAGACCAGACAGACAGCTCACACGCCTTTTCAAGGTCCTCGTAGGTAACATCTTCCACATGTCGGATAAAACGGCTTCTTCCTAAGTAAATAACTTTGGCCATGTTTGTGTATAATATTGGGACGTTCATCCAAGCATTCCCCTTAACACCTTCTCTGTCCTCCTTCTGAGTTATTTCAGGATGTTTTAATTCTGTCCCACTCAGTGCTTCTGGACTGGCGACCATCCACCGTCATAGCCACAACGGATGGCTTTGTGTGAGCCACTGTCTCCTGGTTCTCGCCTACATGAACTTCACAGGGGGGGGGCACCCAACATGAGTGGCACTCAAAACAATGAGATCAGTGTTGAAGCCTGCTGATGTCATGACAGATTGACAGAGCTGGCTAAACAAAGTGCTTTGTCATGGAGCTTCTTTTTTCCTGCGGGGGTGTGTTGCCGATGACAGCACAGAAATGACCAGTGGAAATTAACTGTATAATCAAACCCAAACCATTTGGTGAATGTGGGAAAAGAAAATCCCTTTTTTTCAGACTCTTACACTCATCAAAATGTAAACAAAGATCCATTGTACTGGTTGTGAGTTGAAATTTTGTCAATTCTAGAGTATACAGTACGAGCCAATATGTGGTATTATGCAACCTAGAGCACAGGTCCATGTGGTCTGCAATAAATCGCTTTTGAATAGGAACAGACTGTCTCTACCCATTCTACTCAACACACATTATGATGAATAGAAAATCTTTGGATGGGTCTGTGGCTTCAAACTGCTTTCAGAAGGGAGTCCAATTCAAGGCGAGCTAAGACTGCAACTGTGCCGTTTTTATCTTGGCGCACAAAAAGATGAATAAAACACAGGAACTGACTGATTTTTAAGACAAGACAATAGAGCGGTCATAACTAATAACCTCCAAGCTTAAGCCTTTGGTTTCACTGGCAAGTGGACTGGACAGATTTTGGGAACAACAAATCACAAAATGTCCACAGAACCAAGAATATAAATTCCTTAATTCCAGTTTATCTTCTCTTTTAAAATGAAATTACGAATGTCATAAACTCCGTTCTGTGGACATTTTACGATTTGTTGTTCCCAGCGTCGGGACTGAATGGAGAAAGAAAGCTTTTTGCTTTTAGGCACCTAATGCAGACTGATTTTCAGCTTCAAAACCTAGAAGAGTGGAACTAATGTTAATGTTATTAATCTATATCTTTGTCTGTTATTTTATTTCACTGTTGAAACTGTGTTCCTGCTATTCTTTGCCAGGACAGAAATCTCAATGGGACTAACCTGGTTAAATAAAAGCTTGTGAATTGAGATTGATTGAGAGTTTGAAGAGTTGAATTGAGAATAGAACTTGAGTAGAGGTTTCTGACACAACTTCACCTGCTTCCAAGGTGCACTGAGAAGAGGAGAAAAGTCTGCAGAGGTCAAAGCTCCAGCGACACTTGCAGTAAATAGAACCACTTGTTAGACTGACGTGTTTCGGCTTGGGGGGTCATCTGGACCATAACAAGGGCCACAAGCCAAAAACATTTGACCATGATGACCCTGGTGAGGCCACATGCCAAAGTGCGTGACTCTAACAATAAAGTTGTTTTATGTACTGGAATTGTTGTTGGAGTTTTTACCTCTTAGGCTTATCCGACAACAAACATTATCTTTAAACCAAGCAAATGACCCCATTTTAATGCGAAGTCGGATTCAGAGGCAGAGGTGGGCGGATCATATTGGGTCAAACTCCCCCCTTATAATTAATTGCCCACATAAGTGAACTCTTTTCATTTCACACAAAATTTACTGGTTTTGCAGCCACAAGTGGAGTTGACAATTAATTACATTAATAATTATTAACCCACATTTCTTAAAAACCACTGTTAAACTACAAATCATATGTCCCAAGCAGGCCAAGATGTGAAGCTATTACTAGGCAGGCATATGGACATCTGTTCCATAAGTTTTCTAGGTTTACAAGCATCCCCCAACCATTTCCACTTCACTGCCTTCATGGGCAGTAGAACCACCCTAACCTACAGTCTCTGCCAAAAAACATTACATTAAGTGCCTCATTCCTGTCTTTTCCCTTATAACAACATCCCATATACTCGACCAAGCTTGCAAAGTAATTCTGATGGAGTCGCCTGTGAGAAATACCAGATACTACATTCTTCAAAGGACTTAGTGGCAGACAAATGACCTAATTTCAGCAGTTTTACACTATGCAGCACTTAAACTCATAAATACTAATCAAGGACAAGGTTTTCCTAAACATGCATGCCTGAATCCCGGAGGTTTCTTGGCGCTCGAAAAGAAGCTGAACACAATTACATTTGTCTATTCAGAAGTTCAACTTACTGAGTCCACAGCCATAAAGCATGCTTCACACTTTTGTCACACATCATGCTTCAAAGCTTCCAAGTTAGACATTAGTACTGTGACTTCCTCCCTTACCTTCTAAGGTGGTTCCTGTGCCCAGGAGAGGATCGCCCAAACCGGAGGAATAGCGAGCGCTGACGAACAGCTCATATTCAGTGGCCGGTTTGAGGTTCTTCAGCATAGCCTGGGTAGTATCTCCTTTGACAGATATCTCTTTCCTCTCGCCCCCCTCAGCAGGTTTAAAGGCGATGCGGTACTGGAGGACATTTCCTGGAGCAGCCTGCCAAGCCAGCCTCATTGTAGATATGGTCTCATTGAAAACACGGAGGTCACGAGGAGAGCCGCGGACTGAGGGGAAACAAAAACGGATCAGACACAAGTTTCACAGGACTGTTTAGCACATGCTGTAAACAAATTATTTCAAAATCCAGAAGCTTATCTGACTCACCTTCCTTTGTGGTCCCATCGACCTGCATCTCGTCCCCTACAACATTAGCATACTCAGCAGCCACGGACACACGGTAGGTGGTGATGGGGAAAAGCTCCTGGAGGACTATGGCTGTCTCTGGTCCATTGGTCTGTGCCTGCAGAGACTCCCCACCACCACTCAGTGGAACGTAGGTGAGACGATACCTGATCACTGAACCCGGAGCACTTATCCAAGACACCCTAAAACTGTTTGTTGTCTCTTCTGAAACTCGTAGATTTCGTACCGTCCCTTGCTCTAAAAAGAAAATCATATTACGGTTGCTAAATTTTCTTGTTTTGATTATTTTAGCTGTATCAGGTAAAACAGAGTAAATCTTTCTTACCTTCAAGAGTGGTCTCTTCGCCAGTCAAAGGAAAACTGTCTCCTTTTTCATACTGGGCGAAGACGTTGACTTCGTAGGCAGTGACAGGGTAAAGGTGGGGAAGAACGGCTGTGGTGGTGCCACCAGGCACTGCCATGGAAATGTAGTCTCCAGTGACATCCTCAGCCTTACGGAAACGCACCAGGTAAGACAGGACATTGGTAGTAGGGGCAATCCAAGTAGTACGGAAGCTTCTGGAGGTGATTTCAGAGAAACCCAAATCTCTGGGTGGAAGCAAACCTGAAAAATAAAACTTATTTGAGAAATATGCAGCGTATGGACCCTAATCTTGTGCAAGTCACTCTACCATGATCATATTTCAGCTACTGTAGCTGACTATTATTCTTTTTTCCTCTCTTTCCATTGCCTCGGGCATGGGCATTAGCTTTAATTAATGGGGGAAAATAGCAAAGTATTGTTGCAGATGGCAAAGTTTAAAAAAAGATTTTTAATCGGGCATGGAATGGTACACTCAGTAATTGGTCTGTGTTTTGAGACTACAAGCATCAATAAACAAATTGTGCAGTGTAAGGAAATTTTACCACTGTGTGACCACAGCTCCATTCTCTCTCAGAGCTGAAGGGGGCTTCTGAATCATAAGCATGGTCAAGTAAAAAGAAAAACTAAAAAAATTGTTTTTCTAGTCGCTGCTGTCTTTTGGAACTGTGAGTGATAACAAATGGCGTGATAGCATCATTCCAAAAGCATGCATGTGGTTTTGTGGTATGTTTACTTGTGGGGGGAGTTGATTAAATTTTGCTGGTGCCTTGCCTGAAGGCAATTTACACTGTATAATGCTGTGTTTTACTTTTTTCTTGATTGCATTGGCTTTTTGCCACCAACAGACAGTCAAATGGTGCAGTGTCTAATAAAGACAGTATGGACCAACATGGAGCTACAAACAAACTTAGCAAATGGCAGTCGTCCAGAATACATGTCAAAAAGTTATATCATGTGGCTGGAAACACTTAGCATGTTAAGAGTTTCCATCCTCATTCTTACTTCTCTTTTTGATGTTGAGTAGCTCCTGTTCAATCCTCAGACAGATGGACTGAGTCAGCTCCTTGGAAATCCTCTGGAAGGCATCGAAGTCCTCCACCTCAAAGACGTGAGATTGTGATGGGGGATTAGCAATGGCTTCCAACTCAGACCTCACTGCATCCTTCACACCAACGGCAAAGATCTCCACATCGATATTCCTCAGGTTGGTGGCCGCATCCTTAAAAGAGTCTGATGACTTTCCGTCTGTGATCAGGACCATGACACGGGGAACATTTTGCCTCGCACCACGCGCAGAGGTAAAGATCTTCTCTCTGACGTAGCTCATTGCCCTGCCAGTGTTAGTGGAGCCTCCGCGGTAGGGGAAGCTGCGCACAGCTTTCACAACTGAGCTGAGGTGATGGTGGGTGTTGAGGGCAAACTCAGTGTGTGGATCACGACTGTACTGGACCAAGCTAAGCTGGACCTTGTTGGGGCCAATGTCAAAGGAGTTGACCAGAACCTCCAAGAAGGCACGAACTTTGGCAAAGTTTTGTAATCCAATACTGTATGAACCATCAACAAGAAGGACCACATCGGCCTGCACATCTACTCCCAGGGAGCACTCTTGAAAAATACAAGAAAGCATGGGTTAATTAAAGGCTTTGTATGGCTTACATAATGAAACAAGGTGACGAGTGAGGTTCTTCAAGTAAATCTATCCTAAGAATCGTCAAGAAATTCTGATGTGTCATGCCTAACCACTTCATCTTACCTGTTGACACCTTGACAGGTTGGGTCTTTTCCATCGCCATGATGGGTTCACTGGGAGTCAGACCTTTTAGGGCGTACAAGGTGATTTCATACTCGGTGTCTGCGGAAAGGTCACGGACGTTGATGGATGTCTGAGTCGATCCTATGTACAGTTCCTGGCGTTTCAATCCAGGTAACATGGGGCTAAGGGTGAGCTTGTAGCCTGTGATTTCACCCAGGGAGGGATCCCATGTCACTCTCATTGACTTAGATGCGATTTCTGTGACTTGAAGGTTCGCGGCTGGCTCCACCACTGAGAGGAAGATGAGAAAATGTTGGGTTGGATAAGGTAAAAACTACAGTAGGAGCATTAAATGGAAAAACTGCATGTATTATAACACATGTTCAATGAAGATCATTTGACTCACTTTCTTCTCCGCTGACAGCTGAACTGAGCTGGTCATCGACGCCGGAGCACACCTCTGTGATGATCTTTTTCTGCACCTCTTGGATCAGGTCAAAGTTCGGAACATTGTACACATGTTTGTTGTGAGGTGTGGAGGCCATTTCCCTGAGCTCATCCTCATCGGCTCCTTTGATACCTGAGTGGGAAAATGTGAAGTACAACAATGTCAACTTACTTTTTATTAAACTTTCATCTCACCGTCTGCATTACAGATGTGGAGGACCATTGACGGACAGTTTAAGAGCATTGTGTATGATAGATAAAACAAAAGTTCCTCACTTTTAAATATCTAACAAAGAACAATCAGTGGAAAATCAAATGGTTGCCAAGGACAGGCTGACTTTCACATGGTGGAGCACAGTTCAAGAAAACCCTGAATAATAAACCATACCTAGGACAAATATTTCCACTCCGATGTTCCTAAGTCTTTTAGCATGCTCCTCCACTGGGTCCTGGGATTTTCCATCGGTGATAATCATGGCTACCTTCGGAAAAGCTTTTCTGGATCCAGCTGCCTCCGTGAAGATGTTCCTCAGCAGGAAATCTATGGCATCCCCTAAAGACAGAAATGTGTATTTAAAGAAATACTGCACACTTAAATGTATTTTTTCGAGTTGTAAGCTAAATTATATGGCTGTTCTCTGATAAAATACATCAATGTTGGTTTTAATATATCATT
This sequence comes from Hippoglossus hippoglossus, assembly GCF_009819705.1. Classification (NCBI taxonomy): domain Eukaryota; kingdom Metazoa; phylum Chordata; class Actinopteri; order Pleuronectiformes; family Pleuronectidae; genus Hippoglossus; species Hippoglossus hippoglossus. The sequence goes on from NC_047172.1 coordinate 16,548,504, forward strand.
TATTACCAAATTGATTTAAAAAAACAAAACTACATTTATGGGTTTAACATGGCTTACAACGCCACCTGGTATTTCGAACCAAGGTACAAGACGGTCAACCATTTAGAGTCAACCATTTAGGACGTCATGACATTTATACATATTTGTATTTAAACAACTTTAAGGTTATATCAGGATGTGCAAGCACCTTACCTGTCATTGTATTCCCTCCCTTGTAGGGCAGGGAGCTGATGGCTTGCAGCAGGTCACCTCTCCTGGTGTAACGGGTGAGGGAGAACTCTGTGCGGGTGTCTGTGCTATACTGAACCACAGCCACCCTTGTCTTGTCCTCGCCAACGTCGAAGGCCCCAGCCAGGGCGCTGATGAAGCTGCGGATGTGCTTAAAGTTTTCCCTGCCAACGCTCCATGAGCCGTCCACCAGAAAAACCAAATCTGCTATTGCACTGACCGAACACTCTGCAAAACAGATATTGATATTGGAGAAATTAGATAGTCAGTCAGAAGAAGCCAACAGAAGCATTTAGAAGTTATGCAACACATTTTGACTGATTTAGATTAGGAACAGTTTGGGTTTTCCTAACGTGCACATCAAGTTAGATGGACTTTCAAGCCAAAAATGTGCCAGTTAAGGTATAGCAGCAATAGCTCGATCTTGGAACAATATTTTCAAACTGGTCCATATCTTCTCCTGTCTGTTTGAATGAAATCAGATCCTTGACAGATAGTTGGATATGCATTCCATTCTGACATCAAAGATAACATCAACCAGTGCCAAAGAAATCGGGCTGTAAACCCATTCCAGCAGTCAAAAATGTGGCTTTATAGACCCGTAAAGTTCAAATCCTATAGAGCTTTAAATCACAGATGGAATTCATTGAAACATTAAAGATTCTAACTTTGCTGAAATAAATTGGCTGGGCCTATGCGGATGTACTTTAATCCTCATTCCAGTAGGTCTCAATTATTCACATCTTAGCCTTGAAAAGGAGTCTTTCTTTCTTAAAGTTCCCTGGTCGTTAAACGTTAAAAATAATGGCCTCAAAGCAGAGGAAGGGAGGTTACAGGGTCCTATCATCAGATAAGTGACCATGTCAATGACCACAGATAAGTCTCATGACATGAGCTGAAGACAGTTTGAAAAGGAGACGTCTGATTATGAACTTTGCCACATCCTTTGACAGATTAAGGTCCGTGGACCCCCAGGGGTCCGTGGCACACTGCCAGGGGGTCCTAGAGAAAATTGATCCATTAAAACTATCAGGATAAAAGGAATCTATGTCTTCAGTCTCATGTCTTTCTAAGTCTCATGTTGTAGCTAAGTAGACGTGTAAAGGCAGTAGGCTATGCCAAAGTATCCCAAGGGACATACATGAGGGGGTCCCAGGAATGTTTTCTATCTTGTCGGGAGTTCTTGGCTCAGATAAAAATTGAGAACCTCTGGTTTAAGGGACAGAACTTGCGTCTAAAGGTGGCACAATGAAGACATCATTGCCTGACAACCCCCTCCTCCTCTTCCCCTCCTCTCTGTGACACATAACAGAACCCCTGTCTCAATTTTTTTTAAATATAGACAGGGGTTCAAATGCCGGGTGGTTTCAATTAAAAGAACCTGATGTGTGACCTCCCAGTCACTGTCGCAACCCTGCCTGCTCACCCTGTGACAACCCTGGCAGAAGGTAAAATATCCGCCTGAAACAAATTGTTCCAGAGGGAAAAAAATACTATGATGATGGATGAGGGGAAAAAAAACTTTTTTTTTTAAAAATAGGAAAGCCATCTCTGTTCAGATTAGGGTTGACACCACAGTAAACATACTCACTGAGGGCATCTGACTTTGGCTTCCTGACTCGTGTGCTGGTGTTACTGGACTGGACTGAAACACAGGAAACACTTGGTGAGTTTGCACATCGCAGCACATTGACGCTTACTGTGTGCTTTTTCACAGCGGAAAAGGGGGGGGAAGAAAATTAACACTTCGTAAAAGGGATCAAAACCACATGCACACAACAACACACATCTTTATGCTGCATTAGCTTTTAACAGTGAGCAATTGAAAAGTCGGTAAACAGACTCTTTCCTCCCAAAGAAAATAACTTACAATTGCATATTGGTATATTTTTCACGAATTACCTACATCGACCTAATGCGAAGTCTGTACTTACTGGTCAGTTGCCCAAAGATGGGAATACTCTCCTCTGACCCATAGAATGAGTTAATGGACACAGAGTAGTCCAGATCAGGGGTCAGGTCAGTGATTGAGGTTTTAGTGGCATAGGCATCGAGGGTTAAGTCTCTTGATGGTTCATCTGGGAGAAGAAATCAAGTGGTACATCAGCTCTCAGGTTGCAGCGTGTGTATTTTCTGTGTGCATATACTGTATGTGTTTATTTATAGTGTACATTGACTCCATACTGACCTGCATCTGACACAACTTGTATTCTGAAGCCCTGTATGTTTGACGAGGGTCTCACCCATGACATTTCCACTGTGTTTTCATTTAGAATTTTAAATTTCAAGTCTGAGGGAGGTTCCACTGCAAGGAAGAGAGACACAGCGTTATATCACAACAAACGTGATGGTTGTGTATAGTGATGGTTCTATATGTCGTGATCAGATCAAACAGTTTTAAATCAAGCATTCACATTGATCCCAACGACAAACACTTCAGGACTGAAGTGGACTTTGTTCGTTGTTGGGGACAGACACACAGCACCGTTGTGACAAAGTAGAAAAAACACGTAACAACATAAAAAATTAAATAAAAACTGGGTGAGAAGCCATTTTGGAGCAAAATGACATTTGTTTGAGTTGCCCGACCAAGATTGGCCAGCAATTCAAGCACCGGCATACACGTTGTGTGTGTGTATGCCGACATGTGCACAACTCCATACAAACTAACCAAAGTGCAAACACTGATTGAACCATCCAACACATGCTGAGTGCAGTCATTACAACGCATGCCCTGACCACACACACTAAACCGCTTTTATGATAGAGCTGATCTCAGAATTAAGGAGAAAAAAAACACAACACTGACTTCATTCTTCAGTTACTGATTATACAATGGAATCAAGGTTGCCATGAAGTTGTTGAAGTAACACTTGACATAATTGAACACCATATGTTATATATACGTTGTATATAAACATATTTCGGAGACAAAATAAGTGGTTTTGAAGCTTATTTGGCTGAGACACTTGAGTGGCACACATCCATTGCAAACCTTTTAAAAAGAATACACAATTTGTCACTGGAGACTCTTGTGTACTTTTTCATTGGCAGCATACTGCATGAGAAGGCATGAGAGATCAGTATTTCTCCAGATGTGCTATAATAGAGGAAGTGTGTACCTTACGATAAACACAGGAAGAACATAAACGGTGTGACAAGACCACACGGCTTCACGCCGAGCTGACGTGATCGCAGCGTCATGCATCATGTACATGATAAAGTTGTTTGGTTCAACAACTTTGATTGACTGGACAGTAGTTTCCATGTACAGTTGGGACCACACAGACAGAGATGACAAACATATTTTAAAATGATATTCTTTCTGTCTCGCAGCTTCAGCAGCTGGGAGCTCATGTTAGGTAGCGGAAAGTGTGTTAGCATTTAGCACTATATTTACACTACATTTACATGCATGAAAGTCACATCAGAGCTGACTCTAAAATCGCAAAAATTACGTTTTCCTTAAATAAACTGCTGTCATATATGTAATTTAACGATTCAACTAAATTCTTGATATGTTACATGCAATTCTCCTCAAAAGACTACTCTAGGGCACCTCAGGGGCCAATCAGATCTCAGCTGGGGCTAGTGCCCCCCTGGCCCTGGCCCTGGCCCTAGATCCGCCCCTGAGAAACACCAATTTTCTAAATTGGTGTTTAAAGATCAAATTTGTTCTGAAAAACAAAAGAAGTTTCGTAAGAATGTTATAGCCGTGAATGAAATTAGCTTGATGTTATCTGCACTAACTTAAGCACTAGGAGGTTAATCCACAGTGGCAGCAGGAGTCCATGCAGGAGATAGGTGAGGTGTGAGCACAGAGCTTTGCCAAGTGGCTGTAAAGTAGAAGAAGAAGGGCAGTGGGAGAGCAAGAATATCATTGTAAAATACACTTCGGAGGATGAAGCCACAGCTTGGGACACACTGAATGCACAGGCAGATGACAAACAGGAGCCCACTAAATTATTGAAAACACTGGGATTTGGAGGATCACCAACCTGGCATATCAACTTGATGGGCCGTGTTCCCACTGAACTCTCCATGAGTACTCATCTCCAACACCAAATGGTAAGGTGTGTGTGTGTGTGTATGTGTGTGGGGGGGTGGGGGGGTCGCAGCATAGGCTGGCAGCAAATTGGGTAGTGGAAAAAGTTTCGACCGGTGCCCACTTGAACGTTATGTATGCACCTTCCACTTCTGTTTCAATTTGTTATCATTTCTTTGACCACATGTGCTTCTGGTTTTAAAATATTCTCGAGGAACAAAGGAGGTTTTTGTCCAAAAGAAAAAAATATATATATATAGAAATATAGAAATCTCTGGTTTGTTATTTGGATCTTGTGGTTGCTATTGTTATACGAATGTCTGTCCCATCAGGACCTAATAAAGGTCCCTCCTGGCTCCGAGGGGCCAGACTCTGGCTACTGTTCTGTTAGTAACCTCTGTCTTCATCCAGCCAGCTCTCCTGGCCTGCAGCTCCTGCCAGGAGGAGAGACCAGCACGGAGGAGGAAAGAGCTCCCACTCTCCCAAAAGAGGCAGGACAGACGCCAAAGTAATTCCACAACATGTGCTGACATTAAACATTACTACATATTAACTTTCCATATGTATTGCAACTCAGCGTTTTGGTGGGTGCCCGCAAAGAAGCCCGAGAAAGGCTCTTTGTCTTCGGGCTGTCTGAGGATTAATTTGCTCTTCTCGTATTTCATCTTTCCATTCCGTTAGCGGAGATATGTGAGAATTGACGTTCGACTCCTCTCGCCCCGGCCAGGGAGCTTTCAAAGGGGAGGGGGGAGGGGGGGAAATCAGAAGTTTTCCATACAATATTTCCATAATTGTCATTATCCGGACTGAAATGTTTGCATATGAAATTACTTTGAGTCACTTTCTGTCAAATCTAGTGACAGATTGTTAACAGTGTGCGGCTGGCTGCTGTGACATGCACAGAAAATGTATTTAATTACCACTAAAACAGAAACGTATGAGCACAGATCAGAGCTGGAAAGTAACAGAGTTGTGCAAGTAAATGTCTTTTTTAAGTTAATGGATTTTCTTCAGACGTTTCCATGTGTTCTACCAATAAAGTTACATTATGGATCCAGTGTTGAATTATAGATAAAACACTGGACCCATAAAAAAAAAAAAAGGGACAATTCTGAACTTGAAGCTTCAACTTTCACTTTTGTTACTGACATCAAAATAAATCTTTTTTTAACAGCCTATTGAGTAAATTATTTAAATCACTGCGCTCCACTTCCACTATTGTTCTATTTCAGTTGTTGCATAAGTGATTTAATGACTTGAAACACAGTTTTTACTTGGTGCTGAAACCAAGAATCTACTACAAGCTCAACAGGCCTGTTAAAACATCTCTGAGGGAAACATTACAGCACGAAATTAGTTTTGTTCTACTTTTAGTGTGTTTAATACATTTAATCAGATAATTGAAACAAAACAACCGTTAGTGAGCTTGGTCTCTTCTATATGCGCCAAATGGGAATGAGATAATTGCAGCTGCAGAATTGGTTTAAACGATTTGAATTGCAGCTTGAATACGTGTAAAGTGGATTTGGAGTTTACATCAAAGCCTGTGATGAGATCAATCTGACGCTACAAATGAGGGATAAAGTCATGACAGTCATCAAACAATCAAACAGTTCAAAAGTCACATTGTCAAATACCATACACATGACATAAGAATAACTTTATTCAGCTTATTAATACAAATGTTTCAACGTAAAGTAACAAACTAATCATAATGCAATCAACCAGTGGAGGTAATAGGTGAAAGAAGAGAGGGAAGAGATGTAGAGACAGGATGATGTAGTATGTATGTATGTAGGCGGAGGCCAGGTGGTTTCATTTACCTTGGGCATCTATGGAGGATAACAAGGCTGCGAGGAAGGCCGCAGTGGCCAGTGACAGCCCTATCTTCATGTTTGGACTCTGAGGGTCAGCAGCTCATCAATCACTCTGAGAACAAAGAGATACAATGAGTTCAAGCTGCAGATCTGCAGCTCAGCGTGGGGCCGTGACCGACGCTCAACCACATGTACGCACCGCAGCGTCCAGTCGGTCAGATCCACACAGAACGGACAGTATGCCTTGGACTTAGATTCCATTGTATTCACATGCAACATGCACAGTGGAGATAAACGCTCTCCTGAAATGCCTTTTTAATGAGGAATCCAGATTGACAGCTCTCATTATTTCCTCTTTGTTCCATCATGATAACAAAAAGTGCAAGAACCATCTAGACTCGCTTACACAACAAGGGCCACACCTTGTTGCCTCCAGCTGACGCACACACCCAAAGGTAGACGCTTGTACTAACAGCTGTAGGACTTAAATAGGGAGAAAAAAAACTCTTTCATCTGCTTTGACTTAACTGGAGGCCCACTGCTTTCTAGCTGTCTTTAACCGCAAAGCATTTATGAATGTTTGGCGCATACCGTATTTAATCTGTGTGATCCCATCTGTTTTAACAACTGCTTATTTTGTTGTTACCTGTACACTTTTAACATCCATTTTTCTTCCTGTTATGCACAAGTTTATTTTCACAAAGTTTATTATCACACTGAAGCTCACTGTCGTCTCATCTATGGTTCACACTGACTTTCGCCCCTGAAGGGATGGAGGTCTGCATGAAATACTGTGATATCAGAGGTCACTTAATGGTTTGTTTCATGCGTCTGAATGTATAAAATGTATTGCCCTCACCGGAGCCTCTTAAGTAAAAAGGCATACAACTTTGTGCCATTATAGCATAAACACTCTAAACTCTACATATATTTCTATTTTCTACATGTATTTATTTTTGACTTTTTTCACATGTACTCATCTAACGCCATTAGCAGACTTAGTTGATTAATAATATATTTTAAAAATAATTAGAGGGGGTCTTTTAGCTATAAATGTTAAATTGAGCCCGTTCACCCACACAGTAGACTCTAGTCTGACCCCAGCTTCTCTAACCTTTAACCACAGGCTTTGCACCCCGCCTGGTGCAAAGGCAAGAAAACTGCAGCTGCAGGGACCTTTAAAACTTTTTTAAAAAATGACTCAATTACACATAATTAATAATAAATAATAATAAATGCTAATACACAACATAACTTACAATGATTCTAAATTATTACTGAAGTGTATTTTCAGTAATAATTTAGCTTCTCTGTGATTTTCATTAAATTCACTTCTGTGTAATGAAAACGAAAAAGTAATTTAGTTGATGTCAAATTACGCATTTAAAGCCCACATATATCAAATTATTGCAGAGTGCACTGTGGCACAAAACTGGCACAAAAGTTTTTTTTTTAAATTGTTACAAAATATAAAATGTCTTTTCTTTACAATGCCACAGTAACTAATAATTTTCTGTGAATGAAAAGTTAGTCTACTCACCAATTCAACCCCCCCTAAAATACCATGAACAGACCAAATGTTGAGAGTAGCCTGTTTGAAGCCTCCTCCTGTGAGAGTGAGTAACAGACTGAGGCAGAACCAAGGTCTCCTCTCCGCCAGCAGATGTCTGACAAGGAAAAGCCTCCAAGTGGGAAGAATCTTTCCACCAGCAGCTACTTAACAAGGGGGGCAGTTCCCAGCTCTCAATTTACCATCAGATGGGCTTCTTAGGAAACCTGCCTGTCACCAAGTGTCCCCCCTCCCCTCTAATGCTGATCCACTGTTTGGAAACTTTACTTTTTCTTTTCTCTTGCATTCCTCTGGTGGCTTTAATGAGTTTCCAGTAGCAGCGTGACTTCACAGCAGTGGGCACAGACAACACTGACAGGGGGAAGTGTTTCATATGTGCAACAGGCAGCTTTAAATTTAAATGTATTACCTTTCATTTCAACTGGAATAAAAGTTCAATATTTGGCTTTGTAAACAGAAATTAATCAGTGTAATCCTAGAGCAGGTTTATTTATCTTGAAGAGCTTAAATACTTAAAGACAGAAGGACAGAGTAGTCACATGAGACCATTTACTTCTAGTTGGTTTAAAATGAACTTTTGTTGGGAAAGGAAAAAGGATTTCAGCAACAGATTTATCCTGCTCCTCACAACCACTGGCTGACTGGTTTCTACTGCTCCCTGATGGTCACAGTTAAGACCTACACTATATACGTACATGTTGGGGTTGGTGACAGAGATCTAATCTAACCTGGTTAAAATCACATCAGTTAGAAAACGGACGACAGTCTCACACTAAACTCAAACTCTGGGTATAGAATAAAAAACATGTCTTGATATGTAAACTGCATATAAAGCAACATTTACCAAACAGCTACAGCAGGAATCAGGTTTTAAAAAGTGCAGTTTAATATTTGTACTATCAATAAGTAACGATTTCCATCATGAAATAATGATATTATCATTGATAGGACAAATAATTTCCCAAAGTACAAGCAGAGAGTTGATGAAATAGCATCTTGCACAAATATAATAATAATAATAATAATATTAAAGTCTTTTTGCACAGTCCTGTTTCACTGTGACTTCCTAGTCACTGCAGCAGTAAACAGCTCATTTCCGCTCCCTGTGGAGATGTCAACTATAACAGATGGGTCCTAGACAGAGCTGCAGGCAAATGACCAAGACTTCAAACAATTACTTTATGATTCATCTAGTCAAAGGAATTTTATTTATTTTCAGTAATAACATTAGGGAGCCGAATGTGTTTTATCCAAAAAGGAAAAAAAGACAGACATCTGAAGTGAGCCTGACTCATCAAATCTCAGAGGAATGCTGAAATACCAAACACACAGAGTCACAGTGACTCTGTGGAGCCGCGTGTCCTTTAACCCGACCTCCAGATGAATGTAAACTACTATCCTCCTGTTAAAGAAAGCAAATAGAGAGAGACCTCACGATGACGGTGATAATTTACACTGAATCTGAAGTGAAGTCCCACAAATACACACGTGTATTAAGTGACATGAAGTTGGAAAAGTTTCTGACTGTTCAGCTCAAACTGTCTTCCACTAGTGACAAGACAAATAAACAGACTGTATATAAAAAGGGAAATAAACCAGTTTAGCTTGATATAAAAAATTGTTCCATGTTTGATTCTAACAAAATAGTGACATCTGCTGGCTAATTATCCTTACTGCACTTGCACCTAATAATAGAACAGAGGACACTGTCAAAGCAGAGATCAACTCCCTCCTGTCATGTTCAATATTATTCAGTGTGGTTTATCTTGCAAAAATTGGGAATGCATGCACAACCAGAAAAATATGAGGAATCTTGGCCTCTTGAGGGATTTTAATTCATTATTTATGTCTTATTTAGTCATAAAAAGATTAATGATGAAAGCAGCAGAAGTGAGGTGGTGGCTGTGAGGTGCAACAAAACAATCACAAATGACACCAGAACATTGACCAAGTTGTTTAATTGGACCCTATAAACCTTATAAAAACCGATAACTTGAGTTTAAACAGTTAACGAATCATTTACTAATCAGCAACGCAACAGTACGACAGAAGATGGAGTGAAAACAAGAGGAAAACTAACAGATGTGACACTTTTAAAGTGCATTCAGTATAATTTGGTCAACATCGGAGAACGCAGGATATTTTTACACACTTAAGTGTAAAAACCAAAATATAATTTTGTGCTCTGATCAGCCAGAGGTGCTTCTAAAGGGAGAACACTGGATATGTAGTTGTAAAGAATCATGTTTACATTATTAATAAGAATTAGATCGTATTGGAGTATTTCTTATAATTAAATATAGAATATGATGGGCACATTCTCTTATACGTCCAGTCATAGCAGGGGGTAGATTGGTAGGTATTAATTATAAATGTTCTCTGACTCTGCAAGAGTAAAGTAGGTCTTGTTAAACATCAATGCTTATCATAGTTACCAGCATGCAGGCAATGTTCATCCCATCCTCTATTCAAGGTCACGTCAGAGGTATGCCAATGGAATTTAACAGTACATTCATCAGCAGGACATATAACAGTAAATAGTACAGACAATTACTTTAAAAATACATACATCCTTCAATAATTAAGCCATTTGCAAAGCGATGCTAAAATAGACACTTTATAGATTTATAGATAAATTAGAGAATAAAAAAAAGAAGTTGAGGACGGGCAATGACGATCGCAGGGGCCAACTTAAAGCTTAATGCACAGAGACACAGACTCTAGCATCTTCATTTTAAAATAAACGTCCTACGTCGAAACACGGCTTTTGATGAGACCGAAGACGCTTCTGTCCTTCCACAAACACGCGACAGACAATCACAGATAACAGTGTATTCACACTAAAAAAGAAATTCAACAAGCAGTCCTGAACGGACCCCACAGGGTCCCACATGCATGCAGAGAGAACAGAAGAACTGTTTAGTTTGGGATATCTGCACTGCTGTTGCGGGTGTCATATTTATGGTGGATGATGAGCAGAACCACACCCAGGAAGAAGCAGATGGAGCCCACTGTGATGTAGGCGATACCCAGGAAGGGGTTCTTTCCCCCCATCCAGGAGATGGTGCTCAGGATCATTCGCTTGCGACCATCAAAGCTGGTCACAGGGTAATCTGATTACAAATGGTTAAAGAAAAACAACTGCAGCTTTTGGAAAGAGAGAAAATGACGATATAAGATTTAGAAGTAATCTACAGCAAAAGCAGTAACACTGAACTGGGCTGTTTTACAGCAGTAGAGTCAGAACCTAATTATCCAAAAATTGCACTTGTCCTATCAGTAAACAGGAAACTCCTGTTAACAGGAAACTCCTGTTTACTGGACCAATACTATAAATACTTTACAAATATCCAGTTACAACAAATTTGACATGATATGCAATTTGCTCTAACGCGCATTGCAGTCCTCTGCTGCTTCAGCTGATTGGAAATCTGAGTTGAGCACGAAGATTTGTTGTGGTTGAAGAGTAAGCACTATGGTACGAAGTCAACAGTCTGACTTTTATCTGTTACTTTGATGTTACGATGTGGAGCACAAAACACTTCCACAAGCCGCTCCTCAGACACTCTGGTGTCCGCTTTGCTTGGTAGCATCCTCCATCTTCGTAGCAAAACAACATAACATTACTTACTTAAGGCCTATGTCCAGTCTGAAAGATATGAAGGAATATCAAAGTCACAAAATTACTTATACTTGCCTATAATTGAAGATAAGGTGAAGTAGCCTCGTTGAGAATAACCCTCGAAATGCTACGTTATCTCTCACACTACAGGCAGAGACGGTAGGTTTCTATAACAGACTGTATATAAAGAGGAATGTATCTGATTTACCACAGCCGCGCCGAGTGTACTGAGATCACTTCTGACCAGTCCATGTTGGTCTCGTTTGTTGTTTTATGGCAGGGAGCTAATATTTGTATCGTTAGAACTACAACTTAAACAAACTATGCATGACGCCTGAACATTTGCTTATGTGTATGAAAATTCCCAGAAACTTTACCAATGTTCAAAGTAACAAACTGTTTTCCACTGTAAGCCATTACATAAGATCAAACTGCTCATGTATGTAAAACATGAACCTAAATAACTCTGTGTGGGCAGCACAATTTCAGTTCAGTTCTATAGAGCTGGACTTGTTTTGGCTTTAACCTGTTTCAAAGATGCATGTATCAGCACACCTCATCAATCACATGCTCCTTAATCTGAGGTATGTGAATAACCCAGACTCCTCTCTGCTCTGGAACATATGTTGATATAAAATTAAATGCAACTTTCTTTTACTCAGCAGACTTTTTAAGATAACTCACCCCGCTGTGGACATTAAACAAACAGTTCTGGAGTCGCAGAGTAAGTGTATTGGTGTTTGCTCATAGAACAGGATTTGACGACAAAAACTAATATTTACTCGATGTTAATGTGTTCTCATGCTCACCGAGTTTCCCGGTGCAGACAGGATTTGTGAATTAAAGGCAACTCTATGTGATTAATGAGGATCTAAGATTATACTTCTAGATAATAAATCGTGTCCTGTGTAGCTTTCCATGAGGAAATTAAATTCATACAAGCCAACCCTCGAGCTTAAAGCCATCTTTAGTTTTGATTGTGCTGCAGTGTTTCAGGCCATAATTCAAAAGGATACTGTAAGTAATGTCCAAGACGTATTTGCCACTGGGTAGAGTGGGGGTGGTGCTGGACTTCTTCTGGATGATGCGGTACAGCTTGCGGAAGGTGGGCAACGCAGCCGTGCGCATCCACACAATGAAGTCCTCGTTGATGAAGCCGTTGTTGTCAGGATCTGATGGGTCCAACTCGTACACTGGCTTCCTCCAGTTCACCGGCTTACTTGTACCTGAGAAAGAATAAGACAAAACCAAGTTAGACACTGCAAGACAAGGGTTTCTAAACAACGCTTTGTAACTTTTACTGAGCAACAGCGCCCTCTGCAGCCACTTGTTGGGACTAATTTTGCAAAGTGGTTTTAATGTAGAGAAGAAAACAAAGCCAATCAATCTATTGACAGGTTACTCCCACTCACTGAAGTGAAACTCAGCTGAGCGGTGGATATTACCCATGATCCCTGGCTTCCTGAACATAAAGAGGTGCTGCTGTAACAACTAAATCAAACTGTGTTATAATTCTTGATATTGTAAAGTTTCCTCGCTGAATATTGGAGATAAAGTATTTTAACCGATCTACAGTTCAGCATTATTCCTGAACTTGCTGGGCCTGATTCTGGCAATTTAAACTGCGACTATGAGTCAGCTACACACTCACAGGAGATCGTTGCCACTCACCACAGTTACAGAGAGCAGCAACAGGTGTTCAGGGGGAGGAGTGGGAATTAAAACAGCATCATTGTCCCTATGTGGACCATCAAACTCATTTAGAAGCTGCGATTTTCTGGTATAAAAAAAAAAGGTTGCATAGTGTTGCTTTAAGTGTTTTGAAAAGTTTGTGCACAGTTTGCTGAAACCACCTTGGAATGCTACAGTGAGGTTGTTGTTTACACCCGGATTCCTGAACTTCACATGCTTGTCTGTCCACCAAGCAATTCCTTTCTTCACCAGAGGAATTAGATTTCTGGTGCCATTGACATCAAAATGATACAGCTCCAGAGTGTCTGAAACAAAGAAGCATTACATTCAATACCAGCGCACAGCAAGAGCAGACAATGAGTTTCACTTCTGCAAACTAATGTCAGAGTTTACAGAGCTTTTAGCTGGAGATGAAATGGTGAGATAAGACTTGACGTTGGACAAAGGAGCTGCAAAAGTGTTTGTTCACCATATCTCACTTACCGTTGAAAAGGCTGTTGGCTATGGCCCCACACGGAGCGATGGGCTCTCCACCACTCGTACGGTACGGCTCACATTCTTTGCTGGGGCTCTATACACAACAGAGAAGGCAACACTGAAGCAAGAGGTTTTCAATCTAAAATCTTTGCATGATGTAAACACACAATGTCGTCAGTGTCATACCTTCAGAGCAGAGCGGTCGCCATACAACTGGCTGTCATCCCTGGACTTCACGTAGCGTCTGTGGTTCTGATAGAAGTTGGATAAGCCGTAGTACATATAGACATTGCTCTGCAGGGGAGAAGAGAGATAGTGTTACAGACTGGATAGATAACAAGTATCGGTCCAGTTTCATCTTTGATGCACCCATAAATGCAAATTTAATAATTTATAAAAGACAGAACATCTTTTGAGAGTAATTGTCTTATCTGAAATCTGTTGAGACTGAAATACAACTGGGTTTGAGCTCTTAATAACTAATCAATAAAAGCCTTTTAAAGAGTTACTGGACTGCACATTCTCAGACGAGAATAATCCATGACAATGAAGTCGCCAAACAAACCCTGAGTTTGCTTTTCTCTGGACCCAAAATGGATCTTAATGGACCTTAAGTGTAAGGAGGGCAGTTTTTTTCCCTTTCATTACGCCAGCCACATTGTCAATATCAGAGTGGAAGTCATGTATTATTCATGGTGCCTGCATACTGTAAGCTGGTGTCCCGCTCACCTCGAATGGCTGATCCAGGGTGAAGTTCACAGAGCAGAGACATGGTGTTGTGTTGTTCCAGCTAATGTTATTGGCACAGCTGTAGCAGGGACTTTCAGTGTTCACACCGGTGTAATCAATCTGAAAAAAGAGGGGTGGATTTATTAACTACACCTAGCTCAAATAAATGCATTTAGTTTCATACTGGGCCATATTGAGACACACTAAACAGACAGTAAATCCAGTACAAGTAGATGAAATTATGATTCTGTGTTATGAACTTCTATGCAGCATATTGTATTTTAATATAAAGAATATAACTGAAGTAGGGATTCAACTTTAACTTGACACTGGAAGCTGTAATGTGATGCTGTTGAACTGTACTGTATTGTACTTATCCAATATTTTCCCAATTTCTTGTCGACTGCATTGATACAAGCTGGGTGTTGGTTTCACTTAAATAGAAAGCTTTTTTTAAGCCACTTGTGTGGACATTTGTTTTTATCTACAAAGTTGACCACAAGCTGTGATAACACTGGTTCACATAGCACATGGCAAACACAGTTCATTCATTTAGGCACAAACATAAAAAAAGAAATACGAATAAGTGCAGTAAATAAAATGAGTCTGAGGTGGTAAACATTTTAGATAAAGGTGCTAAAGTATTAACAGCTCATACAAAAGTATTCTTTGAGTAAAACAACTGAAAATGGAACAAAATATCACTTGAAAATATTTCTCTTTGCTGCTCTTTGGTGCCCTGTCGTCTTCCAGATGGAAGTTTTTCAAATGTACTAGTTTTCCTCCCGGTCTGTGTCGTGTACAGCTTCACCAGTTGTGTCGAGGAGTTTCTTATTTCTAAGAATCCTATGTTAACCATGTGAGAGTTTACTTTTACTTCTCAGCCTCAGATCTCCTTACCAGTGTGTGATGTTGTAAATTATAATACTTTTCACTAAATTGATGCAAAACGATCATCAGGACTTATTTACTTCCCTTAAAAGAAATAGTCTTTGCATTGCTTTGTTGTTTCTAACATTTTGCAAACCGTCATAAATAAGAACTTGGTGCTACATACTAAGAAGTAAATCGAACATTCCAGCCACTGTGAAAACGACGTGCCATTTTTCATTCTTTGTGGCTCAGGTTGTCTTTAGGTCTATACTTATGTTTTGTGTCTGTCTATTATGTCTTTTTTTTGTTGTATTTAGTGTATTTGGCTTTTTATGTTTGCACATGGAGCCGGAAGAAACGCAATTTCAACAACACAACATCCTGCTGTGTGGTCTGAATGAAAATAAAGTTCAATTTGACTATATCAATATCTGTTCTACATGTGCGTTAAACGGGTGAAAAACATCCTGATAATCATCTGAATATTAAAATCAGAGTCTCAAATGTCCATGAAGTTGCCTGAGCACGAGCTGAGCGCTTGTATTTGTCCATGCAGTACTTTTGAATTCTTGTTATTAGTTTGAGCTAGCTAGCTAGTTGCTAGCTAGCTCGAGTCCGTTGATAAACGACCAGCTGGGCAGAGTTAGAGGATCAGAAACAAGACAAGATGTCTCTGGTTGTTTACGTTCTCGTGTAATTTCAACAGGTTGACGTGGTTTGTGGAGCAGCTGCCGTTTGCTAACAGTGACTTTAAACGGGCTGAGGGGGAACAAGCCTTTAGCCAGTTCCCACAGGTGACAGCCGATTAAATGTCCGGCAGACATGACAGTTACTCTACCTCGAACTCCTTGATGTTGTTGGATGTGACGAACAGGCCGATGCCGATGGGGATGAAGATGAGGCCGATAACGAAGAAGGCCGGGAGCACGGTGCCCGCCGTCAGGATGGGCTGCCAGGCCGGTAGCCTCTGCTGCTTGAACGCCGTGTTGTCCGGCTTCTTGCTCTTCGCCTCCGCCGCTCCGCCGTGACCCGCGGCGCCAGGGTGCTGCCCGTCCTCCTCCTTGGCGTTGTAGCTGGACGCCATCATGGCTGCGATCCACTCCGGGCACAGTGATCCTCTCTACCCGACGGACGACGGCTCCTCGGTGAAACCAGAGACGACACGATGAGGTAGATGGTGGAACTGTCTCAGGAGCGAAACCCCCCGAGTCTGGTTCAAATCTCCACTTGTTGTAGTGTTGATCTGTCCGGTTAATCTCATGCCCAGAGGAAGAAGCCGGAAGCGCCCGAGCCTATAGCATGTTGACACGCAGCAGTGACGTGATCAGAGGAAATACAGACGCCCCTCCTGTCTGATCCTGTACCGTTAATTTGACAGGATTTCTATGTGACTTTAAAGAATATATCAAGTAGCTACAAAAGACTCCGAAAGAAGTCAGAAAAATGTCAAAATTTACAATTAAATAAATGTTCAATGAACAATAGGAAACTATCCCCCCCTTTATTTTATGTTCTCTCCTTTATATTTATGTTATATATCCTTTTTTTACATAATGTATGTCTGTACTGTTCTAACAGATACATTTTCATCTATATGAATGTTATTTAACTTTACTGTCACTTTAGCTGATTATTGTCTATGTCAACCACATACAACATTTATGTATATATACAAGTTTGTTAAAAAAAAGTTGTAGAAAGTAAAGTTTATATTTTTGTCAATGTGTTTGAGGAAAGTTAATATTTAATTAAATAGTTTGAAAATATTTGTGATAAAAAAAAAGACTGTCTATGACAGTATAAAAGAAAAACTGAACAACTGAATTCTGAATTTATGGCAATCTAATTTACTTTTTGAACCACTAACCTGTTTAACTTTGTGTGGTATGAACCCACATCTTGAAAGTAAATTTTAAATAGTGACATTTTAAGAAGATCTTTGTGAAATATAGGAAGTTATTACAAATCCATAGATATTATAGTATGTATAATATGTATAGTATATTATGGATTCAAAATTATGTGAGTTTTGTGTCATAACAACAAAAGTTTAGCATAAATGCAGAATAGTCTGTTAATGGGAATGAAAGAATAACATTAAAAATGTCTTGTTACAGCATAAACATTTTCTCTATAAAATTATCTTCATGAAAACCTAAACAAAAGCAATTTTGCTGTGGTGGTAATGATATACTGCCATACATTCTTCTTGTAATTCAAGAGAGAGAAGTTCAAATGTGTCTGTAAATTGACTCTTACATTCAGATAGATGGTTTTCAAAGCAATAACAATTCAATTCTCTGAAGTCAATGACATTTAAATATAATTACTTAATTTTATTTGTATTCATCTTCAATTCTTATCATAATGATAAATAGGGTTAAAATGTATTCTGTTATATTTATTTATAATAAATAAATGTTTTGTTTAGCATCTGTGGTTTTTAAATCTGAAAAAACGAATATGCCTTCAGTTTCACTTCAAATCATTAAGGCCTTTTTCTGCTTCAAATTATTTCAAATAACAGAATGAAAAAATTTTCTGAGGTTCACACTGATGTTCCCTCAGCCCATGATAGTTCAGTACATCATTTGAGTGCATTTCTAAATAATAGAAGTATTAACTGTGAACACATTACTTACTATAACCACACAAAGGAAACAGTCACATGCAATTGATCTGACTAGATGTACACAGTTGTGCCTTTGTATTTGCTGCATTTATATGTTTTTTTAATTTTTCTGTACAATTAAGCAAGTCACACGACCCTTTGACCACATATTTATTTTATAATACATATTAAGTACAAATCTTTCACGGAAAAAAATAAACATAATTTACATTAGTAAAGTATTCTGGTCTATAATGGTTCCATATAAAATATATCCACAAAGTCACTCAAACACTCAAAGCAAGAGGCAGTTAGTAGCAGCACAGTCTGATATGATATTTAACCCAAATGCCCATCACAATACACACTGTAAATACAAAGAATATGTATTCATCCATATCACAGAAATAGATATGAGACTGACAAGTATAAAAGACTTTACAAAAATAAATGGCTTGGTTATCAAATAGTTGTATAGAGACATCAGAGCTTTTTTTCTTATTGTGAGTGTTGTCTTAATCCCTTAAGCCCCATATTTAGATAATGTACATGTATATCTGAAAATTGTATGTGTAGACTATTATTGTGTCAATCAGGCTTTTCCTCCATTTTGTAGAGCATTGCTGTTCACAGTGGATTTCCTCACTTCTATCCTCATAGACTGTGTCTCGGCTCGCGACTCAAGCTTCACTCCCCCCGAGATGCCCATGGATCCCAGCACAGCTTTCCCCGTCTTCAGGCTCTTTGACATTGGGATGCGGGTCAGCCCTGTGCGAGGCTGTTGGGCATCGTGCCCGGTCTGACAAAAGAGAGAGAGAGAGAGAGAGTGAAAGAGTACAGTTTCTCAGACAGGGAAATGAAGACAGGGAGCACTTGAGGCGAACATAACGAATAAATAAAGGAAAACCCCATTACAGGAAGAGGAAAAAAAGCAAGAACTTCCAAACAATTTAACTGATCATCTGCACTATAGGAAGTGTGTGAAGGAAAAATGTAAATATTTATCCATTCTTTCACTTAAATCCTAGTGGGTGAGCTCTCGTCCAGGCCAAGTTTCGACTTGCAGTTCCTGGTGTAGTGCTGTTTTGTGTCAGCCAGAGGGCACTGAGCCCTGCATGGCTGTTTGTGTATGTAAACACCGTGTAACAACTATAAATTACAGCATGACTGAAGCAGGGTGGCAAAATGCCACATCATTAGCTCTGCTGTTCTGAGGCCTCCCCATAGGGACGTTTCTGTCACGCTAGGCATCTGATCCACAAAGAGCAAGTTATAAGGTCCACTGAAACACCAACACAGAGCTGCTTCCTGACCCATTTCTGTCCGTGTGAGATGAAGCTGTGAGTGAACTTAATTCACCTTATGAAACCTCTCGTAGAGTAAAAAGAAAAACAAATCAGTAAAAAAAAAAACTTGGACTACCTCTGCTGTATTGAGTTTTCTCTAAACCTGGACGTATTAAAAGGAAAAATTACTTTGCTGGGCATCGTGTGAATTTAAATTACTTTTGTATTTTGATGGAATTTTAAATAGTTAGCCATTATGGGAACTATCGACTATTTCATGAAATTAGCTTAAGATAGTTTCAGACATACACTGAAGTCCGGACATTTTCCTGAAATTTCTGAATGCAAATGTCTAAATCAATTGCTCTGAACAGAACTATCCTGGAAACCCCCAAGCAAAATGTCCGGAGAATGCCAGTGACATTATTGTTTTGTCTTACTGGGATAGAGGAAAACATTATTTCATAATTAGGATTACTTGAACCTCTAAATAAAACTTACCATGGTTTGTGTCGGTTTGGATGTGCAGGATGTAACAGGGGAAATCGTGATACTGCTCATCACTTTGCTCTGTGAGCTCCTGGTAGCAGTGGTGGTGATTTGGCGGGGCGAGCGCAAAACTGTCCCAGTTGATAAGGTCATCTCCTTGCTCTCTGTCACAGCAGCCACTGGCCTGATGACCATCTTTGGGGTCATGCTGTTGCCTAGGTGAATGTGGATCTTATTATCTTCAGTGGTGGTGATGATGCTGGTGCTGTTGTGACCCTTCCGTATAGGCACCGGGACCATCTGCTTCTCTGGGGTAACCTTGAACACAGCTCGGCCCATAGTCATCTCCTGCGGCTCTGGGGAGGCGGAGGCTTCGGATACTACAGAAGTGCTGACTGTCATAATGGAGACAGGGGACAATGGCCTGCCTGAAGCAGTGGAGCAAGGTCGGTTGCTCTCAGGAGACTTGGCTCTGGATATAGTTGTGATGGTGACTGGAGACTTTGCTCTTTCAAGACCCTGATGTCCAGTGGTGGGCTTTCGTTTGGGGGTTTGGGCAGAGTAGCTGGGAATGATTGTGATTCTTGATTTAGGTTGAGATGGGTTGGGGCTGAGGGGAGCTGAGCTAGAGAAAACGTCCTCAGTAGTTCTGATCTCAAGAGTGGTCATGTTGTTTTGATGGTCTGGTGTTACTCGGATGTGTAAGGGCTGCCCTGGCTTTGGGGACAAGGTCAGTTCAGAGGGCAGATGATCTCCATTAATGTGCAGAGACTTTTCCAAGCTGGTCTCTTGAGGGGGGTTGTCCTTTTTCCTCATCCAGGGAATCCAGGATTTCTTCAAGCCCATGTCGCTGCTCGATGAAGGACAACGCTCAATAGACTTTTCTGACTTCTTGAGGCACTTCTGTCTGAGGTTGTTCATGATGTGATTTTCTTCTTGAACCGACTTCCTGATAAACACAGCTGGGGTATCCTCCTCTGCTGGCCCAGACGACGACGCCTCTGTCTGTACTCCAGTGGAAGTCACAGCAGCGTCCACCATTCTCCTCCCATTCAAGCTGGGCCTTAGTGCTCGACTGTGGCGCTTTGCTATCTCCAGCTCTTTGGAGAGATGGAAAACTTCAGTTCCCATGTTCTTTGCTTTCTCTTCCTCTTCCAGGAACCTCTGCTGCAGGACAGAGTAGTCTACTTGCAGCTGAGAAAGTTGGTCTTCTTTGTGCATCAGTTCATGGATCTTCTCTTTGAGGGCAACTACATCCGCCTGCAGTTCCCTCATTTTGACCTCCTCTCTCTTGCATCGTTGTCGGAGGTCTTCTTCCTGGCTGTCCTCCTCTCCTTTCTCAATCGCTTTGTTCCGAGCTATCTGATTCCTCATTTCCTCCACCTGCCGGGAGAGAATGTTGGCTTTGTCCTGCTCAGTCATGAACCTTTTTTCCAACATGTCGTACTGATCCTCCGTCTTGATCAAATCTCCTTCTACCACTTCAAGTTGTTTGAGACGATTTTTCAGGCGCTCAATTTCAAAAGTCAGTTCGTTAACTTTGTTGTCTTCTTTTCTTATGGGGTCAGGTGTTCGTCCCGGGTCACTTTTCACCAAATTCTTCACTGATAGCTTCTCTGCTTGCTCAAACCCATCTAACCTCTTTTTCATTTGGCTGACTTTAGAATTGAGATCCGTAGATGTATCTATTTCATAAGCTAGCTTATTGCTTAGCTCCCCCTTTTCTATGGTAAGAGTTTCTACTTTGTTTTCCATCTCTGATTTTAACTTCAGGAGCTTTTTGCTTTCTTCTATCAGTTTCTCAGTCACCTCCATGACCTTACTCTGCTCAACCTTGACCATTGTACTCAAATCCTCCTGTTTCTTCTCATCTGACTTCATTCTTTCCATTAGGGTCTTTCGTTCTTCCATCAAAGCAACCGTCAGTGACTTCAGCTTACTCAAGTCATCCTTAAGACTCAGTTCTGACTTTTCCAACTTGAGTTCTGAAGACTCAAGCTCTTTCATACGGATCCTGAGAGCTACGACTTCATCTGAGAGCTCTTTGCTCAGGCCCTTTTCTCTCTCTAAAGCAGTGTGTAACTCCGCACACTCCGACTTGCTGATACTGAATGCATCCTCAAGCTTCTCTAACTCCATCATCCTTTTCTGGAGCTTCTCCACTTCTAGCCTAAGGTCTTTACTTTTATTGTCCTCCTCTTGAAGCCTCTTTCTCAGCTCCCTACATTGATTTTCAGTCTTGGTAATCTCCTCGTCCTTTCCTTCCATTTCCAGCACCTGCTTCCGCAAGTTTTCCACCTCAGCAATCAAGTTGGAGTTGCCACACTCCCCTTTGCCAATCTTCTCCCTGAGCTCCTGCAGTTCCTCCTCAGATTTCCTCAGGGCCCTGTTGCTCTCTTCCAGCTCCTCCACTTTATGCGTAAGCCCCAAAAGCTTGACGTTGAGTTGACGGCTGTGGCTCTCCTGACTGGCCAGCTTGGCACTCATTTCTTCGTGTTGTTGGGTGAGCTTATTTGATTTCTCTTTCAGCTCAGCCTCCAGGCTCAGCACCCTGTGGCCATCCTCCTGGGCATGCTCCCTGGCCTCACTCAGTGCCTGCTCCCGCTGCTGCAGCTGCTGGCTGAGTTCCTGGACCCGCTGGCTCTGTTGGTCCATTTGCTCCAGGTGCTGCTGGCGCTCATTGACTAACATCAGGGCAAAGGACTTCAGCTTGACCAGCTCCTCTTGCACCTTGGCCAGACGTTTAGAGTGGTCCTTCTCCTTTTTGACCTGATAGGCTTTTTCGTTTTCAAGCAACCTCTTCAGTCTAAAGGTAGGAGGAGAAAAAAGGCAATGCTTTAGTTTGGTATTTGTCAAAGTCAGAAACTTTGTATCTGTGTTAGCCATCTGTGTCACAGAAATATGAATTATTTGTACCCCAGAATGTAATGTTTTATTCCAGTTATTGTTTCAATGATGTGAATGATCCTACTGATTCTTTTCAGACTAGTTTGAAGGTGTTCTCTCTTTATGGAAGTCATGATCTCAAATCACACCACTGTAAGACACAAATCCAAGATAAAACAAATTTGATACATATTGAAAGTAAAAACTGAAATTCAGGATTCTGAGATTACATCCAGTAACTGAAGTCATTTTGAATCCATCCAAGATTTTAAAAAAAGACAATTTCGTTATAGATATACTGCATGTTGTGCACAAAAGATCTTATATGCTATGTTACTATGCAGAACAAACACAAAGATCGTGAGGGTAAACTAGCAAGGATCTACACCACAGCACAACTCAAACATTGTTTTCATTGATGGGATAGAAACTAAGGACACAAACTGCTCGTGAAAGTTTAACAGCCCCTCACCAAGTGCTCCTCTTTTCTCTCAGCTTCTTTCTATGCTGCTCATGCACATTCTCATCTCCGGCTCCGACCAAATGCATGCAAAGCAGATTGAATGCAAAGCTGCGTGTTCTCCTTGTACACTCAGACTAATGCAATATTCTAATAGAACATTTTGCATTGTAAAAGAAACCAAATGAGTTTGCAACCGGCAGGACAACAAGGATGCAGGTGCCTATTCTACATACATGTCCTGTCACCTCGAATGGGGTTTGTTTGACAGCACAGAAACAAATTAACCTAAAACTTACCCTCTATTGATGCTCTACAAGCCACCACATGGACATTTCTGCTGTTAGATAAAATCCACAGAATGCATAAGATGCACCAGGAGCCTCCTTTTCCACAGACCTTCCACTGTCACATTCCATGCATGTTCTCAGGACAATGAGAGGCGAATAAATACAGTGGAGCACAAGCAGACCTCCTGTGTGTGTTGTCACCTCATCCATATAAGGCAGAAATGTGTGTATGGGAGCGTTCGTGCTGTCCGGGTTTGGACACTGTGAAGGGGGTGGGACCCTTGCCACAGGAGGAGTGTTTTGGCAAGCTCCCCCTCTCCAAATTTCGTGCTTTCATAAAACATGTCTTGTTTAATGGAAAACAACTATGGACAGTTATTTTAATCCTGAAGGTTTACAAATGTATAAAGAAAGGATGAGAAAGAATGATAAATATTAACATTTCTTTCTGACAAAATCTGGTTTGGTTCAAGATTGGTGCGAAATAAATTATATCTCCATTTTCCAAAGTGCACATGCTGAATATTGTGTCTGCACGATCTCACTGGTATGACAGGGGAGAATGTCTGCCGTGGTTCTATTCCAGGGGCAACTGTACCTGAACGGGGATCCCTGCGAAGTCTACGTGTGATGAGAAAACCAGATATGGATGAGTCCAATGTCTCCCGTGAGGCGGAGAGAAGATCTAGAAGGATTGAGCGTATCCATGACGATAGGTTTATGAAGTGCTATATGCCCAGACTCTTGCCATGAAACTATGCAGATCAAGTAAATCAAAAAACTACAAAGTTTCACAAATCTCTGCAGATGAATTCAAATTGAAATCCTGTTGTCTCTCAGTTGACATGTGACAGTAAACATCCAACACTGATTCATTGCAGGATTCATTGCCAAGTAGCATTAGCTGGCATGCCTGGCTACTGTACAAAGGAGCCATCCAGCTCTTAAAATGCATACTTACACAGTCAGATGTCACTGACACCCTAGTAATTGGCAATCCAAAATTACTTTCCTGCAAAGGTCAAAGTCATGATGTCAGGGGGTTTTGGCACCAATGGTCAGGTAATGTAAGAACTATAGTTTAATTTAGAAATAACTATGGATTAAGTGGCTGCATCCAGTGGCAGATACAAATGCTTGGCTATATGCGATATGCTATATATATATATATACTAATTACTATGATAATAGTACTTGCTCCTTGTTCCTACTTTATACATTAAATAGATGTTAATTTATCACCTTAATGCCTCCACCAAGGAGATTCTGATCTCCCAAAGAATAATTCATGGGTCTTGATGGGAAACAGGTACATTTAGGGAGCTGATATCTATGAATGTGTGAAATATGGTGCAGTTTGTTCAAATTTAAGTGAACTATTGGATCTTGGCTCTACTCAGCGCCATTCTTGTTTGAAGAACATTTCAGGTTTAAGAAATTGTTTGAACGAGGGTGTCAGCATCCTCAACAACTACAAACTGTGCTTGCGAAACATAAACACATTTTTGCGCAGGTACACAGGTGTGATGTACAAGCCAGGCCCAAAATCCACAAGCGGGCTTTTTTTTTTTCATCATGGAACAACATCTCATCCCATGTTTCCTTGGGAATGTGCTCAGAGGCACTGCAGCCAACCCCCCACGTCAGGAGGCTGAAGACTGAAGGAGACACGAGCTGCCAAAAAGCTGTCAAAGCAGTAATGACCTTTCTTGACAGAGAAAAAGCATTAAGTGTTGAGCAAGAGAGTCGGTGATAATGTACAGTATGCTAGACTGATATGGTGCGAAAAGAGAGAAATCAGAGGCAGGCCTTCACAGTAGGTCTACACACTGCTCTGTGCTCAGAATCTGCCAACGGATTCTTGAATAATGTGTAGTTTGGGTTTAAATGACAAAGAAAACAACCATTCAGACCTTTTCATTTTGTGTGCGTGACTGTATACACTCTTTGAAACACACCTCATGAATGGCAGCCATTTCTTCTCTTAATCGTGACACATACCACCATGCCACTCAAATATTTAAACTTCCTGACTTATAAAGTGCTCTGTTGTCTCAGAGGGTGTTAATGGCTGGTGGCTGTCTGTCAGAAACGGCTTCTTCGGTGCCCATCCTCTGCATTCCTGCAGCTGTTTGGCACAAGACCCCTGACTTCTCTCTCTTCGCTCTCGCCCAGATGGCTGGAGGAGATACACATTGATAAGGACGAGACGATGACATGCCTCCATTTCACCTGAGAGACTGAATGTCAAAACAGAGCGGTGCCCGACATGGCGGATTTGTGCATACCCCAGTAGAGGTGTTAGCCGCTGATAGTTTCATGCAGAGCAGGTGCTGTATTAAGATTTCATCAGGGTTTTTTTGGTTTGTTAGCAGGATTACACAAAAACAATGGAAACGATTTCCATGAAACTTTCTGGAGGATTGCAGCATGACCCAAGGGAGAACCCATTCATTTAAAGCAGAATCCCGATAAGAGAGGGCGTTAGCCTTGTTGGAGGTATGTGCTCTCAGGTATGTTTAGCACTGCAAGCCCACCCCTAATGCTTGGGAATTTTAGTAGGCTACTACACTCTGACCAGGGACGTTTTTATGGGTAAAAAGTTTTACCAGGAACCTAATTTAGACCCTGGTCCCTGCAGTAGAAACGCAAGGAGATCCAACAAAGGTTTCTAAAGCCAAGTTCCTAAACGTGGCTTTAGACACTTTTTCTCCTTCTGTTTTCTGTTTGTTCTCCTTCCACGACCCTCATTCTCGTGACACTCCAAGACAGTTTTGTGTCCTTTTACGGCAACAAATAGAAGAACCTGGGCTCTGCAGGCACTGACAGATCAAGCCTGAGAAGAGATCGCCCCCTTTCCTCTCTCTGTGGTGACAGAGGCTGACCTGAGTGAGCCAAGGAACCTCCTGGAAACTACCTGGCAATAGAAGGAGGTCAACTCTTTCTAGCATGCAAACTGAGAGTCAAGTGAAAGGGAAGTGGGGGTTCATGAAGTGCGTGATTTGTGTCATATGCTTCAAACTGAAGTCAAGGCTGACTGCCACCGATGACTATAGGTTTTTATTATGTTCTCATTCAAGAAGACGTGTACAAATTTGGACAAAATTTACACAGAGAACGGACAGAAGACTACATCCATTTTCATATCTAAAGTTGAGCAGAAATGAGCCTTAAGACTAATTCACAATTGGTCGAGGGTGTGTACGGCAGCTTTATCCCCTGATCGCTACCGCACAGAATCTGGCTCCAAATGTGCAACATGGCAGCGTTTTAGGATATTTTGGTTTAATTTCTTTATCTATGGTTTCCCCCCTCAATATAGATTGTAATAATTTAAACAGAAAGCAGCACTGTGCCTGAATACACCCTCACAGAGCTGCTGTCATGTTTCTCCTCACAGCTTCCCAAAAGCCCTTCTGTGCTGTCACTACGACGTTTGAAAAGATGCTAGACGGCACTAATTTACTTGCACATCAAAGGGAAAACCCACTTCTTGACTTTCATCCCGTGATTTTATCTCGGCTCAACTTCTCTGCACTCACTCATGCACACATTTTGCTCCGGGATAGATGTGTTTGGAAGTAAAAGTTCATTAGGATGTCAGTCAAACCAAATCCTCACTAGAACATAATATATGCTCTCTCGTACAAAACCCAAATGGTTTCAGTTCCACACACAGCAAGTTTGTTGAAATCATAAAACACCCACCTTCACTCTAAAGACAAGTTAATTTAGGCCTGTGCGCTCACTGATTTACACTCAAGAACAAATTATTCATTGAAACGTTCTAAATCATGACTGCCCTCGTTCCCTCGTCCCATGAAACCAGCCTGAGGAGAAGCCGGAACACTGAAGCTGAAAGTCTGCTGCTCATTTCCCCACCGTCTCCCTCAGCGTCTGATGGCAGCTCAACTGTCATGTCTGTGATTTAACTTCCACGGTCTGTTTCCTGCATCCTGCAGTAAAAGCCCAAGGTATAGAAGCTTTGTGTATGTGTGTGTGTGTGTGTCTGTGTGTGTCGGCTCGGTCAGTGCTGCGAAATGAGCTGTTTGAAGTTCAGACAGTTCATGAAATGTGGCATGTAAGTGGTTCCCAGTCTGCTTCACCTTTAACTGGCGCTGTATACACTGTACTGTACATTACTGCAGGTCGCTGTCCTCCTCGCTCACATGTGCAACCTCACCAGAGAACCGCGTATTCACTTGCATCCGATGCACAGTATCCCCACCTCTCAGGGTCATTGAGTGAGAATGGGCACTGATGTGTTAATCACTGGGAATTGCAACGAAATACATTCCTCAACAAGCAGCAGCCAATTAAACCCTCTCATGTGTGAGGACTTTAATTAGTAGGGCCTCCTCCTCTCTCATAGACATTCAGCGCACATCCACTCCTCGAGTTTGTTTCATCCCCGTGAGGCCCTCTACACACACACACACACACACACACACACACACACACACACACACACACACACACACACACACACACGAGATGCAACCATCCGCCTCCCCACTTTTAACCTCATCCAACCTCTCACCCCCCCCCCCCCCCCCCCCCCCATCCCCCCCATCCCCTGTTGACCAACAAGCCCTGACCCACCCACAGCGATGACTTCACTCTACAGATGATGTCATGGGAGATTAGCGCCAGTGAAATGGCCTTCATCCCGATACTCCTCCTCACATCCTCTCTACACACCCTGACCCCTTCCCCAGTTACAGTTTTCCACTCCGCCCTCCCTCCTCCCATCCCCGATCTATATGCACCTCTCCCTGTCATGGTATGTGAGGTTATCACTTCACTAACCAGCTCCCTCCATCCTCACCCTCGTCCTCTCGTCCTCTCTCACCAGGTTGATGAGGCCGTCTTTCACACATTCTCCAAAGTTGATGCATTCCATCACCCCCCCCCCCCCCCCCCCCACTCCACTTTATATGTTCCACACTGCTTTTATAATCCATGGTGGCTCTAACTCATGTTTTCACTTCCTCACTCCTCTCCCTCACCACTCCTCTCCTCCTGCTTCCATTTCCTCTTTCCTCCTAAAACTTAATTTACCAGTCTGTGGATGCAAACAAACTTTCCAAATGAAAAACACATTATGTTTGTATCAGTATAGCAAATAAAGTTGTATTTACACTTTAAATTAAAATGGTAAGATCTATAAGTGTAGTACCATTTAAACTGTACATAAAAAGTAATGTTTTAGTTTTTCAACCTGATACATATCCAATCCAATGAAAATGTATGTCAGTACTACAAACCTATTCTGTATTTTAACACATATTGATGAATGTTACAAAACTTTTAATGACAAAAATAGATATTCTACTGTGTAAAAGCCGTGTTTTCTTATTTTTCCTTGATTTGGTACATCTCTGAAGTGACCTTCTCAGATATTAAATACTATCATTTAAAAAATAAGACCATAGCAGTTCTAAGCCCCAGTTCCCACACTCCTCATCCTCCCTCCTCACCTCTCTCTCTCCTGCTCCAGCAGGTTGGTGAAGTCGTCGCTCTTGTTCATGTAGTCCACATGTTTGCGTTTCTCTGTGTCCAGCTCGTGAACGGTGCGGCGGTGGCACTTTTCAGCGAGCAGCAGCTGACCCAGCATCCTCCGGTACGTGTCCTTGTGCTTCTCCTGCAGACGCTCCAGCTGACACAACCACAGAAGCAGAAAAAAGACTTTGCTGTGATGTAATATGACACTTTTCTTCCAACAAAGAGTGAAGGATTTTCACATTCAAGCTTTTACCCTCTGAAATATATTTGACTTATTTTTGCAATGTAACAGATTTAAAAGAGAAATTATTTAAAACTTAAATTTTTAATTTTCCAATTATAAACGTGACACTGATTCTATATATATTATGTAATATATTTTTAGAGCTGATAACTCTTCTTTACTGTTTCTCTTTAGACTACTTGATTTTGTCATTGGAATGTGTTTGCTGAGAGCAGAAGCCTTGCGGTTACTCAGAGCTGCACACTGACCTCAGCCATAGGCTTTTGGTAGACACTGTGGTTGTGTGGCTCAGTGCCAGTGTTGAAGCCGTCTCTCTGCAGGGCCTGGAGGGCCGAGTTGGGGACTGCAGAGCCGTAACGGGACTCGAGGGCCTCTGGCTCAGTCTGTTTGGACTTTAACATGCCGATGACATCCTCTCTGGCCTGAAATAACATAGACATAAAAAGACTTATATATGGTATAGAACAGGGGTTAGGGTTAGGGGCTCGGGGCTCTCAGAGGTAAAAAAACTCCCTCACCCCACCGTCTGTTTTATAAACCATTGAATCTCTGAACTAGCTTTCACAAAATCCCATATATATTTCAAGTCTTCAGGATAAATACATTGTTTAAAACGTATTTTCATAGGAAAGCATTTTTAAATGCCTGATTTTTTAGCTGTTGGATCGAGGAGGAGGAGTTTGTACTCACTCCAACTGGGCACCTGTGTGAAGAGACTGGCCTCTCAATTCCCCCAATATTGTCACATTCTAAACACATTGCAAATCTGCCTGCAAATACTTGCATGTTGCCATTTTCAACCACAAGATAGAGCTATTGTGCAAGAAATTCTAGTTAAACTCAATCCAAAGCATACGGATGCACTTACTAAACAAATTGATATTTGTATTCCTCCACGATGCCTTTCACAGGTATGTTTTCTTACCCTACACAAATTACAGCGGGTAAAAGGTCAAAGGTCACATGCAAAGTGAGAATAACATTGAAACCCACTTGAACCTCTCCCTCCATGATCCCCAGCAGTTTTAGCAGATCCTCTCTGGACAGATCCATGATGTCCCTTCTTTTCTCTCTGGCCTCAGAGGAATCAAACAGCAGCTTCTCTTTATCTGTGATCACCTCCACCTCCACCTTATCCTCGCTCTCATTCTGCTGAACTTTGGTCTTCAGGCTTTTCACGGGCAAACCCACTTCCTGTTCCTGGCTGTTGTCGTGGTCGTCCTGCGGAACCCCAAGGACGCCGTTGGCCTCTCTCTCCACCCCGCTGTTTTTGGACCGCATCCTCTACCTGCACCAAGGACAGAGGAGACAGGAGGAAGTTTATTTTTAAACAAAAAATACATTTTGTTTTAAACAAACATTTTCAGTTTCAGTTGAAAGTTTGGCATCTGACTATCTGTCAACTGTAACACTTCAGATTGTGATTGTTACAGAGAGTTTTACCACCTTCCTTATCTAGTGACTCCCCAGCCGCTTTACTGACCTACTTCTATCCAATACATTCACCCAGACACAAACATACTGCACCCATGATATTGACCTGTGTAGCATTCCTATAGTGGAATGAATATCCATAGCACTGTGTGTCTGTGTGGGTGTGTGGGAGTGTGTGTGTGCATTCCTGACACGTCCCCTCACAGGCGTTGTGTATCTGATGCTGAGGGTTGATGGTCTGGAGGCACATTTGTGGCACCCCTGGGTGCTCTAACCTTTTATGCTCACATTAAAAAAGTCTGACTCAAACATTTTATCCAGAACCTTATCATAAATCTGTTGATGACAGACTGAATTTAATTACACCACATGAATCACTTATAACATCACAGGTCCTGTTGAGGGGGCCTGCAGCTTATGCTGTAAACCTGATTACTTAAACATACAGTGAGCTGGGAGAATAACACAGAGGAGCTACAGCGGTGCATACATGTACTCTTCACTTATATGTAATACATCAGTGGTTCCAATTTTAAGTAACCTGAAGGACCTCACAAAACCTTATCAGTTTGGCTCTGTACCTCTCACATGTATTATGTCCCAAGTGCTGCATTTGAAATGATATGTTATTCAGTATTGCAGATGTGGATAGTTGTACATATATATTATTGTCCATGCATTTGATAAACTCAGTTAAATAATTTATCGGGCCACAACCCAGCTCAAGGATGGAGATAGAAGGAGAGACCACCCATTACTTGTTACCAAAATAAAACAATCCATACTTTAACATAGGGCTGGACAATAAGACCAAAAATTACATCAAGATAAAAACGTCAGTTTATATAAATAATTATCATGATAAATGTCACATTATTATTTCTTTTAAAAGTCTAAAGACGTATTTTTGGTCCTGAGGGGAGGTTTTCGTTTTTAATCTCTTCTTTATGAGCAGAGATGACAAACACTCCATAAACAGTAAAACCTCTTATAAACCTGAGGTCAATAAGTTATGTGTTATATAACTCCTTAATGCACAAGCAATATACATTGAATCTATTTTATCTTGCTTTTGATGAAAATTGTATTGCAATATGTATTGAAATTGTTTTGTTCCCAAGCCCTACATTTATGTCACTCTTTCAACTGTATATTATTTAATTTTAGCTGTTTCATTTTTTTCTCAAGTACTTTTAGCAAACTATTTATCCACTATCTTTATCTAAATGTTAAAATGTCACTGCTTGCTTGATAACTAGAGACTCTCAGTGTCAAATGTTACAGCTGATGCATGTTAGTAACAGATGACTTCATCAGCTTATCAATTCACAAATGACAAATACTAATGGTCAGCATCACATCAATTTGTTATTCTGTTATCCAGACATATGCAAATACTTGTTATACACATTTGTAGCTGAGATAATTTCGCCCTGGTCAAAGTTGTAGTTGCTGTTTGTCTTCATCTGTGTGTGTGTGTGTGTGTGTGTGTGTGTGTGTGTGTGTGTGTGTGTGTGTGTGTGTGTGTGTGTGTGTGTATGTGTGCGCGCAAGTGTGTTTCAACATTTTTGACGAGAGCCTTGAGACCCTGACAAACTGCACTTGATCAGTTTCAGATATGACATCAACGCACTTGTTAATTGCAAACAGAGAAACACCCCCACGCCCCTGAAATCCCCTCCATAGCACCCTGCTGATGTCATAGCACCCTCACCTCTGATTCATGCTTTGAGACATCCTGAGCGAGTCCGCCAAATATATTCAGAGTGCAATCTGGGATCAGCTACGTGATAGAAGTGAAATGGCTGTTACAGAAGAGGAATGAGACTCTCTGTGCAATGTGGAGAGGCTTGAATGTGAGTCATTCAAAGGTTTCGCTTAGAAAAAATGTTTATCTTCTTCTGTAATAGCAGTCAACAAAGTTAAGACTGAAGCAGATTCTAATGAGGCTTGAAACCAGCTCTTTGAATTGCACCTATTTCCAGGAAAACATGAGAGAGAAGAGTGGAAGATAACACTGCATCTCATGGTTCAAACCGAACCGACAGATCAGGTACATTCCCTATCTTAGCACTGGGAGTTCAGTGAGTGCACACTGGTTCCAAGCAGATCTGGCTCTCAACTGGTGCCTTCTGTCCTGCCCATAACTGTTAGTTTCAGCTGTGCTGCTCCCTGTCACACAGTCTAATGTTGTGGTCCAGAACGGCTACAATTTACATGCCACCATTCAAACAGTGCCAACGAGTCTGAATGACGACCGGGGGTGGAGGGGTATTTAAACGGGCACCACTGAGGGCACGGCAGTGACGAAACTTAGAAACATACTGTAGATGACGGAATACAGCTGACAAAATGGTTGACACTTAGTTAGGCACTCCACGGTTTATTTTTAAATTCTTGGCTGATGCCATGAAAATCCAGAGAAGCTACTGTAACAGCTCACCTCGTTTTCAGGGTCACTCACGTTCACCAGGGCAAACGATACAGTTGAGAGCTATATGAATATAAAAATATTATAAAATAGAAATCTCTTCAAACACTGATGATATATGATAAAGGAATGTATGATGACAAAGTCAATAATTGCAGAGTTAGAGTTAAAAGTAAATATCAAGCCTTAATTACATTCCTTTGTCACAACGGTTCTATAACGACATCTTAGGAATCATTGCCAAAGAATTTTCAATCTGTATATTGGCCGCTATATCTGTATCGGACGTTTTCTATGGCATCAGCCCCAAAATATTAATATCGGTCGGACTCTAAGAGAGACCCAAACAATGAGCTGAAACATACTGAAACACTCTGTAGACTGAGGGAATGTGCAGACACATCACACATTGTCAGTTGATGCATTATTAAAATAATAATCCTCATAATAGCAGCCTTAAGAGTTTTTTCATTAAAAGGACTTCATACATCTCCGACCTTCCTGAGGTTGCACATATCGACAACATGTCACACAGGACATTTCCTGGACAGCTGTGGGAGATGGTAACAGTCACTTCAGTTTCATGGGCTCTATTGATGATGAGATTTAGTTTGACAGACAGCAAAGTAAATCTGTCATCGCAGCTTATTGATAACAGCACTTTGCATCAATATGATGTCGTCACTGTCTGATCCACATTGACTGGTCGCCGCTGTCCCGATTGTAATGAATTCTCCAGAGGAACATTTGGGGATTCGTGAGCCACGCGTCCAGAATTCCAGTCTGACACGTGACATTCCCAGTTGTCTTTATGGAAAATAAAGGAGAGCCGGGAGACAATGAGCCATTACACCGAGCTCTGACCCTATGCCCGCCACAATGCCTACACATATTCATGGCATCTGAGCCATCTGCACAATGCAACCGCCCACCGTCTAATACCTTGATGTCTTCTAATATGAAAGGGTGGCCTAATACCCGGCGAGACCCCAGTCAAGGCCTAAGTCTAAATTTAAAGCAGGACCCTAAATCTATCCCAAGGTTTGGGCTAGTCCAGCTGTCACATCACATATATGAGTATTTATAGGCCTCACCAAAAAACATATGCCTCCATTCCACAGCAGGAAAAAAGGGGCTATAAATTTTGTCATTGGTCAGCAAGTCAACAAGAGCATGTGGCAGATAGCTCTCATATTTTCGGTGACAGTCCCGCAGCTTCAGAATGGAAGCAATTGGCAGATTAATTGATTAGTCGATAAACAGAAGATTAGTTAGTTATGATTAGATGATTAATTGAAGTGTTTACATTATTTAATCAAGAAAAACATGCAAATATCAACTGACTTCTCCACTATGGAGGTTATGTTTACACCCCTGTCCATTTGTTTGTTAGTTTGTTTGTTTGTAAACGAGTTTACACAAAAGCAACTGGATGTATTTCCATGAAACTTAGTGGAAGGATGGTGTATGTGTCAGGGAAGAACCCATTCAATTTTGGTGTGGTCTTGATCAGGGGGCGGATCCATCTATTGGGAGATAGCAACCTTTTTTTATTATGTTCTCAGAGAGTAATTCATGGAATAGACATATTTAGGCAACTGAGTGTGAGAAATTTAGTGCATCTTGATTGATATTTACGGGACTGTTGGGCTTTAGCAGAGATACATGCTTTACTGAGTGCTGTTGTAGTATTATATTAGATTATATAATACTATATTTATATTTTTTCAAGTTTCATATCCATGGGTTTTGGATTGTTGCTCATCTGAATATGTCCCCTTGGGATTTTGGAGATTATCAAAGGTGTTTATCCCTATCTTAATAGGTTTATGTGTTTCAGACTTCAATTGTAAAGTGAAGGACGCATGTATCATTGCGCAGATAGTCTGAATTTAAATCCTGTGTGTGTTTATTGTTCAGAGCTTTAAAAAAAACTGAAGATAATGTGAATTACTATTTTAGCAGAAATGCTCACTGTTATCCCGATGAGGTATGGAATCTCGAGTCCACGTCTGTGAAGTTCATGTAGAGAGAGGACGCGAGTAACAGGGGAGGTCAGGACTTAATATTTTGGCGTGCAGCCATATTAATTTGCCAGAGATGAAAGATGAGAACAGCAGCTGCAAATAAAGCAACAACGTGCCACAGGGAAAAAAATGATTAGTTTGATTCAGCGAGCTACCACGTATTCACGCCGCAGACCTAATGTGACCAAACAAGGTGTTAGAAATGTTCTTTGCATGCGAGCGTTTGGCAGCCCGCTCTGCCAGAGGACACTGATAAAGTGCGGTTACGCTCGAGAGGCTCTTCCGTCCTTACAAGAAAAACACGCGCGGCCGCCAAGATATGGGAATTTCAATCAAAGCTGTAGCTGCAGATGAGATTCCGAAGCTACGAGACAATCCGTCTGGATATTGAAAGTTTTGTGAAACACCTATTTCCCATGCACGGGTACAATGCTGCAGACTGTTCCCGGACTGCGACGGACAGCACATTCCAAACTCCACGGCCGATGACTTCTGAGGTCAGCCATGATACCTCAAACATGACGTAGCATACTGGAGCAAAATGTCAGCAGAGGTGGTGGGTTTCATCTTGTAGTATTCTCCTGATGTCAAATGAACCTGATCCTCTCACTGACTGGAGCTTCAGCAGTTAAGGTTTCACTAATGAGTGAACTAGGAGGAAGGTCAGTAATTCTCCATGTGCAATTACTTACATACTGCTCTAAGCAAAAAACTCTCTTTGCATCATAAATAATTCCTCTTGAGCAGTTCCTGAATCAGTAACACATGAATTATGACATATTTATGACAGTTGTGCTGGTTGCAGTTTGTTAAATATTCACTTTGAGTGTTAGGTATAGGGTTAGGGGTTAGGATTTTGTCATGAGAGCAATAGTGAATTATGAACATTGGAGTGCGTGTGTGACTTCAGTCGCACAAACATGCAACCGCCATTGTTCTTAAAGCGCCACTCCGTCACCGAGCATATGGATCGCCGCAGCTGCTGGAATACATGAGTCACCCCCATCTGTCAAAATTAGTTTCATATACAGCGGGCCCTACATAATGGGAAACATGAACGCATCCGTTATTTGTAAGACTTGAACCAGTTGTGGCCTCAGAATAGGGAGTGGTCCCCATAGCAACAGTGTTTTATCTGCTCTATCAGGAGGGTCCAAAAACCAAACTGACTAAACGGCTTGAGTGGATATCGTCTTCGCAGCATGCAGATGAAGTAGGAGATCAAGTTCTGGTTGTTTCTATGAATAGAGGCAGCAACACAACATATGGATGAAACAGACTGAGATATGGTTCGATGTCATGGGGCGAGCCACTTGTCTGAACTCTCTTGTCTCCACGTCTACATGATCGGAATTCCACTGAGGGTAATTCCTTTGTTAGCTAAAGAAATCCTTGGCTCACAGATAGACGTTTTTGTGACTTTTTTGGAACGTTAAGCTTATGATTGATGACCCTTTTCAATTAAGGGCAGTTCTTTGACTGGAAAGGCCTGTTGACTTCGTGACACGTTGTTTAATATTATTTAATATTATGCCGATGCCACAGCTATATCACAGCCATTGGAGGTCATAGATTGAGACAACATCTCTGTCACTGTTTCAATCCGAGGGTTAACTGGACTTTTGTTGCTCTGGATCGTGTCACTTTGTGGTTTCACTTCCTCAATTTCTGATATGTGGGGAGATCATTTTCTGCTTATGGCCATACAGGCCCTATTAGGGGCAAAGTCTGCTGCATCTAA
The DNA here is from genome assembly GCF_009819705.1 of Hippoglossus hippoglossus. Taxonomy (NCBI): domain Eukaryota; kingdom Metazoa; phylum Chordata; class Actinopteri; order Pleuronectiformes; family Pleuronectidae; genus Hippoglossus; species Hippoglossus hippoglossus. Next base: position 16,584,961 of record NC_047172.1, read on the forward strand.
ATTCGATGGAACTCTCTTCCCTCGTGATACTGTATTGTTTTTATAGACACTGAATTTAATTATCAGATGTTTTATAGGAGCTGGCGATGAACCAACGGATAAAAGTCCATTTTCACAGCAGACAGTTTGAGATGTCACAGGAGGAAAAGCACATACAGTATTAACAACTGGCTGCAATGCTGTCTCAGTAAAACCAAACCACTGAGCCCAAAACAACAATTAAATGAACCTGGTATGGTTTTGTCAGCGTCAGTTTTGGTTGGTCCTCCAGACTGAAGTATCTCAATGTTAATAATTATTCAGTGAAAACTTCATAGCCACAATTCAGCTCAAGTGGAGCCAGGGGGTTGTATTTGTGAAACCGAGTGAATTTACAATCTGAGCTCCTGGAAGAACCACTTGTTCTTGCCCGTCTTATACCTCTCCTCAAACTTGATCTTGGCCTCCCACCTGGCTTTGAGCTTGAGACCAGGATCCCTGAAGACGTCCTTGTTGATGACAGTTTTGTCCAGAGTAATATCTGCAGAGTATGGGATTGAGGTGGTTGTAGTTGAACACCTTGACAAAGGCCTTGATCTTTGACCTCTTGGCAATCTTCTTCTTGCCCATGGTTGTGATAACCTTACGGGGATAGCGGTCGATACCTGCGACAAGAGCGTGGCAGTGAGGGCGGTCAGCCGTGCCATTGACGATGGCATGTCCGACAGTTTTGCGCCTAGCGTAGCTTCCAGCAAGGACCATCACCACCTTCCCAGGCTTCATAAACTTGCCCATTTTGATGCTGTTCTACCGCCGGAAAGAGTGGACAGGGTGTTTTTTTAAATGTTTTAAACACATAACTAGAACACATTTAATTCTAAGCCTCCGTGTTTTTCCCACATTCCCACTTGAAAGTGCGTATGCACACACCGAAGTCTGAGCTTTGGAAATGATATGCTGCATGAGTGTTGGATTTTAAGGTTGAAAAATGCATCTTTGACAGCTTGTTTTTGTACGTCTTTAGTAACCTGAGGGCATGAACATTCAGCCTTAAAACTAAAAGTTGGTTCAACCAGTAAACATTTTTTGCTTGGAATCATAATGTTATACCAATGACGTCATGAGAGCTTTTAAGGACTTCTTGCTTACTGCACTTTTTCAAATCTTAACCACTGTATTGTTTGGTGTTGCTATTGTGACTCTCGTCTTTTGTCTCTGGTTGTTTACCTTTTTCGTATTGGACAAAAACGAGTTATCATAAAAACAATGAAGTGCATAGTTTAAGGTGGAACAACAATAAAGTAGAATAGAAAGGAGGACCTCTGTCTCACTGACAGTTGTGTGAAATAACAGTGTGGTGTTGAATCTGCAACACAAACTAACAATCAACCACAGAGACTAACTGTTACTGTGCGGTCAGTAAATATGCGCTGGTTTATTATCCCATACTCAGAGTCATCACTGGACAGATGAGGTCTCTGGGTAGCTGTCATCATCACACACTGCTCCACTGGAAGAGTCATGATTATGTAATTTCCCCTGAGAAAAAAAACATGGCTGATAGAAGGAAAGCATGTGTTGGATAGAAAGGGTGGGAATGAATTCAAATCATATTTCCTCTTGTTGAATTTATATCAAGCCTTTCTTCTAAGAGAAAGCCAGACACAAACTGTGTATGGAAAATACTTGTTAACGTACAAACTTCAATCAACCTGAAACATTTGCAACACAACGTAATAAACCTGCACGTGAACTTGGTGAATGACCTCACTACTTCTAATTTGACTCCATGTCAAGAACCAATTAACAAACAATCTACTGTTTATAGCCAGTATCTCACACCACATATCAAATGGTCTTAAGAAGATCTTGGGTTGCTGTGGAGTTTGAGGACTTATTTTTAAACCCAGGAGATCATGAGTTATACGCGCGGCAGTTCTGCGAAACATCCAAATGTGTCTAAACTGCATTTTTGGAATTCAAGTCCAGAGGCCTGCATACGACTGGAGCTGTGCATATGTCAGTGACAGCTGTTGTTGAGGCCCACCAGACGTATGGGAAAGACACCGACTATGCTGGCAGCGATGCAGCTCCACCTCCCATTATAGTGCGTTTCTGTGCACGCACATAGAGATGTCCTTGAATGAAGTGGCCTATGGGTGCACACAGACAACTGCATACAACACAAATGCATACAGTAGTAAGAAAGGAATGGGGTTGATGTGTATGTTAAAGAATAATTATAATAATAATAACAACTATTACTAAAATACTGACGTTAGAATTTTAATATTTTTATAACTGCTTATATTCTTTTGTATATTGTCCAAAGCTTTGTGTTAAGAGGTGAGCAATTCCTCAAAACAAAGGCTCAAGAACACGTTCATTCCTCTTCTTTGTGCTGCACACATGGATTGATGCACTTCAAAGTATTGTACAGACTACACCTCAGCATGAACACTGATTTTGTCGAACTGGAAACAGAAAAACGCACAACCCCACACAATATTCCCAAAAGATGTGAAGAAGCACTCATATGGCGATCTTTTATAGACATAAACAACATGGTGTGTACCATAAACTGTATATAGGGATAAGCAACATGTCTCCACTTCCTCCCAGTATCTAGTCTGATCACTAATATAAAATATCGCTGAACGCTGCCATCTTCTGCATTTGTGAGTCTTTGTAGTAGCCATCTGAAGATGCAGAGGTATTGAGGTGTCGTCGATACACTCATTCAACCAATCGCGAGTCAGTCTCAGCTCATGTTGTTTCACCCCCTTTTTACAGCATCAACAGCGTATTGGAAAAATAAGCACATCAGGCTGGTAAGAACTTTCTAAAATGATACAACCAATCTTTGAGAAATAATTATTTGATGTAGAGTAACTTTTTAGTTTGGTCAGTGTTCATTCCACTAACATGCAAGAGGAGGGATTTAAGATCTATACTGCAGCCAGCCACTAGGGGGAAACTGAGACACTTTGGCTTCACTTTTGGGGAGCTGTCATGTCATCCAACTATATAAACAGTCTATGGTGTGCAAAGAAATATCTATGACATCATTTTTTTGCTTTTGTTTATTTCTGTATAAACTTTAGAGAATATACACATATTATATATGTAACTTTATTGAAACCCCCCCAAATAAAGAGATCCACAGAAATCCCACAGACACTAAATTTTGTGTTTGATGAGATAATGCTACACCTCATAGATAAACTATGTCACCATCTGCATGAGCAACAAGTCAGGCGACACAGAGCTATAGTCATGTCATGATGTAACCAGTGAGACATTTAACGCATCTCAAATCAATGCCGCTTTGGCAAACACCCATGCGCAGCCAGCTTGGTTTCAGTTTAAACAGGGGCTGTAATATTGATTTACAGTACGACTGATTGATTTACATGCTGAGACTGACCAACTGCCCAGTCAACTCTCACATATCTGTCTTTTTCAAGTGGCCATTTCGCTGATGGAGCTCCACCGCGGACCTTGCAGGGTACATGGGCCGAGCGAGAGAGGATGTGCGCAGATAAAGCTGGAGTACGCACAAAAATGTTAATGAGTGATATCTCTGCTCCAGCTCTCTTCGTCTTGTTTCGGCGGTGATATCACCGGGTGCTAAGAGGCCACATCAGCTGGACAGGGTGGGAGGCAGCGGGGGAGAGGAAGGGTGAGGCCCTGGACACTGACAGCAGCCTGAACCACACCTGCACTACATTCCCCTTTTGTGAGTGAGGCACATTTCACATTTCCTTCTTGTCTTCTCACTGAGGTATAAGGTGATGTGCGCCTTGATAAACGGACAGCGGCAGCAGCAGGAGTCATGTGTCTCCTCCGAAAGGCCGATGACCTCACGTTGATGAAATGGAATTCATTTTGGGGGTCATTACAACCCATAAATATTCAGGGTGAAAGATGTCATCCCGCTGCAGCCCATGAATGCCTCCTAATGTACAACAGTGAGAGGTGGATGGTGCTGCGGAGGTGTCGGAGTTGGTCGGATGTGGGAGGACAAAGGTTGCATTTGTGTGTGTGCATATGATTTCCAAACATGAACCAACCTATAAGCTCAGTATCATATCATCTCAGTGCACCATAACCCATGTTGACTGGAGACGTTGTGGGTTTCTCTTCCCACATGCAATGCCCAAAATCCCTCGTACTAAACTGTCTTATTCATACAGTGATATAACATGTGATTCATACCGCTCTCTTTTATGCATTCATAGCCACAATGCCAAATCTGTATTGCCATTGACAGCACTAAGAGTAGTCCCTTGTCTTCTCGTGGCTGAGTAATTAATTCAAAATGTAGAAATCCATACTATTTGAATATATTAAAATGGGCTGAATTGATTACACGCTTCAAGGGAAGACTTGTTTCATTCACATGGCTCAAATTCAGCTCAAGTGGAGCCAGGAGGTTGGATTTTGTTGGGGTTCGTAAAACTGTTGACAGTCCGGCCACAGCAGCACCTGTACCTGAGCCCTTTACTGTAATGAAGACCAGATGGACAGAAGCACATTGTCGTGTCCGGCAGTATCCCACAAGGCCAAGGGGAACAGGAGCATCATCTAAGAAACTCAGGAGAAGCTGACTTACCTGCCGTTGTGTTGTTCCCAGGTTTAAGCAATTAGCAGCCACAACTAGTAATCCAAGAAAAAAAAGGCAGTCGAAGGAGTCGAGTATCCACTAATATCCTCTCGCTTGTGTGGTCCACTTGTGGCGTCTGCTACTGAGTGGTGCCAAGAGCCATCTCTCTCTCTCTCTCTCTCTCTCTCTCTCTCTCTCTCTCTCTCTCTCTCTCTCTCTCTCTCTCTCTCTCTCTCTCTCTCTCTGTCCTCTATCAGTTCTTCAGGTCAGGGAGGAAATGGTAGAGAGAACTAACACAGCACTGTAACTTCCCTCTCTCTCTCTCACCCTCCCTCTCTGCTTTAACTCCCACAGCCTATCCAGTTCTGCTCTGCCCAGCACTAAACACACCTCTCGTTTTCTTTCGCCCTTTCTATCTTTCCCAGAAGCCAGTGGACGAGTGTGTGAGAATAAAAAAGGCAGAACAGGGTGGGGGGTTGAAGGAGGTAAAGGCAGGCACTGTTCCACGGCCTCTCAGGGTTGAAAGGGGGCCGTTACCCGGTGCAAGAGCAGAGGTGCGGTGTGATGTCTGATCTTGTCACGGGGCCAGATCTTTTCACTCAGCTGCATCCTCCATACTCCCTCCCAGCTCTTTTTGACCAGAGTCACACAGAGACTAAAAGTATGGCCCTATATTTAACTTGTCCACTCTTGCCAACGCGGGTGCTGTTAGCAGCTGAGGCTAGCTGAATGCTAGATGTCTTGGCTGGCCGGCTGCACATCTAATTCTCCCTTGCTGCTGCTGACCCCTTGGTGACAGCTGAACCCTACCGTACCATTTTCTCATGCCGGGAAAGTCCGGTGACAGCAGCCACTCAAGCCCTATAACAGTGGTACAAGGAACCACCAGTTGCTGACTTAGGAGGAGTGATTGTGGCCAAATTCCCGTGGACCTTGGGAGCTAGACTGGCTTTTTGGCCCTGCTTGTAGAAATCTAAATCAGGCCAGGGAGCTAAAGCTGAGGTACAGTAATTGTGCTCCGCATAAATTGTAACAGTTGCTGCCAGGGTACTGTTGGGCAAGATATGTGCAGGATTTCAAGGGAAGTAAACACGCCTAATCTTGGTTTACCTTTTTACTTTTGGGATCATGTTAAGCCACTTTTTAAGGCCAACAAAAATGTTGTAGTTGTGTACAGTACAAGGTAAATTTACTTAAATGGCCCTTAAAATAAAAGAGAATTAAGACCATGACTGATGACCCCGTCCTTAAAATCCCAGAAATGTGCAGTATAAATTGCAATCAGTGGGTTTGTTTGTGGTGGTGAAAAAATCTGGCTCAGGTTCCCCTCTGCAGAAAATGTATAGCACCTTTAAGAGTAGACATAGCAGAGGAGTAGAATTGCTTCTGTGTTAGAACCAGATGTAAGCGGTTCAGGGATGTATCAGGCTACTCCTTCCGAATATGGTCTGAGTGATCGGATCTCAAATGCGTTGCCAATGCGTGTTGAGCTTGTTCACACCAGTAACTTGGAGCTGTCCGCTGGCGACCAGATCCCTCAGGATGGACGTTCCAGGTCAGAGCAGGACCAAAGGTGAAAAGGGAATTATAGTCATCAAGCCTGGTGGAAAGTGTTGACATGTGTGGGAATTGAGAGCTGGAGAGTCCAAAATGGAGGAAGCTGTAAAACACAGGTTAATATTTAGTGAGGATAATGAAGTGTATTGTTTTACTAGTTGGGGTTGAATGTTGAGGCCTCCAGGGTCCGGAAGAGATCCAAGACATACTGACAAACACAACATTTCAGCTTTAAAATGTCATAGGCAAACAAGCCAAGAACAGTGTTTTGTGCTAAATGCTTAATTCTAAAGTAAGCATGCTAACATGCTCACAGTGACAATATAAGCGGATGCAGGCATAATGGTTACCATGTACTACATCATCTTACTTTACCCTGTTAGCATGCTAACCTTTGTTAATCGGTTTTCAGACATTAACACTGATGTGTCAGGATATAAAGTTGCAGTTCCCTGAATGCTGTGTCAAAATTATCATAATGAAAGTTATTTTACTTTGTGAAGTCAAATAACTTATGAGATTTACAATATATCGACAATATCATGAGTTCTATATTCAAGGTAAAATAATTTTCTACATCCTCATCATCATAGACAGAAAAGACAATACAACAGTTTTGCCTTTCTGCCTCTGATTTAATTGGTCGTTGATTTTCCTTTTAGTTTTATTATTTGGCGTGTGGACATGGCTTTAAAAAATACTAAAGCAAAAAAAAAAATATGTGCGTGTCAAATCTTAGTGTTTCCAGCTGGACCTCGTTCTGTGCTTCTGCTTCATGTTTATCGTGTTTTTAGCTGATGATTATGACGGTTTCAGTCTGCTGACTTTTACATTTATATAGTTTATATATGATGCAGGAGAATTTCAACTCAGCCAGTATATTTTTATCCTTATAGACAAAGTCCTGTCTGGTCACCCGAGGGAGATGCCTGGCGAACATTATGACACTCTTATCACTAGGTGGAAACCAAAGCAAACAAAAAGACGCAGATAAACTCACAGAGGAATTATGTCAGACGGACACATTCACTCCCTCCTCAGCTCTTTTGTGTTGCAGTGAACATACGTCTGACCTAAGAGCAGCTTTTGTTCACACGTTCAGCCGCCGCTGAAATATGAGGGTGTGGGTCTGACGTAATGTTTCAGTAAAATGAAAACACACTTCAGCAGACACAAATGTATCCAGAGATGAGCATGAAGAAAATGGAAGGACAGTTTCTGTCTCTTTACATTCCTTGACCTCATTTGTTCATTTGTCAATTGACTTTCCCAAGCACCTGATATCGGGTCATCCAAGAGTTCTCCAGCTTTGGAACAACCTTAAAGACTTTTTTTTTCTTTTTTACCTTTTTCTTTGTCCTGTGTGTGACACTCAGGGTGATTTTGAGCAAAGATAAACTAAAATACAAAGCGCATTTGTTTGACAGACCCCTTCCTCCCCACATATGAAGTCATGTGGTATCGAAGAGGAAGATCTGTCCAAACTGAGGTCATGAGTGTATTTTGATTGAACACCACGATTCCCACACCCAGAATGAAGTCATGTGGTGGGGATCCAGTTTAGAACGAGGTTTGTTATGATTTCACTCTGTATATATAATGCCCACAGGACAGTTCTGGTGCTGTCCGGGCCCATTGGGGCTGCGGTTGTTGGGAATCATGGTAGAAATGTGGGTCGGTTGAAGTCGCTGCCATTCCCACACTTATGCGATGCGATCAGAATGAGGAGCACTCAGATTTAATGAACACAAGATGGATGATAGAGTGTTGCCGTGGGACTTGAGCTTTGTCATCCAGTTGCGTGGAAGCAAAGCAAGTTAACGACAGAGGTCCCATTCAAAAATGCTCCAGCCTGCAACATTAGCAGCCAGAGCTGTCCAAGCACTGTGATATTAGACCAGACAACAGGGAACATGCTGTTCCTGGTCCAGAGCCACAAAGGGACTACAGAGGATTTAAGCAGAGGAGATGAAGGCCAAAGAAAAATGATGAAGAAAAGTCAGGGAGTCAGAGGACATGAGCAGATCTTTATACCCATGTTTATTCTTGTGGTCACTTCTGTAAAGCGTGTTGTTTTAAAGGAAAGTCTATTGTTTTTTTCTGCAGAGAGTTGGATAAGATCATGTAAATATGTAGCTAGAACCAGCAGCCAGCTAGCTTAGCATTAAGATTGAAATCTTTATTTAAAGATGGACCACATGATGCTCCCCAAAAGTGAAGCCAAAGCATCTCGATTGCCACCTGGTGGTTGGCTGCAGTATAGATAAATCCCGCCTCCCCCATGTTTGTGGATGGGACCAAACAAAGTACCAATCAAATTTTCTATAAGATTGTTCCAGTCATTTTAGTTAGTTCTTATCACACTGATGTATGTTCAAGTTCTTATTGTTCTGGTAAGTTTGGTTTTAATTAGTTATTTGATGCTATGGAAATGATGTGAAACAGCTGAGAATGACTCGTGATTGGCTGAGCATGTGTGTTGGCGTGACCCCGCTACAGCAGCTCCACCTCTTGATCGCTACTGTACTCTAGCTCTAAATGCACAAGATGGTGGCACTCATGCCCGGGATATTTAGGCTTCAATTGTGGATAGTGTGAGTGAGTGGAGACGCATCATCCATCTGTACATACAGTGATTTTTAGTTTTTTCCTAAACCTTCATTTAATCCGATTAACGTGAGATACAACGTAATGACAGATTTTGTTACCTTTGGATGGAGCCTGGCCATGTAACTTTCAGCATGAGAGCAAATGAACCCTTTTCCCCAACATATCGAATGATCCCTTTGACATAACCACCAGCAGGTGGCATCAGCAGAATGACCTGAATTATTTGTCACCAGAACTTCCAGACTTTTGGACGATTTTCCCTGAGACATGATTCTTTTGTATGTCATGAAACACACAGCGCACAGGAAACACTAGTTTTATTCAGTTCACAGTAAGTACCATGTCAGCACTCATATAACACTGCAGTTCCACAGAACACTAAACGTCTTATAGTAAATTCTCCTCAACGTGCCAGCCAATCTCACAGTACCACAGAAACACCACAGCGCATGTATCACAGGAACACAATGACGACCACAGGAATGCCAATGCTGAAGTACCACAGCGTCTTTTATGTGGTGCTGTGCCCTAGGTTGACAGACAAGTATGTCTAATTAGGGTTTGGATTTTCCACTTCCGTACACAGTAATAGTGTCCTGTCCAAAATGAAAAATGAACATAATTTAGGTTTTTTTTTTATAAAAAGGAAAATTACATTCATACAACATTTTAACAAAGCTCAGCTCAGACTCTACCTTAGGCTATTTGAACCCAAGATTATACACATTAAAACTAGAGAATCGGATTTCATATAACTTTATGTTATAATGTTATTTAGGAACAAATGTTGGAGTTGTGATTAAAGTTCTGCTGTTGAGGGATAAAATATGAAGTTAGGGTGAGAGAGAGAGAGAGAGAGAGAGAGACAGGATATATTATGATTATATATGATGTACATGTATGTTTATTTAGATTTAACATATTTTATTTTAGTTGATCAGATGTTGAGATACAGAAGTTCTGCTTGGTTGTTGGATGTGCAGAGTAAATTTGTTTTTTATTATTTTCTTTCTTTTTTATTGTTTTTTTGTTTGTTTAGTGTGGCTGTTTGTTTTGTTGAAAATATAGTTAGTTAGTTTTTTTTAAAGTATGATAATGAACTATTATTGAAAGAAAACTATTTAAAAAATAGTCTGATATGGTAAACCACAACTTTAATACTAAAACTGGTTTCAAACTTCTGCTCAGCATAAATCTACTACTACTACTACTAATACTATTGCGACATTGAAACCAAATATACTAATATACATCACAATCACTGACTTGTATTAGATTAGAATAACTATTATGGTTTACTCCACCAATTTATCAGAATAGTTTTGCTTTCCGTAGAATATGCAGCATAGTAAATATTACTGGAAATGACTCATCCAAATGACTGGATTCATAAAAGTATCCAACTAGTGAAACTATTTGTGCAGTTAACCTTGTTGAATTTCAGCATCAGTAACACATCCATGCAGGGAAACATTAAACCCACTCAACTCGGTATGATCATCACAGCATGAGTTGTTGCTGACCTCACTGTAGACATCACATCCTGTGTGGTTTTGTTACATTTGTTGATGTAAGTATAAATTGGTTGGGAAATTATATACACTTAAGTATTTCAGTCTTTGTTTTCCTTCTGGTGTTTCAGTTATAGTGATGACTTACCATCTCAGAAATGTTGATTACTTACGGTTCATTTCCTGTTTTTGCTGATCACACACTGTGGAGCTGCACTGAGGAAGTGACTCTCTGACGCCTTCCTCTGGTAAGATGGGGAAACAATCACATGAAACCCTCATATACTATAGAAAGCCTGTTTAGAGAAAGATGTGGGACTTTGTGAGAACATGAAATTGTTCCTTTATCAGTGTATATGAAATGTATGTGTTCCATATTACCACTGAATGATGACAACCATGACAGCTGACATATTTCAACAGTTGAATTTGAACAGAATTCCAGGTGATGAATCTTGATATTCTGACAATCTATTCATGACTCTGTTAACCACAGAGCTAGCTTGGTCTCATTACTGGGTAAGTAAACTGTCGACAAGGTGATTTTGCAGAAACTACTCCAAAAGGAGGAGACCCAGGATGATCCTTGCCCTTGACCTCCAGTATTTTTCTGGGTGTTCTGTTTAGAGCAGCCGCCACCAGGAGACAGAGCTGCCACTCATCTGCCAAACCCCAGAGTAGGAGGAGGGTATTTCCAGTCCCGACACCCGTGAGCTTTGAGCCTGAGCTGAGCCAGATGACCTCAGGGCAACAAGGTTCATTCCACTCAGCAGCTGTGCATCACCCAGCATGACAAATACTTGAACAATGAATCTGTGGCCAGCAGTGGATTATGGGCATGCAGGATGGCCATCACATTGAGCTGAGAGGTTTCGATTAGTTTAACACGATGATGACATCTAAAGCTGAATTTATGGCATGACAATAACAGTGGAAGCTGATGGATAACGTGGGTTTACAAGCATGAGTGGGCCTAATGCTTTATAATGGCCATCATACCTCCTGCTTTTAAAGATGGAGATAAATGTTATTATATGAAATATCAGTTGCATTTTTTATTCGTTTTTTGCATATATGTATCATGCATTTAATTTATTTCTTTTTTTTAAATAATATTTATTGGTTTTCATAATTGAACAGGGAATTTTATTTATTGTAGTACCTCTGTCCAGTTCTGTCAGCTTTCAAAGCTTATTTCAAAATATAATTGTTTCACAAGAATGCAATAAGGTTTCATTAAGAAAGAGAGAAAACTTATAATAATAATAATAATAATAATAATAATAATAATAATAATAATAATAATTACTATTATATTATCATCATCATCATCATCATCATCATCATCATCATTATTATCATTTTCGTTATCATTATTGTTTTTGTTATTATTATTATTGTAACCGTCATCATCATTATTAGTAGTATTATTATTATACACCAACCAACAAACCAGCTTCAAAATAAAACAGCAGTCCAGTATCAAGGTTGAAATGTCGCCCCCTACTGGCTAACAAGTCTCATTACATCAACTCTGAACGGCTTTTCAAGGGCAAAGCTCGGCCGCGCCTACTCCAATTTGATTGGTCCATGTAGACCTCTCGCAGCCTCATTGGACACCCGGACGTCAACTGAGTGACGCAACAGGAAATGTAGGAGTGAGGAGAGCGGTGCCGGTGAGAAACGTGTGTAACTGATGTGTGTTGTTCTGCTTTGTGTCCTTGTTGTGTTTATTAGTTCGTCCTCTGTCTTTGGTCGGTTTTCACAAACAATGCGAAGTCTCCCGGTTCATTTCTGAGCCGTTTATAACGCGCTGTGCTGAGGGTGTTTGCACTTTAAGCTAACCTCAGCTGTAAATGCTAACAACTGTGTGGTGTAAAACACCAACAAGAGTTTGAAGGGAAGTGTTCAGCTGGACATGGAAGGGTTGAAGGATTGCTTGTCGCGTCAGTGTGACGCTGATCCCTTATTGTTGTTGTCTTTACCGATAATGTGACTCATTCCTAATATAAACAAACAGGTGTTGTGCTAAGTTATTTGCTACTGACGGAACAATAGCAGCAGCTAAAATGTAAACATCACATATTGATTTTTCTTGTTTTCACCATGTGCTGTAAAACTAGGCCTCCTGTATGTTATGTCTTAATCCTGGTTATTTAGTTTTCTGCTACTTGTCCACTAGATGATGCCAGAGATCCTATTATAAGACTCGTTGTAGCCGCCCTCAGCAGTAACTCATCATAAGCTCTCACAATGGAAATCAATCTCATGACCTGATGAAGAAGTAATTGGAATTGGTAACAGTTTGCCAGAATTGACAGGCACCTATCGATTGAAACCAGGCAACATCCTGTGTCATGTTTGTGGGAACACATGAATGTATTTGTGAGATTAAAGGTTAAAACAAAGCTGACTCTATCATTATGCAGAATCACTGTTGCAAAAGGACCAAATTACTCAACTGTAAATACATTGACTTTCTGTGTATGCATTTCAAAAGGTCGCTCTTGACTTAAAAGGCTGTGTGCTATACATAACAGCTTTAAAATGCTATTACTGACAGGTTGTTATCACCATCAATGCCTCACATTTATTATATTGTTTTCTCTCAACCTCTGAACGAAGCTGATCAGTCACAGTTTCTTCCTCTCAACGTGGGTGTCTGTATCTTTTCTTATCAGTTCACCTGAACGATGTCTGCCTCCAGGAAACTGGCATCTTTCCGTCTGCCTCCCTTGCCAACTGTGGGTGAGCTGATAAAGCTCTACAACCTGCGAGCTGAGAAGCAGCTCTCCCAGAACTTTCTCCTGGACTTGAGGCTCACAGGTTAGTATTCTTCTCGCCTCACACTCTTTTTCCTTCGCTCGGTCTGCAATGCACCAATCGCTGGGAGCTTGTGTTCTTTGCCCCTTTCTCTCCACCACACAGTTTTTTTTGTCAGCGCACTTGATTGCACAGCTCCAGGCAGCCTTGTTTTAAGGCATCAAAAATCAACAGGCTTTTCTACACAGGGAGGTTGAGTTGATCTCATTCTTAAGTGAATGGACTGAGACAATTATTTGCAGCCCCCTGCGTAGCTCAGACCTTAATATAATTTCCAGTGATGCAGTGCAGGTCTGATCTGCTCTCTTGTCCTTGGACAAGGTGACTGTTAGATTATTACGTCCCATCTTCATCACACACAGGCAGAGAGGTATTGCAACCTCACGTGCCATTAATCACAATTTAGATACCTGAGACTCTGATGAAACCACTTGTATGATCTAGTTTATATGATGCATGAGTTAAATTAGGTGAGTATATAATTAACAGATTGAACGCAAAGATGGTAAATGTCTTCTTATCACCGAGCATGATCATGTGTCTCCATCTTTTCAGACAAAATAGTGCGTCAGGCAGGCTGTCTGAGGGATGCCCATGTGTGTGAGGTGGGTCCCGGTCCTGGGGGCCTGACCCGCTCCATCCTCAACGCTGGTGCAACAGACTTGCTTGTGGTGGAGAAAGATACACGCTTCATCCCTGGGCTTAAGGTAAACGAGCAGCTACAACGATACTCGCTTACGCACAAGGTCATAAGGTCATTCCCCTGAAAAGCCTCTAACACCACTTCATCTGTCAATCGCATAAACCCAGTTAATCTATTCTCAGCTGTGGCATCATTAGCATCCCGCAGAGTGACTGATGACCACGTAGTACCTTTTCATTCAGTCATATCACGTTCGTCTCCACAGCTGTTGTCAGAGGCAGCGCCAGGGAGGCTCAGGATCGTCCATGGGGACATACTCACCTACAGGATGGACCGAGGATTCCCATCAAACATCTCCAAGCCATGGGAAGGAGGTGAGAATTGGAAATTGTGTAAGCTGTTGCTGGGGGGTGTGAAGGAAAAAAAGTCACGTGACTAACAAGTGTGAAAATGTGGCTCCACAGATCCACCAAACCTTCACATCATAGGGAATCTCCCATTCAGCGTCTCCACCCCCCTCATCATCAAGTGGCTGGAGGACATAGCCAACAGGACAGGGCCCTTCATGCACGGACGCACACGACTCACACTCACGTTCCAGAAAGAGGTGGCGGAGGTGCGTGAAAACTAGATTCCAATGAAGCTGAGATACCCATTTAATACTAAGTATGAAGTCTACACAGGGCATTGTGTTGCTATTTAGGTCAGTCAAAAACATTTAGAGCAGGATTTAATTATGAAGACTTGTTTTTTGTCTTAGCTGCACACACTCATAGGTGTCAGTTCCCTTAAAATGCCTGATCTTTTTCACCAAGATCTGTAAATTATTCCTTGGTAGAACTGTGAAAATGTCAAAAAACACAATGTTAAAGACACCAACATTTTATGACTTTTTTTCCTGACCCATACAGCATCCTTCCACCAAGTTTTATAGAAATCCATTCAGTTTTTGTGTAATCTTGCTTACGAACAAACTTACAAATGAACAGGCAATCCTCCATGGTGGATTTATTCAACTTAAATATTCAGTTAATTCTGTTTGTTTTGTCTTTACGTACCTTGGGCCCTGTTTTTTCTTAAAGCAAGATCATGTGACTTTAACAAATTGCCTGCTCTTACTGAATATATGTAGCAACAATTGATAGTAGTTGTTCTCTCCATCCAGAGGTTGACGGCGAGCACGGGTAGCAAACAGAGGAGCCGTCTGTCCGTCATGGCTCAGTATCTCTGCACTGTCCGCAACTGCTTTACCATCCCCGGACGGGCCTTCGTCCCAAAACCAGAGGTAGGAATCAAAATAAAGCAACCAAGCAGTGTTTTAAGTGTATTTAAGCAGTTTTAATTCAAGGATTCTAATTTGTTAGGTTGTATTTGGAAAAATAAATAGTTTTTCCACTTCGGACCACTTTCATAAACCTGAAAATCAGATTGTGCTTCTGGCCGACATGTGATGGTCTGTTTGAATTTAGTTTTGTGCTGACCTTTGCAGTGTACTGGCATGAGCTGTTCCATTACTGTCTATTCCAGAAATTTCTCTGTCTTCCCTTCTCTTCTTTTTTGCCTACACATACAAATAGTGAAGAATGTTAAGAAAGTTATGAATGCTTTAAAAGTTTTAATGTTGAATCCGGCTGTCAGTACTCGCATTGGAGAAGTGCCAAATGGACACATTACTATTTCACAGCTCTCAGCCCCGTGATAACAGCGGGACCCTCTCGCATCTCCTCATCTCTGCTCCTCATCTGGTCCCCTGGTTCTGTCAGAGTCCATCGTCACGTCACAATCACTCATCACTCCCTCGCTCTTCTTGCTTCAAGGCTTCATTAAGACTGTGTTGAATCAGTGTTGTGTCTGTTCTGTCTTTGGACCCTTTCTAGGTTGTAATGATGCCTGGTGGATATTTCAGATGTGTCACGATCACACTGCGCCTTGTAATGAGGGCCTGGTTCTTTTTTTAGGACCAATATCTCTCTGTGTGTGGTTCAGCCCCCTGTGCTTGTATCGGCGGTGAAAGAAAGGCGTGCACTCTTATCTAACATGAGAATGCAATGTTTTTTATTTTTCGGGGGTTGGCATTTGTAGTCGGACAAAGGGGCCACATTAAAAAAATATAAAAGTACTGCTGCAAAATCTCAAACATCAGTGTTTGCTAATAGACAGCTCCGCAGAGATTTCCTTTGATAGGATAGACACGCCAGACTTTTGAAAGGCTCACTCACATCTTTGTACAACTGAGACCATGTTTTTCTTTTGCCGAATTAGAGGATAGGTGTTAGGTGGATGTCAGAGACGGACTCCCAGTCCCTTGAAGAAGTGGTGGCTCTTTAGGTGACCCACAGTTGGTAAATATTTAATCTCCTGTGTGGACTGAAATCCAGCAGAGTGAATAGGACCAGAGCTGATGGTTCATTCTCTTAGAAGAGATGGCTTGCAATGTTTATTTAATCACACTTAGCTGCCATTCCTTTCGTTTTTATTTTACTCTTGAATCTTGTTTTTGTATGCATGTCAAACTGCAGCTTAATGGATTTCAGCAGGCTTTGTTTGTGCCGTGATCGTGCACTGACACGCATGCATGTTGGAAGTATAAACATGAACAGAGCGGACTTGCACTGCACACGCGATGAATAAGCGCCTCCCACGTCCCCACACAGGCCATCTATCCCCTCTAAATGTTTTAATGGGCACTTGGTCGAATTGATATCATTAGGAGAGATGATGGCTCTTTGATGAGCAGGCCTCCTGCTACTGGCGTCCTATAAAGAGCAGAGAGCACATCGTGTGCTGAGACTATCACACTCTTACTACATTGTCCAGGAACCTTTTTACTCGTATGTGCCATAGTATAATTCCTGAAAAGCCCTATGGCTCTGTATTGTTTATTGGTGCACACCAGAGTAATTATGCACAATTGCATAAACAATAAAAACGTCCTGCCTGATTTATGGGATGACATCAAAGTGCTGGTTGGAGGGGGGATTGAGGTTGTGACACACATGAATTTAGACTTATAGCTTAAGCAATGGGTTAATGATCAAACAGACCTATATATTGTCAGAATACATAAAGGACATGGCACGTTTTAATGTTTTCTGTCTTGAGTGTTTATACTGTATGCTGCTTATAGAGCTTCTTATACAAATCACAATGGATGAATGGCGCCTTTTGCTGGCAGAAGCTAATTTTACTGTTGGAGTAACTGCCAATAACAAAGGTCTTTCCCTCTATATTCCTCTCTGCATCTCTTTTCCTCCAACGTCTTCTCAGGGAGCGTATATGTAACCACCCCTTATACCTATAGCCAATAAATCCGCTCAGTGGTCTGATTATTCGTATTATCTCGTTCCCTCTTTGGCATCAGTGATTGTCTTAATGAAGAGGGATTTGTTCAGTTTGAAGCACAGTTGGTTTTTCTTTCCGTCTGCTCTCGTCATGTATTTGCCATGTCAATTAAGGCTCTGTTTCCTTTTGTGTGATTTTTGTCACAATTGTCTGTGGAAATTCTGAACATCTCTGTCAGAAAATAACCTCTCTGATCGGTCAGTCGTTTCACGTGTCGTCCCTCTACATCGCCAATGGCACCTCTCCAACACTGCGAAGGGTAAAATATGCAGCAGCAGGTGCTACACTACGCATACGGCAATTAGTGGAGTGTGAAAAACCATCTGAGTTCATTTAATACTTTTGTAATCAGACAAACATAGATCACAGAGAGCCACGGACAAAGCTATGGAATTACTGAACCTTTCTAAAATGTGAAAATAGCATTATTTAAAGGCGGGGGGGAAGGGGAAAACTAGCGGCTGATTGGCTGGTTGACTCGAACCTATAGGACCGGAGCGATGCAGGCTAATAGGATAATGAGAAGGGAAATGTTGAATCCATTTTACATTAGCAGCTGCTGGGGCCCATATTGACGTATAAGGTGGGCAGATAGGCTCTTATCCTTGATGTTTAATCCGTCTGCCTTGTTCCTCTCGCCCCCGGTCTCGTGCGTGTCACATTGAGTGACTGAGATTGTCCTTGAAGGTTTCAGTGAGTGGCAATTGGCTACTTCGATGGCGTCCCCCCCAGGGCTCAGATTGCCCTCAATCTGTGCTGCTGCAGATCACACCTGCCTCCCTTTTCTTATTAGTCACTTATCTCCTGTTAATTACCCACGCCAAGGAGGTTATGTTTTCACCCGGGTCTGTTTTTTTATTTGTTAGTTTATTTGTTAGCAGGATTATGCAAAATCTACCAACCTGGGGCTGACAAAGTCCCTTACATTGCTCCAGCAGGGAATAATGCACAGATCTTGACTTTCCACTGCTTAGGATTGGGTTTTATGACAAATCGTTTCTGCGTTCCTCTGAGAGACATTCTAGTTCTCACATAAATGGACAAATTGATAGAGATCTTTTAGTCCCTTCTGTCATTCACAGCTGTACATATATCCGAAAGCTCTCTGTGAGGAAGTAAACTGAATGTATAAACAAGCTCTTCGTCTGCTTTAGTCATTATACAAATTTCCAATTTATATTCTAGCCTGAGCAGGGGTCAAGGAGTTTTAGAGTGCACGCTGCCATCAAGGCGTCTGCATCTTCAGCACGAACATCAGCATCATCCAATCCAGATACATCGTCACTGGCTCTTAACATAGAAAGTAGCTAATTTGCAAAGAGTAGAGTGTGTCTTCCCCTGCGCCTCTCTGTATCTAGGCAGAATGTGATTTACGTAAATTAACTTCTCTCCATCACATTGAGGGCTGTAAATCAGACAATGGATGCTCCATCATGAGCGACCTGTTGTTTCTTCTGTAGGGATGCTCCATATTGTACAATTTTGGTGTTCATTGTTGCAGATAATGAGAAAAAAGGGTAGTGGGAGACAAATGATATGGCTGAAAGAACCGATTCCAGAAAATGAGTTGGAGAAAGAAAATGCGAAGGAGGAAAAATGGAGCGATAACCAGGTGGGGGATGGCAATAAAAGTAAAAGATGGATGGAGAGGACACACTGGGAACTGACTAAAACCACAGCGAAGTAAAAGAAAAAGGGCAAGATAAGATAGAGACTGAATGTAAGAGAACGAAAATGAAATTAAGAAGTATTTTGGCCTGGATGTGATGTATTGAATGAAAAAAGAGAAGAGAAGGAGTAGATAAATGGGACGTATACACAGCAAAGCCTCCTCCACACCAGTGCAGAGCAGCAGATTCATGACAGAGATGGATCCGAGAGGAGAGTGAGGCGTACCTCCAGCATATGGTTGTCTGGGCCAGTCATCAGCCATCATCCACCAACTAACTGAGCCTCGCAGGAGGAGAGCCCTACAGATGTTCGCCTTGTTACACAATCATCCACCAAGAGCACAGGCCAGATGAGTGGAGCCTAAATTAAATTTGTTAATGCTGCATTGAGCATCCATTACGGCCGGCAGTTGTCAGGGAGTGTTTGGCTTGTGCTGTAAAGATTTAGCAGATATATAAACACATTTTAGCTGATGATTTTTCTTTCTATCTTACTTCTTCTTTTTATATGGGGTCAGCTGGTGTTTTCAAGCATCATAATAAGTCCATTCATTGAAGTCACAGGGTGTTTCAGTGTTGAATGTGACCTGCCTCAGTCCAGCGTGCTGCTCTGGCAGTGATGGATATCTTCACTGTGACCCGAAGTGGCCCAGCTTTCGCCTGAACTGTGAAGAGCGAGAATCTGCTCTGCCCTACTGCTTTCTTTTTCTTTCACCTGCCGTCGCACAATTCAACTAGGCCTATCTCGTAAACGGGGTCAAACACGGTATCAAGAGTATTGAGGGAAAGTTATTTCAATGACTCGAGCCAGTGCGGTAAGCGCCTGAAGGCTCAATCTCCATGTATTCTAGACCCAAGGTAAAGAAAAAAGCTAAAAATACTCTCCTCCTCCTTTTTTCCCGAAACAAAACGCCAAGGTTGGCAGAGTTGGCGTACGAACATCTCCAGAGATCCGTTTCTCCTCCTAACAAGAAAGTGTGCCGGGCGCACTCCGAGTCAGTGCTCGGAGTTTAGCAGATTTAGCTCTGTTGACTCAGTGAGCATGTCAGGAGAATACGCAGATGTTTTTGAGGAGCGATGCTAAAACCAATGTCCCAAAGAAACGCGGTCTGCTTCAAATAAACCAATCTAATGAACTAAATTGCAAGTGGTGCAATGACACACTGATGAGAAGTGAAAGAGAAAACTCGTCACATAGAGCGATTTCATGACTTCATTTCAGAATCTTTAGAGCTAGAGGCTGCAGTCCGGCTGGGTATTGAAACGATATAATTATCACTATGATTTTCATTAATAGCAATATAACAAAATGCCCATAATTTATCTACTTTAGACTTTTAAAATACTTTGCTGTTCTTTAAGTGTTTGTCATTTTCTGCTACTGTGGCCGAGATGCCTCACACATTATTGAAAAGCACAAATGCAAAAGTGACAACACAACTACAAAACCCACAAAATGGAAACACAACAAAAGTGAGCGACAACAGATGTTGAATGAAACGAGCAGAGTAACTTAATGCAGCTGTGGTTGTCGTTTGTGAAAACCCAGGCAAGCCGGCCGCCGCTTAACATTTGATGCTTCTCTATTTGAGGTGTTGCAGTACAGGTGCATTCATCCTTTTTGGCTGCTCCAAGCATGTCTACCGTAACACCTCAAATAGACAAACATCAAATTTTAATAAGCCATTTTCATTGTCATCATCTGTTGTCGATCACTTGCCTTGTGATTGTGTTTCCGGTGTGTGGCTTTTGCAGCAGAGTTGTGGCTTTTGTATTTGTGTTTTCCGTTAATGTGCTTGTGTGACACTTCTCGGCCACTGTGCTCTAAAGAAGAGTTTAAAACCCAAACCTTCACTCGGGAGCAAAAATCTGTCTTTAAACGATAAAAGAAATAATAATGTGACATTTATCATGATAATTATCGACTAATAAGAGGATTTTAATCTTGGCCATAATGCCCAGCCCTAGAATGTTTGATTTTTGTGGGTGTGCTGATGAAGGTTTTGTACAGAGGACTGAAGAGGAAAAAATCTAATTGATTGCTTCTGTGTGAAAATGCCTGTGCCTCAGCTTTTTTCTTGTTGCGTTTCTCTGCTCTCATGAATACATTTTCCTCGTCTCTAATCTAAGACAATAATCTCCACCGTTGCGTCCGCACATTCCAACAGTTTAGCCTCACTCACCTTCAGCCTACAGAATCCTCGCAGCCACGCGCTCCTGCCCCGTGCGCCAAGCTGAAATATTAAAGCGCCTTCTTTGAACTGTCAGAGTGTATTGTTTTCCTACAAGCTCTCCCCTTTTGTCATCTCCATAGCTTTTACTGCCTTTCTCAGCAGTTTACTGCACAGCCAAGGTCGTTGCTGTTATTTCTACAGCCTCACATGTGCGCTGGGTCCAGAGGAGGGGGCTCCAACAAAGGAAGGTCATTCTCCGTCAGCGTTGACGGCCACATTATATCTTCAGCATGAACCTTCTTCAGAGTAACAGCCGTCCAAAACAAAGAGACGCCCGTTAAGTATGGTGACATACTGGTGTGATTTGGGTGCTTGCATTTTGAGCAATGAGCTGATCGCCAAGCGTTTTAGGTTGAGAGTTCCTTTACATACATACAAGGATGCAGAATGTCTCCCTCTCTGTGTCGGCATGTGAGCATGAGTGGTGGAGGGCATCTACGCTTTTGTGAGCAGTCTTTCTCTTTTTTGTCTCCCATTTCTTTTTCCTTGACATTCCGAAAGGCTATCTGCTGGTCAAGAAGCTTGCTAATCTAAAAAAAAAAAGGGTAAATAATCTGTAAATCTGTTGTGGCAGTGTGGTTCAAAGGAAAAACTCTTACACATGCTTAACCCCTGCCTCAAATTGACAGGCGCTCACCTCCTCTCATCTAAGCTCACATTCCAGATCTGTCGTAGCAGCGACTCGGGGTGAAAGCCTTTGATGGAAAATATAGGTTAAATACACAGAGGAGCAGATCTTATTAGTGTTTCCCCACGAGAGGAGTAGTTATTTGATCTGCACTCTTGTTGCGTAACTGAGAGGAGTGGGAGAAAGAGGGAGAGAGAGAGAGAGCCTTGAATAATCCATGTTTGTTTCAAGAAAGCACATTCTCACTCTGCCGGTGTCAGTGAGGGTCCAATCAGCTGTAATGAGAGCCCACAAATCTTCTCTTGGAAAGTAACTATTTAACAAGCGCTCCATCTGAACCGTATATCAGGTTATATGTGACAGATATAAAATTTGAAGCACCTTCTGTGGAGTATTCTGATTTGAAACTAGCTCTGGTTGAAGCATTAAAGCTTTCAACATTTTCAGATTTTTTCCTTCATCCAAGTTTTCCTCCTTTGCAAATAAATGTTATAAATGTGATGCTATGTTAATTTACAAGCTGGAATAGTTGTTTGAGCAACACCAACATTTATGATATGTGATCAAAAAAGAAACAATCAACTAATCTGACAATTTATTTTTCTTTTAAAGCAAAAATACCAAATGTTCCCCAGTTACAAATGTGCCTCATTTCATTGTATGTGATGATAAAATAGAATAGAACTCAGTAGAGTGCGCACCTCCGCCACGGCCCAACTGTCCCCTTATGAAACCACATTTATATTCAGTACATGATATATAGAGATTTTTATTTGACTCTGCACCCCATTTCACACACTCATAAATATTAATAGCTCTAAACATGATTTTCTTTCATTAAGATCCATGAATTATTCTCATAGAAAATCTGCAAAACTGTTGTAAAAGGCCCTTTCCCACAACATTAAAGAAAGAGAGAAAATAAATCCAGAATCATACCAAAATTAAATGGTTTCTTCTCTGACCTATACTGCATCCTTCCACCAGGTTTCATGTTAATCCGTCTAGTAGTAAACAGAGAAATGTTCGTATTTGAGAAGCTGAAATCTGAGAATATTTGCCTTTTTTGTTTAATAAACCCAATGAAGCAATGAATCGGTTGTCAAAAGTGTTGCAGATAAGTTTTCTGTTGACTGACTTATTGTTTCCGCTCAATTTCAATATTGACCCAAACATTTCTTCTAGATAATTCCTGTCTTTACGTCCAGGCTTTTAATTTCATCTATGCTTCTCCCTAATATCATTATTAATTACAGTTGTCGTTATTTGGCTCTGTGAGAATGTTCACTCTCGGAGAGACCCTTTCTTTTTGTATTTATATTTTAATTTGTCATTTATACTAGGCAAAGTGGATCCTTCAGCTGTTCCCTTCTCTGCCAATTTAATTGCATATTAATATCAGCTACTTTACATGTAGTCATTTAACTCGTGGCTTCACGAGATGAACTGGGCGACTGGGATAGTTTGCGTTCCATGAAGCTCCCTTGGGTGCCATTATAATTTAATTCATTTATTGTCTAATGCTGTCCTCTCAGTCAGGGATGACAGGGACAGGTTGGCTGTGGTATTAAAAGAATCCCTCTCTCTCTCTTTCAAAACCCATTTGCACATAGTAATGTTTTATAGATACATATTTTAGTTGGACCGATGCTGCTCTCTTGCTGGGTGCTGCACGCGTACCAGCAGCCTGTCTGCAGCCTCCACTCAGCACAGCCTGTACCATCCAACAGTGTCTTGGCTGGGAGATGAAAGCCATCTCCATCCTCTTCAGCCACACACACATAAACACACAACATACATCAGACACCAGACACGTTGCTTTCACAAAATAGTTTTACTGGTAAAAAATAGAACTACTTGCACAAGCACATTGAGACAACTGTATCAGAACTTGTGAACTGTTCATCATCACAAATATGCTCTGGCAAAGTAAGAAGTGCTAAAGCATCCACAAAAATAAGCTGCAGTTATCAAAATGATAAATCAGTGTCTTGGTACAAGTAGACGCAGGAGAGATGTTACTCTTCAGACTTTTTAGGACCTAGTCACTTTTGCACTCTGGCCATTTATAAGCTAATGATATTGCGTGCTGATGATCAAGCTGCACAGCCACAAAAAAAAAAGAGAAACCTCTAGCTCCTGTTTCCCTGCTGAATCCTAGCAGACAGAGATGGTTCCTTTTTTTTTTTCTCCAGAGTGCCAGTTGTGTTATGAATTTGTACTGGTCCAGGGAGCTCAGCCTTTTGAAACAAACTGCTGTCAAAGAAAGGAACACAAGTAAAGGTCTTCTTATAAAGAAGATATGGTATGAACATGGTATTGTATCTTATATTGAAATAATCTAGAGGGTAGTCTCCATAAAAACAAAAACACATCGAAACGCTTAGATACTTGTGTACAGATGTCACAGATTTCCTAAAACAAAATACTTTCTTCATGTGTTCATTTATAAAATACCACACTCGTGTCACCCAGATGAAACTCATTGAGAGTGGTCTTCGCTCTGCTCTGGGAAAAAGATGAATAAAGAGGATTTAAAATAACCCTCAAAAGCTGCGCTGGACTATACACAAGCATCTAGTCGACTTGAGACTTAGTCTGGCAGAACAAATCACAAATCCATAAAACATTTGCTAATGTATTATTCATGTACAAACAACGCAATAAAAAAATAAACAGAAATAACTCCAGATAGTATTAAAACGTGTCATCATGAGACGATTTGGCACATTCTGCAAACACATATCGTGTCAGTATTAGCTGATGACATGGCACATTCTTTACTTTGTTTATTGCATTGGTAATGGTGCCTGGGCAGTGAGTTATTGTCAGGAGGCCAGTTCTAAAGTCTGTGCCGGGCAAAGATGTGTAACTCAGGGTGGGGTGGAACCCTGAACCTTATAGGGCTGCCAGAGCTGGCAGTGTTACCCACAGAGATGCCCGTGGCGTGCAGGAAGCAGCCTGCAGGTGGCGAGCTGGGCTTAGCCATCTGCTCTCCCCCAGGAAGCAGCATGTTTATGAGAGAGAAGGAGGGAACGTGCACCTCTATACATCACTTGACTACACACAAAAAGACAATATTCCTCCAATATCCTTCCCTCCGAAAAAAAAAAAAAAAAAAGCAGACACACTCTGGAGCACGAGCGTTTACAAGCGTGACAGTGCTGATGACATATGAGTAGGTGCGAGTTTTGTTTATGCGTGCTTGGTGTGTATGTGTGCGTTGGGCAGCCACGCTTTTCAGCATGCATCAGCGTTCTGTTGTCAGCGATCACATCCATGTGGCATTTGACATAAGCAGGGACAGGGTGTGGGTTGAATATGAAATAATGAGACTGACAGGTAGGAAATGGAGGGAACGGCGGCACAGCCAAGTGGCCACAGTTTAAGTCACGAAGACCTTCTTGCAGGTGCAGGCTGGTGGCGTCTGCGCACTGCTGACGCACTTGGAAAACAAGTCACATATGGAGAATGACTCAAACCTTTTTTAGCTGCCTGCCACACAGCCACCCAGTCGACCATGACTCAAGAAGCGTCTCCCCTCTCTGCTTCATTTTATTTTTTGCCTCTCTGCCACTGCACCATTAAACATCTGCTCACCCCTGTGTGTGAGACTATGGTATGGACACCGCAGCAGTGGGCAGCAAAGTAAAGCATTTTTCAAACCCATGTGTCAGGGATGCTGCCTCTTGTCCCTGACTTGTAGAGGGGGATTAGTAAATGTAGCATAAGCAGAGGCTCTGATTAAAGCTTATGGAGCCATGGCTAGACAAAGAGAGACCACCCCCCCCTTCACAAAAAAACAACAACTTCGAATCACTGACTGACAAGCACATACCCTCAGACAATAAAGATATTTGAAGGCAGAATTCTGTTTCCATGGCAGTGTGGAGGAGGATGACAAGAGTGAAGAGCACATGCAAAAAGCCGGCGTGTCTTGAGTGTTTACTGTGTAAACGGAGACGCACAAGAGCATGTGTAAGTGTGCGCGGGGTGGGCGTGCATGACGGAGGGGGTGCAGGAATGGATTGAGATGGGTGGCTGTCACTTAAAGGCAGGATGTTTATTTATTTATTTTTTTTTCTTTTCGGTGCGGACGGAAATATGAAAACAGCATATCAGATGGTCCCCTCTGCTGGAGGATTGAATCTTTCTATCAATCTTTCTTCTCTCCATCTCTCTCATATTTCCACCTGCAGAGAAAAAGAGAGGCAGGCATCTGTTTGTCTGCGTTGTGGGTCTCAGTCCCAGCCCGGCAGCCCACATCTATTCCTCCTGACAGTCCTCCTATGAACAGTTACAGCAGGGTAATGTTTCTACAGCTTTTCAGGCACAGGCATTGTGTGGCTATGTCTCAGTCTTCTAACCAGGCATTCCTCTGTATTAATACACAGACAGGCTCCACACAGCATGCTTTAGAGGCAACATATCAACATCAGTAGCTAACATAAGTATGACCATTTATTTCAGTCATTTCCGTGTAGCATTCTAGTGGGTAAGTATACGAAAAAACTACAATGGCTTGCAAATGAGAGGGCTTCCACCTCCTGCTCTCAGGCATTATATTGCCTATGTTCGTCAAATGGGAGTACCAAACGATTGTAAATAGCAGCTAAATGATTGCTTTTTTTCTCTCTCTTTTAATTCAAACCTTTGGCGAGGAAAAAAAATCTACTCTGGAGCCTTCCTTATTTGCTTAATCCATTCCCCAGGGAACTCTCTCTGTGATGAAGGATGTCTGCATTTGGTTAGCGGCGTCCTCCGATTCTGCAGCACCTTATCCTGGCTCCTTACACATTCATGCTGTTTGTTCCAAGCCGCTGCTTAGGGAATACCTCCACTGCTTGTGCTTGCAAAACAGAAAGAAAAGGAGAAGAGCCAGATAAAGGAGAAGGGGGGAAAATGAATTCAAAGTTGTTGCCCTCCTCCCTCGTCTTTTCTCCACCTCCATGTAAAGTAGAGCCTAGTGTGCAACGTAAGCCGTGATGGTTTCCCCTCAGGCTCATCTCCCTTTTGCCGTGGCATACACAGCGCTGCTTTATTACACATAGTCCTGCAGGCTGTAGCCCGTCTTATTGTCTAATGGGGAGAGAGAGCAGTACTGGTGCTGGAGCTCCTGCTGCTGCTGAAGCAGCTGTTGCTGCTGCTGCTGGAGCAGCAGTTTGTCAGGGGGAGGCAGCAGGACCAGGTCCTGGGGGCCATGCCGCTTCCCTGAACAGGACATACAGAAGATGGACCCCCCAACAAAGAGGAATCCTGCTGAAACAAAGGCAACATACACAGCGCCCCCAGGCTCAAACTTATTGCTCTCTGGCACACTGGAGTCCAGAAAGTTGGTGATGACCTCGTTGGTAAACCAGGAAGCAGGAACCAGACACAGAAACCCTGCGGCAACAAAGCAGCCACCGCTTGCGATTGCAGCGTGTCGCTTGGAGCGTCGTCCACCTCCCCAACGTGTGCATTTTAGTCCCAGGGATGCGAGGCAGAGGCCCATGGCAGCCATTACGCAGCACAGCACCATGGTGGTGCGGGCCGTCTGCAAGTACGCAGGTAGTGAAAGCACGGAATACTTGAGTGTGCAACTGAACATGCCTGTGCTGTACCATGTGCAGTCCATCCACAGTCCCTGCATCTGGGAGATCGCTGTGATGATGTTGGAGCCCACGTCTGCGCTGACCTTCCAGTTGGGCAGCACGGTGGCCACCATGGCACCCATGATGCCCAACAGAGCCAGGACAAATCCAAATATCTGCATGCCCGTGGATGCCATACTCCTTTTAAAAAGTGGATGCTGCTGCTGCTGATGCCGCCTCCTCAGCCGTTGTCCTCGCTTGGCAGCATTCACCCAGCGCCAGCCAGGCTCGTCGACCCCACTGCCCCAGCCGCCTCTCTCTCCCTCCCTTGGTGGTGGTGTGTACCAGCTGCCAGTCAAATCCCCCAGCTCCTCAGTTCTTCAGCCGCAGCTCCACTGGACTGGAGGAGAGTGATGGAAATGAGAAACTGAAGTGAGCGGGTCTCCTTGCACTCCCTCCTCTCTCTCCCCCTCATTCACCCTCATACAAGCGCAGACTTTTTTCTGACTGGAAACAAAGGGGGAGCATGAGGCAGGGGAGATCAGATCTGGCTCAATGGCTGACTACAGGTAAGCAAAAACACCGGGGGTGGCTGTGCATGTGTGCATTTTCTATGTGCTTACTGCCTTCTCCTTACTCCTTACCGGTGCCCCATAGAGGTGTTATTGGAGAGGGAGAAATGAGTTTGTGGTATTTGCAATGCTCATGTGGACTTAAAGCTGCAGCGCCCTCAGTTCTCTCACGTACTGTATGTTGTAGCACTTTGATTCCACTGCTGTTTATCCAACAAACTGAGAATGCTTTTTAACAATCATAGCTGCTTATCCTCTGGTTGATCACTGGTTGCGATTTAGTGAGCCGCTAGAATTAAACTTGTGGATGTACAGCTCTTTTTTTATTATCATTTTGTCTGACTTTCTACATTGTGATCGGTCTAATCTTGGCTAAATAGATGGTTACAGCTTAGAATGAATAACCTGGAAGCTTCGTCTGAGTGTTTGCTGTTGCTTTATGATGCGATGGGAGAGAGGGAGAGGGGAGAAAGAAAGCGATGTTGGAATGATCTCTTACCCTGGCTGGTGCAGAGCTGGCTCTGACGCGTCACGCTGTTCGCAGTGATTCCTGTAAACACACACAGTCACACACCGACACGCAGCAGCAGCAGCAGCAGCGGGCTGACGAGGGGGGCGAGCGGGAGGATTGAGCCCGAGCCACGGATCCATTCAAGTCCATTTCCTTAGCAACAGTGTTTGAGAGGAGGACACCCCATCTTCACCAACACACACTCACACACACATAGACAGACCACACACACTCAGCACGAGCCAGAGAGAAATGAAGCAGAGCGCGAGAGCCGCTCTCTTTCTCTCTCCCTCCCCCTCGTGTGTGTGTGTGTGTGTGTGTGTGTGTGTGTGTGTGTGTGTGTGTGTGTGTGTGTGTGTGTGTGTGTGTGTGTGTGTGTGTGTGTGTGTGTGTGTGTGTGTGTGTGTGTGTGTGTGTGTGTGTGTGTGTGTGTGTGTCTGTGTCTGTGTGTGTGTCTGTGTGTCTGTCTGTGTGTCTGTGTGTGTGTCATCACTACAACTTCAGAAACAACAGTTATAGCGCATATAGCTAAAAGAACAGTTCATTTCAAGAATCACCTTTTTTTTTTTTTAGCTGTAAGAGCCAGTTTACCTTGTCACAAACATTTAAAGTAAATAGATGATTTGTACAAATTTCAACTGGAATTTGTCTAGACCAATAAAATCCTAGCTGTTTTTATTCAAAATATAAAGAGAATGACAAACAGCACAACATCTGAGGTCGATCAATCAAGTGTTCCTCACTGTGCTTACTCAATGTAACACCATGCAATTATTGATATTTTTATATTGCCCAGCCCATATAGGCTACCTTACCTCTTCAGCCAGCTTGTAATTATGTTCAAGGTAAATTGTGTTGTATTAAAATGATGTCGTTTCTTGTCAGTTTGCAGCTGTGTGATGATTTTTCTAGGGGAAAGACCAAAATATAATATTTAAACAGTGCATTGTAAGCAGGGATTAGTAGACTTCTAGTAAACATTTTTATAAACCTGGAGAATTGAGTTTTGTAAAGGAAAGTAATAAAATGAAAATATATTCTATATTTTTTTATAAAGAATAAACAAAGACAAAGATCCTTTTGTAATTTCTTTACATCAAATAAAGCTAAAATTGACAGAAATTACACAATTTTTCTGTATTTATACACTAATTAATTTTACTTGCTTTCTTCGTCTGTTTTTAACTTGCTGCCTTTGTAAAGTACTTTGTAACATGTGTTTTGAATAGTGCTCTATAAATAAAGATTATTATTATAAATTATGTAGAATGGTGTTTGCACGAATAATACTGACACTTTGCCTCCTCGGAGTTTGGATAGAAAAAACTCCTTTGCACTGTAATGTAAAATAACTAACCCACATAGGAACCCCACCCCATCCTTGCATCCAGTTGCTCGGTAATCATAACACAGTACTGACGCTGTATGAAGATAAGAAATTGCCAAGATGCAAAGTTGGATAAGATTTCCAAACATAGCCCCACTACACAACTGGGAAGAGTAATCTCATTAAGACAAGAAGAAGGAAAGCTGCTATCGTTACGACCAGATTGTGTTCTACAAAGCTTTGTTTCTTTATGTGTTGGTCGAGGAGAGCGTGAGTACCCCACCATGCCAAAAATTGACCCTCCCTGGAGCGTCATCTTCATCAGGCGTCAGTCAGCAGGAGGCTAAAACTCCCAGCTGCTACCCTGTCTTACCCCGTCTTCCCTCTTCTCTCTGTAGAGGACATACAAAACAAGGGAGGGAGTGGCTAGCATGGCCCTGATTCATGAATGACAAAGAGGACAAAACGGGGAGAGAGGGGGGAACAAATCTGACGGAACTAATAGACCTGATAACCTTGGAAAAGCAGATGTGTGTTGCTATTATTTTTGCTGCATGGGCAAATCGGCAAAAACAGCCAGCTGGGGGAAATCATTTTGCCTACCCACCCACCCGCAATCTAACGACCAGGCATTGACCAGGTTGATGTGTAGACATTACATGTTGATAGGTTGGTAGCAATTGATTTGTTCAGCTATTGATCTGTTTGTTTACTATGGCCCAGTGGTCGCTCCATTTATTCCCATAAACAACCCCTCAGAGACCCCTTTCTTAAAATGAGATCTGGACAGCATGCAGAAATGGTGCACACCTTCCAGTGGGATGTTATTGTCGACCTTCAATACTACATCCCCAGACCTCCTCCTGGGACACCTCTGCAGCAGGAACAGGAGAATGTTTTTTCCTGTTTTTTTGTAGACACACTACAGTATGGCGTGTGTGACCTATCTCCTTGTAACCGATGAGATCCTAAGTGCTGATGCTGGTGTTGTTCTGTGGGGAGCAAGATAAATAAATAAATAGACTATAGAGGGAAGGGATGAAAGGAAGAGGGGGATAGAAAAGACGGAAGGAGAGAAAAGCAAAATGCAGTTAACATACACCCGGTGAGTGCAGACGTGTGACGCTGTGATGTGTGAAGATATTGCGGACTATTATAAGCGAGGTCCCCTTTTATTTTATCACCTCGCAGCAGAGCACCCTTTCTGCAGCACAGCTCTTGAGGCACAGCCGGACCAGCCACGCTTTTCTTTTTGCCCACATTAGAGGCTTTTTTTATCGTACCATTTGCATTTTTCTCTTTTATGTCCTCCCTTTGCATAATTGTTTTTTGCGCCCATCATCTCGCAAAGGCGGTTTGTTCACAGCGGTGATGCAAGGTGTCGTGTCATCGCTGTGATGTGGCTGTCAATGCAATCTTGTTGTGGAGCAGGGCCCGGGTTCAGTTTCACCACGCATAATGGGTGTGAACCTGTCTCAGGCAAAACACTTGTGACATGTCGTGAAATTACCGGCATTAGCTTGATGAAATAGTCTCAGCTTACTCCCTTATAAGATCAACTCCCTAGTGAACATTGTGAATTGGCATTTATGAGTTTTTAAATATCCCATCAAAAAAATGTTTCCCATGTTGCCCTTGTTGTCTTTTCCACTGGTCCAGTAAACTTCGCATTTTTGGGGCATAATTCAGGCCTCCTATGACGAAAGCGTCTCTCCCAGGAGCTGCTCTTGTCAAAGACCAGGGCGACAGGCTTGAGTGTCCTGTGTGCATGCTGGGGGGCGATTTCATGGGAAGTATGCCAAAGCCTTTCCTCCCCAAACCCCTCAAGTGACATCAGCCTGGTGTGTTCAGCGGCATTGACTGTTGCCTTCTCCATTCTGAGTGGCTGTCTCGCTCCTCTGATGTAATGGAGGTATTGTCATAATTAATGCAACTCTTCCCCCCTTGGTTGTGAGCTGTCTTGCATTCCCAGGCCGTATATAGCTTTCTTCCATCCCCCCCTCTTGCTCTTTCTCAGAACCACCCATTATGTAAGCGCAAGTGTCGGTGGTTCAGGTAGCGCAGTGGCTGGTGCCCCAGGGCCCCTGCCATCCCATCTTGGTTACGCTTAAAGGGACATGACAAATTACTGCTCACATGCCATTGGGCAAGAACTCGCCAAGAAGGAGACATTGGAGGTGGGAATGGGGAATGGGGAGCTGGGAGAACCACAGGGCAAAGCTGGGGTAATAGAGTTCCCCATTGAGCTTTGGGAAGGTCAAACACAAGAAATATGGTAATGCCCAAGATGGACGTGTGAGTATTGTGCTCAACTGGGTCAGCAAAGGTCTTGAGTTGCGGACAAAAGTGGTTACGTGACTTTTAGATTGATCTGTCACATTTTGCCCTTTTCAAGCTCCACTAGGCTATTCAGCAGAATAATACATTTTTACAGAAGACTGGCAAGGTTGTCAGTGACTACGTTTACAGTAGTATTCTGACTATTGACCTTATTCACAAGAAGACAATATTTTGACTATTACTTGA
The DNA here is from genome assembly GCF_009819705.1 of Hippoglossus hippoglossus. Taxonomy (NCBI): domain Eukaryota; kingdom Metazoa; phylum Chordata; class Actinopteri; order Pleuronectiformes; family Pleuronectidae; genus Hippoglossus; species Hippoglossus hippoglossus. The sequence continues at coordinate 16,617,073 of NC_047172.1, forward strand.
CTTCCTAATAGAATTTAACATTCATATTCCTGTTTACATGTTATAGAGCATAGCCTGATTATAACCGCCAGTTGTAAAACCCCAACCTGAAATTTCTGAATGTACAATGCTACCGTATACAACTTAGTAGTTTTCTTTCTAATTATGCTTACGGTACAGCTCCTTCATATTTTTCCACCGGAGAATACGTCGTCATGTAGTTTTTAACTGCCATGTGTCCATGTCGCAAAATGCTGTGGAAACTATAGTAGGACGTTATAATGCGATCAAGACCTATACATGTCTAGATAATGCAACTAAGATTACTCCACATGTTTAATTCGATTATTGCTCAGTTTAAGGTATTTAGAAAATGCTGTTAACATGGCAGTGTCTTATTCAGACTATTGGCTTAAACAGGCTCGGACTATTGGCGTCCATGTAAACGTAGTCACTGTCGGTTTGGCAAATTATTTTACTTTTACATACATGGGAGGAGAAGCAGGTTCTCAGTCCATGTGAATGTTGGAGGTCCTCATTTTACAAAGCTCTGATGAAATTAGCTGGATTGCGAGAGTCGGAGAAAGAGGAATTATCCTGAGCTTGTGTATAGGTCCTTACGTAACAGTCTAATTTTGTGGCCAAATTAGTGGTAATGATTCACTTGCTAAACACGATTGCTTGCTCAAGCCAACAAGAACTGATTACCATCTGAGCATTTCTAGCCTCTGTCTGCTTTATGATCCTACTGCCACCCTTTAAAGAGAAGGGGAGGGTAGGGGGTGAGAGAAAAGGAGTCTGCACTGAGGGGGGGGGGGGGGGGAGATATTAAGCTTGTCAAATAGGGTCAATAAGTCAGTCTGCTACCCCAGTTCAGAGTATTTTAGGGGTTTTGTGGGGGGAGGGGTGGATGAGTGAAGGCATGTTTCCTAGCAGCTCGGTGGAGGGCCCAGGTGACACCGTGTGATTTAAGATGGAGTTTCCTTGCATGTTGAGGTTATCAGGGGGAGGATTAATGGCAGCGAGCGGGATATATTACAGTGGTGCTGCCTAGTGAAGCCGTGTAGCAAGGCCATCCATAAATCATAACAGCAAAGTGACTTGGACAAGCTGATGGCTGAAATGCTGTTGCCCGTATAGTCCCAATATCGACTTTTCCCCCGTGCTCCTCCTAAATCATGAAGTGCGGAATATAAATGGCCTAATTATTCCAGCAGAGAGTGAAATTAAAGGCATTCCTTTTTTATTGCTCCTTCCTAACAGATGGTGGTCTGATCTTGCATCACCAAAGCGCAGAGAGAAGCAAATCCAGATAGAAAATCCCGACCAAAATGCTTTGCATGTCGGCGTGACAGGGGGAGCAATCGAATTGTCATAACACGAAACTCGGTTCCAAATCAAATGATGCAGCTTATACAAATAAACCACGAAGACATCACCCAATATTAGACTGTGTTTAACGAGACAAAAATCTATATTAAAATGAAGCATCGGATCATCTTCACAGCTGTATACCACATGCACACTCACAGGAGTTACACGCTTTCTCCTATTTATTATTTGCACATATAGCCTTCAGGGCTGTCGACGCTCTCCACCACTCCACTGCCGTCCCATTAAACGCCACTGCGGCAGGAAACTCAGCAGCAGCCACGCATCCCTGGACTACACAGGGATCTATAGATGTGATAAGAGATAGTGCGACGGTTTACAAGTGCCCCTGAGCGCCGCCTGTAGTGTTTCACCAAGGAGGAGGGAATCTAAACAGCTCATTAGAAATCCTTTGCACACCCTCGGACAACTTTCTTTTTTCCCTCCCCTAATTATTATCGCTAGCCCCCCCTAGCCCAGAAAAAAAGCGAGAGGCAGCTGTGAATGAGAGTGAGTCACTTGGTCCAGAAATACGAGCTTCAAGGATGCACAGAGCACTCTGCAGGGCTTGTCGCTCAACAGGAGGGCTCTGTGTTTTTTTTTTTACCTCTGTTTATTTTGTCTGTTTTAGCATGTTTGCCTTGTCCTTAAATGTTGTGTGTTGTCTCCATTCATGCACAACCTTTGCCTCCTCTCCATTCACTGTACATACCTGCATATCACAGCTGTTCTCTTCTTTCTTCTCAGCTTGTTAATCTTTTATTTATTTTTTTTGAAACACCAATACCTTTCCATTGAGATTTCCCTCTCTATATGAGTATGTTGAAAGGCACTCAGAGCCAAAAGCACTTATGGGCAATAAAATTTATTATTTTTATGACTAACACTGCTGATTTTTCTCCCCATTGTAAGTCTGCTCAGTTAGTCTGAGTACACCCCCCCCCCCCCCTCAGTGCTCCCTCACTCTGAATGTGCTGCAGCTCCTTAAGCTATCACTTGCAGGCGTAAACAGCATCATGTGAAACACCCTCTGAAGATGATTGCTCGTTTTGTGGGGGGGGGGGGGGTTTCAACGGACACACAGATCTAGAGATTCAGAAATGGATTTTAATGGAGTCAATGTATTTTGCTTCCTTTTGATCCTGCTGTGGTGTTCAGAAGTGGATGATCCCTTACAAGAAGCAATAGAGGACAGAACATGTGGATCTATATGTGCTTTAAGTTTAAGAGGTGGGGATCTGAGAGCGCGAGAGCTGGGCTCTGCTGAGTCTGGCACGATTACTTCCAACAGTGTCATGTCAGCTTACTGCTGACCGTGCTGACACACGGAGGATCGGGAGGCGGCAGCTAGTGAGGAAGTGGAGCCAAGGTTCCCACCACCCTCCACCCCGAGAGTTCAGTGATCCCCAACCCGGGGCAACATGCACACCTAGAATAACTATATTCTTTGTGGGGGGAAAACAGAACTTATTCTTTTTGATTGAAAGAAATATCAACATGTCTAATCATTCAGCCAAAAGTAAAGAAATACAAAATTACAATGCACAAAATTTACATTTTAACGAAATGTAAATCCTTTTAATATTTAGTGAAATAACAAATAAATGGCTGAAATAGTTAAATGTATCAGATAAATGGTTAATTAGAATATTAAATAGTTGTGTTGGGAAGTAACAGAATACATTTAGAATTCAAACTATGAGTAGCAACGGCTAAGTTACATTTCCAATTTATATAGGTGGTAATCAGATAAAATCAATAGATTAGACAAATACAAGCCAATATACAATATGCATGATGTGTACTATGTTTTCCACCAATTATTTCTATTGTGTATATATCTATTGGAATGTGGGAAGTTTTAATCAACCATTTGAGAAATACCAAAATATGCTGTGGAAAATAAAAGATTGAGTCTGCCAGATGAAACCTCACCAGAGTGACTCATGAGTTCAGTGAGCTTTATCTTTTAAGACTATGTTGAACACGTCCAAGGTATATAAAATATGTTCCTCAATTTTAGTTAGCTCATGAAATACCTCACAATTTACATTTAAGGGCATGCACTCTGTAATCTGTAATGAAACACTGGAAATAAGTCTATAAATAGTTCAATAAAAGGAATAAATGAATGGTGAAAATCATAAACAGCTAAATAAAGAATAATCGATTTATCAGATACGTAATTAGATAATGGCATAATATAGTTGAAATATTATAAGTTAAGATCTCCAGCTTATGGCAGTACAAATGCAAACTTGAACTGACTCAAATATTATGTCTTTATATAATTTATAATGATTTTAAAGTGAATAAAAATAAAAGAAGACTTTCTGCTAAGGTGACCTTCAAAAAGCTTCATTCCTTACACTCTCTCTACACACAAAATATACTAGCTGAGCTTTACACACCAGTGTGTTGATGGGAACAGTTTCTCCATCAGTTGATCACTACCTGTGCTCACTGAGTCTCTTAGAGCAGGAGCTCTGTGGCGGCCGTTCCCCTCACGAACGTACACTCTGTGCATGCTCCAGTGGAAATGTAGAGTCTGATAGACGCAAGACAGTGGGATGAAGAGACGAGTGCTACAGTGAGTCAGGCTCGTAGGTATTAAGTAACTCTGTGGTGATGCAGTGACGGGAAGAGGAAGACTGAGGCTCAGTTTCTATGGTCCATCGCACAGGTGTTACTGTGGCAACTGGAACCAGCTCACCAGCCAGCCATGCTGCGTCATCTTATTTTTCAGCCTCTCCTTTTTCTTTTGTCCCAGTCTGTTGATCCCTCTCTCTCTCTCTCTCTTCTTTGTATCTCTCCCACCATTTGTCAGGCAACCTTTCTCTCCAGCATTTTTCACCACACTTTGTATTCTCCTTCCTCCTCACAACCGCCTCCTCCTCCTTGACACTGTATTTTTCTACATTCCCATGCGTACGCTCATAGCAATCTGGTTTTAACCCTTGCTGTTTGGTTTCCTCTCGCTGTGTGTGTGTGTGTGTGTGTGTTTCTGTGTGTGTAGATAGACGTGGGAGTCGTGCACTTCACCCCTCTGGTTCAGCCCAAGATCCAGCAGCCCTTCAAGCTGGTGGAGAGAGTGGTCAGGAACATATTCCAGTTCCGCAGGAAGCACTGCCATAAAGGAGTAGAGTAAGCATGATTATACAACTTGATGAAGCCTGTAACACATCTATCCTTCCTCTCTCTCGCTCTCTCTCCCTCCCTCTCTCTCTCTCTCTCCTTCAGTCTTTCTACTTTTGTATTCCTGTCTCATCCTCATCTATCATTCACTCCTCTACATTTTTCATTCACTGTTTTCTGACTGCAGCATCTTCATCTAATCATTAATTAGAAAGGTTTTTGATTCTCCTTTCTATTCACACACACACACACACCCCACTCCACTCCACTCCAACAAACATCTCTTTGAGTACTTGCCGTAACCACACTCTGAACATCGTTGCACCCGCAGATCTCTGCTGAAACAAACCCACACGCCCACACACATGTGCTGCCCATCGCCCCCTTGCCTGTTGGGAAAGTGCACGTGGGCCCTGGATGACAAAAGAACCATGGCTGTGTGAAAGAGAGCAGCAATTATGAGTCATTGAGGTGCATAGGAAGACGAGGGAGCATATTTTATGTAATGCAGTGGGTTGGCGGCAGCAGCACCAAATTGGAGAGGAGGCACCGGCGGTGAAGCGCCTAAAAAGCATCTGTACAGCGAAGTGTGTGGAACTGGCTGCTGCTCCCTCACCTGTACAGGAAGAATACAGAGGATGGTCTCAGGCAGGGAAATGTGACATGGCTGCTTCTCAGTACCGGAGAGCTTTTTAGGTTTGAGAGTCGGCAAGAAAAATGAAAATTAGAAATTTAGATTATAGCTGCCCTCTTTTATGTCGGGGAAGTTTGTGTCTGTGTGAGTTTTGTCTCGATGCCTTACGTCCCTTGATGTTGCATAGTAGTAGAACAGATTAACAATTCATGAGCAGCTCCAGCCCTTTGTGTGATTTCAATTAACTTCACAGATTTGAAATAATTTCTGTGGGATAATTTATTTCTGTTTGAACTTTATACTGCCATTAAACTTGCATGATCATTAAGATATCAAAGTGACCTGAGTGTAGGCATCTGTACAATCATTTTGTCTCTTGTTCTTTTCCCTCCCTGCAGAAAGTTGTTCCCGGAGGCGTGTCGCATTGAGCTGACACAGGAGATGATGCAGAAGGCAGACGTGGACCCCATTCTGCGCCCCACAGAACTCACCATACCTCACATCAAGGCTTTAGCAGATGCCTACGCTCATCTCTGCAGCCGTGAACCCTCTCTCAACGGATACGAGCACAGAGAGGAGCTCAGGATGAAGCACCTCACCAGGCAAAAAAACGCACCGATGGACACATTGATGGATAGACCATCCAGCGCACCGCCAAGCCCTCTGCAACCCTGCTGAAAACAGAAAAAAGAGAAGCCCGCTAATAGCTTCTGTTAGCACAGGGAGACAACAGACTGCTCTTAGCCTCGACATTTCCACCTGGCATCAGCATGCATTTTTAAAATGTTTTTTCCCTGCGCCTAGGGAGCGATAGTCACCTATCGGTATACATGAAATCCTGGGACAGAGACATGGGCCACAAGGCACTTTAAGATCCTGGAGGGAGCCTTGTTCTGGGACGGGACGAGTCCAAGCAGAGTTGTGTGTTTCTGGCAGAGTAAAGAAAGCATGCGAGTTACCCACAATAGCTCTTTAACAGCGAATATCCCGATGTCCCAGTTCTTACTTTAGTTCCAACTCACATAACACTTTGTCCCCCGGGAGCTGAAAGGAACGTCAAAATGTTTTCAGGGTGATTTAGAGAGGAACAACATGGCAAAACCATATCCAGGCCATTCTTTCCCCCATTGTTGCTATGTACTGGATTGCCAGTCACTGGGGACAAGGGGCTTAAAGGGAGGAGGGAAGTGCTGGGAATTGATGTATTAAAAGAAGAGGACTGCTATTAAAATCATTTTTATTTTAAAGTCTGGCCATGTTGTTTTATTTGTTAATGTTTGAGATTATGTGTGTTTGTCTACGATGTAAACACTCAGCTAAACACTCAGGATTCAAAACTTGTGGCCATTTAACTCACAGACGAGACAAATAATCAATCCTGTGCCTGAGGTACTGATGCCTTTACATTAACATTTGTTATGTTTCAGCTGCAGAATGTGACATTTATCTTGAAAAAAATCGGATAATAACACCTGGTGTTATTATTCAGGCTTTCATATCATTAAACGTGTTATTTCATGTGTGATATTTGAAAACTAGAACAGATCATCACCAGCAGAACGTGGCGAGGCTGTTTCCTGCCAGCGTGACAGATGGCGTGCTCGGGTTCACGTGCCAGATGGAGAATTCACTCAGTTTGGATGATTGGTGGATGATAATCTCCAACCACAGTCAGGGTTTCATCTGATCTGCATGGCAGGATAGGTGCCTGTGTTCTCTAGGCCGTACAGAAGTATGACCCTGAACAACCCTGTGTCATGATGTGCTTTTATTTTGGAAAGTTAATTGCAAAATGTAGAAAGAGATGGGTAAAAGACAACTGACGTCAAACCCTTGGGGTGGAGAGGTAATTAGCCACAGAGGAGATTTGTCTGTTTAGTTGGAGAAGCATGTGTTCGGTCCTGCAGCTACAGGTAAGTCCAAACTCTACATCCTCAAGTCAAATACAGCGTCGGGTCTGGGACTTAGAAGTTTGATCAGCGATGCATCTTTTTATTCTAAAATGGTCATAAAAGTCAACAGTTTTTTCTGCTTTTTCCTCTGAATGTTTGTAACCCATCCAACCTTGAATTGACCAGTTTCTGTAAACTGAGCAGCAGAGTAAACAATACTTAATACTGTTAAAGTTTGTCTTATTTTTAAGGTATTGACCTTTCTATGTAAAGTGTCTAGAGATCATGTATGTTGTGATTTGGTGCTATACAAATTAAATTGAAGTCTGATTTATTTATATGGAGGAGTTGAGCTTGCTTGCTTGCTTGACAATCACAGCAAAGGATGGAAAAGATACTGAAAGATGTTCAATGTTAGAAAAATGCAGTAAAAGCACCAAAAAATAAATACAGTAAAAAGCATAGAAGATAAGTTAAGACAAAGTAAATAATGATTGGCTTTAACAGAATCATAAGACGGACTCGAGCTGAATTCAAAGCAAAATTTAAAAAAGTAGTACTTTAAATTAGATTTAAAATTATAGACAGTGGGGCAGGATGTGAGGAGAATGTTCTGGAGTCTCTTTTAGTTTTAGGTTTTAGACGGGACAGGGGGACAGAGACGGGAGGATCATCTAAATGACATGGGGACAAAATATGGAACCGTAAGATTAGTTTTGTCAATGGATAATGTTAATGACAAGTAAAAGCCCTGTGTTCAAAATGTCATTTAAAAAGCAACAAAATGTATTTAAAGACTATTAAAAGGAAAAGTAATGTGATGTTTGTGTAGCTGGTTGTGGTGGAGCTCATTTTAAATAGGTTTTATACTTTAGAATAGTCTTCAATCCAGAAAGTAACTGGACAGTAGCTGTCAAGGGAACAGACTGACCAGTTTTTGCCAACTTCCAACTACTAAAAACCCTTTTTGTGCATGTGCAAGCACTTTGGAGCATGTGTGGTCTGACAAGTGTGAGCCAGACTCAAGAGGAAACACTGTTTGCTTAGAGGAGACAAGAGGACATTTAACTGTGTCCATCATTCCCACATAAAACAAGTTTTAATCATTTTAGCCCAATCAAAAAGAATGAGCCTCTCTGCACCACTGATTCTAATGATGCCTGGAAACCCTTTATTGATGTGGTTCACACCATTCAACTGCCGCTGCTGTCTCTCAGTGTGTGGCGTCATCATAAATCACACCTGACCCGAACCAAGCACAACTCTATATCTCTATTCATGTGACAGCTCAAAGTGAAGCAGCAGCACACAACGCACTGATTGTAAAATATTGAAAAATAGCTCGAGATGCTCCCTCTAATATTTTCTGTCCACACATATTTAAATGTCTGCTCATCACAATATCATGAAAAAACCCTCTGAGTGACTCAGTGTAAAACTGCGCTGGGGGCAGAATACTAATCACGGCCCTTACATATAGCTGTCCCTGTGTAGATTAGTGGAGTGTATCCCAGTGAACAGGTGGTGGGTTGGCAGCAGGTTGTAACAAGTGTCTGAAAGACCCATTTCATCCAAAACACACAAATGTCCTGATGAGTCTTGTTTCTGCTCAGATGAATTGTTTTGGAGGTTTTCAAAGCTGAAAAGTGACATTGAAAGAAGAAAGATCACATCCGCTATCTTATATATTAAAATTTCTATTTAAAAGGCTAGAATTACCGCCCTGTGGTTGTAACCAGTGCTGCTCCAGTCTATATGATATTTTTCACCTGACTCATACTGTGACCTTTTACCACTGAAATTCAATCAGTTCATCTTTGAGTCAAAGTGATTACTCAAGGAATTCCATGAAGGCAGACTTGTAGAGATATAATGTTCAAGAATCCCAGCGACCTCTGACCTTAAACCACCAAAATCTAATCAGTCCAAGTCTGTATTTTGAGAGCACATTTCTAGTCTTGATGACCACTCAAAGCACTTTACTGTACACTTTTGCCATTCACCCATATTCATACAGTGCAGCTATGTGCCACACAATTTCTGGGATCGAACCACCGACCTTCTGGTTAGTGGACGACCCACTCCATCTCCTGAGCCACAGCCTAAAAAGTGTTTGAATCTGACGGACAGATGGACAACCTGAAAACATAATGCCTCTGTCCACGGTCTGTCATGAAAACATACAAACACACATAGGTGCTTTAAACACTCAAGTATTATTCTATACACCTACTTGTATGGTAGCAAATTAAGACTGGATAACCTTGTAGATAATAGAGCTAAGACTTAAAAAACATCCTTTCAATAATTATTAGGGTATTTTCAGTCCGCTGACTTTAATATAAAAGAATATTAATAATAGAAAATCAAATTGACCTTGTGGATTTGCTAAATGTAATCAGAAAATGTCCCGGCATGCTGCATGGCTAACTGCACATGTACGAGATCCGAGCATCGGGTATAGCTTTGTTTTTAAAAGTCTTTCTGTATCTGGCCCACTTCTGTCAAATAATCATATATTCTATAGAGGATATACCTTTTCTTCCAGTGCCAGGATATATTGGTGTGTTTCTTGTGACAGCTAATCAGGGACGAGTGCGGCGAGTCGCGTCCGGGGACCGAGTCTGATAAAAGACTCACTTCCCAGCACTGCTTCTACCTGTCATTACAACACAGAGGATACGCAAAAAAAAAACCAAAGTGACAAGACATCGAAAGGGCGACTTGAAAGCAACGTTCCTCCAGACATCATTCACAGATAAAACTTTTATTTAAAAAAACAATTCCATAAAATAACGGAATCGAGGGGGGGCATTCACATTCATTGGTATCCTAGCATTAAAGGCATGGCAGCTGAGAAAGTAAGGAGCGTTGTTGTTTTAGTGGTTTGCCTTTTTGCGTAGCACCTCAACCTGAACTCTGCCACGGCAAACAATGACTTACAAACAATATCAGCTGCTTTTATTGCAAATTCCTGCCTTTACTTCCCGTCTGTACAGTGTCAAGTTTGGATGAGAGAATACGTCAATGTGTCGAGGATAGAAAAGATGATATATATACACAGGACATGAACATGAAAAAGAAACGTTGGGTTTTACACATTATTTGCAGTTCAAATCATTCATCAATGAAGCAGCCATGTCTCAAAGCGTCCGTACATTCAAATGCATTCACTGGAAATTACATTCTCCAGCAGGCTACATTTAAAATGAAGTGTATAAACGCCAAACTGTTTTTATTTATAAGAGTCGACCAAATCTTTACTGTTCAAGCCTTCACCCAAAACCTGCTAAGATATACATAATCAAACCTATTAATAAATAAAAATAACAGCAGTCATAACATTAAAAACCTGTACAAATAAAAAATAGTTCAATTATATAGGCAAACAGTGTACTTTAGTGCACAAAATACCGCAAAAAAAGGCTTTGTCTTCCTCTTCATTTAAGTCAATGTCCCTCCTTATCTGGGACTCGAGCTCTGTGGCTCAGTGTCTCCATTCGTTTGGATTTTTTTTACAGATATTATTTGGAGTTAGTGTGGACCTACAGTCTTTGGTTCTGTGAAAACTAAATACTTCATCAATCCTGAATGTGCCAGAACTGTCCCAGAGAGCCGACGTGATCCTGAAGAGATATCTGCACTTTTGTGGACCCGTCTTTCAGCTTTTGGGACTGAGGGACCAAGGACGTTTTCCCAGATTCTTCGGCATGAGCTGCGGGGCAAACTTGGATGGGGCGCATCCCACAGACGGCTTGAGGTGAGGCAGCGAAGACCAGAGAGCCGAGGAGGCCGTGGGTACGCATCAGTGCTTGCGGTCATCATCATTGGGACAGAAATCACCTAGTTTCACCTCTCTGTGGCAGCTTCCAGGCAGTGTGAGTCTGTTATAAACCGACTTCTGAACTGAGGCACAGCTTCACATCCAGCCTTATAGAGCAAGCGATGAATTACAGGAGGTTCCCCTACTGCAGTGTACGGCCTTGAGTCAGCCACTCGGACCTAACGACCACGAACCTGTGGCGTGGGAACAGCATAGTCTCGTAAGTGCCGCTCTCTATGGGGAGATGGCATTTCCAGAGTCAGTGGCACAGCTCTCAGCCGGGTCATAGAAACAGTCTTCATTGACGACAGACGTCAGGCTCTGGACGCTGAACTCTCGCTCCAGCAGCGCGTTGAGGTCCACCATCCCTGGCGATGACGCTGCGTCCGTGTGGTCGTCCAGTGACCTGCTGTGCTCCTTCATGTTCAGCAGTGCAGCCGGACTCCTCCTGAAACTGTTGGGTTTCCTCTTTACGGCACTGAAGTGTCCTCGCATCAGTTTGGGTTGGGTCTCCGGAGTGTCCCCGATGCCCTCGGGTTGAACACAGGGCGCCAGCGCACAGTTTGACATTGCGTCCTCCGAGAGGTCAAGCTGCAGGAACTGGGCCTCGATGGTGCTCATTGGGGAGCTGCTGTCTCCGCTGTCTATCCTCGTTGCCCCCTCGCTAAAGCCGTCGTCATCCTCGTCACTCAAAATATCCGACTCTTTGACGGAGGCGGAGCGGGCTTGGGATTTGGATGCAAGTGTCTGAGAACAGTTCTGCTGGGCGGGGAGGACATGTGAGTCAGAGGTGGTGCGGGGGGGAGGAGCTCCGGATAAACTGCAGGTTCCGCTGCTGAGGCTTCCCTCGTCTGAGTCTGGCCCCAGCTTCAAGTGTCCTGGATGGGTGGAGAGATCTCCAAGTGGCTGCTTACACAACCAGGAAGCTCTGGAGGAACCTGGTAACGTAGGTGGAGACGCAGGTTAGAAATCTTATCTGAGCAAAACACTTGGACCAAAGGCCCTTCTAGTGCATTATGGCTTAAAAAAATAAGTGTTACAAAGTTGATAATGTTTTTTTTAAAGCCAAATGACCTTAAAGGCTAAATGTCAGCCAGGAAGAATCACAAAGATTACACGGCGGCTCAGGCTGTATTTATCTATCAGGTCCCACCAGGCATCCACACTCTTTTTCAGAAAGCTGTGTCTGGTGCTCATGTATGATTGATCATTAGAATTTTCATAAGAACCCTTCTGAACACTCACCTAGCCTGGCGGAGGAGGGCAGGGTGCCGCGCAGAGGGGCCAGACGCTCCTTGCAGCTCCTCTCCAGCGTCCCGTCGCTCTTCATGGTCCTCCTCACGTTCTCCCTGAGGATGGAGCGGATCACCTTGATGATGCTGACCTTGCTCTCCAGCACGCTGAGGAGGACACAGACGAGGTACCATAGTAACATGAGCACAAGGTATTTTTAAACTTGATTTCAGGAGCTAAATACAAATTAAGTTAATTGGTCAGAGTCCCATTGTGTCCCCCAATGTCATGGGTGGTTAAATTCATTAGCAGTGATCCCAGTTTCTCACTGTGTAATGAGAATTAACAATTTGTTCCCTGTTCACATGCAGACACTTTGTACCAGTAAATGCTACAACACTGTTTTAGTTTGGAGTAAACCCTACATTCATGGGAAGAAAGGAAATTGCCAATCACCCAGTGTCTTCTTTAGAAACCATAATACGAAAACAAATGATCATTGGACGACAAATGACAAAATGCTTAATCAATAAGGGACAAATTTAAACATTTACATTTTTGTAGTGAATACATTGCATTTTCTTGTGAGTATTTTAAGTCATGTTGAACAGAATGGATTCAACTTTTGGGAGATACACTTAAAAAGAAAGACGTTAGATGACTGAGATGACCACTGTTTGCCAACTATGGAGCTACCGTAGATTAGCTTAGCTTTGAGCCTGGAAACTGGGAAACCGGCTCCGTTCAAAAGGGAAAAAAAGTGTCTGCCAGCAAATCTAATACATCTTATGTGTTTATTCTGGACAAAACTAAGAGATAATGTGTTAAATAGAGAAGAGGAGCAAGAAGGTGGTTTTTGTTCTGGACAGAGCCAGGCAGTGGCGGATCTAGGATTTTCCTAAATCAGGGGCTATAATATGGGCCACATGTTACACAGAGGGTCCAATTATAGATCTAAAATTAATTCCCTGTTCACTGTTAGTGTTACAGCTTTGCTACAAAGCCAAACAGTATTTGATATATTTTGAAAGTTGTTCCTTGTTCAAAAAAGCTTAGAAAACCTACTGACAGGACGGGGGGAAATCAGATTTCAGCTGGGGCCAGTGCCCCCTGGCCCTGCACCTAGATCTGCCCCTGGAGACAGGCTAGCTGTTTCCATTTTTTATGCTGAGCTAAATGACTACTGCCACACTTCATGATTAAAAGGCAGATGGATAGGATGGTAATAATGGAAACAGTAGGGTATAGTCAGCACCTTCTCATTTTAATACTGGTTTACCTTAATGTGAATGTACCTTAGGGAATAACTCACTTTACTTTAAGTAAAGTAGGTATGAAAAAGTGAAAACATAATTCCAGTTTATCACAACTAATGACTTATATTAAGATCTCTGAAGAGTAAAATGACAACAGAATCTGTCTGATCATCTGGATGCTTGTTGGAAAAAGTCTGATAATAACGGTAAATAATATTAACCACTGCACAGTGAGAGGGTTATTATTGTTCATAATAATAATAAATAACATTATGAGTATGCTCACTCAGTTTTTTTGGTCCTGCGAGAGTAATATCACGATTTTAGCAATTACTTTGAGTACAGTGTTATTATGACTATGAGGAAATAGTCGCCAAAAGTACAAAGATAAGAGCAAAGTTGCAATAAACCTTCATTATCCTTTGAAATACAATTATTCTTGTGTGTGTCACGGGTAGAAAGACCATGGAATGTCAACCAGAGTTAATCATGACTGATTGCACCTAAAGTGGAATCTCTGACCTGCTGCACAGCTGGAACACGGTCTCCGGTCGGCCCTTCACTTCAGACCTGGAGTGAACCAGCTCCCAGATGCAGCTGCTCTCTGTGCCTGTTCCTGCGAGAGCGAGGAAATAAAGAGGGAGACTTTTAATCACACTGTCCATACATGGTTTATGGTTTCAGGAGGAGATAAGGAGGGAGGGCGCTGAATGAAAATGCCAGAGGAGAAAAAGTGTGTGTGTGTGTGTGGGCCAAGACAATGAGCTGAAGGGTGTGTGTGTATGTGGAAATATGAGGGGGAGAAAGAACAAAAAGATTTAGTGGATGTACTTTGTGAGTGATTTAGTGGGGCTAATGTGGCGGCGCGCCAGCCCTCTTACCTGCAGTATTTCCCAATCTGACTTGCAGCGCCGAGAGCGGGATGAGCCAGCGGAACTTAAAAGGGTCGGAATCTCCGTGAGAAAGTGCTGAACGAGGGTTGGCCTGGTCATCACATAAAAATGCCACATGAGGGGGGGGGGGGGGGAAGAGCAATGATAAGTTTCATAACAAAGATTTAATGGTATGTTGAGAGGAAATGAGCGCAGCAGACACAATACGTACCATCTTCTTTTTCAGCTTGTTGTTTTCCCTGTAGACCAATATCACCGCTTTCTTGAACACTGGTGAGAGGGAAAACAGAGGCGTCTTAGATCTGACTGCGAACGCCTCTTGGGGAAAGCCGACACCAACCCACAGAAGCATTTTAGATGCTGGCTTGGAGCTTTAAAGTATATATCCACGCTACAGCTATGGGTATTGAAATTCACTGAGATCTGTTTAAGCGTTACTGCTGGCAATTCTGTGAGGCTCCGCTACAAACCCAATTCTCTCGGTTTGTGCTGTTTAAACATTTTAACTGCAAACTGGGGACTTGGTAATGTGTGTGTGTGGGCGAGACTCACCAAACACGGTCATTTCGGGGTCTTTTCTCATGCGACCCAGCGACGGATGCGGGTTGAGCCACACCACCGAGGAATGCATGAGAAACTCGCCCATCGAGATCTCGGTGACCTGAGAACGAGACGGGAGGGGTTCAGAGGAGGGGGGGGCGGAGACAGAAGAATAACATGTCTAACATATCTGGTTTATCGAAGAGCCTGTTTAAATCCATTGAAACATACAGCACCCTGGACAACATTATTTAGCATTCAGTTTGAATATTTATACTGCAGCGCCTACAAACTAAATATTCCATCAATTTGTAAATGTATTCAGTCCCTAGAGGCAATGCACAGAAGACGGCGTAAACAACATGAGGAGCCAAACAGCTCCACTCTGATGTCTTGGTGTTCTGCTGGGTTGAAGCAGTTGAAACTTATTGTGGTAAGTGTTCGGTATTTATCAAAATGTACAAAAGATGCTACTTTAAATATAATGTTGGAGCTTATAAACCTGATTCAAAAAATGTGCATCTACCTCCTTATCGTGGCCGGTGTGCTCAGCAACGAGCTGATCAAACACGGAGCCGTAATCCTCGTAGATCTTCTGCATCTCGTTGATGTGGCTGGCCACCTTCTCCATGGCTTTCAGGGCCTCTGCAGCGACAAGAGCAGAAGTGTGGATCGTACATGAGAGGGCTTTGTACGACAGTGGCAGGTAATATGTAAATATTTTGAGCGCATCTTGAGGTTCATTTATGCTCAATGTTAGATATGCACAGGTGCATCATGGAAACGTTCTTTTTTGTAATTCGATTAAAAAGCTAGATTCATTATACGTTAAGTGAAATATCTGAAGACATTTTTTGTTTTTAATTTTGATATATATTCAGATATATTACATTTTCCCTTTCTTAAATAACTGATGAAAAACATTGAACTTTTAGTTTCAATATTAACATTTTTGGAGATACACCTGTACACGGAAACAGTGGGAGCCTTCTGTCCATACTCTGCATTCATTCAGTCCCTATTTGTGAACGTCTTCTGAAGGTTTACGGATACGGACGAAATAGAGCAGTACCACAGGAACTCATGGGGGGGCAGTGTTGCCAATAGTTCAAGCAAGACGATCATAAGCAGGACTGTCATCGCACACAAGGAAGAAATTTCAACAATGGCTGAACTTTTTGAGTAGAGACTTTAAGAGTTGGTAAGAAAGTGACAAACAAATGAGGAACGTCATCACAACCTCCTCGACCGCGACCATATTTATTGTAGGCAGAAGCTTTCGCCTCTGCGCTGCCCCTAGTGGATGTATTACTCAACAAACGTGCATAAATGTAATTGTACATGCGTTTCTCTCCGTACCGTTGAGGTGGTAGTGCTCCTCGCTGTCAACGTCAGTGAGAGAGACCAGCTCCCTGAGCAGCAGGGGGTACTTGAGCACCCTCTGCACCGGTTTAATCAGGTAGGACTCCAGGGTGGATGAGTGCTGCTTGGTGGGGTTCCTCGCATCCAGGAATTCCTTGAAGGCCTGATCTGTCTTAGCTGAAATAAAACACAAACACTGTATAAATATGGATCTTTAAGCAGGCAGCGATCGTTGTTTTTCATGTTTGTGTCCTCAAGGCAACATAGCTAGAGATGTGTGATGTCAAAACCTGCTGACTCTGCATTGCATATAATTACTCCAGTGCAGGCTGGTGCAGAATCATGGTGCAATAACATGTCTCCAGTAGAGGGTAGTGTAGGTTTCTTCTCAACCTACCACGACGGCTGCACTATTTATAAGCGTAAACATCTGCTAATTAATCCATTATACTCAGCGCATCACCTTGGAGGATTTTAATAAATGGAAGACAAAGTGTTTTCACACAGTAAAAGCAAAATGATGATGAGTTACTTAACTACTCTTTTGTTTACAACCTGGTAAAAAATTATCATGTTGTGGCAGTTGTGTTTCCACTGAAGCCAACAGCAACGTGTAAAATATGCAGGTATAAAACCGAACAAGCCGTCTGTAAAGGTGCTGACATTTTCCCAGTGCAGCGTTCTTCCACAAGGCGAACTAAGGGGGGCCATTAAAGTATTAATTGTAGCACTCCCAGCCACAGACAGGCAGCCGCATCGACGCCTCCCTGAGTAATTGGCAGGCAATTAACGAGTCGACAAATAAACAGGGGAGCTGAGGCAACCCAGTGCCCTTGGCATGATGGGAAAGGGAGGGGAGTGATGAGGATGGCAGAGACAGGCAGACACAGGTTATAATTACTCCAAGGGTTTGACAAACACCCACACATTTTTTTTCCCTCTGTGTCCTTGGATCAGCTGGTTGTGACCAGGCTGTGCCGGGTGTTCTGTGTCATGCTGAGCGACCCTCTCCGTGTGTGTGTGTGTGTGTGTGTGTGTGTGTGTGTGTGTGTGTGTGTGTGTGTGTGTGTGTGTGTGTGTGTGTGTGTCCACTGTGCAACCACCACTTTGTTACACTGTGCTCTCCAATTATCATGCTACATGTTGATCTAATATTAGTGGTCAAAGAACAGGGTGTATAAAACCCTGTGAACCTGCTGCTGGCATCTTGTCCCTTCACTCATATACGTGCAGCCATTTTGGCTCAAGTTGATGCTGACCACAGACTCAAGTACTTAAGAATAATCATTAGGCTAAGACATAAGAGCAATTCAGAAAAGGACAGCCAGTCATTCTTCACCATATGAATCCAAGTAAAAAATTAGACTGGCCCAATAATCCCCTTAAATTCAATAGATCATGGTTTTTATTTGGATCTGCACCAAATTACACACACTCATAAATATCAAGATCTAAGAATTTTCTCTGGGAGATTAATGAAAAGGTAAATTAATGAAATAAAAATATAAATAAACATCCTTGATGATCTCTGAAATCCCAAGATGACATCGTCAAATGACCAAAAGTCCAAAATCAAAAGATGTACAACTTAAAATAATAGAATCTTTTTATTTAATTCATGATTATCATTATTTATTATTATTCACTATAATAATAGAATGTCCCTCAGTAGAGCGCATACCTCTGCCAAGGCCCAACATTCCCTTTGAAACCAATCAAGCTACACCGAGGATAAAAATTAGTCTCCTAAACCAGTCTGACATTTTCATCATGATCCATGAATAATTCTCTGGGAAATCAATGAAAATGTTGAAAAACCCTATCTCACAAATTAAATACTCTCACAAATGTTGGATCCGGCCCCTGATCTGGATCTGCACCAAAATCTTATGGGTCACCACATCCTTCCACTAAGTTTCATGCTAATCTGTCCAGTAGTTTCTGTGTAATCCTGCTTAATAACAGACTGAAAAATGCTGATGAAAGCACAACTTCCTTGGTGGAGGTAAAATAAATAAATAATAATAATAATAATAATAATAATAATACATTAATAAATAATTATAAATATAATTTTTTTGATGGTAGGCTTCTGTTTACTTTCGGATCGCAGATAACAGCTCATCTAAAAGTAACAGAGCTGTTTTCCTGTGAAATAAAAAAATTATCAGTAATTATAACTTTTGTGATTCTTTAAAAAAATATATTTAAGTGTGCAGAAAACCCATTCACACACAGTGCTGCTTTGATATCCTTATTTACCGCATTTTATTCTCATCTAGATAATTCTGACCCATCAGACATTTTTCTCTCATCTAATCCTATTAAAAATCCATTCTGCAGCTTACTTCGAGGAATATCCCATGCAATTCGGGTAATGGGGCAGATTTAAGCAGCACAGGGGGTGGGGGGCAATTTTCTCCTCCCCATCCCACTTAATGTCATCAAAGAAGCCAATCCCCTTACAGTTCCCTCCGCACCGGGCAGCATTCCCAAAAAGTGGCACAAAGCCCCACATCTTAACGGGCGTAAATCAACTTTAAAACTTCTGCTCTGTCACACGCTGTGGAAGACGCGAGGAGTTATTATGGCCACTCATGTTGTTACGGCCGCATATCTGCCACCAGCCGACAAGGTTATTCAAAGTCTGCGCATAAATAAACGTATGTATTTGTTTAAACTTTGTCTGCTTGTAAAACAGGTAATGTTTAGAAGCGTAGATGAGGAAAAGAAAGGCGAGGGAACTCTGCTTTTGTCAGACTGATCATTTGTGTGTTGGAGCATGATGACGATGGGACAGGGCTTGCAGTGAATTGAAGAAGTGTCGCTCAACCTCTTAAAACATTTAGCGCGTTTCCCCCACAATAAGGTTTCAACTGCTTTTCTCTTCTCTGTAGGTCACACTTCTATGCATGTGCAATGTTACGTTTGTGCCGGTGTAACAACAAAGGGGCGGGTCGTCCACTGACAAGACGGTTCGATCCCCAGCTCCTCCAGTCCTTGGGCAAGACACTGAACCCCAAATGGCCCCTGATGGCTGTGCCAACAGTGAATGAATGGTGTGATAGACAAGGCCCTGCGTATAGAAGCGCGGTATAAATGTGTGTGTGTGAATGGGTGAATGAGTCTTGTAGCCCTTTAAGTGGTCAATAAGACCAGGAAAGTGCTATATGAACACAGTCCATTTGCCATGACTATAAGTTTGATAGGTTCCCTGTTCAGCTGTTATGAAGCAGACAATAGGCTTATTGGGGGATTGGGCAGAATATGTGTCATAAAGCTGCCATCTCTGGCATTACAGATTTTTCTATTCACGATGTGTGATTTGTCTCGGTTAGCACGTCTCTGGTCGTACCTCTCTCCAGGACCTTCTGGACCTTGATGTGGTTGGCACAGAAGCCGCTGTAGAGCTTGAAGTGGTCGGCGTAGTAGAGGAACGAACCCCCGAGAGAAAACAGCAGCTTCTGTGAACGCAGAGAAAGACAGGGGGTGAGTGTTGCCACACAGAAGCAGAGAGGGGGTGGAAAAAAAATAAGAGCGAGAACATGTGAAGTCGTGACCCAGCCTCTGTCCTCTCTCTCCTGGGGGACGATTCAAACGCCTCCCCTCTGTCCTGTCCCTCTGGTCTAACCTCTTGAGAACATGAGCTTTTAGCAGCTCACAATCCAACCAAGTCAACCACCACCTGGATCAATAGACCCCACACCTTGTCATATCGAGGCTGCAAATCAGCCAACGATGCTGCTGTCACACATCACTTCCATTATTTATATACCACAACATCTCAAACATCACATGTGCGTTTGGAAAAGTGGCTGTACACTGCATCTGATGTGTTACTGTGTGTGTGTGTGTGTGTGTGTGTGTCTCACCTTAAACTGTGAGGGGGTCTCCAGGGTACTGAAGTCGGGCGAGGAGGCGATCCGCTCCTCCAGCGTCTGCAGGAAGACCCTCTGGAAGTCCAACATCTCGGGCAGGCTGCCGAACAGACTGTCCATCTGAGGAGGAGGGGGACGGGGGTACAGGGGTAGTTTGGAATTGTGGGAAGGTGATGGATAAGGAAGGATGTAGGGAGGAAAATATCAGAGAAAAGGGGCAGAAAGGAGAGGAAACATGAAGCCACAGCAAAAAAACAGAGCCCAAATAGCCCAAATGGCTTGTAATTCATAACAATCAGTCACCCAGGCACCCTGGAGTGTTATAACACCTCCGATCTGATGGATCCATCTCTGATAGAGGCACTCAGGGACAAACTATAACCCTGCTAGAAACACAACACATATATACACACACGTATATAAAGATGTACAGTCTAACACACCCTCTCTATCACACAAACCCAGGGTCGACACTTCCCTTCATTAAAAGGTGTTCAGGGTCTAACACGCCCTTGTCCGCTTTGTGCCTGGACACATCCCATTGTCCCATAATGGCCTTTTAATTTGCCCCAGTGCTCAGTGGCCTATCGACTAGTAGTGTATCTTGGGAGAGAGCGAGAGAGCGAGAGAGAGAGAGAGAGAGAGAGAGAGAGAGAGAGAGAGAGAGAGAGAGAGAGAGAGACGTCCTGTGTTGGAGGTCACGTCCGGCACATGGACTGGAATTCGGTGGTCATTAGCAAACTGCAGCTTCCTTATGTGTTGTCACAGCAACACAAAGACACGTTTTATTTTAATGGGGGGAAATAAATCCCACTTTTGCACTGAAATCAGTGGAAAGAAATACAGTGGGACGTGAAACCAAGCTGAATGCTTAAAGGGTAGGTTTCCTAGTAAGATTGGCCTTTATTGGCGTGTCCCTCAAAGGACGCCAGAAGGTCAGCGGAGGGGGATGCTAATTTTTCCTCCAGCCCGTCGCAGTGGTAATGAGGGAGCTCTGGCCTACGAGAGTTCATCGCCATCACCTCTGGGTAATAAACGCTCAATGAATTCAACGTTCTATATCACCTCAACGCCTCCCAGGACACGCCTCTGGGTGCTACATGCTCCATTCTTTCCACACACACACACACACACACACACACACACACACACACACACACACACACACACACACACACACACACACACACACACACACACACACACACACACACACACACACACACACACACACACACACACACACACACACACACACACACACGTCACTTACCTCGTCCAGTGTGAGGAAGCTCTTGTTGTGCAGGGGTTTCAAGTAGATCTCAAACAAACAGGCCAGGTCCTGCAGCAAAAGAAAAATTGTTAAATTAGTAGGTTAGTGAAAATGAGTCAAAACCATTCTTTAGGCCCACGTGCCATTTAACATCCTTTTCATCATCAGATCACTGCTTATTCCCACTTTATAACCTCTTTCTTTCTCCATCCGACAATGCCCCCCCCGGCCCTTTAATGGGGCTGTAGCGTGTCTTGGTATCGGTGGGGATATTCTCATTAGGGTGATTTATGAGCTTCCTTCTCCCCCTCTGCCTCATCCCCTTCTCCTCACTACCTTTAGGCTCTAGCGGTGCACAGATTTAGGTGAGCAGGCGCTCCGGGAAGACGATCACCTCCCTCAATTACAAATCAAAGGCAGGTTGAAGAAAGAAGAGGGCTGCACGGGGAGGGAAGGGAGTTGATGAAAAATTAGGAGATAGAGACGAAAGGGGGAAAGAAAACGTCAGCCATCCCAAGTTTTTCAGGCACAAGAAGATCATTAATGTGGCTCCATTATTGTGTGCGTCAGTGAGGAGAAGGTCGTGAAGGGAAAAAGCAAAAGGGCAGCGAAATGATTGGGCGGGAGGAAGATAAATGAGGGTCGATGTGACACAATAAACAGCATCTCTTTCTGGTCTACTCTTGTTGATGACACATATTACTAAGCACAATATCCAAAAGGAGTAATGAGACAATATTCACTTTGCGAGGTAGATGAGAATGTGTGTTTGTTATTTAGCAGGATTACACTAAAACTACTGGACAGTTCACCACGAAACTTTTCCGTTGATTTCTCAGTGAATTATATGGGTTGGTATCTATAAGTGCAAAATTGTTCAGACTTAGATAACAGTCTGGACCTAGCAGATTTAAATGCTCAAGGGTGTTGGCTTTTCCAGCAGCTGTATGGTAACAAATAGGACAGTAAACCTGTAACTGCCACTAATGTGTAGCTGAGAAATGTGATGTCGCCTCGGTTATGTTTTAACTTAAGGGGACTGTTGGGCCTTGGCGGAGGTATGTGCTCTACTGAGTGCTATTCTGGTCTCAACTGCTCTCGGCCAAGAAATAGTCAGGCACATAATAAACCTGTTAAAGTTGTTGTTCTAACACTTACGTTTTTGATCCGATTAAAAGCAAAGGAGCTGTAACATGTTTATTATTGAGCTGCTAGTAGGCAGATGTTTTACCCCTATTTACAGTCTTTAAGTTAAGCTAACTGGCTATTGGCTCCTGTTATGTGTGTCATTACAAATAATTGGAGCATATATTCTAATAAGACAGCAGTCAAAGATGTGTGGTCTCACCTTCACGTAGGACTTCTCTGTGTCCACCAGCTCCTGGATGACCTTTCGTAACCTCTCAGTGGCACTCATGTGCCTGGGGCAAGGTCTGAGCAGGGTGGCCTCCCCCGCGGGACCCGACCCCAGCTCGCCTCCCTGCCTAACCCGAGGCTCCTTGGCGTCCTCCATCAGTCCTCCAGCACCTGAGCCTTCCTGAAAGGACTGGTAGAGAGTGCACACTGTGTCCACGCTCTGCAGGGGGCAACAGAGAGAGAAGGGAGGTGTATTTAGGTTAGGAAGCTCAGGGATTATAATTGCCAGATGGATAAAAAGATGATCATACTTGTTCTAAGAATTTGCATGCATGTGCCTACAAACATATTCTCCAAGATGCATTAATATTCCTCTTTTAACCATTCACCACTAATGATTCCGGCTCCACAGTTGTAAGAAATAATGACCTATACTTTCCTACACTGTACATGGCCAGCCCCTCTCCTGGGCATGCTAATGACAATATGGAGATTTGGTTGTGCACTCCAAGCTAATTGGATTTTCATCAAAGACTTTAAAGTGCATCTGAAAGACTGACTGGATATCCCAGCAGTGAGTATTATAGCAACTTACATGCTTCCTCTAAATCCATAATGGATAGTTATGCGGCTTTGTGTCACATCGGTTTCAGAAAATGTGACATGCCGAGAGGTCCCAGGTGGTCATGTTAGGAATAGTATGCATTTCCAGGAAGTGAGGGAGGGGGGTAAAGAGCATCTCACTTTCTAAATTTAGCTGCTCGTTCAGAAAAAGTGAAACTTCCTCCAGCCCTGCTTTGTACTTCTTTGAAAGGTGGAACCCCACGACGAAACCCAGCGTCGCACCATTTACAGAGGTGTTCAGTGGAGACAGATAATGCATTATTTTATATTGGGCTGAATTGCCTGGGGTACAGAAATAACTATCAGCTGTGGGCACCGTACTGAGAGATCCTGCCTGTGGCGGGTAGGAAACTGTAGTCTGAGCAACTGTGGCAGAAAATTAAACATGATCAGCCTCTCTGTTCTACTTTCTGGGATATACATATAAAAAGGTAGTGAAGAAAGCTGCTACTCTGCTGACTGTATTATAGCAAATGTACTGTATATGTACACTTAATCAAAATTCAACCCCATTTCTTTACCTGACACAACACTCAAGCACATCACATCATCAACTGCACCAAGCTTTGCTAAACTATAGGGAACAAACTCCCGTCAATTATAATGTCTGCGCTAAAAAAAGCCTCATAATGGCCAGTTCTGCTTGATTCAAGTAAATAACATGATGTAGTGCTATAATGTGCGGCCGGTCCTTACAATCAGCAGAGGCTGATGGGTGCCAGTAATAGCAGGTTTTAAATCCGCTGCACAGCAACACAGAGCAGTGGGACAGCCAATATGTGCCAGGAGGCAAAACAGCTGCTCAGCACTCTCCATAGTCCTGTGTGTTTGCGCGCGCGCTCGTGCGTGCATGTGTGTGTGTGTGTGTTAACTTGTACTTGTATCTTTGTGAGGACCATTTTGAGCATAGACCTTTTCTCGCTTTTTCAAAGGGGTATTAGTGAGAGTAAAGACTTGCTTGTAGGGTTAGGGTTAGAATGAGGTTTAGGTTTGGGTTAGGCATGTAGTTGTAATGGATTAGTTAAGAGTAAGGAGTTCGGGACAGTGTCCTCACTAAGATAGAAGTACAAGAATGAAAGTGTGTTTATGTACCATTTTGAGCCTAAACCATGTGGAGTGAGCACATTTTGGAAAAGAGAAGGCATTTTGGCTGGTACTGTCTTTCAGACCCAGGGTTGTTTTAGGGTTAGGTTTAGTTTAGGGTTAGAGTTATGGTAAGGGATGGTTAGGGTAAGGGTGAAGGGAATGCATTATCCCAATGAGTGTCCTCACTCGATAGAAGTACAAGAATGTACGTGTGTATGTTGTGTGTGGGGGGGCATTCTGCTTCTGAAAATACTGCATGAGCAAGCACGTCTGAACAACTGCACAGTAACAAACATGGATCGATAAACCCTTCATTCTCACACTGCAGGCGTCGATGCACACACACACAAACACAAACACACACACACACACTTGCTGAGATGTGTTCGAAAGCTTGTCTGAGTCACTCAGCTCCAATCACCCACCCACAACCTCTCCCATCCAATCCACTCCCAGAGAGCCCACAGACAATCTGGGCTTCCATTAATAAGCCTGCGACTCATCAGCTAGCTCATTATAGCACGGCCACTCCAGAGACCGGCCCGCATTGCAACAGTATATAGAGTGTGTGAGAGAGTGATGGACTGAAAGACAGAAAAGAGAGGAACAGACAGAGAGGGGGGGGGGCCTCTCCTGTGTCTTCTGTGCACGTCAGGGCTAAGCCTCTTTCAAGTGATCCACCACCCACAGCAGCACTCCTGTCTGGATCTCTGGGATGGTGATTAAGAGGGGGGACAAATGTCTTCATTTGCACTGGTGGAGGGGACCAACATTCAGAATGCAGAGCAAGACGTATCTGTGACCACACACAGGCTGTCATGACAAAAAACATTATGCCCCATTCATCATCAAAACAGTGACTGTGTATAAACATGACTGCTCCCAAAAGTGGAGCCGAAGCGTCTCAATCGCCACCTGGTGGCTGGCTGCAGTATAAGTCATAAACTCTGTCTCCTCCATGGTACTTGATGGGACATGGACCAAACAAAAAAGACAAAGTACACAAATAAATGTTTCTCAAAGATAGTCTGTCATCTTAGGTAGTTCTTATCACACTGATGTATGTTCGAGTACGAATTAAGCAGGAATTTTGTTTTTTATTAATTATTTGAAAACATCATGATTGACAGATGTGACCTCGCCAACTCGGCTCCATCCCCCGATTGCAACTTTGCAGATAATGCAACCAAATGTACAAGATGTATCCAGGATATTTTGGCTTCATTTCTGGACAGAGGGAGGGAGTGGAGATGCGTCATCCATCTTAATATACAGTCTATGGGTCTAAACGAGATTAAGAATCGACATGCCGGCAGCTCTGTGAAGTTGCGGTTATTGATGCTAAATGCTAACATCCGCGAGTTAACATTGCTGACACTGACAATATTAACGTGCTGATGATAAGCAGGCATGTTCACCATGTTCAACATTTGTGTGTGGGCTTACAAGGTAACCGTAGCAAATTAGGGCTGAAAAAGGCCATACTGCTGGCTTGTTATTTTAAATCAAGTTCTATACATTTTTATACTTTTTATTTATAGTGACTAACTTTCACTATCCCACTAAAGATCTGCTTCACACACTGATGATGGTGCCACACACAACGACACTCAGCCTTCATTCACAAATACACGCTCTGGGAAAACTCCATATTACACCAGGCAGACAGGCAGACAGGCAGGCAGGCAGGCAGGCAGACAGACAGATGAGGGGAGGGGAGGGGAGGGGAGGGGGCTGCCTGCAGGAAACAGAGGTTGAGGGATATCAGAGAGACATATTTATCAAATTGGCCACTGGCAGCTCCAGACAGGAGAGAGCAGCCCAGTGAAGATAGATAACAGTCATATCTGCTGTTAAATTTAGCTACAGGCGCCCCCAGAAAGAGGAGGCCTGGCCAGGGTACCACACACACACACACACACACACACACACACACACACACACACACACACACACACACACACACACACACACACACACACACACACACACACACACACACACACACACACACACACACACACACACACACACACACACACACACACACACAACTGATTGAGTTAATTCTCATCCACACCCACACACTGGAAGGACATGGGCTCAGGTTCACATCGAACACATACAAACACAATGATGGAGGAGCCACAGTGTTGAGGAGGGGAAAAACTGAACAGATATGCTTGCGAGTAAATATGATTTTCATCAACAGCAAACTGCAGAAACCTGCATTGGAGCACGACGAGAGGAGGCAGAACCAAAGAGGAGGGGGAGGCGGGGGACTACGAACTGTCATGACTCAGGAATTGCAATAGCCTCACGACAATCCTACCAACACAGCCCAGCAGCTAGCCCAAATAAGCAATTAAGAGTCGAGGACAGGAGTCAGCAGAGGTTGAAGAAAAGCCTGCGAGCGTCGGAAAGGCGAGTGGATTCGACGGTGCTGCTGCGGGTTCATATTCAGGTTTTCTCCCTGACAGCTGTCAGCTCCGCATCACACTTCTACCTCCTCTCGCTCGATTAAGAAAAGAAGTCTTCGTCAACCCTTGCAGGCTAAAAAAAAAGAGACCTGAGAGTCTGCTGAGTCAATTTGTCTCCAGCAGCATTTCTTTCATTTTCAGTCAGTTTTCATACAAGCAAACATGTTGTTCTTTAGCTAGATGTCAAAGTGAAAGGTTCGTTCCACATTGCTAGAGCCAAATAAAAATCTTAATTCTTAAATCGTTTTCACATTTTCATTCCAAACTGACCAAAGAAATTCCCATGACATAAATCAAGGTAAACCTCCCTCTCATCCCTCTGAAATTAAACCACATTGACACTTTAACCCAGTTTGGTAAAGATGCCTTCCTGTCGTCCCTCTTGATGAGGTGCTTTTCCAAAACTGAATCAAATTTCACAGCGTCAATCTTCCTAAATATTTACTTGCTTTCTTGGTCCTCTGCTCACCATGAAGAGCATCCTGTAGAGCAGCCTCCACGCTGCTGTGGCCTGACGCTTGGTCCTCCGGGCCAGCGAGCAGCCCTTCCTACGCAGCCTGCCCCCCCTGGACGCCGGCATCGTGGCTCCAGAGACGGCACTTGATTCGACACACTTGACCAAACTGGAGAAAATATCTGAGGCAGAACTGAGGAGTTGGCTTTACTCTGTTTCAGATCTCGCACCATCCACAACTATTATTCATCTGATGGTCAGTACACCTCTTCTTCAACTTTCCTCACACTCCTCCTTCCCTGTGCTCTCTCTCTAATTCGCAGCTGCCCCGCTCTCTCTCCTAGGCCCGGGGTCAAAAGCCCCAGTCTGGAGTACACCTCGGCCTCTGGGGAAGAGTGGACTTTGATGGGGATTGAGCCATTGATCCTCCGTCCTGCCGTTCTGTGGGCGTAGGCAGAGAAAAAGTGCTTGCTGCCGGCTTGTTTTGCATATCAATCAGCAGTGGACGGTCTGGCCACTTGGTTTGTGCAAATACAGGGGGGATAATTCCCCTCGTATCTGTCTCTTTGCATCAGTCCTGGTCGGCCCATGTCTCTACCTCCACATCCTGCCATCCATCTCTCTGCCCATTTGCCACCAGATATCTCCACTCCTACTTCCTCTTCTGCTGGTTCCTCCTCTCCTTTTCGGCTCTGTGTGACCTCTCTGGTGTGGTTTCCAGAGAGCTGAATGGAGAGGCCGGGGGCTGTATCAGTGTCCAGTCTCTCAATAGCGGCAGTACAATGTAGACTGTTCTGGCTTGTTACCTCCACACACAGAGGAATGGCTGACTCAAAAATGGGAGGCTCTGAGCCGGTGGGGGTAACGGGGCAGGAATGTTAACTATGGCCTCGCACAAGAATAAAACGTGACATGTATCACGCAGTGCTTACACATGGAATAAATAAACAGAAGGCCGCACTGGACACGAAAAGAGAACTTGTTTCCAAACTGGCTTTTTTATAATTCATTTTCAGCACTTAGTCTTTGGGAGGATAGTCAGCTGATTGAAGGTGTAACGATTTGCATGGGAAGACTTTGTCCCAGGTACATTATCATCTGGTTCCCTATATTAAGACAGGGTACAGTGTCAATTTGTATGCAAGGGTTGGGTGATATGTTAAAATGTTCCAACTGTGCAGGTAGTCCCCCAATCCCTATAACATTTTCAAGAAATAAGTTATTGGCCTTAAGCTTGTTGCGAAAAATAATATAGAATCCCCTATTTGGGATTATATTGGTTATTAAACCAGATTTTAAAACAATTTCTGTACCTACTGATTGGATTACGTCGGACAGCTTGATTGTCATTTAGTCACTGCATTGCATTAGGAAAGGTGGAAATCAGGGCAACAAGAACAGTTATAATATGGCCCAACTCCAAACAGCACTTCCTATCAGTGTAGGTGATGAATTCCCAAGGAAGCAGAGCTCCCGCCTTTAAAACATTATTTTCAAAAGCCCTGAAAAAACAAAACAAGCTGTGCACTCAGGCTGCTGGGCTGGAAACACTGTGATGACTGTCACCGGTCAGCCACCGGTGACAGTCTCCATCTCCATTTGATGTTCCATTACTTTCTCTGCCGATGAAATGCTGCTCAAATCAAAGGAGAAGCTGTGCGCTTTACCAGCGGAGAGGCCACATCGTAGCAGAAATAAGCAAATATACATGCCGAGGGAGAAGATGAAGAAGAGTAGGCAGACTGGTGATTCATTTGCCATGTTAGTGGGCCACCGTGCCACGATGCCATCTTCTTTGGAGAGCCCAATAAAAGAAGACATGGGCACATAAATCAAACAGAGTGGATGGGAGGAGAGAGAAAGACGAGAGGGAGGGCTGATCTCGTTTTGCTCCACTCAAGCCCATTTATGGCTTTTATTATTCATCCTAAACAAATATTATTCCACAAAGTCTCAGAGGGCTTTGGGAGAGGAGTGTGTTTTAATAATGAAACCAGCTTCAGACAACAGCACCCATTCTACCGCGTCCCCTCGGCTGTTCAGACCCACTCCTGCACGACTGCCACTGCAAAGGCAAAGGACGGAAAGCTTGATGACAAACAAGTCTTTGGAATAACTAATGGTAATCCCTGTGCTGCCCCCAGTACCCACACTGACCCCCAAAACACTCGATCTGGGTGGTTCAGAGGGAAAAACGATGCAACCTGGACGAGCCGCACCACACGACTGCCAAGGGGACAGGACACAAAGAGATAACACAGCTGCTGAGCGCACAAGGTGACTATTGATAGCGATACACAGCCATAAAGACCATAACTGCTAGTCAAACCGATGCAATCAATTCTAATAGAGCCCATACTGCTGAGATAACATCATGACAGTAAAGAGACGCGACAACACTGTGACCGTTTGACCTGCTCCCATCTGGCCACACCATAAACCTTGCAAGAGGACGCTTAACATTAAAGATCACCAGGACAGGGCTGTGTGGAGAGGGTTAGCTGGGACAAACAACGTGCTAACCTGCTAATGTTTAGGAAGGGATGTTTACCATTCTCACAGTCTTGGTGTTAGCCTATGAACATTTGCTAATAAGCACTAAAAACAATGTCCCATGGGGCTGATGGGAAGGTCATTTTGCAAGTATTTGGATAGAAACCTGTCCTGGAAAAACTAAAACTGTCGTAGTTTTCTAGTAAAACTGTGTCAGATGAAAATGGTCAGACTTCATCCTCTAGGTGGCATCTGTACCATATTGTATGGCAATCCATCCCATGATCTGGACCAAAGTGGTGGACCAATACCATCTGACCAACACCGCCCACCTGTCACCACTAGCATGGCTAAAATCTAGAATGGCACTCAGTAGAGCACACACCCCAGCCAAGGCCTAACAACCCCCTCTAATTTTATCAAGTTGCACCAAATTTGACAAACTCATAGATATCAGTTTCCTAAATGGGCCAGATTTTGTTTCCATCTAGAACCATGAATTATTCCATCGGAAAATGCTCAAAAACACCCAATCTCACAAGGTTAAGAATGTGAAAACAAATTTCAGGATCTTCCTCCTGATCTGGATCTGTACTAAAATTCAATAGGTTCTTTCCTTACCAATACTGCATCCTTTCACCAAATAATCATGGAAATCCGTTCAGTTGTTTGCAATCTTACACACAAACAAACCAACCAACCCACCAGCAGACAGGGACAACATACCCTGCTTGGTGGAGGTAATCATTTATATATATTGTGCATTCATAGCATACTACAATTCTTTTGTTCTTTAAAATGTATATTACAATGCAAAATAAATGCAAAAGAAAAAGCAAATGAATTCTCCGACTGTTAAACTAGTCGAGACTCGCATTTCTGGAGATATTTTTATAAAAATATGCTCACAGAAGGTTGTGGGAGTTGTGTGAAACTTTGCAGCTCAAGTGTTAATAGTCTCAGCTTCTTCAGCTAAAATCTCCCCACAGCCCATAATAGTTACCGGTTGTTTGTCCCCTTTGGCCTCTCGGTGGCAGGACAAGCAGGCGGCCATGTCCTGAGCCAGGCAGGCCAGCTTGTCCCTGAGGAGCCGTCCCAAACTGAGCAGCGCAGAGCCCAGCAACAAGTCCTTCTCCTCGGCCTCGCAGCCAGACGGCCAGAACCAGCACATGGACAGGAGCGAGCACAGGGCCTGAGCGAGCGACTGGTCCCGCATGAAGAGCTCAATGAAGGTGGTGAGGTAGAGACACGACCGGGGAGCTTCATCGTTCACCGGTGGGGCAACAATAGGTATGGCCACTGCCATGGATGCTCCAGGCAGCCCCTTTGTGGTCATTCTAGCCAGACCTGCGTCATGTTGGATGCTCTTGGTCGCTCCTGGGCTCCTTCCTGTTCAGTTTGTATCTGCCTTTCCAACTTGTTTACAGTGGAGTGGACAGACTGCAGCAGGCCAGCATTAACTGCACTGACGACAGTAAGCTCAGATTATTAGCTAGCTCACGGCCAGATGGCGGCTGATGGGCTTAGTCATAACACACAGACACACACACACACAGACTCTCCAAATTACCCCCCCCCCCCCCCAAAACTTGCATCCCGCAGACAGACACACACTCCAGTCGGGTAAAGGAGCTTCTGCAAAGTTTAGGGAGAGGATGGCTGTAGCTGCAAGGAAGAAGGGATCTTGTTTGAAGAAGATGATACAGTTGAATATCCGTAGGCATCACCAAATCTTTTTTAAGTCCAGCACCATAATAAGAGATGAGGATCAAAACTGAATAATTCAACTTCTCTCTTAGTCACACATTTTTTATATAAAGTCTAAACACACGTTTCAAATTCCTCTTGTCTACTGAGACGTGTAGCAAAATGGAACGTCGAGACCAAAAAAAGAGGAAGAAGTAAGGAAGCAGGCACAAATGTTGCAGTCTACTTAGATATATACCTTCTTCTCATACAGAGAGGCCTAATACCATCACTGTTTCAATTGAGTGAATCAAGCTGAACAGCACAGAGAAGTTTTGCCCCAGTCTTTTTTCACAAGACCATTTACTGTAAATGCTCTTACTCAAATGTCTGGACCAAAGCAAAGAGGCTTAAAATGTCTGTCCACTGTTTAACCTTTGGTTTATTACAAGACATGACCGACCAAACATACAACTTCTCTTTATGGGCTAAAATCAAAGTCACAGTTTTAATTACGTAATGGAATTTGACATTAAAGTGACATGGCTGTAATCTACAAGCAAGGTCAAGATATGAGTCTGCACAATAAATAAGATGCTGCTTTAGTGGGTTTCACAACATTAGACAAACACAGGAAACTAAGGCTGAATTATATATATTATAAGTCAGTATCAATACAATAATTTATTAAATAATTGTATCTTCAAATGTGTCAATCCCAAAGATATTCTGTTTACTAAAAGATAAAACCTAAAATCTTCAGAAGTGAGAAGAACTATAGACTGTATATAAAGATGAATGACGCATTTCCACTACCTTCCACGACGAAGCTACAATATCACGCAATACGAATGCCACCATCTTGGCTCATTTCTAGCAAGTAGCAATCGGGGATGGAGCCGCAGTACAGATGTCCCGCTGATACATGCGCTTGACCAATCACGAGTCCGTCTCAGCTGTCAATCATGATGTTTCACCCCTTATCTACTGATATGGAGGAGGTGGAGTTTATGACCTATACTGCAGCCTGCCACTGGGGGGCAACCAAGACACTTTGGCTTCACTTTTTGGAGCACTATCTTTACAGTCTATGGCTGAAATCACTATGATTGTGAAAAATTATTCCTACTATTATTCAACTGTTATGCAGGAAGGTCTTGGGTTTATATAATTTAATGAATGAAGTGAAACATTTTCAAAAACCAAAAGGCATTGAGTTTACTTTCATGGAAGATTAAGAAACACAGCAAATGTTCACCGAAGCAGGGATGTGAGGGTAATTCTCTGCACATCCTGGTATGTTCGTCTGTTTGTGCATTGATACACGAGTGTGACTTCCCTACAGTGGACTGGTGCCATGTGGTGGCACCACACCATGCCAGATTACTTCCCGTGTCCTTCCATCTGTCTACTCCGATCGCCTGTTACGCTTTAGATGTGTGTGTGTGTTCACGTGTATGCGTGAGAAAGTGTGGATCACCTGCCAGTCAAATACAAATTTTCAGTTTCAGTAAACAGGCGGAGATGAGGTGTGGCATGAACAAAATGGAAGCTGCAGCTTTTGAATTTGAAGACACACATCGTCTCACTAAAACAAATGCATGCATGTGAAATCAATTCAATTTCAGGTGCCTCATGGGAGTTATCCGGGACCAATTCAGTTGACTTCAGCAATTGATTGGTTAAGCTCATAATGGAACCACAGCATTGTGTTAAACCAATTGCTATGGTGCACTACAGCCAAATGTATCGTTAAGTAACTCGTACACAAAGGCAGCACAAGCCTGATGGTAAACAACACTGTCAACTGTGCCTAGTCAGCATTTCACCTCAAACACACACACGCAAATCTCTCTTGTGTAATAAGCACAAATTGGAATGCAATGGACCAATTAATCAAAAGGTAGTCAGTCTGGGGAGGTGGCCGATTACAACGCATGACAACAGGCTTGAAATTACTCCTTCCCCTCCATCCATCTCTATTGACTTCCACATGCACACATTTGTGCCCCTATATGCTGATACATGGCTGATTTTCTACTTGGTGACTCGATTCCCCTTCTCCCCGCCCCAGAGAACAAATTGATGGCCGTGCGGTGATTAAATTCCGTTCATTTCATGATGTCAAAGAGAAAAAAAAAAATCTGATTTACCAGCACCATTTTTTTTAAACCCGCCTTCACAGTGGCTGAGTTTCCCTGATGGAAGGAGAGGGGCTTTGTCTCCTTCCCTGCCTTAAATGTGCACGTATGAGCACACACATTCAATAACATCCCTCCCTCCTTCCCTCCGTCACACACACACACACACACACACACACACACACACACACACACACACACACACACACACACACACACACACACACACACACACACACACACACACACACACACACACACACACACACACACACACACACACACACCTATCTTCCATTCATTCACTCAGTAAAATACAAACGGCGGGGAGCTGAGCAGCAGCAGCAGCAGCAGCAGCAGCAGCAGCAGCAGTGGTGCAGTGCAGATCTCAGCGCAGTGGGACTGACTCATGTCGCCGGGCAAACAAAAAGGGAAGACAAATAGAGCCAGAATAGAGAGAGAGAGAGAGCAGAGAAAAGGGCAAGTTGTCCTCACTAATCCACCTCCTGGATCGACCTCGGGTCAAACACTGCACGGCATTTTCTGACTCAAGCAATTAGAATAAAGCCGCGGCATTTAGAAACGATTTCTGGATATTTGGCCTGGATTTACAATCAATGAATCACAGCTGAAACGACACACAACACCACTGCCTATTCCCTTTTTTCATTTTAGCTCATATTACATAACGAGCAGCTCGCTAAAAGGGTGCCAAACATGCACTCACGCCGCAGATAACAACCACGCGGCTTTAAAAGGAGATATCAGCCGAACAATGCAAAAGGGGGTGAATATGCATGAATGCGTGCACATGCACTCAGAGGCTTCCATCCATAAACACACGGTGACCACTCACATTCACTATTGCTCTCAATAAACACCGGCATGCAGATCATCCTTTAGGAGTTAGTCAGAGCAGCCTTAACTCCCAAGGGACCAGTTCCCGCTCAGTTTTATGACTTCAATAAAGTTGGTTTACATATCAAAAACCTGAGCGGGTATTCAATGACCGGCAGCACAGAAATAGGTGTGCAATATGCCATAAATCATGAGAGACAAGCAAAGGCATATTTATAGAGGAGATATTCCTATAAAACTGGTTTGAAACAGAGGGGTCGAGTTAATTGCAGGGTACTGAGACGACAGAGAAGAGTCTTAAAGCAAAGACAAACACAGACGTGTCACAGAAATCTGTCTGCATGTCTACAATACAATGATTGATTAGTATATATGTTTGAGTGAAGGTGAGGATGACAGAAACACATTCGACAGCTTCTCATATGAGAGATTCAGCTTTGCCTGTGGGGGGTGCATGTATTCATGTGCATATATCCACGCATGTGTGGGTTTTTCGCGTTTGCGTGTGTGTGTCTGTGTGTGTGTGTGTGTGTGTGTACGCTAGAGGCGGTGGGAAGGTTACACATCGTCTTTTCGCGATCTGGATCCCGTCTGCATGACAGTAATAAGCTGTGTTTGTACCGGTGGCTATGATGAAATATCCTAATTATGGTAATGCCGAGGATTGGAGTCAGTCTGGTTTCTGACAGCCCCACAGCTGTGGGGGCACAGACACACACGCACTCTACGACTCGCACACTTGTATTCACGCAAACAAACCTGGAAGGAGAGAGGTGTTCTATACGTGTACGTCTACAACATGACAAAAATACTTTCTCTCACACACACACACACACACACACACACACACACACACACACACACACACACACACACACACACACACACACACACACACACACACACACACACACACACACACACACACACACACACACACACACACACACACACACACACACACACACACACACACACACACACTTTCACCCCTCCCACCTTGCTGTGCTGAACAGGCCTGTGTGCGCAGTGGGAGTGACCATTCTCCAGTCCTACACACAGGGATGCAACACCGTCAGCTGCAGTGCACACATCTGGAAGGAGAAACAGAGGTAACAGTCAGAATTAGGTTGTGGTTGTGTGTGTGTGTGTGTGTGTGTGTGTGTGTGTGTGTGTGTGTGTGTGTGTGTGTGTGTGTGTGTGTGTGTGTGTGTGTCTGTGTGTGTGTGTGTGTGTCAATGACAGATGTTTTCATCACTCATCATTGCATCTGTGCAATAGTATTTTTTGCTAAAGCACAACCTGACCACAGAACACACACACTGCAGGCTAGTTGTTGCACAGAAATTAAATATCTCCACACAAAAAAATGCTACATGGCATTTGGTCATTTCTAGAAAGAATAAACCAACCCTGATTTAGAAAACACTAATTTAGAAAAATATTTAGAAAAATAAAAAAAATGGTTCCCTCTGTATTTTGACATCCTGATAATGATTTTGTCACATTAACCGATTGTTTTAAAAACATTTTCCAGATTTTTCTGCCTCATTAAATCCAAGGACCCGGGGACAAACTCTCCAGCAATTGGCACATGAAAAGGCTTTTCTCCGGATTGTAGCCCGGGAGGCAGGCCAACGTGACAGCAGGGAAACAAAAGAAAACTTCTGGACCTCCCGTTGAGCCGAGCTTCTCTTACTGAAGCTGGAAATCATAACGTCAAGCAAATGTGGGAGTTACTATAGATATCTAGTCATCTGAATTTGACTCCCTTGTCTTAGACGTTTGCATCAGGCTGCATGAAGACAGATGACAGACGGCCTCTTTCTAGGAGTACCACCATGAAATGACTTTGTTATTGTCCTTTGTGTCAGACAAGCGTTAATTCCCCCACTGTCGGCATTTGTCTCCCAGCCTCTTTATCAGCCTGCAGATAATACGCCCTCTAGAGACATACAAGAAAACTGCAGGAACTTTGATTACACTACTTCTTATAATGAGGCCTTTAAGTCATTAAGCCCTCTGGGTTCAATTATGATGGCAGTGGGAGAAAACAATAATGACTTTGTATCATTAAGATGACACTGTCTCTGAAAGTGACTCTCTGTTTTGAATGTTTTTTGATACAAAACAATGGAATAAACAATAAAAAGGCAGCATGTGTTTGCCAACTGCAGAGATTATTAAGCGGTTTTCCCGCTTGGTTAAGTGCATATCAGGAATCCATAATATCCTGTGTTCATAAATCATGTATATATGTATATATGTGTCACAATCTTAATTTCTACTCAGTTAACAATGTTTACTGTGAGTTCCTCATAAACACAAAAAATCGGAGTCGTAATAAAAATGATTACTAATACAATTTACTGACCATTTCAATTGGTGAATGTTCTTCTTGGAACTTCCCTTACCTTTAAAGCGAGTCTCAAACAAAAACAAATGCCTGTCCACCAGCTGGGCCCGTGTAGCGACATGTAGTGTTGTTTCAGTTCTGACCTCTCTCTCTCTCTCTCTCTCTCTCTCTCTCTCTCTCTCTCTTCTCTCTCTCTCTCTTCTCTCTCTTCTCTCTCTTCTCTCTCTCTTCTCTCTCTCTCCTCTCTCTCCTCTCTCTCCTCTCTCTCCTCTCTCTCCTCTCTCTCTCTCAGTGGATGCACAGTTCTTTTTCTGCTGCCTTTAACTTTTGACAGTGACTCTTTTGAGGAAGTACAATGTTCGGACATGGGGCGGTTGTTTTGTGGTGTGATGTGACAAAATGACCTTATTCCTCAGCAGTAACGGCTAATGTGAGCAACTGATGACCTTTTAGGTTTTACACGAACAACACTTCCTCGGGCGTTGCTAGAAGAACACCACAATGACAAAGATACTTAGAAAATTAATGTCTAGAGTAAGTACTAAAATAAAACACAGCACACACTGACTGCTATCCCCAATGTGTGTGTGTGTGTGCCAAGTTGTTATATTTCACTGTAGATAACGTTTCTCTCGCTCTTCCACAAAAGGGAAGAAAACGAAGTGAATGTTATTTGGATTTAAGCACCTGAGGAGGACTTGGCTCGGTGGTGCTTGCCGCGGACTTCCTGGTCGATTTTGGTGGGAGGGGCTGGATGTGTGCAGGCCACAGTTGGCGGCAGCGGCCCATTCCGCCTCAGGCTCAGGTGCAGAGTTTGTTCCGCAAACAGCGTCTGGATCAACGCCAGGTCCAGACCCGACACACACCGACGGTTCAGCATCAAGATCTCGTCGCCTGGACGCAAACCTGCCAACACAAACACACATTTCAGAAAAAGGAGCAAAAGCGTCACAGATTGCACATGATCGTGATTTCAGGTTAAACTTCATCATTTCTACGTAAGCGAGCACCTTCGTTGAAGGCCAGTCCATCAGGAAGCACCTCGCTGACAAAGATGCGACTGTTCTTTTGGGCGTCTATGTGTCCTGTTACTGCGAAACCTGCGAGTCGGAAGAGAAACAAAGATGCAGACAGACAGTCAACAGAGTTAAACTGAGAGAAGGATTACATAAAGGATCATGAGGTGTGCAGAAAATTACAGACGCAAAAATCAATCCACAGCTGAGACTCACCAAAGTCTCCGGTGCTGCTCGGCCTGCTCATGTGCAGTGTAAACACATTAACTGGGAAAACCTCCAGCTGATCATTGACCTACAGGGTGATAGCAAACAAATCAATTACCCATTAAATGAAAGTTTAGAACTCTGTATCTGTGTGTGACTGTGCACTGTGCACACCCTCCTCACCATGTCGCTGACGAGCTCTCCGGACGCCACACATCGAACCTCCGCGTCCTGCCCCGCTCGCCGGTGCAGTCGGAGGCAGTGCAGAGCCGGGTCCAGCTGTTTCACCTGTTTACACAAGAGCCCCTGAATGTTCAGCAGCCTGTACGCACAAAGTCATCGCACATATTTCATGCACCGACGCTTCGTCTGACAGCTGCTGTGTGGCCAGAGCGTGAATTATTCACCGACTTCCCACTATGTGATGAGAAATTTCTGGTAAACAAAAAAAGCTGTGTGTGTGTGTGTGTGTGTGTGTGTGTGTGTGTGTGTGTGTGTGTGTGTGTGTGTGTGTGTGTGTGTGTGTGTGTCCATCTGCAGTCATTTGTCGGCGACTGTGTGAAGTCAGACACACCTGGTGTAGCTGAAAATTTCTAGAACATTAACTTTGTATTTACATATGATCAGACCCAACATAACAAAATACATATTGTCAGCATTGTATATATATATATATGAATGGCAGGATTATGAAAAAAAATTCTACCTAATCTAAATGAAACAACTGCTTTTGTTTGTTGTTTTTTTCACTGTCACTTTCAGGAAGGCTGTTCATGAAATCATTTCTCTGAAACCAACTGTGAAACCAACCTTGCAGGCCGCAGAGAGCAGGTCGGCGGCCGTCTGGTCTCTCCTGACGGGAACCTGCACTGTCAGGCCGTCTGGCATGTAGACGCCAGTCAGCTCGTCTGTGGCACCGCTGATGCTGTCCCACGCACCAACCTCAGGGGGCGACATGGAGTAAATGCTGGTCAGCACATCCAGCCTCTGTAGGAGGAGGAGAGGAAAACAGGGGAAGGTAAACAGAGATCATTAAAAAAAAAAAGAAGCAAGGAAGTGGGTGAGCAGTGATAGATGGAGGGAGAGAGTAAATGGGGAAAAGAAGGTGGAGAAGGAAATAAACAGAGAGAGTGAGTGAATGAATGAGAGGGAGAGTTTGAGTAACAGCCCACAAATCAATAGAGTTCCATTAGTCTAAATGCTTGGCTGTGGATCAAGCAGCAAAGCAAAGATGTCATACAATTAGCCGTTCAGAAATTCATTTGACAATATAGACGCAGTTGCTCCACATAATAATCATTGTAATGACCGTGTACACAAGATGACTGGCAGAGGTCTAGACACCCAGATGATATCGGTGCACGTCACCGGGACCTTTTCCATCTGGAAAAGCCACAAGCCCAGTTTTGACTTCAGCGACGTGTGTAGGGGCAATTTATTTAAAGTCTGTCAGACAGAAGGGAACTATTTGTTGGTGGCATTAACAGCGAGGTCTGAACCGGGTATTAAGCCCGCTGCTCGGCCTCACAGGCAGCCATTTGGTGGGTTTTGGTTGCGACTCTGTGTCTCTGGAGGGGGAAAGTGCCTCTGCTGTGCTGTGGGGCTGCGGGAGAGGCCGCAGTGCAGCAGAAGACCACAATTATCAAGACCCTAGATCTGGAGGAATGGGCTCAATCACACCAAATGTACAGAAAAACCAGTGATTCATCACTTCTGACAAAGACAAAGTTATAAACTGAGAGACAGAACCACGAGGAATAATTGCCTTAATGAGTAGGTCTGGGTTATATAGCAAAGCATTATGGGATTATAAAAATGGAGAGTGGTGTGTGAGGTCTTGTGTCTGATGTGCATATGTGTTTGTGGGAGTGTGCGAGTGTGTGTGAGCTGTTCTGCCCGTTTCTGAAGCTGGATGTTTGCTCTTAATGAATAACCTTTCTCCCCTTCCTGACAAAAAAGCCCAAAGAGACGAGCTGATGTCTCTGATTCACAGCATCACTAAGCTCCACACAGAGAAAGTGCACACAAGAAGCCGTGTTGGCTCCGAAAAAACACTTTAAACGCGCAAACATTTACTTCGTTTTCCATCTAAACGTCCCCATGACACGTTAACTTCAAGAATCAGCGCGGAAATACAGGCAGCCGATGTTCCTATCCCAGAATGTTTCCCTCAGTCGTCGGTGACAGAGGAAAACAAGGTGCCACTTCAACGCCCACCTCTTCAGGGATGTGAGGTCATGCTTACAAACTGGAGGATGAAAAAATAAAAAATAAAGCGTCATGGTAACTGGTTGCATAACCGGCCCGTTTGTGTCCGAGCTATATGGGGTGGCTGGAAAAACTAAGATTTGGTCGCCTGTGCTGACCTGACTGGCGACTGACTAACACTGTACACTCATTCATGGTCAAGGGAGGGTTGTAACTGTTGCCTGGTCAACGTTCCGTGAGCCAGTGCCAAGAGTACAGTCCAGGCACGCGCTGGTCTTCAACAAGTGCTCTGTGTGGACAGCGCGTATTTACATTTGCATTCGGCCAAATGATTCAAGCCATTTTTTTATCCTTTTGAGTGTCGAAATTGTTTCCGCGCACGCCAACCTCCACCCTGCCGCTTCCAAACATAGAACACACTCGGACGGTTTGGTGGCCGCCGCACAAATCCACCCTTTCTGTTCCACTTAGCAACTGAGTAACAAAAATATCACAGCACTGACTCAAGCAGATATTTTGACCATGAAGAGGAAGCAGAATTTTTTAAAAACAATTTCCTTCTCTTATATCCTTTAAAAGAGTATTACTGTTACTTTCCTTGACGCTCCACCCAAGGTTCCTCTTTCCACTGCTGTGACACGCGTTTCTTCACAATTACACACACAAGGTGACAATAACTGCCGCCCAGACTGGCTACAACTAGTGCCTGTTCCTCAGCAGTGACCTCAAAGTCACAGAAAGGGATGAGTATTAGTGGATAGTGGAGTGTGGCGACACGAAAAGAGGGATCAGTGGGTCAGGGACAACGAGAGCAGCGAGGTGGAGATCACGAGCCAATAAAATATCTCCACAACCCTCCTCTGGACTACACTCAATGAAGCAGGCATTTGTTCATTACATTATTGAACTAGAAGGGCACCCAGTGGAACCTGTACCTCCACCAAGGCCCAACAGTCCCCTTCAATTCAATCAGGCTGCACCAAATGCACAAACTCATAGATATCAATCCCCTAAATATGTCTGATGCAGATTCATGCATTCATGTAAAAAAAAAAAAAAAGTCCAGATCTATGGCAAAATTCAAAGGGTTCTTTCTTGGCCCATGTCCCATCCTCCTACCAAGTTTCTCTGGAATAGGTTCTGTCACGGGGCCTATTAGCTCACCCGGTTGCACGGCTACCACACATATGGGGACTTGAGTATTGTCTGTTCGTATTTTAATCACCCAAAACTGCAGGATTATTAAATTCAGAGACAGCTGTGATGTCCCCAATCTATAGAATTTAACAGAATTATTATTATATGCTCGTGTTTGTACTGTATGGTTCGGTTCCGTCGGTCGATCTGTGTGATGCTGGACTCAGTTCAGCACAAAGGTCACAGATCAATAGAATCTATATTAGCTGAACAGACATCGCTGAACCCTCTATTCTTCCTCATCCTTCCATTCGCATGCACACATCACGCAGTCACACGCAGCAGTGTCACGGCAGTATTTATTTATTTAGAGCATCGGGACCGATTACCTCACATCAGTGGATCCTAACCTCCACTCTGGGATACTATTTGGAAAGTGTCTTCATTTCTTGTAAGTGATCTCCAGTGCGCTCTGTGCGCTCTGTGCGCCTGATGGCACAGTCACGTTCACTGCAGTGATTTGATGATACACGCACAGTGCTGGAAGATATTGTTAA
Organism: Hippoglossus hippoglossus; assembly: GCF_009819705.1. NCBI lineage: Eukaryota > Metazoa > Chordata > Actinopteri > Pleuronectiformes > Pleuronectidae > Hippoglossus > Hippoglossus hippoglossus. Next base: position 16,659,001 of record NC_047172.1, read on the forward strand.
AAACTGTTAATGACTCGGCTCTGTAACTGCGCTGTTTAATGGAATCTGAACGTAATTTGCTGTAAATTGTTTTCTATATTTTTTCAATTAAAAGGTTTGTGTGGAACAGATATGTCACGCGAGCACAACTAAAGCTGTTGGTTTTAATGTAAATGATGAAGTGGATCAATATTCTGGCTTCAGTTCACCACCTCACGTCTGCATCGCCCCTTTCCCGTCTCCAAAATGTTCGTACGCATGGGTCAGAGTTTGCGTGGAAATACGCAAATAGGCGGCAAGTTTGTTTTTATAAATCCCAACGTTTGCGTGAGAAGTGGCGTACGTACGTTTCAGGCCCCGTTTTGTGGTACGCAACGGTTATAAATGAGACCCCTGGCCTTTTGCTGCATGTCTCCCCCCATTCTCCCTCCCCATTTCACGTTTGCACTGTCCTCTCAATAACAGCAAAAGACCCCAAAAATATGAAAAGAAAGTGGTATTTGTGTAAACCAACAAACAGGAGCAAATACATATCGTCCTTGGTGGAGGTAACAAATGTCTCCCCGGGAAAAAGTGGGGACACACGTAGAGGACACTGACGAAGATGTGAAGAGAGTTTGTGGTGGTAAGAGCTGACACCGGTGTCTGTGTGAAAATCACGTGATCTCCGCAGCAGAGTTAATACATCACTTCCTGTCTCTGCCTGCTGAACCTGGCTGCTCCACCTCTCACCTAAATAATGCGAAGGATTTGTTTCTGTTGTGAATGCATCTGTGCAAAGAACCTCCCGCTGTGTTGTGCACGTGTGAAAGGCAAACTCTGGCTAAACTCCGTAGCCAATTCTACGGATTGTACCCACAGGTCATGTCTGAAAACGGCTTATGTGAATTGCTGCAGCATAAAGTAAAAAAAAAAAAACTGTTTAAGTAACATAAAACATTTTTAGCAATTGAACATATTCACTCTCTCCACTGCTGGAGAGAAGAAGCTGGTGGATGAAGGAGTTGCAGAGCAGAACCAAGCGGTTCAGCGTGACCTTTATTTTGAACCTCCATGGAGGCCAAGGCAGCTGCTACAGTCACATATCCCATATAGATGTTTATGTCTCTCAGCTTGATGCCACGACCCAAAGCCACAGTGTGGGCACTTCCTCAGACTCCTGGTATCGTTGCATGGTTAATAATCGTATAGGTCACACACGGTCACATGCTATACGAGAGTGCACTACAACAAAGCACGGGTACACACCCTTCACTTCAAAAGGGTTGGAGGGAGATGGCTGCTTATTAGAGAGATTCACAGGATTCGAGGAACCAGGAAGTACAGCATCAACAGTCATTAAGACAGATGTGAAGAAATGTACGTGCTGGCAAACAAATCAGAAGAGCTGCGCGGAACTCCTCTTTTTCCCACCCAGAAGAATCTTAATCCCCACTAATCAAAACGGACCCATGGGACGAGCGGTTTTCCACATTCAAAACCTCGGAGGGATCCAAACACTCGACCATTTAAAGCAAAATCTAAGCTCTGACCCAATGAAGGCCATGATTGTTTCCCAAACTACTTCCTGTTCTGAGTCCATTTTCTAAACCCTTAATGAGGGCAGTTTTAACACTCGCCACATTCACCACAGCCTTTCACTATGAATCACTGCATCCTGTGGAACAGTGATCCTCATAACACCCGTCCTGCTCCGTCTAAATGTGTCCATTATGCTCATCTGTCTGCGCCAGCCTTCAACTGCTCCTCCAGCGAGGCTTTGATGAGATTTTATTTTGAGGGACAAACAGCTATTCTCCAGTTTCCTTTTCACATGGAGGACAGTCATGTCAAAGTCATTCTCTATTAAAGGAAAAGTTTGCTATTTCAGGAAATATTCTTTTCTGCTGTATGGCAGATAAATCTATCTGCTAGTTATATATATATATATGTCCAGCAGGAGCTTAGCTTATCCCTTCATAAAGACAAGAGAAATGGGGAAAAGGTTCGACTGAAGTTAATACGAAAAGCTTAGCGTAAAAAAACAATTGTTTTAGGAATGGTTATGTGCTGGGCTATAGGACTGTGGCCACAGTGACTTTCGTGAACCTTACCTTACATTAACATATCTATCAACTCTGTGCTGCCCTCTAGTAGATGTACCAACATAAAAGATGCATGGAAGTGACACCTTGTTTCCACATAGCTTTGTTTAATTTCCGCAATTCCGTTTCATATATAGACTCAGCCCCCTAGTGCTGAATGCACAGAAAACTGTTGCTATAAGATTGTCGGTTAAAGCACATAGTTTATTGAAATTCATAATGTTTTCAACTGGATCAACAAGTTTATCACAGAGGTTGCCATAGCAATGAATGCATTCCTGGTTCACTCGCATACAGACACAGAGCTGTGTGGAAACGAGGCGTCCAAGGTGCTGGAAGGCAAAGTATGTCACCTTTGGACAGAGGCAGGCCAACTCTGTTTCCCAGGATTCCAGTCTTTATGCTTGGAGTTGAAGCTCACAGAAATATTTCACGCTTCCTTGATGCAGGCATGTAAATACCCGATAAACTGCACATGCTGCAGCTTAATGTCTCAATGTGTGGCTGCTCAGATGGCCAGAATTCACACTCCTCATCATTCAACACGTTTTACCATCCATACACTCACACATCCAGTCGCCAACACTTCAACCCAACACCCTCCATTAACTTAATTATGGTGTGAATCTGGACCCGCGTCCACAGCGGAGTTTAACACAGTCCCACTGCAGTAAAAGTCTGCTTATCTTGGATACACCTGCAGATCTACATGAAAGGGATCCCTGCTTTCATCCTCGACAAATACCGTTACACGGCCCACAATCAAAGCCAGGAGAGACAGCTGAGGTCATAGCAAAAGCTGACCCGTCCCAGCCGTGGCTACTTCACGCTGAAACTGATATTTCAGCATGTAAATCGCTACCACAGGATGGATGAGACAGATGGCAGAGGAATTTTTAAATGGTATATCACAGATCCTGAAAACCATAATGGACGCACAGAGTTACCAAACGCTATGACTCACCTCGGTGCTCCTGGGAGGCAGTGTGTAAGTTTGACCTCCAGCGTCGCCCTCAAAGATCTGAAATGAAGGAACAAGCAGTCAGAGCTGCAGACAGCGGGGCACCGCGCTGATCGAGTCACAGGCAATTAAGTGGCCGGCAACTCCGGCAAATACAATATCCGACACATACGGCGCTATTATGTAGTTAATTAAAAAGCAATGCGTGGCGAGTGCAGCGCTTTGATACGGATTCCACAAGGGGTCTGTGGCCTTTGAAGGTGCAGTTGTGGAAATATGTGAGGGGTTGTATATGGATGATGAGTGGTGTCTGCCTAGACAACCCCCCACCCTCTCATTCTCTCTCTCTCTCTGTCACCACGTTCACCCATCACTGTGGAAATCTTTCACTTCTCATTCCGTTCCATCTTCCTCCTCCCGGCTTGTGATTGCACGGCACGCTGCGTCTGGCTGAGCCCTCTGAGTTGGAGGTAACTCTGTGGCATCAGAGGGCCTGAACAACTCTATAACACAGCGGTGACAGAGAACTATCCATTATGTGAAGGTGGAACTCCAATCCTCCCTCAAAGCGGCCGCAGTTATCAGGTTTTGAGATAGTTTGTCACCGTGCAGTCGGAGACATGATGGGTGGCATCGCTGCTGACAGAAATAGGGCGTTTTGTTCTAAAAATGTCTCTGAGACAAGCTCACAGGTGCTTATATTTTTTGCTGTGAAATTAAATTAGATGAAGCCGAGTTTCCTGCTAAATTTCCCTCTTACTAGTGCAGGGTCCATTCTAAACCTGCCTGTTTGGACTGGGCTGTTTGTTTGGCCTGTGGTAATGCTGGTTGCAGCTTTCTTTCTGAAACTGTGAGTGACCTGCAGTAATTGATCTATGGCAAGTAAAGAGCGTCTGCAGAACTCAGTCGACCCCGAAGCTGTGCCACCGCTGATGCACAAAGAGCTGTTTATTCAAAGATATGCACACTACACTTAGAAATCAGTATACGGAGAAGACTTGCAGGGAATATACCCATTCCTCCAAAAACAATCCCAAGAAAATAAATCTCCTTTACAACCAGAAAAACTCCAGCTCCTGTTATGGAAGAAACCTCATCTGACCCCCGATCAGCAGACTACAGTAACTCTCCCTCCCCAACACGAGCACATTATAAAGTGGCTGTAAACAGCACTGCTTCACCGTAAACTGACTAATTTTAGAAAGCTCCACAAACTCTCCCACAAATCCTCAGACCTTTCTGGCCTACTTCCCACAGCCTGCTGGCCAGCCCCTTACTGTATACACAGCACCGCTAAGGCGGATGAGAGATGAGAATATGAGAGGGGGGGGGGGGGGGTGCCTGACTTAGGAGCAAGGTTGTCAAGCGCAGCGTCGCAGTGGTAAATGGGATTTAGGCTTTAGTCAACACAGATGAGTCAGTATGGAAACTGTGGGAGAAAGACCGCCGGGTAATGCTCTGATGTTTATGCTTTGAGAACCAGGGGGGTTTGAGACAGAGGACAAGGCTGAAAGGGAAAAATGAAAAAGACATATAGTGAGAGAAACTGGGGGAGACAGTGAGATACAACTCTAGGTTTAGGAGATTAAATAGGCAGGAAAAAAGAAAGAGGCTAAAACGTAGTGGATTTGAGTTGTAGGAAGAGAGATAAATGGAGAGGAAAAGGGTGGGAAAGTAAGAAGATCTATCTTGGAAATCTTGGAGAGAAGCTCAGTCTCAGAACCTGAGAAGGTAAAAACAGATTAAGTGAATGGACGAGGAGTTTGGCTGCGTAGACCGGCCTCGCTGTCCAAATCCTTTCGCCAGCAAACACATGTCTCGTCGGGACTACGTGTGAGAACAACTAAGGAGCTGGTGATGTCATTCAAAATGGCCTTGGTTGAATTTCCCCACAAAGAATAATAGAAAACCGAAACTAACACTACAGTGATCTCTCACAAAATGCTCTGAAAATCACTGACAGCCATTAACTGTTCCTCATTAGCCTCCCTGTAAAGAAAAAAGACAAAGGAAAGACTCTGAAAAGAGCTTGAAAGAAAAGAAAAGTAGGAGACTGGGGGACAAAATAACTAAAGGGAAGCTCTTTAATATTTAGCGTCTTTACACCGACCATCTGCTGATGACTGCAGGGCTGAGGGAAGAGTGGAGGATGCCATCTACCACATATGGCTTTTAATAATTCATGTGTGTGCTGCAGCGCCACCTCGGCCTTCTGCACTGTGAAATGTAACAGGGCCTCATTAGGGCCGGCCGGCTGGAGTTCCCCAGAAAAAGAATACACACACACACACACACACACACACACACACACACACACACACACACACACACACACACACACACACACACACACACACACACACACACACACACACACACACACACACACACACACACACACACACACACACACACACACACGTACCTAGTAGCTGACAGACGTGCACAAATATCACAGAGCAGGTGGTGGCATGGATAAGCCAGATAAGAGCGAGTGAAACGGGACAGGGAACATTTTGTGAGCAGTCGAAGAGATCAGGGCTCACCAGCTGAAGAACATGACTGGCTCTTAACAGCTCAGGCCCCATACTGACGACACCGCTAACTGTGTTAATCAAAACCACGCTCCTCTCCTCGTCCTGCAGTCTCAGCTAATGAACACAGGCCCATAAAAGAAGACTTGCGCAAATGGGCGCTTCCTGTGGCTGTTCCTAAAATAGACCACCAAGAGTAGAGTGTTCTCCAGGGCCGTACCTTTAGGGCACAGAGTGGCGGATTACTGTATCAATAAATAAATAGCCTGCATGAGTCTAATTACTAACCTGAGAGGACTTTTTAGACCCAAACTCCCCCTCCTCCGTCTGCATCTGGGTAAGGAATGCTCCCCTATGCCTAAAGCTGATGGGAGGTTTGCACTCAAACTTACCGGGAAGCAGAAGGGGGGGTGGGTTGGGGGAGGGAAGTGACATGAGCTTATGTGCTTCTAATTAATAAACTCTCCTTTGGGGGGGAATGTGTTGAAAGCGCTGCGTGACTCTAACGGTCTTTCATGTCGGCACAGTCACTGAACATGTGAGTAAGCAATAAGGCAACATGTCTTTAGGCCTGTTCACGTACAATTTGACAGTTTCTCTCAGCATTTTGAATTAGGATTTAGGATTAGTAAATGGGATGGATCTTATACGGTGCAAACTTTCTAGTCTTATCAACCACTCAAAGCGCTTTACAGCAAAAGCAGCGTTTACCCATTCACACACACAAATACAAACACACACACACACGATCTTAGAGCGCAACTATGACCCCGTTCAGACCTAGTCTTAACATCCGTTTTTAGCCATCCAATCACAAGTGGGGGCTAAGGAGGGTTGAGTGGGTCATCCTCTAATCAGAAGGTCGGCGGTTCGATCCCAGTCTTCCCCATTCCACATGCCCAAGTGCCCCTTGGGCAAGAAACTGAACCTTGGCTGTGCCGTTCTCATAGAAAAAGTGTTGCCCATAGAAGCACTGCATGAATGCATGTGTGAATGGGTCAATGGCAAAAATACTGTAAATACAGTAGTCTGAAAGAACCCTAATGCATTCTCAATGCGTCCTGAGATCCGATCACTCAGACCTCACTCGGAGGTGGCCACATTCTTTTCACTGTGTGAATGCAAATGTTAATTCCAGGTCTGAACAGGGCCTACAGCATATGCTGCACTTTTTCCATCACGCACCATTAACTTGCTGTCGTCAGCGTCAGGGGCAATTTGGGGTTAGTAAGTGAGTTTAGCATGCGGACCGGAGGAGCTGGGCATCGACCCTGCATGTTCATATGATGTGTATGTGCCCCCTCTCACTGCTGTTTAAAAGGACAGGTGGTCCTGCATTAGGAATCTGCTAATCCAGACCACCTGAAGCATTTTATTTCTCTTCAGATGAGATTAGTTAGTGTCACTTCGAGGTCTAAGTGCTGAAGTAAAAAAAACCTGTGCAGTTTGTTATATAATCTTTCATCTTAGCACCTCTGTTGTTGTGACTGAAGTGATTGCTCATGGGTTCGCTGCAAGTCACATATTAAAAACAAAGAATCATCCACCTCTACAAAGTGACACGGAGACAGAACACAGTAATCTTTGTGACAAGAAAATAGCAGCAAAGTGTGGCAGCATCTTGAACCTACATGAAACACTTTGCAGTGCACAATTTTATCCTAAGGCAAGACAGCTGTACCGAGTTTGACTACAAAGACAAACACCAACAGCAGTGCATTTTTACTGCAGCGTTTTACATACATGCATAAACGATTCCGAATACTGGTTCATTAAAAATGTTGGAAGATATTAAATATGAAGATATTAGACATTTTAACCAAGAGGCTTTGCTGCAGCCCTTAAAACTGTTCATATGAGAGAGATAATGAGAACTATGAGTTTTTATAGCATTTGAAATGAGTTTGTATTTTTCGTAACAGCACCCATCTCTGTGCATGTAACTGTGGATCTCATTAATACCTGTGATGCAGAGGGCCTCTTGTCCCGGCCTCTCTTCGTGAGGTTGTCGAGACCTTTGAGCGAAGAGAAGAGACCTCTCTTGTGCTGTCTGTAAGTCAGGGACAGGGAGCGCCTCCTCAGAGTGGCCTCATCTCGGGAACAGATCTGAACAGATTGCACAATAACGGGACTGTAATCATCTGGCACACCAAAAGAAATGTCATCTAATCAGACCATCTTAATTAAGTTTGTGTTCCTCCAGTAATGCAAAAAGGACGTGATATCAGGATGCTTTTCTAGTTTTGGAATGATTAGAGGGATTTGAAGGTTGCTGTTAGACATCAAGTGAATTGAAAGTGACGTATTGCAAAACAAAAAGTGAAGCCACAGAGCAACCAAACAGGAAACACAGTTTGTTCTCTGATTATTTATTTAGCATTCAATCATTTGTCGTGCCCCAGTCTAAGAGTTCCTCACCAGTGCGTGGAAGGAAGAGACCGAGAAGATCCCCAGGCGCCCCAGGGTGGTTTTGGTAGGGCGGCTGGCGATGGCTAGCAGGCTCTTTGGGTTGGGCAGCTCCCCACCCTGAAGGCTGGCAAGGTAACAGCGCATCCTGAAGAGATCCATGTTGAACCGCTCAAGATTCTGCTCCCACTGCTGGATCTGAGGAAAAAAGGAAGAAGGTTACTTTGGTAGGTTTGGTGGAGGGGTGTTAGAAGCCCTGCTCACACTTAGTAATCATGAACGCCATTGGTGATAGCGAAAACCAAATGTTGTTGTTCTAACCGAGTCTGAGTATATAGATGTGTCCGGTGACATTGTATGCGTGTGTGTTAATGTGTGTTGGCATGAGCGAGCGAGAGTGAGAGAGAGTGAGAGAGAGAGAGAGAGAGTGAGAGAGAGAGAGAGAGAGAGAGAGAGAGAGACAGAGAGAGAGAGAGAGAGAGAGCAGAGTCAGAAGGGACTGAACAGGTCAATGAGCAGTGCACAGATCTACTATGAAGAAAGATTTTACCAATTTGAAAAATAGTATCAATCATAATGTGTTAGTCAGTGTTGATATTGTAGCTGTGTCCACAAACAACTCAACGTCTGGACACTGAAAGTTCATTCAATTTGTTGTTAAACTGTCGTGAGACAGAGGACGTTGGCTGAGCCCAGGATGCATTCATGTTCACACAGTGAAAAGAATGGCACCACATGCGTCCCAGACCACCTCCAAATGTGGTCTGAGTGATCGGATCTCAAGATGCAGTATGGACGCATTTGAGCATGATCAGACCTGTACTTTAGCGCTGACCACTTGTCATCGGATCCCTCGGGTGATAACACCAGGTCTGAACGGGGTCCAAGTGAATTCGATGGACGCGTTTGGGTGGAGGCAGTGAAAAAGAGAATTTAGGGGAGGTAATGGCTTGGAGAGGGGGAGTCAATGAGGGAGATCTAAGGTCAGCGGAGTGCTTTCCATCAAGCTGCAATTGCTTGCAGATGTTGGTGGAGGGTGAGGGCATAAATTGGTGGAGGTTTGATAGTGAGGGGTGAGTGTGTATCGAGCAAAGGAGTGTGTGTGTGTGTGTGTGTGTGTGTGTGTGTGTGTGTGTGTGTGTGTGTGTGTGTGTGTGTGTGTGTGTGTGTGTGTGTGTGTGTGTGTGTGTGTGTGTGTGTGTGTGTGTGTAGTAAATCCAAGTGCCCGTTTTTATGTAAGTCTAGAGAGGATTGTGATGTTGCGCAGACCACCAGTTAAACCCGGACCGGCACACAAACACAGAGCGCATACACACACAATTCACAGTTGCCTTCCATGCCCCCCCGTCCCTGTTTGCACTATGTAAGCTATGAGAAAGCGCTTATTTTGTTGGCTGGAGACTCGTTTTAATGAGAACACTCAAGTTAAACAACCCTCCATAACAACTGACTTTAATAGGTCTCGTCTGCGCTGCGAGTTCATTTACAATAACACACCCTATGGCGTTGTCCCATTAGGTCTCTTGCACGTTAATGGCATTCTGTAGGATCGGGAACAAACTGAGGAGGGACGGGAGGCTGCTGTTTTATGAACCTCTGACTTACACAGTTAAACAACTTCAACAGAAACTTTGCACAGAGATCACCAAGGGACCGTGCCGAGCTATGTTATGTGCTGAACCCATGAAAGCGCCTGTGACTGTGGCTGTGCAGGTGGCCTCGGTTAACAAGTCACGAGTCAGTGACATTCAGCAATTATTCCCATTCCAGACCATGAGACCAGCAGCTCAGAGTCCACATGCTTTGGGTACAAAATGACCTCGCATTCTGGCATGCCAGATCTCTAAATAATTGAGGAGTAAGGCATCAGTGCCATCATCTATCTCTAGGAAATCAGCACAGTTAAAATCAGAGATTGATTAAAACAAGGACATGGATGTTTTGACATCAGTGCCTATCCGACAGCAACTTTACAAGGACATAGATGTATATACTGTAGATGAATATAGTTGTTGGCTAACTGCTATCTGCCAACTCTTTCTGTCACCCAAAAGTTGAGTCACCTTATTTGCAGTTGCATATGGAATCAGCATTGTTAACACGGAGTATCACACTAAATATTTATCTCAGAGACATGGATTACAGCGTTACTCTGCTGAATGTGAACTCAAAGACCTTGAACACGAATCCTGTGAATACACATTTTTCATCTTGCTATACTTACATATATTTGCTGCACATAGATGCACTGTATGAATGTGTGTGTGAATGGGTAAAATACTGTACTGTAAAGAGCTTTGAGTGGTCATCAAGACTAGAAAAGTGCTATATAAATGCAGAGCATTTACCATTTATATATACAGTGTTCTGAATTAGAACTTAATTCCAATGAGTACTTTGAGGATGACACGGAGGGGAGGGAGACATTACTAAGCACATCAGATAAGCTCCTTCCTCAAAAGTACAGACAAATTTAGGAGAATGGCTGCTTTAGAATACCTCACGTCTATGTATAACCATCACACCAGATCCTAGCATGAGTCTGATTTACACGCCATCTGGATTTGTTTGTTGTCAACAGATATCTGCATTTTCATTCAGTGATGAACGAAAATAGACCTTAGCAGAACATTCAGTTCAATGATTCATGCCAGGGTGTTTCACTGATGAACAGCAAAGCCCGTAAGCAGTCGACTGCTTCACGAGTCAAGTAGGTTTGGATCAAAGCAGTAAGACAATCAACTGACATCAGTGAAAAGCAAAGGCATGTTTGGACCCATCTGGTCTGCGTGCGCCACTTATTTACATCCATTGCAGTGTCATTAAGCTCAGCAGAAATGAGCCTTTCTTTAACTGATTCTCATCTTTTCTTCTTTCCCCTCTTTAACATCTGCTCCCTGCTCTCTGTAAAAGCCCTAATGCATAATAAGTCTTACAATGCAACTTGATCACAGTGTGTGTGTGCGCGTGCGTGCGTGCGTGCGTGCGTGCGGAGGTAAAGGCAGACTTCAAAAGAGGGTCAGCTGGCACTGATTTCTGAAGACATGGGTGGGGGTGGGCGGGGACATCAAAGTAGTGCCCTGTTGGTGCGAGACAACCCAAACGAAACCTTAAATCTATCATCAGCCTCTGGGCGCCTGTACCAGAGTCTTGTCCCATACCCCTCTGACCCTATCATTGACTCCAAACCCCCGTCTGTCTCCTCGTCTACACTGGCATACTGGCTAAATGGAAACAGATCCACAAAGTCAGGAGGAGACATCTCCACTGGTCATTGCGGCAGTGAACTGTCAAAACATACTTAGACATACAAAACAACTTAGACAAAACATAGACTTATTTCCACTCAGGATGCTTTAACGAAAGACCAAATAATGGAGAGCGACCATTATGCTTTTCTAGCACATAAATGCATAAGTCACTCGCCAAATGTGGACCCTTGTGGCTATGCAGAAATTATACATAAGTTTCAAGGAGACACTTTAAATGGATAGTTCACCCCAAAATGTAAATTTACTCATTATCTACTCACCACTATACCGATGGAGGGGTGGATTTTGAGTATCTCGCGAGTAGTAGTAGTAGTAGTAACTAGCTAAGGATAACAGCGGACATTTAGGCTAAAAACATTGTGTAAATGACATTTTGAGTCGAATTTGTATGTCTTACGGATTGGCTTACGGACACTTGGATGTCACCACAGGAGCAGTATGGGGGCATTTTATGTTTTTTTTACGTTTGAAGAACTAATCACCATTTACTTGAATTGAATTTGGCTGCAACTCTGTTTACCCCTGAAACTTAAAAGTGTTTTGTGGACTCAAACACTGGTGAGAATATAATGAGTGAATTAGAATTTTTGGGTGAACTATCCCTTTAAGTCCCTGAGTTGCAGGTACAAAAACAGCACCATGATTTTCCCCACATTCCTCAACAAACACTTGTTTCTTGTAAAAGTATTTGTGTTCTCGCTAAGCCATCAGTTATGGGCCTTTTTTATCCCCTTCTGTAATCTGCTGCATGTAGGCTACGGCACAGTGCTCGGTGCTTGGGATTCTCCCCTAGGCAGTGAGGAGGAGGAGGAAGAGGATAATGCATGTTGCAAGCCCATTACCAGGAAACATCTGGAATCCCAATCTGATGCTTGGGGGAAGAGAGCTGCTCCCCTGGGCCCCTCGCGATGCGTTCGGGGACCAGTGCATTTAGGCCACTTCACCCACCCACAGACAAAAATAAAGTGACGGCGTGTCGCCGCAGTCACAAAATCAGGGAAATTAAGTGGGGCATGTCATGTGGTCGCTACATGTATCATGCAGAATAATAACACACAGGAGTTTAAATCAAAACTAAGTATGACAAGAGCACATGTTAGGCAGCTGATGTATCATCAGTGTAAAAATAGATTTGCAGTGAAATTTCTCCTGAGGCCATGAAACGCATGTTGTCATGCAAATGATGCAACAGGAGACACCAATACTCCAAGTGTGGATGGTATTAATTCCAGCAGTTCCATCATCATCACCGCCTTACCTGGTTCTCAATAGCTTTGCGGTTCTTTGGGTTGTTGACCACAGTCAGCTGCAGCTCGGCCATCTTCTTCATCTTTCCGTCCATGTCGATCTTTTGCAGCAGCCCTCGGACCTGGCTGCGCAGCAGACGCACAGTGTCCTCCTTCCCCTGACGCTTGGCCAGCAGTGAGGCGCTGGCAGAGTGAATGGCTGTCACCCAGTTCTCCAGGTCGGTCTGGTTGCTGGCCTGGAGGGGCAGGGAGACACAGGGAGTTAGATTTGATGAGGCAGTAAGGCCAATATTCTTGTTACAAGATAGATTCAAAGATCTGCCCTTATAAAACTCCTAGAGTTTCCAGTGCACCGTTATTGTGTTATTCTATCATGTACCACAATAATATAATTAGGTGGGTAACTTGGGCTTCGCTGGATCAATAAAAGAAAACAAGATTTACAGCACCTCCATGAAAAAACCACAGGTTATGAACTGTTGCTGAAATTAAACATACATTTTCCCTCTTAATAAGCCATTTCATGATCATCTCTGTCTTTATAGGGTGATTCATTTGGAAGCAGAACATTTGTTGTGAAGCCCCTTTTTTTCAATGAGGATGACTCATGCTCAACAGGCCGTGTAAGTGGAAACAAATGGAAGAAACAAATGGAAGAAACTAAGGCTCGATGTTTATGTTGCAGAGGTAATTTCACTCTATTCTTCCCCCTGGGGCCCCGTCAGCTCAACACCATTTTATTATTTGTAGGTCTGGACACTGCAATATAGTGCAATCTGAAGAAACTTGTAATTTTGAGAGTGGAGGAGTCTACATGGAAGGAGCCAATAAAATTGGTCCTGATATGTAGGTCAGTAAGCACAACGGGCAAATAGGCTGTGCTCCCAGAACAACTTGTCTGAGAAGTTTGGGCCGTTTGCTCGCAAGACCTAACAGGCCAACATTTTTCATTTCGTATGCTTGACCTGAAGGAAGAGAAGGTAAAAAGTGTCTCTCAGGTATAATTCAGCCAAAATCATGTACTGCATGCTGCTATGTATACCCAATACGTTCCCTTCTTTGTCTGGTATTAGCACATATCATCAAAACATTCCATTCACACTTAAATGCACATAAAGATAAAATCATTCCTTTGAATCTCAATAACACAAATATGTGTTATATATGGAGAGCTGCGTCAGCTGATGTGCTTTACCTGAAAGAGGTATACGTCTCCGTATGAGTTGCTAAGGCAGAAGACATTCTCCCTCTTTGGATGTTCAGGAACGGCCTGGACGATGCTGTCCTCGGCCAAGAGAGCGTAGCGAGGCGACAGCTCCTGCTCCGGAGAACCTTTACCATAGGTCTCATAGAACAGCAACGTACAACCTGGAAACGAAGATGTGGAGATATAGACACGACAATAGATTTACATGAGAAAGTGAGGCAAAAAGAAAGTGTTCGTCTAGAGTTTGGGTGTTTTAAAGACAAAATGTCCTCGTAAAAACATCCAAGATTTGCAGCAGCATTGATACATAAAAGCGAAGAGAGTTGTTCTCCCAAAAGTAAGAATCATAAAAGTGATAAGGCTGTCCTTGCTTCTACCTTTTGTTTTTCCAAGATTCAAGAATGAAGAGATCTTTTTTGTCACTGAACAGGTATAAAGAGTGTGGAGCAAGCTTGTAGAGGCTTAATAAGGTAACACACAAGGATTAACTATAAAGTAAAGATAAGGGCTGAAATATAAGCCATACAAATATTAAATTATAATAAAATACATGTAAAAAGGTGTATATTCCAGGAATTGAAAAAGAGACAATACAGACAATACAAAAATAAAAAATAAAGCAAGGATAAAGGGGACATTCCACAGAACAAGTTATCATACAGATAAATAGAATAATGGACCTGGGAGTTGTGGATGGATGTGAAGATAAACAATAATAAAACTTAAACACTTAAAAGCAGTTTGTGGATATACACACATTTAGCCTGGATTTTATCATTATCAGCAGAATTGTGAGCTTTTAAACACTAAATGTCAGGTGTGAAGCCATGGTCAAGGACAAAACTGCTGTTAAAGGAAAAGCACTGATATTAAAAGGGAGCATGTCAACCTGAATTTAAAGAATCTAAATTCGTATAATCTTCTAAACTATCAAGTTGAAACCACCTCCTCTATCCCCAGACTCAAAATCACCTTTCAGGGTCACCCAGTACTGCTTCCACTTGCGGCGGGTCACCAGCTCCAGCTTCCTGTCCTTGTGCAGCGTGACAAGGGGTTTAAAAGAGAGCCAGCCGGCCCGCCTGACCACCCCCTGCTCCTTCTCAAACAGCAGGTCCAGCTCCTCCAGAGAGCCCTCTGCTGACTCGCTGCTGCTCTCCCCCTCTTCGGTGCCAGTGGACGGGTCTCTTCTCTCGCCTCCTCCACCTCCACCCTGCCCTGTGCCCATGTCCAGCTCCCTCATGAAGTTCTCATAAATATTCTGGCGCAGGACATCGCTGGTTGTTTGGGGGATGGCCCCTGAAGATTGGGCCCCGGACGTTCCTGGGAACCAGAGGAGGCTGGAGACCTGGGAGGGGGAGCTGGTGTCTGCAGTCAGGCCGTCGACTCCACTGTCAAAGGCATCACTCAAGTCCTTGCACCGAGATTCCTGATAAGGCACAAAAGGTAGAAGAAAGGCATGATGACCATCTATTAATTAGATGAAAGACAGAGGTTGAAGGGAAGGATGAGACTTCCATTACAGTGATCAGTTTAATTGATTAGTTAGCCTTGGACTAGTTTGGAAATTTAAAAACTTATTCCACAGATTCATTGTTCCAGTTCCTATATTTATGCAAAAATAAACCATGTTTGCCCATAGACATAAACAGCTCTGTATATATGCATGACAAGCACTATGAGCTTATACTGGGAAACCTTTCAATTAGCCCAGGGGCACTGCACAATTGCAGGAGAAACTTTTGGGAAAAAAACTCGAACCCACTTCAAAGTCTGCATTTTGGTCTGCAAATCTTTTCAAAAGGCTGAGAAAGTGGGACAATTTCCTGCGACGGCACCTGGGAGGTTGGAACCCTCCAGGCGTCGACAATTTCACGTCATTTGAGGTCTGCCTAGGCTTCCCAATTCCCCAAATGAACACTTGATATAACTGCTCTCTTTCATGGCTAATGACAGCCTGCCTACTACTTGAGTAGATTGCAGCATCGATTCTGCCCCTGGCAACATAGCGGAGTGCTCTCAACATGCAGACACACAGTATGTGTTGTCATGACAGCGATCATTCTCCATCTTTGTTTGTTTGTTTGTGTGTCTCCCTCTGCTTTGTCCATGTCTTCTCCATCCCTATCCTGATTTTGTGCTATTTCCACCCCCTATTTTATAGTTAACAAAAACAAAATTACAAAAAAGTCTTACATCCTTTCGCCAGACAGACCAGAGATCCTGTTTAGCTACAAGACAGAAATAAACCCTGTGAGCCCACAGTGTTCTCACTTGAGGACTGCCTTTGTTTGACCATCATGTTCAACTGCTGCCACAGCACTGGTATGCTACAGCCGTAGGAAAATGTGCACTGTGCACAGGGAAGGTTTACGTCTGCTTTCCTTTAGCGGGCACAGTCCAAATTTATCCACCGTCTCCCTCCTCCAGCTGCCTTTCATTATGAGCAGGTTCTTGGTCTTTGGCATCAGGGTCACAATTTGACCTTTAAACCCACAATAGAGCCCTGGAGCCCAAGTGGAGGGAAACCAGAGCTGGAGGTGCTCCTGATTTTGGTTGACCCACTGAAAGGAGGCAACGTGACCAGCCTGTGGAGACGTAGGCCGCGGAGGTTTGGCATTCAACAAAATGGCCCCCAAAGGAAAGAGGAAATTTATTCCGCAGACAAGCTTCTTTGCTGTCGCTACATAGACAACATTAGCATTAACAGCTGTTTCTGCAATCGTGCATCAAATTTCAAACTTCATTTGAAAGCAGCGCCAATGCTAACTCTGGTTTGGCTTCTGTTTCCATCATGCGTCTACTGAAGTGAGCATGCTAATCAGCTAGCTACAGTCAAGCCATGCGCATCTCGACTCTTTGTGTTAGCATACAGGCTGCCCTGAAGAAGTAGCACTGCTCAGAGGGCGTAACTCTGTCTTACTAAATAAAAACAATGGCTGAAGCTCTTGGCAAGTGACCATTACCCATCCCTGAAAAACAGGGTTGGGTGGTGAGATAACTTGCATATTGCACCTTTAAACACCACCACTTTAATATGAGCTTGTTTCAGGTCTTGTCATTACCTCAAATTATTATTATTAGTATCATTATTTGTTTGAATTATCCTTTAACTTTCATTAGTGTTAGGGTTAAGATCAGGGGTGAGGAGCCCTGCTTGTTAGAATGTCAGCGAAACCTGGAGCTTGCATTAGATTTTAATTTCCTTGAAGAAACACACCTTATTTAAATGTTTCTTGAGGATTTGTTCAGGTAAGAAACGATGCTCTTTTAGATTTATGTCTGAATCAGGAAACAGACTCGAGTAAACGTGTGGGTGCTTGGCTCTGCCCCCAAACTGGCTAAGTAGCCGCAAATGGCCATAGATTAGCATGGCATTATGGCAAGCAGGAGATTTAGAGGCAGACATTACTAATGTAAAGTGAAAGCAGTGGAACGCTCTGAATGATTACTGTCTACAAGGGTGTTTGTCACTCCACACTCAGGTGACAGTGTCAAGGCAAAGTACGTCATATATTTTGCTCAGCAACATCTGCTATTTAAGTACAAGGCGAAGCTCACAAATTCTCAGAAGAAGAAAAATGTCATCTGAATACAATGATTGTTCTGTTCTGTCCTTTGGTTTGTTGTCTGACCCAACTGACTGAACACCAATCCTGATAAGCAGATTTACTCTCTAAAGACTGAGAGGGGAGCCCAGAAAATTTGCACTGCACAACAGCCAGAACAACCGTAAGTCATTCATTAACATTAGAGGAGGGGTGGGGGTTAAATCTCCAGCTAGGATTTAGTTTCTCTCTAACGGAGCCTCTCAGGGGCTTAGAGCTATTCTCTTGGCAGTGCCTAAACACTGTTCTTAAAACTTTTACAAGGCAAAGCTAAACGAATTAATGCAGAAACAACTGCTTTCAAGCCTGCAAGACAGAGGAAGACACGAGTTCAGGCTCAGTTTAAACAAATGTTTCGTGTCAAATTAAAGCTATTAAGACTGGAGTGGTTGTAGGAGAAAGATTTACATGGTCTGCGCAGGCAGACAACATGCAGACAAGCTGTGGTTATTTCCAACCTCTTCTCTGAACCTTGCCTGTACGTATCACAAGTATCGTTTTACTACTTGGAAAACATATGTATACTGTATATCAGCTGCCTGATGTGTCACTGCAGCAGCTTGTTCTACTTCCAAATTTATATGCACTTCAATCAGTCATCAGCTACACTGAAACCTGCAAAACCCGTTTAAATATAATTTAAATCTTGGACTAATGACTACTAAGACTAAAAATTTGACTCTTGATCCATCCTTACCCGACTATTAACAAAACTTTGACATATGGGTACTGCACTCATAACTATGAATGCACGAGTCAGTATGCAATAATACTTCACATGTACCCACCCCCCGATACAGCCCCTTAGTATTTGTGTTCTTTCTTCATAAAAACAAGCACTGGTTTCCTGGCCTTACAAATTTCATTTTGTGCCACCCCACTGTGCCCTGTCCTCAAACTGCTTGTGTTGTGGCGCTAAGGACCACAGGATGGTGGTTGCTCACTGACCATGCCAGGACAACCACTGCTGCTCATGATCAAATAAACCTCGCCAGACAGACGACTGTCTGTGCATGACCCTCTCCGGTCTAATAAGCTGTTACTGTAAGGCTTGTGATGAAAGAACTACAGATGACCACAATAAAAAAAAGTCATGAATGTAACTACCGTGAGCTTAAACTAAGAGGACTATAAGTTACAGGGGACTACAAACAAGCTATGTGACCTAATGTTTTACATACCATGTCGATATGATTCCTGAATGAACCCTGTGAGCGATAAAGCAGTGTAAAGACGAAAGCCACAAAGTAGTAGATTAAAGTTAATGTGATTCTGAAAACCCATCCCAGCCAAACGTACCTGAGACTTCCTCTTCTTGCGGCTGAGGCTGCCTGTCCAGTCACTGAGGCGTCTGATGCGGTTTCTGATGGAGTCTTTCTTGGGGGCGCCAAAATCTGGCACATCTTGCTCCTGGTGCTGTTCCTGGTCAGGGTAACGGTCCAACTCCTCACTCATGGTGTGTGCTTTGGGCCTGCGACAGGGCAGGGTGTATGATGAGTACTGCCGGACATCGGGGCATTCTTCCTCTAAGGGAGCATCGAGGACGGATGCGAAGGAGGCTCGGTGTCCCCTCTGGCCTGGTGGAGGATCCTGTAACTGGGAGGACAGGTCTCTGGCTGTGGGGAAGGTAGCAGCCATTGAGGGCTCCCTGTAGAGGTCTGTGATAGACACAGGGGGGCATGGCTCAGTAAATGAGTCAAGCTGGTGGATTGGCGAGTGAACTAGAGTCCTGCTTGCAGAGCAGGATTGTTCCTGCTCACACAACTCTGTGCTGGGCCCCCAGGGGGAGTCATACCATGAACCATCAGAGCTCAGAGAGCTTCCCTTGCTGGTCCTGGCAGTGGAGGAGGTAGAAGCCGGCGGAGGACCACTGCAGGGGCCATCAAGCCCACTACCACTGGAACCAGGCAGACTGGGAGTGGAGGCAGACTCAAGGTTGGGGGAGAACTTGAGCAGTTGTACCGGGCCAGTGGCCTCGTTCAGGAGGAGAGGATTTCCTGAAGTGTTGGTGAACTCCACTCTGAGACTACCATCCTTCTTGATCACCACCCGCGGGCTGCTCTGCTCCTCTAAAACCTCATGTTCATCACTGTGTCTATCCTGGGTATTCCCACCGAGCTCAGCCCCGTACGGATTATCTTCATACTCATCTGACATGTGACGCTTTCGTATGCCACATCCAGGCGAGCGATGCCAGCGATGCTCACTTGGACTGCTTCTCGCTCCCTTGGAAACATAGTCATAGTGCCGAGCGGAGTATGGCTGTCGGCTTTTAGGAGGGGACAAACAACCACGGCCAACACACCTGGCCTTGTACCCTGAGCCCACTGGGGCACTTTTCCACCATGTATGTGGTGACAGGGCGTCATCTTTGGCTGAGCGGAGTTTCAGTGAATATGGCTTCTGTTTCCCAGGGAAGACGATGCTGGCGCCTTTTGGCCCCTGGATGCTGTACTGGCTCTCTGAATTTCCCATCTCTGTCTGGAAAACAAAACCATAACGTCAATGGCATTATCCTGGAAAAATGGTTACTTATACATATGGGCAGTATAACATAAATGACATGGTATGAGATAATGCCAGGTCACCAGAGACATAAAATTAACATATTACTCAAACAATAACAGCCACACTCCCATAAAACCATACACACACACACATAATCGTTTTCATTTGCAGAGGCTGGTTCGAGAGTAAAACAGCAGCAGGTCTAACATATTCCTTATGGCTTTCAAAAAGAATGGTTGTGAGTAATTCCATCACATCTGGTCATCAACCCGTTTGGTCGGCCCCCCTCTTCTTTTGCTACACACTTTCTTTATTTCTCTTGAAAAGTAAAGTCGGATTAACAGGATTTTCGGCTTTTCATGGTTGTTATGTGTGACAGAGTTTAGGACAATGAAAAATAACACTTCCAGACTGTTGGAGAGCCTTGACCAGACAGACCAGACCAGAAATTTAATTTTCATTTCATGTATGTCATACACGTTTGACGCTATAGGACATTAACTACTGTGAAGACATTACATAATAGGTCCAGGTAAATAACTTCTAGTCTTTAAGTCTTTGAATTCTCACACCAAGTAGATTAGCAACTAAAACAAACCACTGTTTAACACGTGGAGGGGTAATAGTGGCTACATTTAAAAATGACGATCACTTAAAACAGGACCAATATATTTGAAGACAAAGTAAGACCCACTGGTATTGAAACACTACAATGACTTTAAAAGATTGTAATGTGTGTATAGGGACATATTTTAAAAAGGTGGGGTTAAATATAATCAAGCATAATAATAGAGACAACCCAGACTCACCTGTCTGAAAGTCTCGTCTCAGATTGGAGCTCCTGCGCTCGGTCCTCTCCGCCTCATTGCTTAAAATAAACTCATCCCTTCGTCGTCTGGCTCATCTGAAACATAGAGAGAGAGGTCGACTTAGTATTTAGCACTGTAATTTACTTCATGCAATGAGCGCTGAGTTTGATAACAGGTGTGAGCATTTAAAGAGCAGATCTTAATCCCCCCCGGCGCTTGGGAGGGGATAGTGTTTGGTGGGCAGCACTACTTGTTTCTCATTGGGATAAACAAAGCCAGTGTGAAGTTGAAACAGAAATAAGGCTCATTCCACTATCTGAGATTGTCTTACTTTATGTAGTCGGAGATTTTCCCATGTCTGGAAAACAACTTATTGGCAAGTTTGCAAAAATGATACAGCCAAATAAATATTTCCTCTCAAGATGCAGCCATTAAGTTGCAAGCAGTCCCAAGGAACAAGACAGCACAGTAGATCAGTGCCACCCTGGCACTGTAGTATGACCAGTTTAAAAATGTCACTCCACCTCCCAAATTTAGCTCTCCTCAATCAGGCATCCAAACCAAACATTAGTCAGACATTTTTCCACCTCCCCACAACTAAATGACGTCGTCTTTGATCAGAGTTGGGAAAGTTTTTGAAATACGGCTACAGTTTGACCGTGTGTTTATTTTTAAACCTTGGAATTCTAACTTGCTTGCTCCCCTTTTCCTATCTTTTTTTACTTGTCACAGCCAAATTTGTCCAGGGTTAGATCCAAAACCAGAGACGGCCAAGGAGCACTCTCTCTGAGGCACCGGGCATCATCTGAGAGGCAGTGTGACTGTCTCCTGTGTGTGTGTAATACA
The DNA here is from genome assembly GCF_009819705.1 of Hippoglossus hippoglossus. NCBI lineage: Eukaryota > Metazoa > Chordata > Actinopteri > Pleuronectiformes > Pleuronectidae > Hippoglossus > Hippoglossus hippoglossus. Next base: position 16,680,459 of record NC_047172.1, read on the forward strand.
ACCCACCTACATGCATTTAGCTCACACTCCAGGAAGGTTTTCAGATACTGCTAACTCTACTAAGCCTCAAAGCACACGTACAGCATGTATAAGGTTACAGTGTAAACAGCCCGCTGCCAAAAGCCCTAACCTTCAGGCTTAAGTGATCTGCAGAATTAAGAGTTTATCAGCTCCTGCTTGGATGAACCTTGACTGTGAGGTGAGATTATGGTGTTTGGCTGACTGAGTAAATGGACTTCTGTAAAAGCATTTGTTTAATAGATGAAGCTGAGTAGAAAACTCCATGGGACTCGAATGATTTGAGTGTAAAGCACATGTGGCACAGGATCCTGGGGTTCGAGGGCAGGGCAGAGATCCAGGCTAATGTTACAAAGAAAATTAAACATGACAAGAAGCCACACAAAGGAATTATTCTCTCATTATTTAAACTGTTTAGACTAAGTGTGAAAAAAAAGGAGCAGTTGAAAGTGCAGTGGAAACTTGGACGGCCTGCAATGAACTTGAACTCTAACTCTGAGCTGATCAGAGGATTAACCAAACACTTGTTTCACTCGTCACGAGTTTCAGGGTGAACCAGAGGGATAGGACATTGAATACAATTGAATACAGCACTGATCCTGACCCTGAACGCAACTATTCCAACCTTTGAGCTTTTTGCCAAGAACACAGAAAAAAGTGTCCATCTTTGCCATGCATGTTGAGCTGGGGTCATGATTCACAAGGACCTTGGGCAAAGCCGAGTCAGTAGCACTAATGGAGGCGTGATTAACTACTGGTTGGTCCAATTCTGGGCATTTAGGTCCGCATGTGGAAAAAATTTCACTTTTCTGGTTTACACTGCTTAAAACCCTCAGCACGCACACACCGCCAGACCCTCGACTTCTATCAGCATCTGTCAATGAATCCAGAAAGCAGAGCAAAGTGGAGGTAAAATGATTCGAGAAGTACCTCCACATGAATGGAGAGAGACTTCAACAATGTTCCTTCTTGGAGTATAAGACAGAGAAAGCAGCTGCTGACAACACCAGGAGTCAGCATAAAGCTGATTGTCGAACTTGTCACAGTGACTGCTTTCTTTTAACACTACTACTGATGCTTTTCTTTGCACAGTTTATTCACGCAGAGCAGTGCTCCGACATTGAAAAGGCTTCAAGGCGTGCCAACACACAAACCCAGAGACACACACGTTTGCCTTCTGCTGTGAGCTGAACCGGAGTATTGTGAGGCTGTTTTTGGGAGAACAAGACAAGTCTTCCTTTTTGCTGCAAACCACTGACGCCCAAGTCTGAACTCTCCCTCCCTCTTCCCCTTCAGTCCTCTGTTCTAGTCAATAAGTTTCCTACAGACCATCTGCTCAGGGGCCAAGGGACCACTGGCACCCCATCGCTCCTCGACACACCCTATGACCTGGCATTCTTCTTAGGTTGCCCCTGGGTGACTCCCACGTAAGCTCCGTGTTTAGTCTGGCAATGGTTGCGCGTCTTGGGTCTGGAGCTCGGGATAACGGTGAGGAACAGGCCACACCTCGACATGGTATAAACACTGTAGGTAGGTGAAGCATTAAGGAAATAATCTTTTTCCTTCATGAGGACCATTGAGCATCTGTGGAACAGGAGCTACAGCCTCTTGCTCACAAAGGCAGAGGCAGGAGAACTCTGCTTGCAGTTCTGACCTTTGTGTCCTTGAATCTTAACTTGAGGAAGAAAGCTCAAAGTAATGACACAGCAGTGTGAGCCACACAGTGATTTCCCAAGAGAACCAAGGCACATGGTAACAGCATGATGCTGTTAGTGCAGTTTTTTTTTTTATCCACGCTACCATAAAACCTTTGAGATATAGAAATCTAGCCGGACCTTTTACTTTCCTGTCCAAAAAGAGAACATTCAGTCAGCAATAATTCTCAATATATAGTCTAACCAAATGGCATAATATTTAGTTGACACAAGATTCTGATAGAAGAAATTATAAATAAATAAAATGCAAATAAAAAATAAATTGGCCACAATAATCTCACATCAATATAAAGTACCAACGAGGTGCCATTATTTTTGAATTATAAGGCTGTGAACTAGAAATTATGAGGTCATTTGTTAATGTTAATACAATGGCGCTGCCTTCCTCCTGTCAAATCACACCCCATGGGACTTGTCTCTTATCACTTTCCTCTGGCGCCGTGACAACTGAGCTCTTAAAGGAGCAGCGTGCTCTTTTAAGCAACTTAAATTCAAACTTGTGAAAAACCACCAACAAGGTTAAACATAAGAGCAACAACAGGAAGTGAAGAAGAAGAGAGAACAATTATTGGAGGACATCCCCTGCTGAGTTTTTGTCCAGAAGAACCAGATTCAAAGAATCCAGCAGTGGTTCGGTTATGAGGAGGAACGTCCATGTATGAATCACTTGCTGAAAGCCCATATTACAGTGCGCTGGATTCAGCCAAAACCACCAAACATCCATCAAAGTGCTTGTTAAGTGTCTTTCAGGCTTTTTCATAATACATTTAAAAGCTGTGCGCCTGGCTCCTGACCAAAAATGACATGGCAGCCCTCTGAAAGATTTATACACGTATGCCATTCCAGAGCCATGCCAAGAAAATAAAATGTGCATTTAAAAAAAATTTGTACGATTGGTCCCGTAAGAGCAATCAACCAGAAACTTCAGCACAAGATACAAAATTTAGACAAGGTGGGTGAGCTCGTCATACTCAGTTACGCTCATGAGGGAATGTGAGTCAGAAATAATCCTGACAACCCTGAACCACAGAGTGAAAAAGACGATAAAAGCTGAGACTGTAAGAGGTCATTTAGTTCCATCTACAACATAAAAACTAAATAAAGCACAAACTGCTATCTGATGGACACAGGTGCAACAAATGCAAACACACAGTGTCACCCACACCTGTGCATCCCAACAATAGGAAACCCAACACAACCTCTTCACCCTGATCCACTCCTCTTGCAGTAAATAGGAGAAACAAAGGGAGAGAAGGATAAAACACAAAGCGCACAACATCCCTTACCTCTGTGGCCCCGGCTTTAATCTATCAGCTCTTTGAACAGCCTTGCAAAGGAGAAGTCTAGCTGGTGTTCTCAGATCTCAGAGTGGATTCTCCCTGTAAAGGCTTGATGAGTCTTAAAGCAGAGCACATGCTGCATCTGACTCACAACCCCAGACACACTGGATGACATGTGGAAACTCCCTCCAGGCTTTGCGGCAGCAGCAAGTCACAGTCCTCCTGGGGTAACCCTGGGTAACGGAGCACCAAGAGGCAACGCCAGCGAGCCGCGAGGAAAACCGAGAAGTTTTCAACAGAGGAGTTCTCTCAGAAAGAGAAGCAAGGATGTTTTATAGCGCTCATCCATTCAGTCTCCACTGCAAAAAGGGCTCCACTACTCTACTGTGTTGTTTTTCCTATATCCTGCCTTTCCGTTGGCTAGGAGGAGGATGCCGGCTTGTTGCAGCCAAGGCGGTTTTCCACAGCAGTTTGAAGCGATTGGGTAAGACAAGCTGGCTGCGCGCTGCCTGGGAGGCACCGGGGAGGGCGCAATGACTGGAGCTCTTGTCTGACCCTAAATACCACAATGACCCCAGGAGGAGGCCAGGGAGGCAATCGGCTACTGGGGAGACAGAGACTGTTTTTGTGTGTGTTTGTTATATGTGTGTATTAATGAGTGAGTGTGACTCAGGGAATAAGAAAAAAAAAGTCTTGTAAGTGAAGACAGAGGGCTGGTGTGAGAAAGAGCAGAGCGACAGAGGAAACTACACAGGAGGAAACGGGGTTGGCGACATGGTTGAGCTATGTGAAAGTTTCTAGGGGCCACAGAGGGCGAATTTGCATCTAACATTGAGGAGAAGTTAATCAAAACAAAAGGAAAATGCAATTAGAATTTCTGAACCGCACTCAAAGTGTTGGGACTAACTTATATCCCAGCGGAGACAACTAGAGACCGCCGTCACTCTAAAAACACACGCACGCCTCCATTTGTCTATGGTTCACATAGCTGTGGTCACACAGTCAAACTGGACCCATTCAGAAAGCCACACCAGAACGCAACACGGCAGCAGAGACGGACGCAGTGTGCCAGACAGACCCAAGAGCTGCTCCCACCTCGCCAGAGCAACCGAGTGAACATTATTGGTGTTCAGGGACACAGTGACTGGTACAAATGGAAAAACATGAGTGTGTAACTGGAATGCTCAATGGGGTTTCCTCCTTTAGAAATCCATATTGGTATGAAAAGCTATTCAAAGTCATGTCCATGCCACGCTGTACGAGCAGCTGTGGGATAGCCTTTCATCAGCCTTCTGCTTGACATAGAGACATCAGCTTCAGGACACAATGTCAGCAGCGTTCAACAGGGCTAAACAACATTGTTAACAACACAATGGACCTTGTAGCCCAGTCTGAGCTGCTCTCAAAGCCCTTTGTCCGGCTGGAGATGCAGGCAGCTAAAAGGCTGGTGGACAAACACGCTCAGTGGCTGAGAAAGAAAATAGGAAAAGCAAGTTGGACCACTGGGATGCATATTCATATAGAGCAGGTGGTGGGTGTAATTTCAACCAGCCAATGGTCTGACCTCTAATTAAGATCAATTAAGGCCCCAACAAGATCTCCTGAGCCAAAGTAAATCCCTTTATATCCAAAAAATCTGGACCTGTCTGGCATGCATCTCAGCGTAGATCCCATAAATGTCTTCAAATGCTGAACTAATGCCAGACCTGATAGTGGAAGGTAAATGTATTGCTCCACATCACGATAATGACCCATTCACAAAATACTAGAGCTCGGTTATTGGTTGGTCTATAATAGTCGGCTGATATGAGGCTTTCACTAACATATCAATATCTGCATATGTATATTTCTTTACTCAAGTTCTATATATTTGGTTGTATTTGTCTTTTATTTATAATTATTCAAAATAAAGTTTAACTTCTTAAGCCTAAAATAAATGTCTTTGTCATAGGTATTTGAAAAATATTTTTTTGGAATCATTCCAAATTTGATTTAATATATGTACATTTATTTACAGATATATCTGTATGGAAATTTGTACTTATTATCGCCATGAGCATCGGCCCCTCAAAATCTATATCAGTCGGGCTCTACAAAATACTTTGGTCATATTCTGCCTCTGTGGCCTTACTCGGGAACATTAAGTGCAGCACAAGAAATTCATGAAAAAGGTATGTCAGATAATCAGTATTATTACTCTGTGTGTGTGTGTGTGTGTTGACACAGGGTACAAAGAGTTTATCAGCACAGCTTTGCTTTGGGATAATGCTCTCAAACACCGGGGATTCCCACTGATGCTGATACTGAGCTCTAGATGACCCTTGAAAGACAAAAATCTGTTCCTCTAATTTGCCTCCACAATAACAAGTTAAACCAACATATGGACGACAGTAGACAGTGAAGGGAAGTCAGGTTAGGTGAGCCTCGGTGGTTGGAGCACTTATTTTGTCTTCCTGCACCATGCAACCTCTCACTTGTACTCATTTGACACAGTGGTTAGCTGCTTTAATCTTTTCAAACTACATGTGAAAATGTCACACTGCGCTCTGGGTTCTTTTCATGGCCAATTTAGTTTCCTGGACATTTTTAAATAAATCTGTTGACCAAAAGCAATTTTTGAAGCATGGGTTGCAGCCCTATTGTGCAGTTAACAATGCAATGACATGGACGGTTTAACTTAAAAGGATGAAATAATTAGACAGTGATTCTACATATATACAGCACATTGGCTCCAGCCTCTCAGATGAATGCATTCCAGTTGTGCTGAACTGATAGAGGAAGGTGCCATTACATTACGATCTTAATGTAAAGTACATAAACTATGTCACATTTAATCGCAGACAGGGTACTTGCAATCGCTGATGAAAATCTCTTTCTGGTCGAGTGATGCTCATGGGACCGGGGATGAGGGGAAAGAGAGTTGTGGGGAGAAGTCAGAGGGAGAAATATGAGTTTTCAGTCAGTGTGCTAATATTTCTTGTCTCCTTCCCTTAACAGTGCGATGGAGCCACTCTCGTGGCTGGAGGCCGTTTATGGTTGATGACATCGATTATGCTGCTCGCTGGGGAATGCGGTCTGCGGCAATTTGCAAACAAAACATCCATGGGAGGAAATAAATTGATCTTAATTGCTCATTGTGGTCGAGATTAGTCCCCTGCCTTATTATCTAGGGGTCTGGAAATACATCAGAAAAAAGGGTGTCAGAGGAATTCAGGGGTGTAGACTGATGGAATTTACTTAAGTTGGGATGCTCTAAGTCAGGGTGAAAGGTCAAGTCTTTTGTTTGGTCTCCAGCTTCGACCCCCAATCCCACCCCGCCTCTCTAACAACTCTAAAACTATTGTGGGGGAATCTGAACATATTATAAAACTGAACTTAAACTAGAATAGCACTCAGTGGACTGCTTACCTCACTCACTCGAAAGATGCCCTTTATCACAATGTTAGTGAAAAGAAATCCTGGACTAAAATGGGTTCTTCGCTTACCCATACTGCATTCTTCTACCAAGTTCGGTGGTAATTAGTCTTGCCATTATTTTTTACATTGAAATCCATTATTCCCTGACTTGGAAAATGTCTCAATGTTAATAAGAATAATTCATGGATCTGCTCCTTTATTCTGATCTGCACCAAAATTGAATTGATTCCTCCACTGGTCATGTCCCATCGAGTATGAATGGAAATCCATGGAGGTGTTTTTGTGTAATCTTGCTTACAAACAAACAGACTGGGGTGAAAACCTATAAAATGTCCTTGGCTGAGGTGAAGTAAAGAGTTCATTAATCTAAACAGAAAAAAATGTACTCTTACACCTGAACGGTAAAGGTTAAAAAACAAAAACTAATGGGGATGCAAACATTTTAAAAGTGTCTCTGATTTTCTGTGACATTTGAATCATTCCAAAGGTTATCCCTCCTACTATCTCACCTCTATCCCTCATCCCCCGCTTCATCCTCCTTCTGTCTCATACAGTGAAATCTCCATCTTCTGCCAGCCTCCCCTGCCGTCAGCTCAGTTCATTTTCTACAGATTTGGAGCTCCTGTCTGACAGGGCAGCCCACAACAGAGAGAGTCCAACACTGACTTTAAATTAACTGAGATGTGTCACAACGTGCAGACTCTAAACTAACAAAAAGAGCGGTGAAGTGTGCCTGTGTGTGTTGAGTATCAGTGTGTGTGTGTGTGTGTGTGTGAGGACAACGCCTGAGGGTTTGCTCTCTGCTGGCAGTAGCAGTGAATGTGGTGTAAACAGTCATCTGAGGGTTTGTTTAAAGGAGACAATGACTCAGAACATCCTCAAGGGGGTGCCGGCATCCATCTGCTGCCTCCTTGTGTTTATGCACTGTAACATGTGTGTATTTTGAGTGGCAGAGGGAGGGACAGGTTAGCAGCGTTCAGAGAAAAAGATGGAAAGTGTGTGAGCTGGAGCAAACAGCTAGAAGACTGCAGGTGCAAGTTAGCTTCTCTGCTAATTAAGCAGTTTAATGGGCATAGGAAGGTCAATTTCAGGGTTAAATCTGAGAGGTGAAGACGCACACACACGCACACAGTCAGCATGTAGTTGAACTTGTTCCAGAGCTGCAGTATCACAGTAGAGCTGCTTTCAGACATGCACTGAATTCCGAATATTCTCCAGAAATTCTCCGGAGGGGCGTTATTACAGAACGCAAATGTCCGAGTCAGTTGCTCCGAAACATTCCTTTCAGACCCCCCTGGTAAAAACTCACAGCAACGGACGCAATACCGAAGAAAAAGCAAAATAAAACAAACATCTCAGGATGAAACACATAGAAGAAGACGTCAACTTGAAAAGGCAAAGAGCTTCGAGAGCTTCGAGAGGTTTTGACAGTAAGGGCCGGTTCTTGTGTCGGTGTACTGTAGATCATGTCAATTTACACAGTGAAAACTATACATTTCCTTCTGCCTCCTTCATGCTCGGCACCACCCATCACCTGAATGCACCGGGGATTTTCCTGTTCTTGTGAACGACTCAGACAATCTCCTGCTGCATTCTTCACATGTTCTTCTTCACAAGGCCAACTCCAGAAAAGTCTGGACTCAGCTGACTGGACAGTACATGTCTGAAAACAGCTTCTCAAACTGACTGATATTCCTATAATTTGGCTGTATTGACTTTACAGTGTAATCTACGTGCTCTTTGGCTCACCCCAGCCTTTTTGATTGGTCAGCTTCACTCTAGTATGACATAGAGTTAAAGCACACAGTGTTAAAGCAAATTAAAGTGAGCTTTAAGCGTCCCTATCTTTAAGGTGCACAGTTATAGGGAAAGTACCCGGAAGCGAAGGTAAAAGTAATAGAAGGAGTGATTGGCCGTGCATACGAAACACGTGAGAACGAGATTCTTAAAAAGCCAAGTGGTCAGATAAGAGACCCGGAGGCTGCAGGAAAAACAATCTCACACCCAGCCGTGGCCAGGAAGACGGGGCCAAGCACGGCGACGGCTTCCTTGTACAAAGGGGAAGGACAGATACCTAATTATCTCTCTGCCGATAAGAGATAGAGAAAGAAAAGTGCCTTTGAGGTGGAGAGAAGGTAAACATTCGTTGTTAACCTTCAGTAAGGTCAGTTTAAATTCCGGGCGTCATCAGTGCAAGGTTTGCAGTTGCTTTGCATATCTTGCACATGTGAGCGAGAACGCCTGTATAACACAGCTGCTTTAAACTCATTTGCAAACTGTATTATCTCCACTGGAATTGGCTGTGGCTGTCATTTGTGTGCCGCGGGATAATCTGTCACACGCTGCGTGGCGCGAGCTCGAGTGATTAATACAATCACCCAGCGACTCCCTCGCTAATTACCATAGCAATAGCCACTGTAGTGGTACTGCAGCAGCCGCGAGAGAGACACACTCTGGGCTCCCTGAGGTGATCCATCAGAGATCATTGACAACTGCAGTACAATACCTGTCATAGCAAGCCAGCTGCTAGAGGTCACACACAGAATCACCAGAGGTTTCAGGAGGAAACAATGAGTTACTGGGGATTTGGGAGCAGGTAGATGAGTCGAGCGCCTGTACAGTAATCAAAGTCGCACACACATTGGAAGTGACACACACACACACGCGCAGCATCAATCACTGGACTCAACGGGAAACAAAAATCTATCGAGGGAGCGGAAATCGATTCATCTGCGATTTGAAAAGGACCGATTGAATCTCTCAAAGTGCTCCAGTCGTGATCAAGCATATAAAGTCTGCGCCTTCTGATTTAAAATGACATACGGCTGGTGAGTACAGCTTTATCTGGGTAGCGGGGCCAACATGCAAGTTTGGCTTCTTCCCAGACACACACACACACACACACCTGCTCAGCTGGCACACACTGCTGCAGCGGAGGGCCAAACCATCTGCATCCAGATGCTCGCTGGGTTTGTATGCGAGTGTATGAGTGTGTGGCTCTTACTCACATCCATCACTGCCACAGACGTGCAGTAATCCCTCCCTGCATTCTTGAGGAGCTCTGACGCCAGGGAGGGAGTTTGCCCTTGTGCCCCCAGAGCAAACTTTTTTCCCTCTGCCTAGACTAAAACTTCATTCAGAAATCTGTGTGTGTGAGCTCATGGATCACTAACATAGGGAAGCCCGAGGACAGGTTGCCCCTAATGGATATGGTAATTCAAACGTTATCTCCCTGTGCCAATTTAGAGCATATGTTCATGGTAAACCAGCACTCCAACTGGCAGAGTCCGTCCTTTTATGGCCCATTAAGGGCCCAAGTTAAGATCGTAGTCAGGCCAAACAGAACATGAATCACTCAGCTCGTTCTGATCAAATTCATTAGCATTTTTCTCTTGACCATGCTGTCAGAACGTCAGACTGATAACACCAGTGACCTGGAAAACAAAACCAATAAAAATGATAAGTCGGCAGGAAATACAAAATGATGTATCGACTGGGTCGCGGTTATTGTTGGTGCTCGGCTCAGCACTTTCGCCAACACTTATCCATCACACTCATGTCAATTAATGCTGTAAACTGACAGGCCAAAGCCAAGATGATGCTTTACGTCTATTATTAGGGGTGGTTAAGCTAGTCTGGGCCTGCCTGGTTGGCCTGCTCATCATGATCAAAGTTAAGATATATAACAAAGGAGCTGATGTTTAGCTCGCCATTAGAGGCCATTACCTGAGGCAATTACTGTTCGCATTAAAGCCTGTCTTTTCACATTAGCAGGACTGACAGATTGCTTTTGTTAAGTGCTCTGGACTGACGTTACCTGGTGAGAGCCAACCTGATCCGTTTTATTCTTCCTCGCTTCCAAACCGCTGACATTTAAAGAAATGCCTGAAACAAGTGAAAAAGAACTAACAAACAAGCAGAATAATTCTCCTCTCTGCCAAAGAGGAGGATTAACTTTTTTTAAAGCTAATTTCTTGTTTTGCTTATTAGGGCTGACTGATTTTTTTTTTCAGCTGTGAGCTTGGCTCACATCATAAATGCAACAGATGACATATGTTTCTGTTCAAAATTTAATTGGATATGATGATTCACCATTGAAGATTTAGTATTCTCGTCACGCTGCTGAGCCTCTGTTCGACGAGCATGCATCGTCGTGTCTAGCTCGGCTGAGTGGTGCCGGCCAGCCGGCTATAGATTGTGCGATAAAGCGGTGGAGATGTCAGTATCAGGTTGTGGACCTACATCAGAGGTCTGTAAACACAGGATGACAGCTAAATGAACCATCCATCAGGTGAAATCAGCCCTGTTTAGATACGTCTTGCTGATATGGGGTCTAAACTAATACATGTTTATGCACATATAGTTTATAGATGTCCTGAAACACTCCTGTAGCCTGTAATAAGGACGTATCCTCACTTTAGTAAACACAAATCTGCCTTAACTTAACCGTAACCATCTTCTAAAGTTTCTTACGGCCACTGTCTCTCTGCAGATGAGCAAAATACAACCAACAATCTCTGCTGAGCTGGCCGTTGATCAAAGGTGGGTACATTTCCAAAGCATTAAACGGGTTATGAAATAAAACAAGCTTAGTGCAATCTCACATTTACAGGAAAGCAGAAACAATATTGCTCCTCTTATCATTAACCAAATATTGTGTTCTTATTGCAGCTTCAGGCCCAGCTGGTTATGATATAACAGTATCTGTGACCATGTACTGTCCACAGCACAGGAGGGAAATCTGAGCTGGACTAGTGTCTGCACTGCATCCCGAAAGCACTGCTGATGGGTGAGGCAGCTGGTGAGGAGCCAGGAAAACACACAAACACACACACTCTGCATTGACTTTCCTTCATTGCAGATAGTCTGACCAAAACCTTATCCCTAACATTAACCATGACCAATAATGCCTAACCTTAACCTAACCACAATTAACATTAAACTCCGAATCTTAAACAGGACCTCAGGAATTATGTTTTGCCTCATTAGGCCTGGGCTTTTTCCCCATGAGGTCTACTGGTCCTGACAAGATCAGTGTTTAAGCTGGAAAAGGCCCTAAAGAGGTAGCAAAAACCATCACACACACACCATCACACACACACAGAAAATGTAGTCATCACCACAGCCACCACTTTTTGTGCCTGGGGTTACTCTGCTCATGCGGAAGGCTCCATCTATCTGCAAACATATGGGGAAGCCATTATATGTAAATACAAGAGCATCACACAGACAAAAGAATAATGCACTGTCCAAACCACTTTTGTATTTGTGTTGATACAAGCGTCATTTGATTAGTGTTAATCCTCTTTATGCACCAGACCACAGATTTGGAAGAGTCTTTGCTGTCGTCATTCTGTTACAATAGCCAAGAAACAGCCACACCTGGCAGAATAAAAAAAGCACATGACCGATCTGTGGTGAGAAGTGACGTTTTTTTTTTTTTTTTAGAGGAATAAGGACACACACAGGCTCTTATTGCAGAAGGGAGCTCAATACTCACAAACAGGTTTAACACCTGCAGTGATTGAGTATGGTCACAGAATGTCTACTTGTCTCTTTTCCGGCAGATGCTTAGTCAGTGCAAAACACATGACCTAGTTTCTGTCCAAAAACTGTGTCATAGGTTTAAATGCAATTCACTGCTTCATGTATAAATTGTTGTTTGAAAGCTGTTTGAAAAATATTTGCTTGGCGAAACGTGTGAGAGTGTGTGTTTAAGTGTTTACGTTTGAGAATTGTACACGTCATTTAGAGTAGGAACATATTTTGACTCCTCACACCGTGGCATATATTGTACGAGGCTCACGATAAAGTGGCGAGAATTGATTTCATCGTTGAATTATCACAAGAAATTAGCTGGGAGCCGTTATCGACCTATAATCTACCACAGGTGCTCGACAATGCACCCGAGCGGCTTTGTGCTTTAACTGGGAATGTTAAATAAACCCAACGACAAAGACTGACCTGTGCGAGGGATGAGGGAAATACCTAAACCAGTTTCTCGAGTCACGCGAACTCAGAGGCACGTGAGCTAAAAATCGACTGCAGCGGAGACAAATCCTTGCAAAACAAACTCCTTTGTCCTGCTCTGCAAAAGCCTTTTCATGAAGTGTGGGCACCCAGTGGCACCTCTCCTAAACACATGGCAAGGCTCGGCTAAGCGCTAGCAGCTGTGCCACATGTGCACCACTTTTACCGACATGATTAAATTAAGACCCCTGCCAAGCTCATCATTATGCAATCCATATAGGGGAGGCGGAAGAATGTCGATGAGGAGTCATTATGGTTTCGTCATGCACAAGGAAACAAGCCCTTTTTCCATTTACAGTTGCAGACTGTAAATCTACAAAGTATTCCATCATACAGGGTTTCTATTGTGACTCGGTCTCTGATAGGCCAGTCCTTAATTTTTATCTTGCAAAATGAATTCCTCAACCAATTGAATTACTGCTCTCGGGCAGATGTGACAACCTGGTGATGTCCCATAGGACGGGCTGGAGGAATCGACGGGCAGATGCTCCGACCGGCAGAGGTCACGAAGGGTCAAGCTGTTCCATTATGAGAGGACAAGGGTGGTATTTATTCACAGCCTTCTCCTTCTAAGTAGGGGAGGGCCCATAGGGAATGGAGATGGATACTTAACCCTAGAGGCAAACTGCTCTGTACAATTCATCCACTGTTTCTCTCATTGCTGGTAGAGATACAGCTAGTGGTCCACCCACTCAAAACCCAGATATTCACAGATTATGTGACTCCTGAATGATCAAGAGAAAGCGCTGCCACCCAGGCTGGATGGTAACTGAAAAGAATAATACCCGCTGCCAAGACTCATGCACTGTAACCCACTTTAAACAGCAATAATGACCACAGAGGCATATCGTGGTTTAAACAATCTAACCTGATCCGACTTGTCTGCAGCATCTGTGAGACTGTTTTGTCTCAGATCACATCAAAGTGGCTCAAACTTTCCTCTGAAAACACCACATAGAAGATGATTGCAAGGTTTTTCAACAGTTTTCACGCTATGCATGGATGTGTCTTGGCCTTGGTCTCCTGTGGCTAGCCAGAGTGTATTACATGGCTTGCCAAAAAAGGCCCAGGCATTAAACGTGACGATATGGATGCTGGTAAAAGATTGGAAAAAATGACTGCAGTCCTCTAGCTTGTTAAAATACTTGTTGGCTTAGAAAAAAAAAAAAACGCCTGCGGCACTGTATGATAGCATGATTAGTAAAAGCAGCAGGCATGTCTACGACGCACACACACCCACACACACACTGTATCATCATTTAAGAAATATGGTCCAATTAAAAATTGGTTAAAAAAGCCAAAGAAAAACAAGTTTGAGTTGTGTTGATTTCTATCTGTTAATCCAAAAATCTCAGCACATACAGGACCCATGATTCACAGAGGCAAAGGAAAGAGTGAACTGATACATGAGACTAATAATACAGCATGACTCTGTAAGTGCAGCTCCCCAGCTCCTTGAACTGCAACAATCATCTCAACTGTCAGGAAACACCAGTTCCTGGCGTTTCTGAACATTGTTATTATTATGTATGGCGGTACGAACCAACGCTCTGTATGTCGTTATTAGCATTAGAAAGAAAGTCAACCGCAAGTTTCCAGTGAGGCCGATTTCTCCACGCGAGCAGACCACAGGGCATGTCGATGGAGACGAAACCGCTCGCTCGCAAGCACACAAAATTACTACTGAGGAGCAGGACGAGAGCCTAAAGAGACATGGATGGTTTTTTTAAATAGCTTCAAGAAAGTAGGCCGGGTTATTAAAGTCATTCTTTTACAGTCGGAGTCTGTGCCAGGCAGAAGCAGACATGTGGACTGAGAAAATTGGCAATCACTGGTGAAAAGTGTCATGGTGGATCCAAGCCTGAGTGCAGACACCTGAGGCAGGAAAAGTGAAATTAATCTTTCTAGTAGCACTTTGTATTGATGGAGAATATGGAATCCAGTAACACACACACACACACACACAGTGAAGACTATCCAATCCATGTCAGTGGGTTGAGTGACACAACATCCACCACCTATTAGTCACCAGTCAGGACATGCTCCTCAGATCACTAATCTCATAAAACTGTGAATAAAGGATTTCACCCTTCAAAAGGGTAAATGATTTATAATGAATGACTTCAGCGCTGTACACCAGATTGTGTCACATGCAGGGTGAATATCAATGAGTATTTTAAAGGGTGGTTGCTGTAGATATAGAAGGGGGAAAAATGAAGCATCAGTGAAAGAGGCATTTTTTTCTCCGTTGATAAGCTGGCAAAAGGATTCCTGCCATGAAAGCAGATGAGCTACAGGTCAAATCTTCCACAGTGTGAAATGCCAAAAGGCTGCTCACACACAGCTGCTCCATCAGCGCGGATGGCGAAAGGCTATGAGGTAGTTATGTCGTGAGACACGTCACCCTCAGCTAGAAAGAATGCAACCAGAAGAACTGCTATACAACACGTGCATCACAGTGGCCCCCGCACGCCTCAGCAGTGATTTTTTTGTAATATACACGCACACAGAAGATGCACATTGTGAGTTGTGAGTCAGTCGTTTCCATTTGACCACACAGAGAGACAGTCCAAACTGTACACGACTTGCTCTCACAACCACATCCAGAGAGATCCATCTGGAAAACGCAGTTGAGTAAGTCAAACCAGGGAGGTTTGTGGGGTCGAGTGAGACGACCCATACTGGCTACTGTGCCTACCATGTCATACAGTCTCAAGAAGACTAGAAGACAAAATATAGTATGGGCTTGACCTTGTGTTGTGATTTGGTACAATTCAAATAAAACAGAACTGAAATGAATAGGAAGAGGTTGGATCACTGTGCAGCAAAGCTCATGAAGCCTATGTATTTTGATACTGTTCCACTTTTTGTGCCAAAAAAACTTATTGTTATCGTAATATGGATCTTTGTAATAGAATAGTTCAAAAGTTTGGGAAGTGCAGTTTTTGCTTTTGATCCAATAGTAAGATGAGAAGCGTGATATGACGTATGTTTGGTTACATATGAAGCTGGAGTCAGGAGATTGTTAGCTTAGCTTAGCATTAACAAATCAAACCATTCCTTCAAACCTATGTTGTGTTGCTCTTCCCTCTGTGTCTGAGGAGCTTTCTTGGATTGGAGGTTTAGTGCTTGGACAGAGGAACCAGGACCAGGGGCCTCATTTATAAAAAAAAGCACGTAGGATTTATACTGAAATAAATCAAACTCCATCTGCATACGTGGATCTACCTCATATTTCGCCCTTTCTGACAGCGACATTGAGGTGTTTGTTCCTGAGGTGGAGGTAAACAGCAACCGATTGTTTGGTGGCCACAGCCGTGATTAAATAAGAGAAAATGCACTAAGTGGTAGAGTGCTGCTGCTGCTGTTAATGCAGTGAGTGAGAGTGACTACGACAGAGGGGACAGTGTCTGAAATAAAAAAGTGGTCAGATTTAAAGGTGGAGGCAAAAAATGATTGTTGTTTCGTCAATACTGCAGGAATGATTAAATTTAGAGACAGCTGTGATTTTCCCAACCTATAAAATTAAACCAAATCATTTTATTCCCAAAAGGGGCTTTAATTAGTGAGGTAAAAATTATACAGTGCGTATCAGTGGGATCCTAACCTCCACTCTGGGACATCATTAGGAAATGGAGGTTTAAAGATGAACACAGTTTATTTATTTTTTGTAAAATAAATCTATGCACCTGACAGCAAAGATATGTTCTCTGCAGCGATTTAACACACGCATGAAAACTACAGTCGTACTTGGTGATACAGGCGCAGTGTTATAGAAGAGATTATTAAAAACTATTAATAACTATTATGTAACTTTTTTGCTATTTTACCCAAATTTTGTTTCATGTGTCTTTTACAATTGAACAGTTATGTCGCACAAGTACAAATAACGCTGTTGGTTTCAATGATGAAGTGGATCTATAATCTGGTTTAAGATCATGTCTGCATCACCACTATCCCGTCTCCAAAATGTTTGTACGCATGGGTCAGAGTTTGCGTATAAGTGCACACATTCTCCTGTCAATTTAGTTTTTATAGATCCCAACGTTTGCGTGAGAAGTGGTGTACACACAAAATGGGGTCTGAAAGATGTGTACGCAAAGGTTATAAATTAGGCCCCAGATCAGTGGTAGTCTCTAAACCTAAGCGGGTCACTTTCTTGGCTCCAGCACCTTTAATAACATTAGGATTGAGCTGCAGACAATTTGCGAGTCAGCCTCTCCAATGACCGTTGAATGTCAAATACCATTAATAGCCTCTGATATAGCCTCTGTATGTACACACAGCAAACACATGCCTGCTGTTTTAACTGCAGCCTGGTGATCAGCAGCCGTAAGGTTCAGAGATTCAGTCTCGTTTCATAGAGATTTAATAATCCTCTGACACGGCTTGGAACCTGTGTCGGCTAGACTGCTTAAACTTTAAAAAACGTGGCATTTATGAGAGCCTGGTGACATCTGCCATGACACCGTTTGGGGAGAATGCTGCATTAATATTGCAGGACTTGCTCAGGTTGCAACAAGCTGAACACCAACCTGCACTCTGCGTAATCTGCTTGACTTGGCATTGACCCATGGAGAAACCAGCTCCCAGTAACACTGACTTCTTGACTTTGTATAATACAGTACTCTCGTGTGCTGATGGTGAGCTTTTTCGATCACAGTGATTCAGTTTGAAAAACGTGCCAGAACCTGGACGCAATCTTGTGCTACATGACTGAACCTGGAGGTACACAAGTTGGGAAGATTTCTCTTTTCTTTTTGTACCTGCTTCCATCAAACTGTGAAAACCACACCTGCTGTGGACTGTGCAGCCAAGGTGGCATGGAGTACTAACCAGGCAGCGTGGGCAATTTGGTCCCCCTGGGTAAGAGAGAGTGAACCCTGTTAAACAGCTCAAGCAACAGCCAAGCAGAAAGCACAAATGTCTTGGCGATAGTAGAGCAGAGAAAAGTAGACTTTTGAAAGTTTCTGGAAGATGGGGCAAACCCGAGTCAACTGTAGTGAGAAATGGAAAAGAATTGTCAATCTTTGGGCACGAAGAAGGTACAACACAGGCTTGTCTGCTGCAGCCTGGCCAATACACCACGCGGCTTCATTTAGATTGATGGCATGATGCATATTTTACACCATTTCCCTGCTATTTCAGAGGCATAAACTGCAAAAACTGATGAAATGATGAAATGTTCTTGCAACTACTGTTTCCTTGCTCTTATCTAAACATCCTTCGCAATAAGTTCCTTCACTCGCACATGCGTTTTCCTTTTGACAGCTAAGGCTTGTCGGCCTCGGGAAACAGGTTATTTGGATACATTTACTTCTTTGGAGAAAGCTTTAATTGAGCATGTTCACTTAGTGGATGCCAGGGTTGCCACTGGCCTAAAGCAATCAGGACCCTTTCTCTGTTTACACTGGCCAAGCGCCAAATGACTGAACCAACATGACAAAAGCCTGGAGACTGAAGTGGAGAAAAGAGCTAATCTTGCTCGGAGATCAAACCACCGACTGCTAAAGCAGGGATGGGGCTGGACAGGAAGAGGAGTACTAATGAGCCTGAAAATGTTCCTCAACATAACACAAATGCATTTGCTGCCAAACACCATCCAAAGCACTTCACGTCTGTCACAAAGCCCAGGAAAGTCTACAGATAAGGTCACATGGTGTGCACGCAGCTCACTGGAGCGAGCTACTGAGCAAGCAAAAAAAGGGAAACAACATCAATATCTTATGAGACTAAAGATTTATAGCAAATTTCGTTCGGAGATGGCTGATATATGGCTGCTAAAGATAAGACAGTGATGAATGGACGATTAGATACAGTTGGATCCATGTGTGGTCAGTAATGGATTTTGTGCAGATCACAACTCTCTCTCCCATCTGCTCTTTATAACTTACTGTACTAAGATTTATCGTTTACTTCAAAGATCATATTATGATCAGATATTGTACACGCTTTGGTGTTGGAAAGATGTGTAAACCTATTTCAGTATGAAAAGCAAATCCATCTTACCATGATGATCAATCACCGCTTTGATTATTTGACATTTACTTTTGAATGTCTTAGCACCATTTGTTGCCACACTTGATGAGCTGTACAAAAGCAATAAGAGGGTGGGTCTCCTGACTTTCATCAAAAACAATCTCCAATCAATACTCCACCCACTGATGGGCAGATGGGATGTGAAGGAGTAAATGTGTACCCACAGTTTTCTCCATCCATCATGGAGGACAATACAAGACACATGGCACCAACTGAACATCAGAGCACCGAGCACTTTGGCCTGTGGTACCAGCTGTGTTTGCCTTTGCAATAGAGCAAGGACTGCGAGCTAGACCTTATGGCTACTGGACCAGGGTAGGGCAGATCAATCCCAATTTGTATTGTTATAAGGATTGACCGGTGAAGGAAGGAGTGGGGGAGTGTGTGGTGCAAAATGGATTATTTCCATTCAAAGAGTGCTGCCAATTGTCCGAACAATGCGGCAACACGCGCTGCCGTTTGAAGCAGGCATCGGAAATAAAATATATCAAAAATGCATTGCACACAGGCATGATGCAATTTGACAGGTTACCAGCTTGAATTCACATTCGAAGGCTCAAACTGGATTTTACCCAGCATCTATGTGCTGAAAGAATACACCTTCAGAATAAAGGATCAGACACGCTCACACTGGGTTCTCCATAGCAGGCAGATCAAGATATAGACCCATGTGTGGATACCAGCAAATACCTCCTGTATCTCCTTGTCCTCTCCATGCCATTGTTCATATATTTTGACAATCAAACTACTTCATGTGTGTCCACTGCGTATAAATGACTTTAAAGTGCTGTAACGGCACCTTTTCCAGACTGAAATATTTTATGTCGTCTGAGCTCACAGGAATTACACGCACTGCTACTCAACAGCTACCATGGGGGCCTTTTGTCTCATGTACACCAATCGCCATATGATTTATATGACCATCAATAAAAGAATGTTAATGGTGTGTCTTCCAGTTATTTCTTTCTGGGTTAATGAAAGTCTGAATCACATAGTGAAGTCGTCTGGCACTTAAGAGCCACCTTGCTCCCTTGTTCACCTACACCCCAATCATCTGCTAGGTAACTCTTAATGTGATACCGTTTGACACATTGTAAAAACTCCTGTCACCATTTAATCTTCATTTTTTGCCTGTGAGTGTGTGTGTATACCTCGTGTGGGCTACTCTCGAGCAGGGGACCCAGAAGGGGTTCAATTCAATTTAGACCTACACATTAATCTTCTCAAAGGCAGTGGAGTTCTGGTTGTTCACAAAGAGCGTGAATGGGTGCATGGGTTCAGCTGGATGATGCTATGTCGCTCTGCTGGGCTGGACAGAAGGTTCCTGTGAGTGCAGCAGAGCAACGGATCTCGTGTTGAAGCAGATACACAAAACACATCTGAGTGAACAAATCCCTCAAAGTGGATGGGGCTAAGTGTGTGTTTTTGTGTGTCTGACCGCTCAGTGGCTATAAAAAAAAACAAGTTAAATTAAGAATAACTGAATTGTGCTGCAAACACAAAATGATACAAAATATTTCTTTTCAGTTGATTCAGTAGTTTGTTATTTTTGTGAAAAGCGCAACTACATGACAGAATTTGGGAATATCAGCGTTGTAGTGGTAAAGGCTCTCTGACCTGTACTTGGTGGCACCAGGATGGGGTCCAAACCAGCCCGGTGCCTCTCAGGGAGTGCGGGAGCAAATGAAAAGGCTTGGCCAGGTTGCTGTCAACACCAGCTTTTAGTCCGTCAAGCTTTTTATAGCAGACAGTCCAGACGCTGCAGGCCGCGCACTACCAGCAAACACTTCGAAAGCTAAATATAATCTCAACCGCAGCAGTGAAAAATAGAAGCATACAAGCTACTATTATACTTTCCTGACAGGGCTGTTTTTAACTGGAATAAAAGCAGGCAGAGGGCATTTCATTATAATCTAGAGTCAGAGTGAATATGTGGCGAAGTGGAAAAAGTTCAAGTTTTTGTTGATCTGGATCTGATCCACTTCAAATCCTTTTGTCTGGAAAGATGCAGCAGTCATGTTTCCCCTGCAGCGCCTCTCTACCTAGAGACAGGCCTTCATCCCCGTGTGACAATAAGCACAGATGTTACCCATGCATGATAAGTCACATGCACGCCACCTTATATGGAGAAAAATGTTGCCGGGGGAGAAGACGTGAAACATTGGTGTTTCTCGGCCAGTGTTCTAGCACTTGAGAAATAACGACACGGCCTGGAGAAGAGAACAAATCACTTTCTCACTCTACAAAAGTTGTTCACACAGAGGATCAAAGGAAATAAAGACAAGTGGAGAGAGTTTTCCACATCGGTGAGACAATTCCTCTTTTTTACTCCACAAAGTTGCACACAGTAAATCAACTCACTTCAGAACACACCGTTTCATAAAAGGGGAAGTTCCTGAGGTAATTATGTCACCGTCTGATGATTTTACCGAGCACTTCATCTTAAATTAGACGAGCGATGAGCTGAGGATGCCTGTGAAGTGACTCCGTGCCACCCAGAAAGGGGGGTAGCATTACACCTCTCTTTTGTCACTGGTAAACAACTTCGACAAGTGGCATCTCCCGCAAAATGTGCAACTCGTGGCACCGGAGGAGAGAGTGAACAAGCAAAGCGATCCCATATTTTCCACTGGGAAGGAAATTACGGACCACACTGAATCAATATCGCTCTTGGTTCAAGACAGACCCCCGTCCCAACCCGATGGGGAAAAACAGAATAATAAAAACCTAATGTTCCCTGTGGTTGTGGATTTCGTTGCCACAAATATGTGAGCCGCAAAGGACAGAGTATCCAAACAGAGCCACGGCTTCTGACCCGGCGATTTTGTTACTGAAAAAAAAAAAAGAACCGGGGTGCACACATGAGGACAACAGCAATTATGTAAAAGTGCAAGTCCATTAAACAGGCAGGGGAGCTGAAACGGCTGATGAAACATAAACCAACCACACAGCATGCCTTCCCCCCTTCAGAAAAATAAACAGATCACATTCTTGGGCGTCTTTTCTCTTCGGCTAATTTCTTGGGCCGAGTCTAAATCCTGCTCCCAGTAAATGATTGCTAAGAATTTACTGTGCATCCTCTTATCAAATCTATCATTCAATAAACGTTAATCACGTTAATGACATCTTGACACGTCACATTTCCTCAAGACTTAACTTCACCAGCCACAGCTGCGAGATTATTAGACAGACTCCGGCTGTCAGACAGATCAATGAGCAGGCCAGCCTCTCCCAGTCAAACATTAGCCTGAGTTTTTATTATTACAACCCTCCCCTGCAGCGTGGCAGAGGTAGCAGGGACAACGATGCCGACACCTTCACGTGAGGGTTTCCATGACAGAGGGCCAACCATGCCAAAAGGCATTCCCCGACCCTTCCTCCTCTGTTTGCACTGGGCGGGCCCCTTCACTCCAGGGGTCTCAGGGTCCCTTTTGTTGCTTCTGTATGTGGCCGGGGAGCCCTTCCACCCCAGCACACGGCCCAACAATAATACAAGTGGAGGGTAAATCACATCCAAGCACAACAGCAGCAGAGCATACCCCAACAGTTAGTGGAAGGATCATGACTCGCAATCTCTCAGTTCATAAATCAGACCAAAGAAAGGGGAGCAATGACCCTGCTGGGGGCTGCATGTTGAACATCTCCACACTCAATGAAGCCTCTGCTCTTAGTATGGAGAACGAAAAGAAAATGACTGGACGCAATTTATTTGATTCATCATAGCAAATCAATTTCCCATCCCAAAAAGATTTAATGACATATGAAAAGTGAAAATAAGCTCCCAGGCTGCTAGTTTTAATTGATGATAAATCTAAGATGGATGGGTCCTCTGTTGAAACCCCCTTTGCGCCATGGACCCACTGACGACTATCGCATGTTCCCCCACAGATTTACTACACACACAACGAACACCGACAACACACTGGTGGGATTCGTTCAGCATATGACACAAACATCCTCACAACTTTTGTCTGCCGGACACATTTGAGGTGAACACGGGGTTGCGTCTACGCGTAAAGGCGGACAAAGCGCGCACAGAGATGAGCAGAGTCCGCTTTGACTGGAGAACAAGTTCGCTCGCAACTTACCGGCTGACGTTTCCTTTAACGCGACGGACTTGGGGAAGTGAGCACGTGTTTCCCTCTTCACAGCCGCGGAATATAACGAGGTTGCGTTGGACAGAAAAACGTAAAAACACGGGACTTTGTTGGAGCGAGTACTTCCACGGTTCCTCTCGTCTCCGGATCAAATGTTCATGGGACGAAGCGCCAAGAGGCAGCGGACTCCTCCCAGACACTGTGGGGTTAAACTCCTCCTTCCCACGGACACTGAGGAGAAGTGAGGGGGGTGGAGGTGGTTGTGTTTCCAGGGATTAATAATGACGTGTAGATCTAAGTATACGGTAAAACAGGTGGAGCACGTGTACCCAAACCATGGTTCGTGGACCTGAACGAGGTCCCTCAGGGACGTGTCCAGGGTCCTAGGCAGATAAAGGTCATCTATGTGTCTGCTTCATCCTAGTTAAAGGGGCACTTTCCCTCCACTGGTTTTACACGTTACTTTCATTTTATGTGCTTGATGCTTTTATTATTTTATTACTTTTAACAGAAAGACGGTGGAGATAATGGGCATTTAGGAGGCCGGGGAGAATGAATAAAAGACGCCGTCAGAGTGCAGTACTACGAGAAATAAAGCTATAATATTACCAGAATAAAGTTGTAATACCACAAGAAATACAATCATAATATTAAGAGAATAAAGTCATATTAATAAGAGAATAAAGTCATAATATTACAAAATGTGTCATTTTTTTCTTTTTCTGGAAATATGACTAATTTTCTTATTGAATGATAACTTTATTCTCATAATGTTGTGACTTTCTTCTCATTAAATTACTACTTTTTTCTCGTAGCATTGCAATTTTCTACTCAATTCTAACTTTAATTTCATAATATTATAATTTTATTCTCAAAATCTCTTTTTCTTTAATATGGCCCTTATACTCTGTTATAGTTAGTTATACTAAGGACTAATACTTATACTAGTACCTATACTGCTTCGATTTAAAAAAAATGATTTAGTGTCTCTCTTGTCAGTCATCCAATTTAATGGTGGTGAAAAACTATATAGTTAAGAGTACATTTAAAACATTTAAGACACCGAATTAGAGCAAAAACTGAAGCACACACAATTGTGTTTACATGTCTACTTAACAGATGCGTCCTCACGTTTGTTGTGCCATATGTTCCACTTGGACTCTTGCAGCAAAGGGCAGATGACTTTAGCAGACACCCTTAGACTTACAGGTGCGGGAACAATAAATCAAGCTTAAGACAATGTTCGGAACCTATTATTTATATTTATTTAAAGTTTTCACCACAAGAAAAATGAAATGTGATATTGTGTTATTCAAGCAATATAGAATATCCTTAGACAGAATAATACTCAACTCAAGATCAACTCCAGTGAGAATCTGTTTGGTCGACCTCAGGTTCCCACCCAGCTGTTTGTCTGAAGGTGAACAAGGTGAGCAGCAAACCTGTCTGTCACATGGACTGAACTGATAAGCAGGCTGATAGGAAGCAGGTGTGGTCTCCTCAGACAATCACACAGCATTCAAGATAAGACAAAGATCATTGTTATTCTTAGGCCTGACGTTAAAGTGCACATTCCTCTCTTTCATTTTCTCTCTATCATTCTCTCTCATCCTCATTCCAATGCCTCTGTACTCCCTGTTGCGACGAGCAGGCCTACCTTCCTGCATTCTCCTTTGCGATGCTCGTAAAACCTCATGTTTCGTAATGTGGTGCTTTAGCCAGACCCATCTACATCAATCTGCATATCCGCATCTTTACAGCTGCTACAGTGGAGTTGGATTGGAGATGCCTATCTGCCTGCTGCCCATTGTAGCAGCAGATACTGTAACGCTCTGCTCCTTCATCACAGGCTGATCAAGATCTGTCTGCACGTCGAGCAGCCTCTCGTTCCCCCTCGGCAAGTTTTCAACTCTGGTTTCAACTCCAGTTCGCCAAAGCATTTCATCCAAATATCTAATTATGTGTCTTCAGGAGTGTTAGGGGATTATGCATACGAACGAGGGCCGTGAACCATCCAGAGGAACCATCACTGCAATTGATCCACGGGGCAAATGTCATCAGTAGCACGAGTGACGAGCCACAGAGCCTCGCCCTGTATGTAATGTGGTTCAGTGCAGCAGTCTGGAATCATTCACAGCCACACTGAGGTTCTGTTTCGTCTGGCAGCCACCAGGAGTTTCTGGTCACTCCGCATCTCATTAGATATAATTGAGTCTGACGGACATCCTGCCACCTGTCTTCCCTTTCTGTCCGTCTGTTGGTCTGACACGCGACAACTGACTGACTGTGCCTTTCCCATGAACTTGCAAAGAAAAGACTCAAGAACCAAGGAGAGCTGAAATGTCAGTCCTGCCAGTTCATTGCTCTAAAACACAACAGGGAGCAGAAAATCTGTGAGCTCAGCTCGTGTTTTTTTGGTATTTTTGTGCTGACGCTAAACAAATATTCCACAAATACGCACACAGATATGGACTCACACACTTGTACACACTTATCAACACCTCAGCACCTCCTCCGTCCCTTAAATGAGCCTTCTCAACACCTTCGGTCCCGCCACGCTGACTGTCACCGCTTTGCTCTGCCATTATGGCAACTCTAATAGGGTCGTCATAGCAATTGTGTGCATGTGTGAGAGTGTGGGGGTTACTGTATGTGAGAGAAGAGGAGGGAATCAGCAGATCCCCCTGCTAAGCCTTTTTTCTAACCCTTCTTACTGCTGCCCATTGTACAATGTGATCCAGCCATCATTACCACTGTATGAGGCGCTGAGCTGCCTGCTCAGTGTCCACATGTAATTATCCCGCTCATTTGTCATGTAGCCTGTAATGGCTCACTGCAGCTGGGAGAAAATTGTCTTATACAGTCGTTTGGAAGGGCCCGCGGGGCTGGTGTGGCAGGTCCTCTGCGGTTGTCTGCACGGGAAGATGGGCTCGTACGTGACAGCGTCCGGTGAACACAATGACAGAGTTGTCGTAAGGTGTGTTTGTGTGCGTGTGTGAGACAGACAGAGGGAGGGCTATAATCAGACACTCTCACACCACACCCTGAAACAACTCCTTTCTTGTTTCTAAAAACAGCCACCAACATTAAAGCGTCCACCGCCACAAAGAGGTGACTGCGGCAGCTTCGCACTATAGACAAAGGAAATCTTTACGCAGGGAAAGGCAGTGGAAGGGCCCGGGTGAAGATAAGGTGCTGTAAGAAAAAAAAAAGGCTATTTTAGAAAAGCTTTTAACTGAACACGACAGGTCTGATCCAAGTGATAGCTCGCTCGCTCTTAAGGGTCCAACTAATGAAAAATCAATGATGACAACGAGTGAACTGTGTGTCACAGCAGCCAACCTCTCGTGCCAGTTTCATTCAGGACTTTGGACAGTACGGGGAATGTAAAGACCGCGATTCATCTCCCGCTACATATGAGTTGATTAGCATTAAATAAAAAAGTCAGTCCTTTTAATGAGATTCTGTAGAAAAGCTTTTAAAATGAATCCCTCGATCTGTGAAAATGACTCAACAGAGACGTCAACGGCATCGTTGTGTGATGAAATAAATCCAGCAGTAGGAGCTGAAAGTGATGGCTGATCGAGCAGATTGATTCTTGATAGAGCGGCTGTCAAAGGACATATTAAACCTCTATGGATATATCGGTGTGGGAAACCGCATGTGATGGATCTGCTCCGCTCAAGTTGCCTCATGTGGGCGTCTGACTGGATGCCCGTCTGCCACAAGGAAATGTCATTACTGAGACGAGAGTGAGAGCAACACAGAGCAGGGCCGGGGGATGGATGCGCCTCAGCTGTTGATTACTTGAGTTCTAGGTGAAGAAAGTGTCACAAGGGTGTGAGAGAATGAGGGGCGGAATTAGGTTTTTGTGTCCCTGCCTTTGGAGCAAAGATTTGAGATGTGATAAAAGAGAAGAATGGGATTATAAGGTGAGGCTGCACCTGTGGGAAGTACATCTGGGAATGTGTAAATGAAAGAGCACATTTGCACATGAGGCCACTGTGTCTGCAGGAAGGACTAACCCGGAAAGCTTGTTATTGAACTGGTCCAATATAAACTCTACAGGTGGAAGCAAAAGTTCATATTGACACAAAAAGGCTCATTTTATAGGGTGTGGTTTCTTTAGCGGGTCTTCAACTGTCAACAAAATCCACTTGTGATGAATGAATCATTTCAAAGTAATGCGTCTTCTACATGAACATTTTTGATCATACACACTTTTTTTTAAAACACGGGTACAATAACAAGGCGATGGAGTCCTTTCCCATTGCCGGTAGAGGAGTTTTCCTTTATGTTTCCCCCCCCCTGGCGACTCATGTTCGATGTCACAAATGTGCCGCAAACTGAGAAGCTCTCTCACATTCCTGTTTTGTCAGTGTTGCATCTTGCACAATACGAAGAAAAAGAAAATCACTAAATACAAAAAAATCAATAAATATGAAAATGTCTACGTGCCAAAGTCCGGAAGTTCAATGTGCGTCATAACATCACGCAGAAAATTAAGAAGTAGCAGAGGAAGAAGAAGAATTTACGCATTCACCTAAGTTTCATGTTTCTATCACTGCAGATCAGAGCTGGAGCCGATGAAAACTTGTGTCTACTGCAGAGTCATAAGACCCGGGAGTGAATGCCGGTTGTATCCATTCCCATTGCAGACAAAAGCCACATATAAGTGGGTTTTTTGTCTGGAGGAAAAGAGGCTTAAGAGGGCAGATACCTTCACCTCTCAGACCCCATCAAACAGTGATTATCAACACAGCATTGTGGTGCCATTTGGTCAGCACGGTCATTTCTGTTGAGAAATGGCAAACAAGTTCAAGATTACTCCAGATTACGCTGAGCCGCTTAGAGAAATTCCAAATTGTGCAACATCAGTTCGCACAATGTATTAAACAAAATAAAACCATGCTAAGCTGCAGGATGTTAACATTGAGGATTATACAGTCATTGTTGCAAGTGACATACAGCAGTAAATCTGTACAACAGTAGTTACTAGCCAAAGCTGCCGCAGGATATTTTGACTTATAATGACAAATATCCTCGTGTGCACTCATTCAGCTACTCCGAGATAAACATGTGTTTGCACACCTTTAGCTCAGAATTTCATGCAGTGCATGAGCCAGGATGTGCATGTGAAGTAATAACCTAGTGATACCCCACAAAAGAAAGGACAAACACATAATGCAAATATGCACAATACCACAGAATTCATTCTACCATGATCAGCAAGGTGGGTGATTGAGGAATCCTTGTTTTCTTAGTGTCACACTCAAAAACTGATTGAATCCAACATCCGAATATGTGTATTTACCACGGGGTGAATTCAGTTCACAGTATAACCCATTGCTTTCTCCCTCAGATAAGCTTTCTGTATGCATATGAGCGTCTGTATGAAACAAGTGACATTTGATTTAGAAAGTAACAAACTACAGCCTTTGAGTCGCAGTTTTTTTTTATCTGTTATCCCCTTTTTTTCCCTTTTATGTTTTATTTGAACTGAATTCCTACCTTTTTTCAATTTCCTCTCAGGGACATTCACCACCTACATTAAGTCAAACACATTTGGCTGCAAATCTTTGCACTAGCGAGTCACTCTGCAGTGACTGACAAGAAAATTGCTTGTCCTAAAAAGCCCTGTTTGTCTTCCCATCAGGCCGGGTCAAGTCTGGCACACGGAGGCACCATGTGCCATGTCCAAACACGGAGGGAGAAAATGTGACTGACGGACTGGTAGTGGACAGCTAAACATGAGGTCAGCGTGACACGAGGCCTCGATCAAAAATATGCACCTAAAGAAAACAGACACACAAGTTTTTACCTTTTCTTCAACGGAATATGGGGCAGATTTGACAATGACAAAGTAGAGAGTATGTAAGTAGCTAAATATAACCCACAGGAGAGAGGGGAGGACATAAATGATTGAGAGTCTGTGGGGAGATTACTTTATGAAAGAAAGATCAGGACTGGACAAGTCTTGTCTTTTATGGACTCCCACTGAAAGAGAATGAGGAAGCAGTCTGTAGCTCTGGGCTGGCGTGACAGTTTAAGCTCCTTCAAATCTCTTCACTCCTGGTCAAATGACTACAACCACATCCCCGCAGCCAGAGGCCAGCCGAGGGGAATCCACAGCAAACAGAGGGGCACTTGATTGAGTTATCATAAGCTTAAATCGAGTCAAATGAGAAGAACATGCTACGAGGCCAACAAGCATACACAGAGCTCTATTCAGTGAAGTAAACAGTAAAAACTGATTCCAATGAGCCAAATGCAATCGTTCACTCTGAAGTGTAATCTGATTTGTGTTGGGCCACGCCGAGGATAAATTCTGCTCACTGTAACTCAATAAGGGTGACAAACTGAAAACAAGCCAGGCGATTCAGACACAAACAACCCAGAGCGGAGAGTTAAAGGCTGCGAATGACAAATGTGTTAATTACATTCTTTAATCACATTCTTTAACTGCAACAACTTTCCAGCTATGACTGCGATATTCGCTGTCATGGACGATATCGGAGGTGTCAGAAACAAATGTGCTGTTATTGCTCCATCAGGACCGTGATTGTCCCTCAGCCGGGCCCACTAAGGTGACGTTCCCACACATCTATTACCTCCCCACTCCCCGCTGAGAAACACTTTCACACCCGTGTGAAGGAAGTAGAGCACGGGGCTGTTAAAATGACCTTGTTAAAATCTGCTCATTTCACTTTGTTAATTAGAAACACTCACGCTGCTCTGGGTCTTTCCCACAAAATCATCACCTACCGGTACGATGCAGCAGAGCAGAAAGCACCAAAACCCAAGCGAGGCGGTTCTCTGTCTGGCAGCTCGAGTTTTAAACTAAGCAGGAAATAACTGACCTGGAGCTGTTAATGGAAAGCTGATACTTCCCCCCCCCAAACTGTCTGGACTGGTTTGGTTACATGTCCCATGGAGGCATGGAGGCATGGCCATGATGAAGGCTCATAAACAGATTTAAATGTTTCCTTGGAGATTAATTTCAGTTAATCCCTTCTGGTTACTTCAGTAGAATTACTATTCATAATGCTAAATTTAGGGATCCAGTTGGGTACACATTAAATACTTGTGGACCATTTTCTAAACCCCTTTGCCAAACGTGTCCATTCATGAACTGCTTTCAGACATGCACTGAAGTACAGACATGAAGTTGTGCTGAGGGTCTGTATGAGAGAACGTGAATGTCCCAGTCGGTTGCTCCAGACATTATCCAGAACTTTTCAAACCAGCCCCCAATGTCCACAACATGGCAGAGGGAGCCCATGTGAGAATACAGCAGGAAAAGTCCGATTACATTTCTAACCGTTGCAAAATTGAAAATAACTAAATGAATACAAAAAATGTTAGGTCAAAAAAGAAGTGCTAACGGAGATGCCAATTTTTCAGACATTTTACGAAGTTAATTCCAGAAAAAGGCTTTAGAGTAATAAGATATTACAGGTCTGTCAAGCTTTTGTGCTCTGTGCATTGGACTCTAGTAAGATTGATATTCTATGTCCAGTTTAGAGACAGGTGTTTTTAAATAGGTGTAAATTATATAGACTAGATTTCATTGTGTTTAGCGGCTCTAAAGTAAACTGAATATGTTAGCATAACTTACAGGTCCACTGCTAACATATACCCTGTGTGTTGTGCTGTGTCGGTGTGTGGTAGTTAGTCACAAATGCCAACAAACGTGAGGCTAACTTTAGCAACACTGCCCTGTCCGTTTGTTTGCCAAACCCCCTTCTCATTCAAAATGAAAATATATTTGACAATATGAATGAGTATGTAAGGTAAAAACAGGCTAATCTTGCTATATTTTAGCCACAAACATGGCTACGTAGCTTTAGCAATCTTTTAGAACTATATGAATTGTTGATGATACTTAAGATAAGTCAGCTGTAAACATTAAAAAGTCAGTCAAAATGTTTTAATCTGGTTCATGGACCTGATGTTACCTTGATTAGCTGGCTAGATACATCATCAGTTGTCATTTAAGCCAATCCAATCTGAAATTAAAATGTTGTTTTAGAAAAGTACTAAGGATTGTATGCCATTCAACGATAGAAAGCATGGGGCTTACACCTGGGTTGGATAAACGAAGGACAAATAAATACATAAATAGCAAATAGTCCAATATACAATGACAACAATTATCAACCTATGAGTGATTTTTTGAGAAAATGAAAGGCTGGAAAAGTTTAGTTTTAAGGACGTAAGTTAAGGTCGGGTCAACATTTAGTTTTTTAGATCCATTTCAGAGGACGTGCACCCTGGACTGTTGTGTGTATTTGCGCGGCAGAGCTGTGAACAAAAGCAAAGCACTCAGCACATTTCCATTTTGTAGCAGCAGGTTTCCCTGGGTGTTAGGGTACACTGCAGCAGCCCTTGTGTGTGTGGGAGTGTGTTTACCTATTAGCTTATTTGGCTAAAAATAGCTAATGGATCTGTGCATGTGAGACTCTTTTCATTTGGCCTGTGAAATTAGATTTGTTCTCCTGAGTGCTGTGATGTGTGTGTGTTTATGTGGGTGTGTGGGTGTTTGCATGTGCGTATGCATGTCAGATTTGACAACAAAGTGTGTGAGTGTGTGTGTGTGTGTTTACAATGTGTTACTATGAAGACAACATGGAGTGTGGTTTGCATGTACAGGTAATGGACGAAGCAAGTGAAAAAGAGTCTATGATGAAGTGAGGTTTTCCCATTAGAGGCGGCTTCATAAACAAATCCTGAGCATCTCAGACAGGTTTAATGACGTTTAGGTCTGGTGATCTGGGAGGTCATGGGAAGCAATTTGAGTTCATCCAAGTGTTCATTTCATTCTTAAATTTGTTTAGCTGTGCGAATTATCATTTAATGAAAATGGCTCATACATTTCCAAGGTTGGATTACCAACGGGGCAATATTGTCAACTGCCACAGGGCGTCAGAGCCCCACGTGGCCTTGAAAGTTCCCGGTTTTACTGCATCCGATGTTATGTGCAGCATCACTTAAGAAAATGTCTAGTTGGAAGACTTTCATTGTTTTAGTTTTGTAGGATTTTCAGATTTGCACATTCCTAATGTGTTTAATTTAATAACCTCGCTGCAAACCTGGGGTCAGAAAACTGCGCACGTTGCACAAACACTGCAGGTTTATGGGGTCCAACAGCTAAATATTTTGTCCTGAGCCCCCACCCCCCTGCAAGTTAATCTGTCCCATTATTTTCATTGCAAATCCACTGCATTACCTGCCTCGACCTGTTTTTGTTATGAACTTATAACCTTTAAGTAACTCTCTGGTAAGATTTCTGTTTTTTTTCCCGAATTCATTCATCCATGTTGATGAAGTCTGACTTGTCGATCTTTGCTGGCAGCACTTTTGGCAGTTTCTCCGTGGGTTATGTTCCCACTCAAGTTATATGGTTGTAGTGCTCCATTTTAACACTTGAGCAGATTACACAAAGCCATTCGAATTGAACTCAAATGAAATATAGTCAAATTCCCCCAAAAAACAAGCGTGATGCAAATATTGCTCTACTTTAAAACTATCTTTGTTCTGTCCCTGTTTTCGTAGAGGTTGCACTTAAAACCAGATAAGTATGTCATTACTGACTTGAAACGGTTCCAAATATAAACAGCGGCTACATCCGCTATATGAGGCTTTTATAGAAAATTAAAAATGATTGAATCCACAACCCACGTATTAAAACCCTCAAAGCACTTATTAAAGGGTGATTAACCCTGTTACAGCCAACACACACCACTAATTGGTACAGTGGCTACTTTGCTTGTGTAGGTGACTTTGTAATTATGATGATATGATAATGAAAGTTATTTGTTTCATGTATAATGTTAGTTTGTCCATCTCCAATGTTTCGCTGCGTATTGATGGCATGAAAAGAAGATTGTAGTAAAGTGGAATTATCCTTTAACTGGCGTATAAAAGCCAGTTCATCAGATGAACCACATCTTTTCTCTCTGCCCAGGCTTCAGTCCTGTCGCTGGCAGCTTACCTAATAGACACAGTCTCCGTTATCCACCCCCATCCCATCCCAGAGTGGTATGGACCGACCCAACCCACGCTTATCTCCTGTTACGCTCAAAACGAACCGCAGATCCATGTTTCTCATTTTCTCCCTGGTGTCCCATGTGACGCTTGGAGTGTGAAAGATTGAGAGAGGTGGGGGAGGGATAAAAGCACGGGAGGAAGAAAGAAAGAAAAGAGAGAAAGGCTGGAGGCCACACAGGTTGGTGGAGGAGCAGACTGTCCTCTCACTCATTAGTCACAACTCCCTCCTTCACCTTGTCAAAACTCCCACACTCGTCCCTGACCCTTGTCTTCTCGCTCCCCACCAAGGTCATTACTGGTTCCTGTTCTGAATTTAGCTTCAAGCACTGACACGTTCAGACTCAGCTACAGGATCATAATGTTCTGATGTTAACGTTGCCTCACTCCTCTGATCCAAACTGAACATTTACAGCTTCATAGCAGTTAGCAGGTGTTGCAGGGATTTTGTACTGAATTATACTGTGAAGACACCGATCGTGCACAATCTTTACCTGTCAATGTTTCTCTGGTGATATCATTACTTCTGGCATTTCTCTCTTTAGCACATATTGTGCTGAGAGATCAAAGTAAGACAACTGACATTTTAGCAGCATAAAAGCTGCTTTTGTTTTATTTTTAATAAAGATGGAATGAGATGTCATTAAAACACAATTGTGTGTGTGTGTACTCAAGTAAACTGGCTTCCTCAGACATATCCACACATTTAGAAGAAAAAAACAACAGAGGAATTTTTTCCCAAACAATTCAAAACTGCAAAATTTAGCAGATCTTCCACAAAAAGTTATTAAAAAGAAACAATTTCTTTACAGCTACTAAAACATCGTGAGCACTTTTCGATCCTAATCATAGACTATATATAAAGATGGACAAGGCGTCTCCACTTCCTCCCACTATCTGTTTTACTCCCATGTACTTTGTAAAGCATTTTGTAACCTGTTTTGATAAGTGCTATAAAGTAAAAATGTTAGTATATTATATAATTATTAACCCAAAATTTTGCCTAAATATCCGAGATACGAATGTCGCTATTTTGTACATTAAAGGTGCAGTAGCGATCAGGGAATGGGGCACGTAGCGAGGTCCCCCTGACACACACTTGACCAATCGTGAGTCAGTCTCAGCTGTCAATCATGACGTTACACCATGTTTCTATAGCATCAAATAACTGATTCCAAACTTAAAGGAAAACCAGCACTTGAACAAACATCAGTGAGGTAAGAACTAACAAAATTGACAGAAACCGTCTTTGAGATTCACTTTTAAGTTTGGCCCATGTCCCATTCACTAACATGGAGGAGGCAGGGTTAATCACCTACACTGCAGCCAACCACCAGGTAGCTATCAAGACGCTTTGGCCTCACTTTTAGGGAGCTGTCATGTCGTCTATCTTTATGCCTATGATCTTTACACACAACATAGAAAAGGCAAAGGTGTAAAATGGCAGATGGTAAAAATCAATGTAAAGTCTACGTTTTCATCTGAACAGATGATGGGACCAACTAACCAGTGATTAA
Source organism: Hippoglossus hippoglossus (assembly GCF_009819705.1). Taxonomy (NCBI): domain Eukaryota; kingdom Metazoa; phylum Chordata; class Actinopteri; order Pleuronectiformes; family Pleuronectidae; genus Hippoglossus; species Hippoglossus hippoglossus. The sequence continues at coordinate 16,714,619 of NC_047172.1, forward strand.
CCCCTAAACGAGGGAATTCAATAGAGGTGAATTCCCTGGATTTGAAGGGTCATTTACTGCTCTTTAGCTTCTCTGGACATGATGGAAATTGAATCTAAATATAACCTTTCGCATTAGAACTGTATTTTAGCCCGTTTTGCGATCCAGGCTGCAGATCCCACCGAGAGGCTCAGTTTCCAGGGAATCTGACCAGACTGTGACACGCTTCACTGGGGAGCAACCAGAGTGGATGGAGAGCAGAGAATAAGAGACAGAGAAGAGGAGGGGCGAGGCAGGGGGAAGAGGAGTGAGAGAATAATGAGGGAACAGCACGCGGGGGAAGGAAAGACGGGGAAAGGGGAAAGTCAACCAGGAAGCGTCGATGTGGAGGATGTGAGGAGTGCAGCATCAGCGCCCCTGTGCTCATCACTCATTTTTCATTTCATTTGCGGGGGCTGTCGGACAAAGCATGTTTAGCTGTAATATCACATCAGAGGAGGGAAAATGGAGTCTGAGTTAAAAGGGAGAGGGAAAAGAGACGAGGAAGGAAAAACGAAAGGTTAGAACTGCAGACGAATTTCTTCTGGTGACACATACAAATTCGACATTATCTTTAATATAGAACAGTCATTATCAACCTATTAATTACTACTGCATCTCCAAGAATTAACCCGGGAAGTATCGGCTACATGAACAGAGGGACAGGAGGGAAGAGTGTGTGAGCTTCTCCTCTGTATCTTCTCTAGGTCATAGACTTCTCAACCTCGAATACAGAAACACATACACACATTCTCTCTCTCACACACATACACACTGGTGTGACATCTGCTGTGTGTAGGGGCCCTGTCACACTACAGTTCTCTGCTGCCGTCACAGATGTTCACAGCGAGGTCCTCAGTCCATCCCCGCAAACCCCTGGGAGAGTTCAGAGCGGCGGTCCAGAGAGACACGGAGACAGGAAATCTGTTCTTTTCCTATTTAACGGGCTTTCGGATCCTTAGTTAGAAATACACACAAACACTCACACACACACACACACACACACACTGTCCCTCACTCTCTCTTCAGTCCTTGCTACCGAATCATACAGCATGAAGGCAGATGAGGGAGATTAATTCACGATTGTGTTTCATGAAGGTACTGTAGACCTTTTGTGCGAGTGTGTTAGCCTTTCTGTGTGTGTTTGTGTGGGTGTGTGTCAAAGTGTAAAGATTGTGTGGGGTTTGAAAAGGACAAAATGTGTATTGTGTGTGTGTGTGTGTGTGTGTGTGTGTGTGTGTGTGTGTGTGTGTGTGTGTGTGTGTGTGTGTGTGTGTGTGTGTGTGTGTGTGTGTGTGTGTGTGTGAGACAGCCTGGAATCCCTGGTGCCTGCTGGTCATTAATAAACATGATCATGAAAGTTTAATCCCCATCAGCAGGGTGGCAGGGGAACCCTCGTGGGTGATATTGACATAGTCGCACACACACACACACACACACACACACACTCACACACAATCACACACAATCACACACTCGACAGATTGGAGGAGCGGCAGGAGGGAGGGTTGAGAGGCTCACCACGAGGTTAACTACCAACTGTAACTGTGTGTGAGAGCGGGGACAATATTCCTTACATGCAAAGCTTAAAATGAATGTCAATATAAAGGACTGGTCATGTGTCTACAGATAGTTGTTGTGTTGTCTGGCTCTAATGAACCTATTCATCATGAGTTTGCACGAGAAGCACTTATTTGATGTTGAGACAAGGACATGTGTTAGAAATGGGCCTGGGGTGGGATAATTCCAGCAAAGTTCATTCCCCCCTTGTGTGGGAACTTTACCAGAACATCTTGAAACAGAAAGGAATTTGAATTAAGAGTGATTGAATAAATGTTATGAAACAAATTAAATTGAATTAACTTTTAGCAAAATTTGTTTTCTCATTTGTCCCAGGAAAACCAGATTTCTGGGATTCATTGGTTGATTAAGTGACGGATTAAAATAAATTGTAGTTATTCTCTTTAGAAATGCTTAATTTGCTTTTACAGAAATATACCAATCTATTCCGGAAAATTGGATCGGAAACAGATTTTGGAATCACATTTACAGAAAAAGAATTCTACAAATTAGTCTTTATAATCAAAACAAATTCTACATGTCACGTGATATTTACACTAGGTTTCAATACATATTAAGGTTAAGCTAAAGAGTGACCCCCCCCATGCTGGAAGTGCCCTGAGGAGGGTACTTAACCCATGTTATATGGTATTGCCCCAGAGTCGGGGACTTACGGACATCAGTTCATGATTGTATGACAGAGAATTGTTGGTCAGGGACCCATCCACCCTGAAAGACACAATTCCCTCTATTTACACTGAATGGGTCCAAACCATGTTAGGTAGGAGACTGCCTGGTAGGGGGGTGGCATAAAAACGCATCTCCTTTTCCCTGCTGGACAGGATGGAGCGGTTTTATCACTATATTAATAGCCCCCCCTCTATGTATAATGTGTACTCTCTTTAACACACACACACACACACACACACACACACACACACACACACACACACACACACACACACACACACACAATGTTCCTTTGGTCCAATTATGACTCTTTGTCCCCCTTTTCTAGTTTATGTCCTAACCCTCTGTTTGAAGTTGTATAAATATAATAGGTATTTACAGTTTGTTTATATGCCTGTTTATGTTCTCCTTGATTTCTATAAAACGTAAATCTCAAAAAAAGAAATGCTGTATTAAAAAAGTGAGAGAATAAATACAAATATTTATCTTGTATTTATAGACACTGATACTTGTCACTGACATGATGGACGTGTATGGTCCTGTTGGCGTGCATGGGAATTACAGTCTTCAGGATCAAAACCAGGTTAATTTTATAATAAATCTATAATATATATACTATGCCTTCCACCGAAAACTATAACGCTGCAACATGATGACAGTCTTTTTATAACTTTAGTTAAATTATTACTCATGTAAAAGGAACTTTAATTTGACAGTACATTGTTTTGGAAGCTTTTGCCTTGTGTCCAGAATATTTTGTGCTCATTTCCCTGAATGTTTTCTTAATTTGTTGTTCAGTTCATGCTCAACAGAAACAATTTTCATTGGAACTACTTTCTAAAGAGGAACTACACCCGAGTGTGTCCTTTGAAAGTAATTGAGACATTGTTTCTTGGAAATCGATGATGCGTTTTAATTTAATATTGAAGTAATTTATCGATTCTGTAATTCTATTTAACTCAAAGCATGAGAAAATAAAAAGATCCGGACTAGTTCAAATCAATATAATTTTGTTGTTGACCCAAGATTTTGTGTAATATTGGCCTAAAAATATAGCTTTTTTTCACGTCTGTTTTAAACATTTCAACGACTCTATTTGGCTGTTGCGTGATAAACATGGTTAAAAAAAACATCCGCTTTTAAGACGACAACCGCCACTTTGATCACAGCACCTTGATCCTTACAAATCTGTCTGTCTCTTAACCCCCCCCACCCAACCGCACGATTCTGGAGACTCAGGAATTTCCCATCTTCTTTCATTTGACACCGTCTGCTCCCGTCTCTCTCGTGCACACTTCTCCTGCGCGACGCCTCAGAGGGAATCTGCTTCTTACCATCGTAAACAAACACGCAGACAACGAGGAGGAGGCCTTCGGGGCTAATTACCAGCTATAGTGGCTGATGCCTCTGACAAACAGCACAGGGGGAGCGTAAGAGCAGAGTCACATGTGTGGGCAGGCAGACACACACACACACACTAAATCTCTGCAGCCCTTAATGGAAACAATGAGGCTTGTTTTGGCTCTTGATGAACCAGGTGTCACATCTGCAGGAAGAAGCTGAGTCAGCCTTTAATAAGCAGCTTTTATAAGGTCTTCTTTTACAAACGATGACAGACGTGAGAGGAGGCGACACAGACCAGATGAGAACAAAGTGGATGTGAAATGTCTGCAGCGTATTAATAAGGCTTTGTGTTTGAGTGTGTCGAGGCTTCGCCGGACACCCTCCGTAGCTGCAGGTGAACGCGACAACGAGAAGAGGCTGAATGGGGTTTGCATGAGGACACTGGGGGAGAGCAGCGCTGGTGGAGGACCCACAGCAGGAGGCCACGGCCCGCACCAGCCATGTTTCCAGATTTCTCCCCTGCATATCTCCCGTTACACATCACCCTCCCCCTTTATAGACTCCCAGCGTCACCCGGATTACACACAACACTCCCGCCTGACATGAGTCATGACTGGATCCTCTCCGAAAATTTTAAAAGGTGCTCGTTGCTCATCGCCACTTCTCCCTGACAAGTCCTTCATTTTCCCAGACACCTCCCAGTGGCGACCTTTAACCTCCCTCGCTCTGATGACCCTCCACTCCACTTACAATGAGTGTGGACAGTTGAAGACAAGAAGCAGAAGCACTGATAGAGCCCGTCTGCTTTAGGAAAACAGGCCTTTTCGGGTGCAGATAGTCACATGTAAACAGATGATGTATGTTTACTGGTGTTTGTGTTTCGACATGGGGCCACTCACAGGGAAGATTAGGGACTAACAGTGTTAACAAAAGGACATCGGTTGTAGACATCAATCGTGAAACGTCCAATTTGCGTACTCTGCCTCTGTAAACCATGTTTGCACTAATAGGTTTAATTCCAGTCGCATTGTGACACGGCTGACACGCCGCCAATGCACACACAGTTAGTTACGAGTGTGGGTATTCAGTGACGGGCATGGAGAACAGTGATAACAAACACACACCTCCTCGGGATGCAAATACACACCAGCTCGGCAAATACAAGGTTTCTCTCCTCCTGCTCCTGGCGCGGTGAAAAAAAAAACTCTTGCCACCAAATTGTTTGGAGAAGTTTAAATAAAATGTCCATATGAGAGTTGAGGGAGAAAATTGGTGCCTTCAAAAAGCAAAAGTAAAGCAACGCTCACTCTGCAGAGGAGAACAATCACAACACTGTCGAGAAATACTACTTCTAGAACTTCTCTCACAAATCGGTTGTAATAAAAAGTTGTGGTCCAACATTTGTTTGTGGTTAAGTGTTAAAGTTTTGCCAGAGGCTTTCTGTGCTGCGTGTGTTCACACATGTGAGGCATTACTACGAATGAGTCAACATTTTTGTTGAGCAAAGATGCAACAACTATTACGGCATTCAGTAGAGTGCGTAGCCGTGTCAAGGCCCAACAGTCCCCTTAAGTTCTGCACCAAATCTGTCATATTTGTTTGGATGTAGTTCTAAAACTATTGAGGATATACGTAAACTGTTGAATCCACATCACATCAGGTGGTAGTTACTGATTTGTAGGCCTATTTGTTACCGTATAGCAGCTAGAAAAAAAGCCTACTCCCTTATGAGACTTTAAATCCACTAGATCTGGATTTCTATTTGGATTCGCACCAAACTCCACTCATAAATATTAGTCCCCTAAATATGTCAGACATTTTGTTTACTAAGATCCCTTCAATATAGCCTTGGAAATTGGTGAAAAAAAAAGAAAAAAGAATAGGAATGGGTTCTGCCTTGGCCCATGTCCCATCTTTACACCAAGGTTTGTGGAAATCAATTCAGTATTTTTTTTCCAGTAGTTTTTGCGTAATCCTGCTCAACAAACCAACCAACAGACAAACAGACAAGGTTTAAACCTCCTTGGCGGAAATAGTGAACTCGAAATACACATTTGAATTTTAAGCCATGACAAAATCAGTCTCTGGCCTGTGTCCACCACTTCAGTCCAAACGAAAACATCCCTGTAACGATCACAGAATACGGTTCAGAGATTCATGGTCCACAGAGGATGAATCCTAATGACTTTATTGATCCCCAGACTTTTCATGGGGATTTGATGGGTGCTGTATTCACAAAACATAACAAAATATTTGAAAAAGAGAAAATCTGCACCCCCAAAGCTTCCCTTCAGCAGACTTCTGATAAAGAACGGAGTCGCCATCAATACACACAATCATTTTGTACAAATAATATATACAACAGTCGATATCATAAATAAATGGCAAAGAAATCCTTGAATGGGAGCTTTAGGTGTGCTGACGTTCCAATCATCCAATGAAGCAGAAATAAACCCCTTGGCAGGTTCAAGTGCCCTCGAGCAAACAACAAAACACCACCACCGGCTGCTTCTGCTCTAACTCTCTGCACTCTCACCTCCCAGTGGTGCGACGGGACAACCCAGTGACCTTTCTGCCTCTCTGAGCCAGTTTGCAGCGGGGTGCGGCCTGCAGCAGGGGTCGCTGAACTCCTGACAAGGCTAAGCTCCAGGGTGAGGGGGAACTTTAGGGCACCTCAGCTGAGCCTCCAGCAGTCTGCCGGCCCTGGTAACAGACCTACACACACAGTCGTGAGTAATAACTGTGGATGCTGAGTGCGAGTTGAGATAGGGGATTCCTCTCCTGCATAACTAGGTGTGTGAAAAATAGTCTCAGTTGCTCTTTGGTGCTCATGACTAACACAGACACTCTGTCTCTCTGCACTTGGCACAGACTCCAGCGTGTGCATGATATCTGCGTATCTGGCCATGGCTGATTTTGGTCCAGAGGCTTAAGGGGACTAAATCAATAGCTTTATTTAATTAAGAATGCAGCAACCGAGAGGCCTGCAGAAAAAAGGCCAAATCTCACACTGGAAAGAGCTCATTCCATTTATCACACCGCTCCCCTGTATCGATCTGAGTAAAGGTATGGAGAGGGGTATCTGAGGGATGAATTTCAGCGAGGTGGCACCGTGAAGATCCTGCACGGCAGCGATTTTCTCTGCCTTTTTTCTTCCACAGATTCTGTTGTTGTTGGGATTTCATTTCACGTTAGACGTACTTCGACTTGGACCCGGCGGGCTTTTATTTGTCTGTGAGAGTGAAGCACTGGAGGTAAGAGAGGTGAGCACTGCAGATTTTGAGCTGTAGCACGACCAGACACCAATCTGCACAGAGCACATAATGAGGAGCGCTGCAGTACCACACTGACCTCCAATGGTGAGACATGGTACTGACATTACAGCTCCACTGACTTGTCCTTTTATTGTCACCACGAGCACTGCACAGGTTGTGGAAATGAACCACTACTCTCCAGTATAACTAAAACTACTTTAACCTGCTCCTCTCAGAGCCAATTGGGCCTCGACGTTTGACATCTCCAGTTCATATCAGACCGGGAGATTTTATAATTCTCTCACGTCATAGTAAAACCATTTACAAGCTAACTCAGCACTGTCTAATTAGCTTCCTCTTTCAGCAGAGACCCTCTATGATAAAAAACACACATTAGCATTTCAGGATTAACTACCAGTGTATAATTATTCCATGCCTTTACAGTTTAGATGCTCTTATTAGTTGCCCATGCTGAGGTAATCTTTGGCTAAAGGTCAGGCCTGCTTCAGTGCGTTCCCAAGGGCCTGGCATGGGGTGTATATTGAGTATAAGCTGACAATTATGTGCAAATGGTTCAGCACAGGAGCACCGTGAGGTCTGTGGCTACGTTGGCTTTGATGTAAAGCTAGCAGTAAGAGAAAAGCACACAATTATTTGCTAATCTATTCCTTAAACCTGTTTGAAACCAAGATAAAAATGTAGATATTTCACCCTCTTGCATTTCCTGTTTGAAGTTATTATTTATTTTTGTATGGCCTTTACTCTGCCACAGATAAATAACTGAGGTAAGCTGGACCTCTGTAGAGAGAGGATTTATTTTTATTGCTGCCCACGGGAGCCCCAGCCAACTGCTGTGTACATGTTTGTCTGTTACAGGGCAGATAGTGGTTGATTCAAAGTCTCAGCCTGTCAAATCGTTGTGGGAGTGAGTGGGGGGGGGGGGGTTCAGCAGGCGAGCCCTGGACTCGGCCAGCTGCCCGGGCCTCTGGGAGCCAGGTGGGAACTGGAAATTTATGGGCTGAGTCATAGGAGAAGACGCACAAGTGGATTTTTTACGCTCTGATTTATCCCTGACAAAAAAAAAAAAAAAAACACTAGAACACTAGATGCTTAATCCAAATCCGAACCTGTGAGATGTGTATTTGTATTTTTTTGCTTTAATCGGTGTGTTAATGCTTGGATAAGCAGGTTAAGCTCAGGTGTAATTGGGATAAAGGCATTTTGCTGCAGTGCAGCTCCTCTCGCGCTGATTTCTCTGCTAAAAATACAAAGCGCTGAAATGGCATCAACAGACACCATGATGTAGGTGATTGTTTAAATAAATCCCCCAGCTTGTGTTTGCTGGGCCATACGTTAGTAGAGAGAGCTGCTGCATGGGGTGTGCTGAGTGTGCACTTCCTGCAGCTGTGGCAGCCAGGTCTTTGGCACTGCAGGGTGGAGGGTGAGTGTGTGTGTGTTTGGGGGGTGAGGGGCAGGGGATAATGTAGACAGTATCCTCTCCCGCCTCTTCTACATCTCCCTCATCAGTTTACTCCCCCCTTCAGTTCTGTGGCCGCTTTTTATGTTTTCCTCATTTTTAGTAATACTTATAATAACCGTCTCCTGGGAGAAATATGCACTTTTCATTGGATTCAGCAGAAAACTTAGCTCTTTCAGGGTGAGGGCATCTGGTTGTAGTCTCGACACCTTTATTGCTAGGTGTGACATAAATACTTTAGTGGTTTGACAGTGTGGAATTGACCTTTATTCAGAGTCGCAGGTCTCAGGAGGCTTTTTTACCCTAGGATACGGGTATGTTTTGTTGTGCCCTTTATGGTAGCTGGATGTCAATTTTAAGAAGCACCTAAAAGTCAGTCTACAGTCTAAATGTTTACCTTCGCAGAGGAAGTTTTCATTGTCTGTTTGTCTGTCTTTGTTTGTTTAAAAGATATGTCAGTTTTGCATTTGTATTGGACTAGATTCACATGTGCTTTGTTGAAGTACTAGTTATCGCAGTTGAATCCTGCTCGAGTTCGAAGCTGCAGTGTTGACGTCTTTGCCAAACTTCATCCGATCGGCCTGAATTGGTGATTCATGACAATAAGAGCGGTAAAGAAAAATATGATGCACCTTCAACTTTTATTCAACATCACAACTCCTGTAGACATTTGGTCTGAGAGAACAGCAGACTATGGGTTTCTAGTAGTATGTCTCAACAGAAAAAGAACTACAATTATGAAATGAACAAGAGACAAGAAGGTTAAAACATGGCTACAGGCCTGCATGCACAGGAACAATGGGAGTATATATATCGTCCTCCTCTAGGTGAGTGCTGTACAAACTGCCCCGCTACCATTCAAACGGTAGGACAGTCAATTCTGTGCAGAGAGCTCTGTTCACAGAGCTGTCTGAAACTGAGTCGTACGCTGTCTGGTGTACGTCACACAGTAGTGTTGGGGTCGCATCATGAACGACAAAATCCATTCAAAAAAAAGGCACAATCCCATCCTCAACAGTCACCCAGCAAAAGCTTAGGAGGAAACATACAGGCTGATGTAACCCGAAAACTAAAAAAAACTACACGTCCCACGGTTGCATCCAACAAAGTGCTCTGTGGATGGATGGTACAGCAGCAACTTGAGTTGCGAGAACGTCAAATCAACTGCAGTGACAGTACACAATGTGTACCAATCTGTCCTACTTTCCACTGGTCCTGGGTCAGAAAACAGTCCTAAAGCATGTGTTTTAGAACAGACAAAGCATGTTTATTTCAAACTAAAACAATATGCACCTGACATGAGAACATCCCTCTGTTCATTTTCTTTTTCTCCCCCCTGGCATGTCATTTGCGGTTTGTGTTTACGAGATAGTTAGAAACAAATTGCAGACATTTATTCTGGGGATACAACATTTTCATGATTTCATATTAAAAATGTTCATATTTATTTCCCAATTATGGGCAGCTGTACTGGTCTCACTGCACGGAGGCTATTTGTTCTGCTTGGAAACAGAAAGCATTGAAGGACACCACAAAAGCATTCACTGAAAACTTTGCAGCAGCATTTTTAAAATAAGAGGAGACAGAAACAGGGCCAGCAACTGCCACTTTCAAGTGTTGTGTTGAACTGTTTTCAATCCGTTGTTGAACAGCCAGGATGTCTTACTCTCTTCCATAGGAAGGTCAAAGCTTATTTTTCCCCATATACAATTAAAACATTTTGGCAGGCATTTTGATAAAATCCAGTAAAATTTGATAAAATTGTTTAAAATGGGGTGGGGTGGCATTACAACTTAAAAAAAAAACCGGAAATAAAATACAAAGAAAATGTCTATCAATAAAACAGCTAATGAGCCTTCTATTTAAGTACACTGGTATTTGTGAGAGATAAAATCACTTGTTATCAGTCAGTATTCGTCATGTCCCGTGTGGTGGTGGAGGTTTGCTGACATGAGTACAGAGAAGAAGAGACAACTTTACAAAATGATCTTTTACCTACTGAGTGATGATTATGTCCCCTCAGTGTCTGTGACAGTGTCTACCACTGGCTGACTCGCAGCTTCCTCCATGGGCTCACTCTGTTCATTGTCTACGTCCTTAGGAGAGGCAAGCTGCTCCGCTTCACTTTCAGAGTGCACAGACTCAGAGGTGGGCTCTGAAGTGGGCTCAGGAGAGCCCTCGGGTGTGGGGTCAGCCACATCCATATTGTCCATCCCAGGTCCGTTGACCCACTGGGGTTGACTTGAGGAGGCACTATCTTGTGACTCCTCTTCCTCCTCCTCCTCCTCCTCCTCCTCCTCACTCTTCTGTGGGCTTTCCTGCTCCTCCACAGAGTGGGTCGGCTCTTCGGGGGGGCTGACAGCTTGTGTGAAGGCCACAGGTGAGTACTGGGGTGATGCATCAACCAAAGGTAAGGCTTGGTTTGGGCTCTCAGTTTCTGGAGAAGCAGTGGTCTTGGAGGGGGACTGGGCTGTGGTGTGGGATAGTGATTCAGATTCAGATTCTGACAGTGGAGGGGTCTCAGACTGTGGCGGTGACTTGGCCTGAATGGGAGCGTCAGACAAGGGGCTCTGACCTATATTATCATCAGGTGATGGTTCAGGTGATTGGGCTGAGTGTGGCGACTGCGCCTGAGGTGACTCAGACGAAGCTGGTGTTTCTGACTGGCCCTCGGCCGTGTCTGCGTGGCTCTGGGATGGAGGGGGAGTCTTGATCTGAACCTGAGGGAGCGGCTGGTTCAGACCCATGAGGGGGGGTTTGCCCTGAGCTTGAGGCAGGAGTGGAGACTGGAATCGTTGCTGAAGCTGGGGATTTAACTTGAGTGGTGCCAGTAGTTTACCTTGGTTCAAGGTCAGGTTAGGATTAAGAGGTGGAGTTGGAAGCAGAGGTGTAGGAAGAGGAAGGAGCGGTGTCCAGCCCCCACGTTCACGCTCACGTTGATTCTCACGGTCTTTCTCTTTGTCACGCTCTCTCTCCCTCTCCCTGTCCCTGTCGCGTTCTCTCTCTCGGCTGTGGCTGTGGCGGTAACCATTCATCTCCCTCCTGAAATCAAAATCTCTTTCGTCTCTGTCTCTTTGCCTGTCCCACTGGCGTCTTCGGTCATCTAAGTCTTGGTGTAATTCGCTATCAAAAGGCGCTGTAGTGCTACTACTTCGGTTCCAGGCCTGTGGCCCACCAGCAGCACCAGCATTTGCAGGAACCCCAGCCCCTCCTGCTGCCCCAGGACGGCTGTCAAAGCGGTTGGGGAAACTTTGTCCAGGTGTGGGGCGCTCCTCCTGGAAGCCTTTTGGACCACCAGGAGCCTGTGGGGCTCCTCGCATCCCATCTCGTTCATCAAAGTCCCCTCTGGTCTGGTTCCAGCGGTTATCAGGAGTGAAGCCTGCGAGAGCCTGCAGTCGTCCCACTAGGCTGGTTCTGGCGGGCTGAGTCCCCGGGGTCTGGAGCAAAGGAGGTCTGCCTGCTGCTCCGCCTGCTGCTCCACCTCCAAGGGTCTCCCTATGGTCTGGTGGAGGGGTCCTCAGCAGGCCCGTGCTCGGCTTTTCCATAGGGGGGAAGCGATAGTCCTGGTCTTTGCCCTCATCAGCATTAGAGGAAGACTTGTCTTCTGTCTTGGATACATTTTCATTGGCAAGATTTGGGGCCCTGTTGAAGGGGTCCAGCTGAGAGAAAGGAGCCCTGGCACGAGCTTGAGCCTGGAGAGAACTTTCGAGGAGGCCCACGGCTTGCTGGGTGGGGCCGTGCTGCAGGAGGAGTGGGAAGCGGGCTGCCGCCCCAGGCTGGAGGAGGTTAGGTCGCACATCTAGAGGCAACAGGCCGGGCATTCTCTGCCCTGCGAGACCAGACTGATGCAGTGGGTGTGTGAGGGAAGCCGAAGGGTGCATGCCAAGGAGACCCATCCCACTCCGGACTGCATTTTGCATGCCTGGGGGCAAAATACAATGACAAAAATAAGTGTTAAAACATAATTAACCTTTACATCTCCTAATAAAGACTCTACAGTACTCTTCAAGATGTGATCTACTGTCCACCAGAAGAAATATGTCTCTTTCACTTAAAACACAGTAGTGCCTCACCTTGAAGTGTGAGCTCTGCAGCAGCATCTAGTCCCTCTGCAGACTGACCCGTTTTCTCATGGCTGATTTGAGTTTGGACTCCCACTGGATTGAACACACCGGCTCCAGGGAGGGCTGAGGGCATGAAGCTGCCGGGAATGGTGCTGGTCTGAGGGATCATAGCGCCGAACAGAGAATCCTTGACAGCATCTTGGCCTGTGGCCACTGAAGGCTGCAGTAGAGCTGTAGGTGATTAAAGGAGAAACATCAAATTGAATCAAAAAAAGAATAAATTCCAGGCAACTGATGTGAATGGACACTTTGCCAATTTTCAAAAACGATAAGCATGTATTAGTTTTAGGAGGAGTGCGTCATAAATACTTACAAGAAGTAGCTGAGGCCATGCCTGCGGCCTGTGCTGCCTGCATAAAACCTGCACAAAAGAACAGCATGTGTAAGCTTGTAAATTTCTCTGGATCGAATCTTCATATGACATAAGTTTGCGCTATTTACCTGGCGGAGGCTGTGCAGCATTGAAGCCAGCTCTTAAGAAGGGTGGTGGCGGCCCATAGCCAGGGGGGGGTATACCCATGGGGACTGGGAAGCTGGGGGGTACCAAACCCACGGCACTGGGAACCGCCTGGGGAACTGGCAGCTGGATGACATATGTGACACACAAGACACATGAGTTAATAGTGTAATGGCTAATTCATGTGATACAAAAGTAGCTGGCAAAGCTTCCTTTAAGACACGTTGCAACTAGTGCTGCAACAACTTATCGATTATAATAGATTATTAAAATAGTTGGCAACTAATTTAGTCATCGATTAGTCAGGTCTGTTATAATACAAAGCACAGACTGCGGGAACATCTCCTAACCAATCAATCCTGCTCTCTGAAGCAAACATTCCGGCAAAATGCATTATGGAAAATGTAATTTGTTTTTCAACCCAATTAGTCTTATTTTAAAGTGCATTTCGGAGGGGAGCGATATAGAAGCAGATAACTGCAGTGTTTCATGGATCAAAACGAAATTGAAGATTCAGACCCAGACGTTATTCCTGCTGGCAAAGGCTCAGTCGATAAGTATTCAAGGAGGAGGAAGAAAGGGGGATCTTGCTGGGAGTTTGCTGGCTTTACTGGTTTTTCAAAAATGTTCATGAACTTTCAGGAAAAGGCAACGATTTACAATCAAAGTGAAATGTTTAAGCTATCAAATGTTTTTATCATGTTTCTATCTGCTTGAGAAATTTAAAAGTCCAGAGTGTGAAATTTAGGTGAAAGGGATCTATTGGCAGAAATTGAATATAAAATAATCCTAGTGATGTTTTCACTAGTGTTTCATCGGAATTCTCTATCCTAGAATGGGCCCCTTTATATTTACATGGGGAGCGGGTCCTCTCTACGGAGGCCGCCTTGTTTTTTACAGTCGTCCAAACTGGACAAACTAAACACCTTTTTTTATGACAACTGAAGGCTGCCATAGGTTCTCTTATACTTTGGCAATACTGTCAGCTCTTCAGAAAACCCTCAGGTTTTCGGTGGTTAGGTTTTAGAGTGCCTTTTTATTTGGGACCTTAGGTATCAATGGGTTTGAGTCCTGTGTCTCTGTTTACCAGATCAAGATAGTCTTAGTCTTTCTATGAAAAAAAGATGCATTCTGACACATAAATCTCATGAGAAAAACACATTAAAAAGGATGAAGTTGGATTAAAATCTATATGAAACTCAAATTTAACTCCATTTAAAAGATATTATCATAATGAAGTTTGCATGAATCAAAACAGTGCGTCTGTCCTTGTACTCTTTACATTTTTCCCACAGATTAAAACGGACGCTCTTCAGTACCTGTACAGGCATCATGGTAACCTGCTGGTTGTATGCCTCAGTCTGAGAGTTCGATACAGCCGTCGTCTCAGCGATCACTTGCTGACTCGTAACTTCCTTCACTGGCTCAGCATTCTTGGCTGTTTCCCACTCTGCAGAAACAGACAAATCATTGAAAACACATTTTTAGATGAGGGACTTTAACTCTACTTTACACACTAAATCTTTGTCTTCATCTTCTTATCAAGGTGGGGGGTTCCCAATGGAATTACTTAAAGGATTTTGTGTATTACCATAACAAAACAAGCCGAGGGAAATGGGTAGAAAACAAATCCAGTTATGTGATCAAATGCCAAGAACTGTGTACAAAACCTGCCTGTCCTATTTACATTTAAACAATCATTGCTACAGAGTCAACAGACCTAGTGTTTGTGTATTTGTTCAAAGGAAGTTATTGTGTATAAATGTTTCTTTTCACCATCATTGACGGTCTCCTGGTCAATGATTCCTCCTTCAGCAAAGTCGTCTAGATCATCCAGCTTCACCTTCTCCCAGGGTATGTAGGTGACACCCAGATCCACGTCCCAAAACTGCTTGTACTCCTGCTTTACCCCTTTGTTCAGAGCCCACGCAATCTGGATCAGACACACATGAAGGTCAGGAGACAGCCTTTTTAATTTCTGGGAGCATACAAGAATCCATGTGCCTGGAAAGCTTAAACTGTCTCTGAGGATACAGCATTAAAAGGTCAATGGAAAATTACATTAGAGGAAACCATGAGGAGAAGGAGAATATAATAAATTAAATTCTAAAGGTAATGTGCACCTTGATGACCTTGGAGCCGATCTTAAAGGAGCCGGTGCTGAGCTTCTGGCGGGCGCGGAATGCGTCCTGTCTGTGGACCATACAGATGTAGGCACAGCCTCTGGGAGGGATCATCTGCAAAGACACACAGATTACATTACATAGGAGAAGGGAACGTCATGACCATGAAACAAGGAATGACTAGGACTGTGTGATTAATGAGAAATGCGTATATGAGAAAGGGAGTCGGATAGAGTATGACTAAAGTAGAAAGACATGAAAACTATGGAGGACGGTGGTAGAAAAACGACAGCAGCTTAAGGTCACAATGTGGTGATGAAAAACTGTGGCTCGTTTACCAGTTTTCATGTTAAGATTCTGGCGATAAAAGGGCTGGCTGACATGCTGTAACTAAATTAGAGGCTCAGCAGAAGGAGAAGTCTACTTACATTTATAGACTCAATCTGGCCAAATTCTTCAAACAGATTGGTGAGGTCTTGCTGAGTGGCCTTTTTGTCCACCTGGCCCACCCACAGAGTTGTGCTGCAAACTAGGCAAGAAAATGAAAAAATATTACTTGTAATAAAACCCACTGGCAGGAAGCAAAAAATCTAAATCAACCAAGACTTCCATTTACCACTTAGTGTCTTGGATCTTATGGGAGGCAGTCCTTTCTTCTGCCGCTCCTTCTCTCGCTCGCGGGCGCGTCTCTCGCTCGAGTAAGACCGTGATGACTTCCTCTTGCGATCTCTGGAGCGTGAGCGTGACCGCTTGCGGTGCTTACGTTTCCGTGAGCCAGAGCGGGACCTAGATCGCCTCCTCTTGGGAGACCTACAGAGGGGACACCAACTGTTATACTTCCCAGACTGTGACTGTTTTGACACGATCATTGTAAAACCAGAGGTGAGCTATTTATGAGCAACACCCATTTTCCCAGTTCATGTTATTTAACATTCGTCGAGTTAAAAAAATGCGACACTGTGAGCTACTGGCTAGTGTTTGTAATTAAAGGACTAAAGCAAGCTCATATTGCAAGCTTGTATGAGTGTAATCCCTGCCCAAACTCACTTCTTTATTCAAAAATACAGTCAGGCACATTCTTTCAAGTTAACAACACACAGCACTTCACAAAATCTTGGTGCCAACATCTGTTCCTGATAAAAAACATTATTAATAAAAACACTTAATGTATCTATTGAGTGGGTGCACAGAGAAAACACAGGTAAGTGAGTGTGTCTTCTGAGGTAAGAAGCAAAAGAAGCCAAGTCTCAGTATCAACCCAGCTCTTAACAGTTATCATGTAACAATACTGACTCATCTGACCTTCAGGGCAACACAATCAGTTCTGTTCTATCAAGACTAAAGGATCTCTGCTTCTTTCTCGATTAATATTCCAGGCACATTGAGTAAATTCAACTACAAAATGAGATTTCTGAAATAAGTGGGCCTGACCTAGAGCGTGACCTTGAGCGTGTTCTGGAGCGTGTGCTAACAGCCTTCTTCTCCTCCGCCTCAAAGCTCTCCTCCTCCATTCCATCTGGGCCCTCGTCCAGGTCCATGTCCATGTCCTTAAAAGAAAAATAATATTTCAGCACCTCTCTACACAACAATGCAAAGTAACAGAAAGCAGTAATTATCAGATCAGGGCAAATAGCTAAATAAACACTGCTTTGTGAGGTCCTCGTGCTACACTCACCTGCTGTTGGTTGTCTATGGAGTCGTCCATCTTGTTGTCGGAATCAGGAAGCTGTGGCTGGCTGATGCTTTGAGCAGTCGCAGCAGAGTTCTCCTGCCCAAATATTGAATCCTGCCCTTCTATGCTCATGGCCTAGAAGAAGAACAAGTGCAGGATATGTATTAGTATCTAAACGGGTGAGTCTCTGTACATTAACTGAAAACTTGGTTTGACAATGATAACAACCCGATCCATTTTGTTAACTTGTTTGTGTGGAGCATATGGGTCGTAGCCCTTAGGAGTCCTGGGCTATTTTGGTCTTTATATACACCAAATAAAAATGTTTACCTTTTCAATGTTTGGTATCTTTTTTCTGCACAACATTGCCCATATGTCCAGAAAATGAATGTTTCACTTTGAAACACATTGGACCCCACGACACAAAAGACCCATCACATGGCTTAAACACGGCGGTGTTATTGTTGACTCTGGAGGGTTAGAATTAGAACTTGTAGGGAATCTGCCATTGGAGTAGGTGTGCACAGATACTCAAACTGGGTAATCAGTCTTTCTAAATGTTTGCTTTTCATGCCAATATTATCGCCAAGTCACCTTTAATGTCAAATACAGCATCATTTGTATGCGAGCACCCACACACTAGAGGTGGAGACATTTCTCGATGCTTGCATTGCGATGCGGACGTGGACACAACAGAATCGATTTATGTTTTCCGCTACGTTAATTTATTTAGCGATGTCCCGCCGCTGCATAATAATAATAACCATCCAAGTGTTAATAGATCAATATGAAAGAAAAAATATTGTAAGACTATTTTTCAGCATATTGCCCAGGCCAACTACACAGAATGATGAACTTTGAGAAACTAGGGTTGAAAACAAAAGCAGTACGCAGGGTGAGTGTGTGTCTTTGAGATCTACCTTCTGCTGGTGCTCCATAAGCTGCTTTTGAAACTGCTCCAGGTTCTGTTGTTGCAGTTGCTCCGCCAACTGGTGGAAGAGGGAGCTGTTGATCGGCTCGGACACCATAGGTCTGGAAGTGTTCAACAGCTCGATTAGATATAAAAACTTGGCAGATGTAGTTGAAACAGTGCAGGGGCACGAATCTGATGTTAGTTTTAATGCAAGACAAAAAAAATAGTCATGATAAAACACACTGAACTCACAGTTGAGATGATGAGGAGTCCTTTTTAGATTCCTCGCCACGTTCAGAATCATTCCCAAAGTCAAATGGACCCAAAAGTTTCTGCAGCGAAGAAAAAACATAATTACATGAGGCTTTAGATGTTGTAAGATATAAGAAATCATCAGCGGTTGACTCCAGCCTTACTTTATTAAAGGAGGAGACCCTCTGCTCCAGGGGGTTGAGGCTGTTGGCAGTAGCCGCCGCAGTGAGTTGTGCAGTCAGAGCTTGCAACTGCACCACTAGGCCGGCATCCAAGGCCTGCAGCAGGGATGGCTGGGGTTTCTGTTGCTGCATCTGCAGACTCTGTACCAACTGCTGCAGCTACAAGTGATAATACAGAGTGTTACAGTGTGAAATATTTGACCACTAACTAGGCAACTCAGAAGCTTAAGGATGAAGTGTGAGACAAAGATCTTATTTTGCCTTAATCAAAACCCTTAACTTAAGTAGTTTAATTACAAAGACACTGAGTGGACATGCACACTAACCTGTTGTCCCTGGGGACTCTGTAGGATCTGTGCCACAGCAGCCACAGTGTCTGTGTTGTTAATCTGAGAGGCCCAGTCTGGCAGACCCTGGACTAAGTTGGCTGGGGTTGCTGGGGTAGCTGGGGTGCCTGGATGCACAGAGACACAGATGTTGTATTTTAAAGCATGATGTCAAACGAACGATCTGACCACAGCATCCGAGGGCATGTGTGCTCTGACTGACCAGGTGTAGCGTTATTGACCGCGGCAGCGCTGCTTGACATGACAGGGGTGACACTCGGCGGAGCAATCCCTGCTGCCATGTCCAATAGAGGCTGGATGATGTCACTCTTGAAGACAGCATTCTTTTGCCAAAGGTTGAGCACTCGCACAATTTTACTCTGGAAACAACAACACAGACGACAAATTAAAACAGTGAAATGTGAAAAAAGTCGACAAGGACAAAGACACCCTGAGGGAAGGACAAAGACAAACTTAAACACATTAGATAAATAAGTGATGTAAATGTGGTAAATATACGCAACCACTGTAGTAAAAATGCAATGAAATGAATCCATAGCCAAACCCTGATCTACTCATCAAATCACCTATTCCTGTACAAGTGATGCATGCTATATATATCAAATGTTTAATATCGACTCATTAAACCATGACAAGCCACAAAAATGAAAAGCCACAGAGAGGAACACAGAAGCAATTAAATCTGCCTGACCTTATCATCTGAAGGGCAGCGGTAGAGGTGCTGGAACGTAGGGATGATATTCTTGCTGAAGCGTGGGGCAAAAACATCCTTCTCCGTGCCAAACTGGTGTCGTGACTGCCTGACAATGGAGTCGATGACGTACAGCCCCGGAACCTTGTATTCCGGTTTGCACTGTGATACAGAAAACACACAGCAGGTGTTAGGGTATTATAAAAACTGTGAATTAATCTATGATTTTACTGTCTGGTACATTTTATGCAATACTTAATGTAACTACTATTCCATTTCACGCAACCCTGATTAGAAAATACTGACATTAAAAAAACATTAATACAGAATAAAATTAAATAAATTTGCCTCATCATCACACTTATTGACAAATGTAAGAGCAAATGTCCATAAAATCATTTGCAATATTTATGGTTTAGCTCGTAAGATTTAAGGGCACTTGGGATTTTTGTTAGTTTTTCCCAGATTTAAAATATAACTCACCTTTTGTACGAACTTTTCTACACTCTGGACAACGTGTTTGTAGAACTGAAAGAGAAGCAGAGGAAACGTAAACATTTTTAAATCACTTGAATTGCAATATCTCTGGGAAAAATCCAAACTTACGCCAATATTATAGGTAACGTTTAAAAAGCAGCAGCACAAAAGAAATGGGAGAGATGAAACATGACTGAGCTGTGTTCTGAATTTTCTTCTTAACCTCTCCTTTTTTGTTCGAACATTTCTCCACCATATATTCTCTACAACCCCTCAAAACACCCCCACCATGCACTGACAGTGAAGACCGAGGGAGTAGTGATGAAACTTGAGTTGTCTGCTGGCTGCTCGGTTTATGAAACAATGTGCAAGAAAGTGAAAACTGCAGTAATATCTATTTATTTTCCCAATTCTTCGTTCCTCGTTAGAGTGCCGCTGAAAGGACTTATCAGTTATGACTGACTGTCGTTAAAGGTGGAGGTAAATTGTCATTGTGTAGGGTGAAACTGAGAAAAGGGTCGAGAGTCCATACTATTCAGTGGTAATTTAAAAAAACTAACAAATTCACTAATATCTAGGTAGGCAAGACACGCAAACTAACACAAATAAATGTTTTATTCTGATGCACTTCAAGCGTGCAAGCTGTGTGCTTTAAGATAAACGGAGAGATAAAAGGTATCTCAATTCAGTAAAACGTCACTAAAGACCAGACCACCCGTCACAAATGATCACTTTCCATCTGTTGTTCAGGATAGAGCCTGGCTAGAATCGCCGGTCCATTTGGTCCGTAGTTGTAAAGGACTGTTACGAAATAAAAGGCAACCTGCCAGCAGAGGGGCGAGTAGACAGCTATTACATGACAGCTGTCGTTTTGGGAAGTTCCAGTGCAACTGATGCAACTGGCACTAAGCATTTATTATATATGACTGTTTGGGTAGCTCATCTATAATACACCAACCAAAAGAGTAGAAAAGCATAATAACCTACTTAAAATGTGGTATACTGTTGTGAGAAGAAAAAAAGGGTAGTTTAAGTTGAATACCACAAAAATAGAAAATTATTATTGAGCTGTTTTCAACGACCTGGAGGATGAAAACCTCTGATTTAATCTATAAACTTGTGCAGACTCAAGAGTGTACAGTTCTTTAAATGTATTAGAACCATTACCACAGTATATCAAGGAAGGATATTAGACATGTATGTATTATGTATGACTTAAGAATGATTTGTTTGACTACTAAATAAAAAATTGCACTGCTGCCTCTATTTACAAACTACACACAAAAGGAAAACCAGCCAAAGTCTGTAAAAGACTTGTTATATATCACGTAATGTAAATTCCTACCATGTACAGTGGATACCAATAAATCCAGTCCAGTGACCTCGCCATCACTGGCTGTCTACACAAGATCAACAGCACAACTACTTTTTGTAAGATTGATTGAAACCATTGCTCACCGATGGAGAGATGAGGCTAAAGTTTTCCACAGCACCAACTTGATTGCTGTATACAGTCTGTGCCCCTGCTACTAATATTTTATCGTTATGCAAATGACAATGACAAGTTACAACACTAACATTAACTCTGTGCACAGTCCATCAGTGAGCGACGCTTAGACCGCTGAAGATAGACACATTATTGGACTTGCTGAAGCCATAAATCTGCCATGTGGGATCATAAACTATGTATGGTGATGTACCACAGTACTGAAATTCATGCCTCAATGGTGGATGACAAATGTCTCGACTCTGGCACTGAAACCGAAAGGCTTACACATTTACACTCTTAATGTTACAGGGGGAAAAAATACTTTTCCTCAAGGACTTTGAACACAATGGCTGCAGCATATAAATCTGGATTCAAGCAAATACAAAAATGTATCTTTAGTGCACAAAGTTTATACTGACCAGTAAAGTGGGTCAACATTTATATATATGTTCAATTTCTTCCTTCATCCAGTAGATGGAGTCAAAGTACAAGCAACTGACTGGATATGGTTTATGATTCTTTAGATCAGGTAGCAAATAGAGGAATGTGGTCACTTCAGAGAAATAAACTGCAGGCACAGTCAAAACTAAATCATAGGGTTCGAATATAAGGCAGTGAGTTCACTTTAAGTGGTAAAGCAGCGTGATTCAGCTACAAATGTAAACTGTTCGCATTTTTTTTACTAACACTGCATAGATATTACATGAGTAAGATTAAACGATGCCATGTTACTGGTATTTTGAGAATGTTTATCCTTGTGTAACTATGCATACTCAAGGATAACCTTGGCAAAGGTTTCAGGAAAACAAAACACTGGTGACATTAATAAAATTAAACATTAACTCTGATGTTTATAAAGATAATTTAGCCACTTAGTTAGCTATTACCTCCATCCGACAATTATTTTGTACTGTATTAGCTTTCAATTAGAAAAAACAAACATATCCCCAAGCAAACTGAAAAACATCAAAAGGGAACACTTCACTACAGGATAAACATGTTTGTGAAGCTGCATGAAAAACATTCCTGATTGTTTTCAAAGCTCTGCTCCAGAAATTAAATGGTTACAGACGGACCAACAGACAGTGATCACTACATACTGAGCATTACATGCCAGGGGATAACACAGCCTAGGTAAAACGAAAACATCTCACTTGTTATGCCATTTGACACGGTGTACAAAAAGGCATCCAGTGATTCAAAATTTAAAATATGAAATGTATTTGTGTCAAAACAACATTAGCCAGTTATCATTGACAAGAGTCAGCAGCAGCACTCCTAAAGCCTGAAATGCTGTCAGTCACATAAAAGATCTAAGGCTCGGACCAAATACCTAAGAGACGACAGATGTCTTCTGTATGAGTACGAGTATGTATGAGTGGTCCCCAGCAAGCTAATTAACACATCATATTCAAAACAAACTGTATTTACAGGAAAAAACCTCATAGCTTGATAATGGGGATTTTACAATGTTGTGACATGTGTCCTAATTAAAAAGAGTATATCACAGGCTTAAGTTGATTTGAAAAGCCAACCCAGTCTAATCTGGGGATGAGGGACAGAGACTTAACCTAATGCATGTTTTTGAACAAGCTCCTGGTGGTAAAAATGACCACAGAAAAAAAGGTTAGTCTTGTTGCTATTCGCTGAGGAAAAATTTCAGAAATTAAAGCACAGCTGAGGAGACTCTGAATTTACCAGGCAATGGCTTTAACATCTCTTTACTATGATACCAAGTATTAATTATGGGTTAGGGACAGGTGCCGAACCCTGGTAATAAACACTGCCCAGTTCTAAACTACAAAGACAATATTATTGATAAGCTGTTGACGTTATTGTGGTCCTGCTCTGTTATTAATCAAATTGCTATACAACTGTTATCAGGCCAATTTTCTCTCATTAACTCCATTTCTGATTTAGACGTTTGGATATGATAATATAATATATATATATAATAATATTGCTGTTCTATATCAAGAAGAAAAATGTTCCTTCTCTGAGATTGTGTGCGCTGCAGTTCAGTGTAGCACACACCTGTTATATACAATGGCAGACAGAACTTAACTTGTCAAACTTCACTAAAGTCGATTTCAACATTTTTCATTGCCACATCTGCCACAAGACTTTCACGAGTAAGGTCAGAGACACAAGCAAGTCTGTAACATACAAGTTGAGAAATGCACGGTTGTCAACTGCCCAGCTCCTACTTTATCTGATGTTGCCCAGAATATCTTAGCTAGCAGACATGACCTCACACAGAGCTAACAGAATTATCAAACGTGGGTTAATGATTAACGAGGGTTAAATGAGTTAAAACTAGCCAGCTGATTGATATGGGTGCATTCATATTTATAATTTTTCTAATGGTCAGAATAATCTAAACCGTCATTGTGGAATTATTTTTTTTTGTTTCAAATCACACAGGAGGTGGATGTAGTGTTTAGCTGTGGCAGCACACTACCACAGAGAAAAAGTAGTGTCAAAAAGAAGGTCCTGTATTCAACTTTGACTTTAAGGTGTGTCTGTGTGTATATTGCTCTTAAAACAAATTTGTACAGTTTGAGCATTGAAATCAATTAGCGGTCTCAATAGATTAAATAAGAATTAATGATAATCGTATCTCTAAGAAAGACATAAAGATCACAACACAGTTTAGATAATGCATCACCTGGGTAAGGTGCACACTGTTTAAACCAAAGAAATGCAAATTAAGCTGCTGTGTCTGTATTTATAGGCATCCAACTGGCTGAAGGTGAGAATATATATATATATATATATATATATATATATATATATGTATGTATGTATGTGGAGAAGCCGACATATATGTATGTGGAGAAGCCGACATTGGATTATCGCTGGATGCCAAATTAGTAAATGCCCGTGAATCATCAAATATTTGAAACCGTTTTAGAAGAGAAAATATGTAAACTAATATGATATTGGTTTTTTTAACGTATATTTGGTAAATATCAAGCCATAAATAAACAATTGATACAGAGACACCAAGTTAAAACTAGGAAAATATTACATTTCATGGGGACATTAAGTGTATGTATACACACCAAGTAACAGAATTGATAAGAAAATGAGAAAAGCAGTGAATTCTGTGGAAGAAACGATAGGAGCTTGTTTTTTAAAGATAAAAGATTCACTGGCTTTATTTAGCGAAACAAAAAAATATTGTTAATATTTTTAGGAAATCTGCAGAACTTTCTCTCATGGAACAGGATCATACCAATATTTTTTTTATTTGATGATAAATGTCTATTACGTGTTCATATAAATATGGTTATACCGAAAGAATAGGAAATAAAAACATTGAGATGGACTGAAAATAATTCTGAAAAGATTTTCAGCATGCTGAGTTTAAATCAAAAAACCAAACATGAGATTCTCCAGCCTTAAATATTCAACAAGTTCAGCTCCAAGGAAAAAAAACTAAAACAAGGCCTAATACACTTGCTGCTGCAGTGTGGACCTCTCTCTTAGCAACTGATCACGCATAATGCAGAGACTGAGAAACCCGTTGCTAACTTAAGCTTGTATTTAGGTGCATTAAAAAGAAAAAAGACAATAGTCCAGATACTGGTGGGACCCCTCTTCACCAATAAAAGTGGGATTCTCCCTAATCTTAAACTTTTACTCATTTGTTAGGATATTATTTAATGTGAAACCAAAAAAAAGGGCACCGCTTGAGTTTTTAAAATGACATTGGATTTGAAAGCCCTTCAACATAAGTTGGTCAGTCAATTCGTAAATCCTTTGAAACCAACATATAAACATATTTTAAGATGCACTGATATTGGTTTCATTACACTAAATAGAAAGTTAGTTTCATTCACTTAGCACCGAGGGCCAGGTGGTGAAAGTGCATTCACACAGAACTAAGTACTTCCAGCCTCAGTTAAGTCAGTAGTGGTTCTAGTTTCACAAGTTAGCATTGATGGACTTGTTCATGTTCACTATGTTGTGATAATGTAAGGGCTTTTTCTCCATGCTAAACCCCTCTGTTGGCGTGAACTGGAAATCTAACAAACCACAAAAAAGCATAAATGCTACAGCATGGTTTGCAAAATAAGTACAACATAGTGTGTGTAATGTTGTTTTTGTTTTCAAGCAGAAACAGAATGGGTACGATTGAAAGCATGATGTACGAGAGTATCTAAGCAAGTAGGCTCACAAAGCGTGTTACATCGTTTACCTCATGTGACGACGCTGTCTCCTCTCAGGAGTAAACGTTCGAAAAATGGTGGACACACTTCGCACCGCTAAGACACAGCAGAGACAAGTCGCCAGAAGCGTGACAACAATTTACATCTAAGCCATCAGAGACCGTTAGCTGCAAACTGCGTACAGCTGATTTCACATGGAAGAGCATCACTGTATGAACCTGAAGAGAAATACATGTCTCTTGGTTTACTGGAGGAACGTAAACAACAACAAGGTTCAAAACTGCAGGGATAATGGCAATGATGGCTTTAATGTAAAGTGTTCTCACGCTTTTGATGACTTGTTTTGTGCATTATATCAGACCCGAGTAATCGCTTAGTGAAATAGATGCCAACTATTTTTTATAATCAATTAAATTGATAAGTTGTTGCAGCCCTAGTTTTGAGGTGTAAAAGTAACATGTTCACACACTTTTAAAGACTGTCACTTCCGACTAAATGAGAGAGAGAGGAGATGGTCAAGAGACCTATAGGCTAAATGAAGAGAGGGAGCGCTGAAAACGAACACCAAGCAGTGTAACAAAAACACAAGACACTTTAAAGTACTGTATTTTCTGATAACTTTACAATATCTACGACTTCCTTTTGACTTTTACTGATATATACAACATCATTCCGTTTGAACTACTCGAAACTTTTCAACATCTGTAGTTACATAGTAAGATTCAAACTACTATTGTTATTCATGTGTGTTTGATTGCTCATTATAGATATGTATTATATTATTATATTTAATTGCAGTTCAAGGTATCTTTAATTCGCCTCAATTTAAGATACCTTAAATTAAGTTTGAACTTGGTGTTGTAGATATCATGAACTTGAATTGAATAGTCAGAATTAAATAGTAGATATCTTAATCTGGAATTATCATATTAAAGCTGCAGATGTCTGTAATACATATAAAAACATAATGTACAAGAAGATGAAGTTGCTTTTAGAATAAACTGCTGGAAAGGGTCAAATTTAGCTTTTGTCTATTTATCCAATTAATAATTGAGCTAAAAAATAATCAACGGATGAATCGATTATCAAAATAATCGTTAGTTGCAGCCCTATATCAAACACTTAACTGACCATCACTGTCCTTCACTCACTGCCAAGCAGCACGATCCTTCCTCCACCTCATCATTCTCACTGTACATCAAGAAAACAACATTTCTCTCATGAACGATCTCTCACATTTTGGAGAGCATAAGAGGCAAATTGTTAATGGACTTTACAGGTGTAGTTGATAACATTAAAAAAACGGCAATTCTGTCCGATCTGGCACTTAATATTCCAAAACTGACATCACTCGTCGTTTACACGGATATGGAAAAACAATATCCAACTAAAGCGGTTTTCAGACATGATCTCCAGCTAAACTCCAGAGAATTGGCTACGGAGTTACCCAGAGTCTGCCTTTCACAAACGCACAACACTGTGGGAGGTTCTCTGCACCGACAAGTTCACAACAGCAACAAATCCTCTGCTTTATTCAGGCGAGAAGTGGAGCAGCCAGGTGCAGCAGACAGAGGCAGGAAGTGACATTGACTCCACTACGTAGATCATGTGATTTTGTTTACAGCACCCCGACACAATCGTCAACTCCTATCACCACAAACTCTCTTGACATCTTTGTCTATGTCTTCTACATGTATGACAGCGCTTTGTCACCCGGAGATAGTGAAAGATTTGTTTTCCCTTCGTATTTTTATTTTTGCGTCTGTCGCGTGTTAGAAGCATCATCAACCACCCCCACTCGCTCATGGTGAATCCAGCGAGGATCCTCTGCTGTGTTCACACATCGACTTCTCCTGGATTTCTACGAACTTTATACTAGGAGGTCAGGTGGATAAAGTCCTTAGTAAGGCAGGAGCTTTTCACTCTGACGTTTGCGTTCAGTGCATGTCTGAAAGCAGGTTAAGATTCCTGTTGAAATACAGCCGTGCATTAGCGCACTGCCCCTCCAACGGCTAAGTCCTTTCCAACTTAACCATTATTTTTATTATTGGTAGTCGAGTTGTTAAATTATTAAAACACCCCCTCTTTCATCAATTCAATCACTTAATTTAAATGGTCGGCATAGTGTTATTATGCATCCACATAAAGCTGTTAATATCATAGTCCTTCATCTGATGAAATACTAGTGCACTTCTCCTTCTGTTTGGGCATGTAGCTCTAGGCCAGCCATTCAAACTCTGTCTAATACGGTTGAGGACAAAACAAGCAAGAGACTATGTTGCAAACTGCAGTTCAGCCATTGAGATTAATATTGTGAATATGCAGTACATATTCAACATGTCTTAATCGGAGAATGCCTTAATTGGCATTCACTGAAAGTGGTTTACTCTTAAAAGATGACTAATACTCAAAGATCCTGCAACTGCATTTTATAAAGAACACCATAAAAATTATATCCATACTGAATATGCTGTATTAAATCCTAAATTTGTCAAGTTAATAGTGGAATATCAGTTTTAATGTAAACGCATTGACTGACACAGCTCACTGGAACTGAGGCCTTGTTTCTGACTTTAGTTATGCCCATGCTTTGCCTGCTATAATAAGTTGAAATGTCCGTTGTGTAAAAGGTCTAGAAATTAATGTGTCTGGCCTCACTAACAGGAGAGTCTGTTAGTCTTACATGGTCCTAAGGCAATAACCGTCAAATCAGCTAAAATAAGTGAGAACGTGTGGGGAGGGACATCCTTTGACTTCCTATCATGGACTGATGTTTACTTTGAGCTTTCCTCAGTGAGAGGACTTGCCTGTCTACCCATGGAGGGAACCAAGAATTCCTTATATCAATAATTGCTCTTTGAATATATAATCATTATGAGTCACAAGGTTTTTAATTTTAAGCCAGCAAATTGCATAACACAGATGAGAGAGATGCACCTCATCACTGCTGTTAGCTCAATTGATAACACTACTGTAGAATGTGGCAGGCCCATCAGAATGTCCTTCATGAATCAGAGATCAAAGACTAGTCACAGACATCACATGTCGACTAGCGAATGACTGTTACCAAATTTATCACACATCAGAACAAAGGAAAGCTTTGCTCCAAAATCTCAAAATATACTTAGAGGAAAAAAGAGGAAATAAAGGTCTAATACAATCCTTGCTCTTTCTTCAGTTGAGCTCTGTTAAGTCTCTGAACATATTTGTTTATTCTAAATTGTACTAAGTTCCCTGCCCAGAGTAGGGGTGTGCGATACGATGATATTAGATCATGAATGATTAAACTGTCTCTACGATCTGCAGTTACAGAGAGATCTTTAGATCGCCTCTGACATCATCCTAATACGCACGTATGCTTGATTCATCCACTCATCAACCACCCAAAGGAATTTTTTGAAAATTACACTCCACCTCTACTGGTGATAATATGGTAACCTATTACACTTGCGCTCGGGCCACACTGCCTGCGTGCCTGCACTGGAGCTGCTTCATGAGATTTCTGGTCTATGATCACAGTATTTCTTCCAATAAAAGCACGGCCATATACGCAAATAAATGCCCAGGACCACTCCAATTCTTTCAACGTACTAAAAAAACCTAAGAAAAAAAAAAATCACACATGCTATATTAAAGGGAACGGGCAGATCTGACACGCTCTGTATGGATGCTGCAAGTTTGCTCTTTATCCCAATAAAATATGAACACAATGTAGATTTACTAAATAGACACGGATATCCTGCAAATATCAGCTTCTATTGAAGAAAATTATCACTTGTCCCACCTCGACGGCATAATGCAAACAAAAGTCGGGAGGCAACTACAACACACCGACCCAAACAATACAAATACAAACAAAATGATTCCCCCAAAACCCCAAGTTCATATAATGTCCTCAGTTCAATAACTTATATTGACTGTTTAACATTTTCCCATAATGTAAAAGTCCAGAAACAAAAGTTGTATGCAGGCGTGCGTGCGGAAACACTGCAGACAGAAAGAAATACAAGAATATTCCACACAATCTCACCACCACCAACTGCCCAGAAGAAGAGTCCTGGTCTGAAAAACTTGACCAATAACAGCCTTTACTGTAACAGGGTGCCCCCCCCCCCCCCTTGGCAGCACCACTGCCTTCAGGTGCATTTCTCTGCACTTGTCAACAAGCGATTCTGCTCTTTTCTACTGAGTCACACTTGGAGCTGATCTTCACAGTAACCTTGTGAATTAATATTTATGTTTTTCCTGGATAAGCGGAGCTTCTTCTGAAATTGACCATTTATAACCTGTAACCGACTTAACTTTGCTCATGTTGGTTAATTTGGTTAATATTTTCCCTAATGCGTGCATTTATGAATTGTCGGGTTTCCGCTACGTTCCCTGCCGCATGTTCTCCCTCCTCCCTACTCACTCCCCCTGCTGACCTGCGCTCACTTTACACTTCAACAATAAACACCAACATGTACAGTTCTAGAAGTTTACTTTGTGTTTGTTTGATTTGCTCAAGGGTTTCTGAGACACGTATTTAAAAACACATTGAAAAAAAGGCCCAACATTTTGTGCGCACGCAGATCAAATGATCAAACAGAACACGAGAGTTAACGAGATGCACACAGCCAGAACGATCAGGATTCATGATCGACATCATCGATTAATAACTAAATAAATGTGATGGTCAGTTTGTGTGAAGAGCGACAGAGAGGAGCAGACACTCACTCATGAGTAGAGGTAGAGAAGTTCTTCCCATCCAGGGACATAAATATGAATTCAGCAGGTTTTTATAAAGATCAGTTCTACGTGCGAGTGATTAGAATAGAGCAGAGGAGCAGAGTCACTTGTTGACTGGTGTGGAGTAATGTGCCTCATGCGGGGGGGTCAGATCACGATCAGGAGGGGGCATAAAATAACCGTTCATTAATTGTAATCGAGGTAAAAGTTTGAAATAATCAGGATATTGATTTGAAGTTATATTGCCCAGTTCTAAAAACACACAAAGCAAACTTCAAGTACTGGACGGGTCCTAATAACTTTTTAGTGTTGGTGTTTATTGTTTAAGTGCAAAGTGAGCACAGGCCAGCAAAGGAGTAGATGCTGAATAGATAATGATACTGAGCTTCCTGAGAGGTAATGTGTGGAAGCATTTTGGATTCAACCCCACTCATAAAAAAACTTGTCCATTAGCTGCCTTAAAAAGTGACATTTGATATTTAAATCCATACTTGCATCTTAAATACCAAAACTGAGATCAACACTTAAATCCTCCAGGTCTTTTCACACTACACTGCATGTACCAACAACCAAACACAGCCACATTGCATGTGAAGAAGACATGCATCACTGCTGTTCTGTCAAAACAAACATTCAGGGTTTCCCAGAGGGATGTAGGGAATTACCATCTTAATGTGATACTGAAAGTGGTTTACTCTTAAAACAGGACTAATACTCAAAGATTCTGCAACCGCATTTTATAAAAAACACCATAAAAATAATATCCATCTTAGACATGTCCAGCCTAACCTGAAAATCCACAGTAATGTGTGTGCATTTGTGTGAGAACATATGCCTGTTGAGCAGCACAAGAATATCGCTATTCATAACCAAGGTCAAAATTTCATAAATCTATTTGAACTTGTCCATTTTCCAAGTGATCAAGCTCCATCAGTACAAAACAAATGAATTCAGAAACCTCTTCTGACAATTCAAGACGAAGATGAACAAGGCTGCACCCTCAACCACCAGCAAAGCAACAAAACCTACATTGACCACCGCATGACAACCAGAAAGAGAGTCCACAGTGGCAGCAGAACAAGCTGTGCTTCTCTGAGTGTGTGGGAGCAAATGAAGCTTAAATAATTTGGGTCTTTTTCCATCTTCCTTGTGAAACAACCCATACTCCTACCTAAGCTGGTTAGGGATTCTCTTATCTCTTTGTAACTCTCTCCACCCCATCCTCCTGCTTCACTTTCAGTGCTTTGGGGGAGCTGGGAGAGCTGCTGAGGGAAGGGGAAACAGGTGTTATTCTCAGGTGGCATAAGGCACAGCAACACCAAAAGCACAGTAGTTCCTATAGAAACAAGAGTACAAACAAGACACGGTAATACATTTTCAATAAGGGCTGGTATCCTCGATTTGTGTGTTCAAGCCTTTTAATCGTGAATTAATTCTCATGGAATATAAACATTCATAATAGATCAAAAAATAATTGTTTGTTTAAAATATCTCCAATCTTGGCCTCCATCATCTCAGAGAAAATACACTAGGCAATTTTAGATTAATGAAATAAAAGCAAAGATGTATAAATAGAGACTTGGCCAGTGATTGCTGATCAGCATTTTTCTCTGAGAGGCTTTTAAAAAGGACCACAGTGAAGGAAACCAGCCACTAGTTTGACACACTGAAGACACATTTACACAACAGGTCTTTCTGGCAAAATAGAGACAAATCCTTATTAAAAGGGGGCATGACATTGATCTCTTAAAAAATATATAAAACTATGTAAAATTGAGCTACATTCCCTAATTACAGTTTTTTATTGCAGCTCAGGACAATATTAAAAGCTGAGAACAATGCAGGTCTTCTGAGATATTGAATTGACTTGAAATTTCCATGTGCTAGAAAATACTGCGAACATAATTATCACGGTTACCAGTATTATCTTAGGTATTGTTAAAATATGAAGTAAATGCTCAAATTACTGATACACAAACTATAGAATTTTAATTTATTAAATAAATAATTTTACATTTACATTTTATCAATAAAAAAGACGAAAGCATTTTATCGAAGGTCAACAACTTGTAACGTTAAGTGCAGACGTTGACCGTATTTTCTCTGGAGGAGGCGCATGTGTTAACGCAAAAGTCCAAGTGAGAGGAACAAACAAAAAGGAAAACATTTCCCAGTGAAAAAGTGGTGACACACACACACGACCACCGACGAAGATTTCAAGGGAGTTTGTGGCGATAAGAGCCGATACCATTGGTTGTCAAGAAAATCACATGATCTATGCAGCGAAGTTAATAAGTCACTTCCTGCCTCTGCCTGCTGCACCACCTCTCGCCTAAATAATGAGGATTTGATGCTGTTGTGAACGCATCTGAGCAGAGCAAACTGCAGGTAAATCCAGACTTTACACGCAGGTTATATCTGTAAACGGCTTAAAAGTTCTCCTGATGCTGGACAGTATCAACCGGATCATCACGCTACAGCGTTTCCTCTGGGATTTTTTAGCAGCGGGGGGCTGCTTTTGAAATTGTAGGCAGTCTACTAGGTCACTAAGGGAACCTTTATGTTAAACTTTAAAAGATTTTCACAGTGTCATGTCACAGAGACTTTACAAAAAGTATCAAATCAGGGAAACTAGACGAAGGATTTACAATTTGTATTTTTAAGATCTTTGAAACCTTCTCCAATACCTAGACTATGGATGTAATTAACAATTAAGAAATTTGACGGATCAATACTATCATTTGAACTTTATTTTTATCTTCTCAGTGCTGGCACCATCTCTGCTATTCTTGGACATCAGTACCATCTGAGCAGATAATCTCCCTTGTGGGTCGCACAGTTAATAGACTGTGCACCCAACTAACACCATTACATGGGGGTTGATCACTATGATTTCCAACTGAACGTGCAACAGTGCGCTCTAATGCATAACATACAGCCAGTCGAGAATGGTCAAAACTATATGGGTGTTTTGATGGACGCGGCGGGACTGATCTCGTTGCTGCCTGTGACAGACGGTCAGTGGGTTTGTGGGAGCGTGAGCTAGTGACAGCGGGCAAAGAGCACTGCACATAGCTCTACGATGAAACAACAGCATTAAGCTCCAAGTTAAGATGTTTTAAGCCACGATGAGAAGAGTAAAATGACTTTCGGATCATCATGAAACTGTGCCAGGGTGTTATTAATGGGGAACACTGTGTAGCCCTATTGGTATATTAAATTCTGTTTTACTTCTTTCACTGCACTGCAGAAGTCTGATGTGTGAATCCTCAGGTTTTATTGTTTATGTTGATCTTTGCAAACGTTAATATTAACCCATTGTGATTTTTAAAAATATTGCAAACATGTTATGTTGCTGATCGGTTAGAGATTAACGAGCAGCAGTTATTGATGAGAAAAATCTAAAATACACACTAAAACACAACATCCATTCATAAACCGATGACTGTGGGTCGACTGTTCTAGTACAAATGCAGTCACTGCTAATGATGGCTATGAGACGAGACTATCGGTCTTCACAGGATGTATTTCAGCCGAAGTTTTCAGTCTACTATATCACGCCTGTCTGGCCGAACAGATTCTATTTAAATCAATATAGCTGTCTACATAAACCGTTTAGTGACTAACATTTCACTCTGGATTTACATGAGACCAAGTGCTACCGAAACATGATTGACCACAAAGCAGAACTGAGGCTGAGCACATTCACGGACTGAAGCAACTTGTTATAATACATCTAGTGATACTGTAACAGCTTAGAGTTTTCTTTGTGCACAAACAATTCCATTGTTGTTCTAAAAGAGGCTCTGACATGGCTTCAAAGCAGACCAGAAGCTCATCAGCAGATAAATCAAACTTAATTCAAAACAATTAGTTACAATTAAGTGTTTGAAAAAAATGGCACAGAGATTTGACATACATTATGAAAGGCACAGCTGTCAAAATTGAAATAAACGATGGCTGAAAATCCATTTGGATGCTTGGTTTCAAGGTCATGGTGTCGTTTATGCAGGGCTACGGTCACAGCCATGACTTATTGGGGCAATTGAACAGAATGAATCCATAATTTACGTTATCACAAACATCTGCACTTTTCCACAAATAGTCACGAGGTACTGATTTAACTGCAGTTGAAGGATTTAGATTGATTGTACAATATGTTACTTATCTGCTTTTTCAGAAATGCAGTGTTTTTTTCTCACCATTTAATGCAATAAGCTCAGTCTCTTTTCTGATTTAGTTTGTTGCCAACTTTTTTTTTTAATTAACTGAATTTTCCAGCACCAGCAGAGTATTTTCATCCAGGACATGAATATCCCAGACTAGAAGATTTTTCAGACTGATGTGCATCACTGTGCACTTATAATACAACTTTGACTAAAATAAATTCCTACATGAAGTTCGGTGTAAGTGCAGACTTTTGCAGTAGATAAAAAGCAAAAAATATATCTCAGTTTTCCAGTCTTGCTGCCGCCCACAACTTTATGACTTAAACCCATATGAGCCAATTTAACACTTGTGCAGTGCCAACATGTAGAGCTCTGCTTGTGGCTGGGCATAGCATGGGTGTACCATATGGAAACCTACAGTAAGTAGGTGATTATAAATCATGCTAACATGTTTTGGATTGCTCTTGTCATCTGAATCCTCTTCCACTAACTCAACATGGTTTTCTCACTGCCTGGGTTACTTGTGAGCCCGCTGACTGTTTGCTGGTCTGACACTAGTGTCAGTCTCAAGGCTTTACAGAAGAGAAACTTCGACACGATTTGTACTGACAACTTTTCTAGATGTTTGTAAAAATATAGTCATCAAAATGCTTACATTGGCCCTTCAGTCTTTTAATCGGTCTGCATACCTTAAGTGTTATTTTAAATAATCTATAAAATAATTTATAAATACAAATTGTACACATGTAATCATGTGGTACAAGTGGGATCTTAAAAAAAGTACTATATGAGACAGGTTGTGTGGATGAGCTTATCTGGGCTGATGTGGCTCAGTAATGGACCCACTCACTGGCTAATGTGGGCATACAGCCACTGGTACCATGATTTGAGTGTTGTGTAACTGACATCAGCCCACATTAGTGATTCACTTATTTCAGCTTGAATTTAGACTTTCATTAGCCACACATTCACCATTTAAATGACAATTTATCCACTACTAGTATTATTTTTACTGAAATTAACATAAGAAACTCTTAACTAAATATCTATGTTGGGAAATAAAAGTCAATATTCCACATCTTGCTTGCAGTTTTCTCATATAGCGCAATTTCTTTAAAAACATATGGACACACCTTCGGCCCTCCATCTCTCTTTTTAATTTTTTTTTAGAAGAGTTCCCTTTCATGACCAGGTCTTTATTCCCTGTTACCTGCCTCATCCTTTAACACTACATACTTACTTTTATAGCTTTGATTCCAGACTTGGTGATCTGAGTCATCTTGGCCTTGGAGATGGGCGGCTTGTACTCGTTGAGCGAGTACAGCTGAAAAGATGGAGACAAGAGAGGACATCTTTGGTCAGACAATGAAACTACTAAAAGATTTAACATGGACGTTCATTCAGGGAATAAGTGACAAGCAGTGGTCCAAAGCAGCCTCCATTATTGTTTCAGATCATCATGATGGGATGATGTAGTGGGTATGTGTCTACCTCAGATTAACTGATTTCATTATAAACAAAAATAACCACTGATTAATGCAGTGCTTTCTATTGTGGAACGTCATCTGAGTTAGTCCTGTGTTGTCTGTGGGAGGATGTTGAGTCCAGCACTGACACTGACTTCACCAGAATTGAGGCAGACTTTAATGTCACTGCAGACAAATGATGGTTGCGCTACTAGCTGTGATAGCTAGCGGCTAACCTAGCAGCCAGGACATGCTAGGTTAGCACAATATATTTCCATACTGTACATCAGAGGTGTAACATTTATTCAATCAGACATTGTTACAAATAATTGTTATGGGAAATGGCAGCTGGGAGGACATTTCCCTCCGCTTCCACATTGGCGAGCGAACTCGTCAAGTTAGCACGCAACAACTAAGGCGGTTTTGCTAACTTGTAGCTATCTTGCTAATTACAGTTAGCTTAGCGCCAGACTGTTGAAAGTATTCGCTCGTGAACGAACAAGCTAACATGGTGTGTGTGTGTGGGGGTTGTTATTAAACGTGTTTTCTTCACAGCGGACACGAACCAGACACCGATTCATTTGATCGTTAAGGCCGTGTTGTTGTGCACAGATGGCGGCCTTGTCCGAAACTCCCCCCCCCACCCACCCCCCTCTCCCCTTTTTGGATGCTAACATTAGCCAGCGAGCTACAGTGAGAGGTAAAATTAAACATCCACAGTTCCGACCATGTGTAATCATTTCACACCAACCTCATTGTTGAAGGCTTTGACGGCCTCCATGGTGATGCAGTGCGGCTCGCAGGAAGCTGTGAGTATTTACACAGATCTCCTCAGTAACCGGGTAGAGACGTGCATGCTCGACGTCTGCGGAGATGGAGGAGACTGCCAATATGGCGCAGGAGCCCCAGTAGGAAATCCGCAGAGGGAGCGGCGACTCCTAGCGTCTGGCTGGGGACATTACAAGTTGTACCAAAAATAAAAAATAAATCACAATCCACTCTTTTTGAGTCTAAAGCACATTCAGAAAGTGTCAAGATACCTTTACTTAACATTTTCTTTGTAGTTTGAATTCATCCCCATATTTATGTACCCAAAAGCCCATAAAGATGAAGAAAAACTGATTTTGCACTTTGCAATTTTATTTCAAAAAATAAAAAATGAAATCACTTTGACATTGGACACTTAATTCTTAATCGAAGCGCCTTAGGCAGCGATTACAGCCTCTGATCTTCTGTGACGAGGATTTTCTGCCAGTCTCCTCCAGCTCTGTCAGGTTGGAGTTTGGTGGTGGACACTCATGTCTGGCCCAAGTCAGAACAGACCAACAAACCCAGCAGCTGCTGCCACCATGCTTCACAGATGGGATGGTGTTGTGCAGGTGATGAGCGGTGTCTGGTGTCCTCCAGACATGAAGCTTAATACTGGTGGTCCTCCTTCAGGGAGTTTCTCGACACAGGAAATCTGTAGACCTTAACTTGAGGGCCCATTGGGTTGATCACTACTCTTAACAAGGCCCTTCACCCCCCGGATAACCAGCTCGAGGAAGAGTCATAGCCTTTAAAACATCTTCATGTAAAAATGACAATTTTCTTGTAGCCTTCCCCTGATCTATGCCTCAACACAATCCCGTCTCTGTGCTCTGCAGTCAGTTCCTTTCACTCCTGGCTTGGTTTTTGCTCTAATGTGCATTATCAGCTGTCACCTTACATAGACAGGTGTTTGTGTGTGTGTTTCCAAATCCTGCCCAATCAGCTGAATTCACCACAGGTGGACTCCAACTAAAATGTTGAAGCATCTCACATGTGATCAAGAGAAATGTCAAGCACCTGAGCTAAATTCTAAGCATCTCAATACTTACGTCTTCTTTTTAATTTATTTGCAAAAGTCCAATTTTAACATAAAAGTAAAAATACTTGAATGCTGTCGCGTACAACCATTACTGCATGAATCTTAATAAAGCCACAGTGGAAAACATTCAATTTCGTAACAGTTTATTTCACTATATACAAACAATCACAATGACTTTCATACCAGAACACATATCAAAAAGAATGAACATCCATTTACAACTATTTACACTCAGTTAATGTTTAATGTGCACGACAGATGAAACTTTATTCAGAAAAATGCATCTCTTGTGCCTGGGGCTTGGTTTTGGCTCCTGACAGGGAACTTTGCTTGGTCTGAGCTTCCTGAACCAGTTGCTCTGTGGAGCTGTGGCTGGGCACAGTCACATAATGCCCGTTACTGTACAACCTCCTAATTCTCTGCTTAGCTGGAACTATATATGGTTTGGGTTTGTTGGCCCAAGCAGAGTATTTTAAACAATTTCAGCTTGTTTTTCCTGAGAATTATCCACCATGTATCCTATGTTTTCCTGGCTCAAATCTAATCTTTTGTTAGTAATTAAGTCTTTCTCACATTGTTTATCTATTACTGTCAATATTTTGTTAGTCATTAAGGTTGGGATTCTTCATTGTTTAGGCTTTCCTACTGCAAAGGAGGAGCTCAGTTTGTAAAGTATGATGATGTAATTTTCTATGATGAACAACACACTCTGATCATTCACAACAGTTTCTGTGAGACTCAAGTGAAACAGCAGTAAAAGGTGCATGGCACCAATAAGAGAAAAAAAAAATGATTAAAACATGTTCACTACTGATGAAATCAAATCAGATAGAAACCAAACTGTAAAAACAAGTATTTTCCATGCAGAGAACAACGGATCCATTATTTCAACGTCCTCCATTATTCCAAACAACGTATGCATAGGTTCACAGATTTACATGTTAAAAACAGTCGCCGGGGAAATGATCTAATCTCACAAGTCAAAAAATAAAAGTATTACAAAAAACACATTTCACTGTGAACTGATGTTCATTTATTGTCTCCACGTAAAAACCACGTAAAAACCACTTTTCTTCATTGATCCAGTTACTTGTTTAACAGCACTGACAGTCGGCTGATATGGCTGATATTCTCAATTGAAAACATCAGTGTGTGTGTGTGTGTGTGTGTGTGTGTGTGTGTGTGTGTGTGTGTGTGTGTGTGTGTGTGTGTGTGTGTGTGTGTGTGTGTGTGTGTGTGTGTGAGAGAGAGTCTGGATACAGTAGAAATGAGGAGTCTTTATAAACTAGTCTCCACCACTGGAGCAGCACTGACTGATGCTGCAGCTTTCGTGGCCTCTGGCGCCACCTGTTGGTTCAGTTTCACGCAGATCTCCTGCACCAAGGGCCCGTTGGCCTCCTTCCACTCTTTGAACTTGTGCGATGTGAGCTCCTGCTTCGTAAGCAACTGCTCGATTACCTGTAGGTCTGCTTCCTTCGACTGGGACAGGGGAGAAGAGTGCAAAGGCAAAGTCAATTATTTAGCTAACAGTGCTGTATAGAGATAGAAATAGAAAAACAACAGAAAAGCAGTGGGGAGAAAACAGAAAAAAGTACCTTTAACGTGCTGTTGAGTGTCCTGATAAGGTGCAGTTTATCGTTGATAGTATGGTTTTTACAGCGTTTTACGAAGGAGGCCCTGAATTCCCTTTTAGTCGAGGGCTTGCGATTTCCTATTGGGGACAGGCTCGCCTGTTTTAGATGAATGTACAGCCTCTCCATCTCATCGGAGCCGTTCCCATGATCCCCTGCAACAAGGGGACACCGTGTCATTATCATAAATGCCACAGAGATGACGCAGAGCCACAGACAAAATGCAATGCTATGAAGAGGACAGGGTACAAAATACATTGGGAAATCTGAAGGATTAAATAATGCCAGAAACAGGAAACAGAAGATATTACAACTTAAAATCATACAGTACAAATCTAAAACACAATTTCCTCTGCTTAGAAGTAGAGCCCGACCAAATTATTGGTTGGTGATAAAAATCAACCTATGTGAGCCTTTCAAAGACTTCTGAGTGTTTTTGTTTGACCTTATGAAAACCTTAATTCTACGGAATAATAAGATTATGCAGAAATGATGTGCCTTTATGTTTTATGTAAAACATATTTTCTTAATTCAAGTTCCATATATATGGTCATACTTGTGTTTTCTTTTTTATTTATAACTAGAAATAAAATCAGTAGACGCATACCTCTGCCAAGGCCCAACAAGCCTGTAGCAAAAGCCACATTACGTTTCTCAGCTAAAACATTGGTGGTAGTTTAAACCACGTTTAAATCCACAAGAGCCCAATTTTTTTGGGGGGGGGGGTCCACATGAGATTGTGCAAACTCAACGATACTAACGGCCTAAATATGTCATACGTTTTTAACCAAGATTCACACATAATTCTCTAAGAAATCAATGAAAATGTTACATCAAAGTTTAATGAGGGAATGTCAGGTCCGATTTTAAAAGTATAAAAGCCCCAATATCACAACCAAGTCTCACCTTCATCTTGAGCACCTGAACTCTCCTTCTGTGCCTCCCCCTCCACAGCAGTGTTGTCCTCCTTAAACACCACGTCTGAAGGGCCCCTGTGAACTGAACTCTCCATCACCTGAGGGCCTCGATCTATCTCCTCCCCCTGCTCCTCTGCCTCCTCCCGTGGAAGCTGCTGCTGCGAGTGTACCTGAGCCGAGCACACCACGGCCG
Source organism: Hippoglossus hippoglossus (assembly GCF_009819705.1). Taxonomy (NCBI): domain Eukaryota; kingdom Metazoa; phylum Chordata; class Actinopteri; order Pleuronectiformes; family Pleuronectidae; genus Hippoglossus; species Hippoglossus hippoglossus. Next base: position 16,754,817 of record NC_047172.1, read on the forward strand.
TTTCCCCAGCGGGAGGAGACGCCTGCGAGACCAGGTCCAGCCAGGACTGCCGGTGCTTGGCGAGCGAAGAGGCGGAGCTCTGCGACGTCATCGTGCTGACGGGCGACGAGAGCGAACAGTTGGCCTCGCTGGGGGCCGCGGAGGAGTAAGGGGGAGGGAGGGTACCCTGGAAGACAAACACATCAGGGTCAGACATAATAATCTAGTCAAACTGATTTTTCTAGTTGACAAAGGCAGTTTTATTACATCTGGAAATAAATAAATCATGTACTTTTTAAACACAAAACTGACCACAATTGAATGACTGGTGGTGCAGTGTTGCAGCCAGAGATAAAGACTGACCTGATGTGTGCTGCCAGGCGGTGTTGGTGCCTCCACAGAGTTCCGCAGCGTCTGTTCAGAGTATGGTGGAGGGGGGATCTCTGTGCTTTCAGCCTCTTCATGGTCACTGGCCTCACTGTAACACTCTACATAACCACATGTGTGTGTGTGTGGATAGGATACAAAGTTAGAAACCACAACATGACATATTCAACAAAATTCCAGAGGAAAATTTATATAAATAGTATTTTAGAAATTATTTTTTATTAACAAAGTTGAGAATTTTGATGAATTAAGTTCACTTGTGTATAAAATTCTCAGACAAAACCAACTTAATACGTTTTAAAAAGCATTTTTATTTAGTTAAAAACAAGAATATTATAGATATAAAGAGCTTTCACAACTCACCGGCTGCAGGGTTTTGTTCTGTGGGCTCGTACTTAATGGAGGCTAACCCAAGCTTATTCAACCATCTGAAATACAAAGATATTAAAACTCAATTATAGTGGTGCACCGATGTATCGGCCGTATATCGGTAGCGGCCGATATTCGCCTCGTTTACTGCCATCGGCGTATCGGTAATAAACTTGACTTTCACCGATAACATTGGCCGATGTTCATTGGTATGTTTTCTGCAGCCTGCCAATCTGGCATCCTGATTATGGTACACTGACGCCGGGTTTACACCGGGCGCTGAAGCGCCGTGCCGCGCAGCGCCAAGGAAAGCCAGGCGCCTCCCATCCACCCCCTGTTAAACCTTTGTGCGGTTCACATGGGCTGCGATGCGCCGCGCCGCGCCAGCGCCCTTCACCGATGGTTTCAGCGTGCGAGCGAGCGTATTGCGCCAGGAAACAGACTGAAAAATGATTTTAAACGATATAAATTACATATAAATGATCAAATACGCATCCCATACTTTGTATTCCCCTTCAGTTGTCCTGGAGTTTTAATTTTCCCAATCACATAATTAAATGTCCCCCTCTGCCCATCCACTACATATAGATAAAAAGAGAGAGGGGGGGGGGGGGGGGGGGGGGGGGGGGGGGGCTAAAGGCTTGCTTGGAGAATACGTCATTTACCCCGACACCATGGCATCTAAAGTTACACTTGTCACTTTTTCTGTTTTTCATATTATTCAAGTAATAAACAAATATCGGTATCGGTATCGGCTATCGGCTAGATTGTTGTTTTAAATATCGGTATCGGCCAAGAATTTCCATATCGGTGCATCCCTACTCAATTACCTTCCTGACAAAACAATAAATACAAAAAGGGATGTTGTACTTTCTTGTGTGACTTACAAGTTCATCTCCTCGTGGCTCTCGGCAGCAAAATAAAACATCATGACCTGTGGGTGACAGGCCTTGAACGCACTGCAGGAGGAAAGGGAGTGAAGAGCAGTTAAGACAGGATCAGAAATTCAGAGGTTCAGTTTGTCACAATGAACAACACGGAGTTGAATGTTACTGGTAATGTACGACAGTCAAGCACAAGCTTTGGAACAGTTTACTTTTTACATCTCCAAAGACATATTTAAGGTTCAACTGAAGACCCACATGTTCTCTCTGGCTGCCCTTAGGTGTTTTTTTAAATTAACGTTTTAGCTAATATATTTTATTTCATTGTATTTTCTTTCTTGTGTTTGTCTTTTTTTTTTTCATTATACAGCACTTTTTTCAGCTCTGGTGGTTTTAAATGTGTTTTATAAATAAACTTGAGTTTACTTTTTGAGTTTTATAACAAATTACTATTTAAACTCTAGTAAAAGAAACTATTCTTAAAATGGATTCTTTTTTGAGATTACACTTCCCATCATTGTGTGTGGGAGCACTTTCTATATTGTTCAGATCCAACAATAGATAGAGTTCCTTTTAATTTGAAACCACGAGGACTGGGTGGCTTATAAAATCTGAGTGTGAGTGTGATCTTACTGTTTCTTCTTGCACTCTATTGCTCTGTCAATCATGAAGTTGGTGAGGTCAATGAAGCCCTCGGCTTTCTCTGCCTGCAACACACAGAGTAAACAACAGTGAGCATCTGATGATTTCAAACCACTTCCTGACAACGACACCTGCCATTATGTTGCAGTCGGCGACTGCTTCTCTTTTCACCATGCGATGGTGACATACAGGAGATATGACCGACGTCATCATGCCAGTAAATCAAACATGTCACTTATGTCTGCCTGCACGAGGGCCAGATAGGGCATGAGTGACACCTTCGGATTCAGGAAACATGGTGACGGGTTTGTGGTTCCTGCAGTAGCAAGGGAGACAGCTGAGACCAAAACCAGTGTATGACTCATGTGCAGCCTCCAGCGCCTCACACTGCTTCTGTGCTGTGTGTAATTACAGTGCTGACATGTACATAAAATGCACCATTATCAACTGTGGGCCAATTTAGATTTTTAAATACAATGAAAGATACTTTATATTAAATTTCTTTCAGCCATATTTTTGTCATTCTTTTGAATAATTGCAAGGAAGAAAATATTTCCTCTCGTCAATACATAATCCTTTCCAACAATTTTTATTCAGACTCAGATCAGATCAAAGGGAGTCATAACTATTCAGAATCACACAGTTACAGTATGAATTTGTAGACGTTAAAAGTTATTGGCAATGAAACACTGCTGCAAAGGAGGTAAATGAAGCATTGAAAGTTAATGCAAGTCATTTCTATAAAACCCTCTCTGTGCAAAAGCAGTGTTGAAACAGACTGTGTAACTCCAGCCTCTGGTGTATCATTAAGATAACACTGCAGGAAGTAACACTGCATTTTTAGGTATTATCAGAATGGTGAGAGAATGACACATATCAAGGGAAGACTAGTTTGTCAGTGGTTCGTCGTACAGCCGAGATAATGACATGCAAATAACCAGAAGAACTAGCAGAGGCTTCATATGATTGAAGAGCAACACAGACTCGTCTACAGACTTTAACCTCATCGAGCTGGTTTGGGATGAAATGAACAGAAGATGAAAGCAAAGCAAACTAGTGCAAGTGAAAGAAAACAAAAATGTAGAGTAAATTTAGAATGTACCATTTGAAATGTACGATTTTCAAATGAGTTACTAAAAAAATTATTTATGCATTATTTTCAGAGACACTTTGACATTACAGTCTTTAAATTTCAGTCAAAACTGGGGAGAGAGACAGAAAGATAGATGTTGATTTAGATAGATAGATAGATAGATAGATAGATAGATAGATAGATAGAGACAGACAGACAGATAGATAAAGAGAAAGGTTAGTAAGAAGCAGTGGTTAAGGGAGAGAAAGAAAGAGAAACTTTGTTTTATTTTTAGTATTTCCATGTAACTCAGGATTTGTGACACTGCAGGAGTTTCTGGTACCAGTGATGACCTGCGACAGTCATCTCGCATGATTGGCTCTGACACCGGTCGACTCTAAATGTCGTCTACATCATAAACGGTTCCTCTGGTGAAAAGCTGGTTGAGAGAGAGAGGACACTCACCAGCTGGTTGTTGTACCAGTAGAGCGCCGTCTTCTTCAGCACGAACCAGAACTTCTTCCATTTCATGCCCAGGAAGCCTTTACTCTCTTTCTTCCTGTACAGCCAGCCCTGGTGGTCCGGCTGACCCAGCTCTTTGACCGAGATCCGTCTTCTGCTCATTGTGCCATTTCCTACGCAGAAAGAAATACACATACACATGAATGCACAGAAAAAGATGAAGCTCAAGTGTTGCATTAGAGGAAACAAGAAGTATGAACCTACTTGTTGTTATTACGGATCCACCAGCAATAATAATATCAACATACAAATTCAAGTTTGCTCCCCACAAGAACACAAGCTGCTGCCACACTGAGCTAAAATAGACGAGTGCTGAAGTGAAACTAAAGTGTTGTCTACGAGCCCCTGCACACACTAATTGCCCTGCCGCTTCACACGCCCCCACGGAGAGGCCAAAATTATAGTTGTTGGGCACGCTACAGAGACAAAGTGACAGCTCACCTCCTCTGCTCTTCTTCTTGGATTTGTGTCGGAGGGAGACCTGTGGGAAGAGAGCAGAGGAGGGGTGGGGGACAACGTGAGGTCACAGAGAAGAAGAATAACACCTCTGACCTGATGGCTGTGAGGAGGAGGAGGCTGTGTGGAACATCCTCTTTCTTACACAAATGTCAGATACACACGTTCTCCTTGCTGTTCTCTCTATTTCTCTATTTACACACAAAACAAACACACACACACACAACTTGTCTATAACATCCTCATCTGTGACTTTCTGTCTTTTGCTTTATCTCCCTATTGCTCATTAAACTATAAAGGAAAACCGAACTAGAGTAATGACAAGCTCTACATCGCTGCTTTAAATAGATAACTTTTTCATGTTAAAATCAGAGAAGCAGAAGTGGCACCAACAGTGAAAAGCAGAGTCAGGATTCTTTCTCTCTATATAAATAAATGACAGACAAAAAGCAGAAGAGACACTCACAGGGTTATAGTCATCGGCAGCCATAGACTGGGACACGGATATGGGGAAGGCAGCCTGTTGAAAGAGAACAGAAAGCTCAAGATTTTCGACTGTCTGGTGTGGGTTGATGAGGTTACTACCCACATCTGTATCTACATGTTCAGAAATGAGCGGTTTGTTGCTCCAGCGTGACAAGAGGAAGTGACGTCATGGGCAGAGACAATGTTTCTCAATTTTGATTATTTTACAACCCTTTTAATTCGAGAGGATAATGAAAAAAATAAAAATAAAAAAAAAAACGCACAAGTGAATTGAAATAAGGCTTTAAAAGCAACTGGAAGCTGAGTCAGAAATAAAGTAGGAATCTTTTCCATGTTGATGAGCAGCACTGAGTACCAATCGTGGAGGAAGTATTCAAACATTTTACTTAACGCAAAAGCACAAATAAATAGACAACATCAAGTAAAACTAGAAGTACCACATTAACTTTTGTACGTAATAAAAGTAGGTACTTTACATTTAAGGAGGCGGAGTCGAATGTTATCTGCCCGCTCTAATTGAATCAGTGTAATTGATAACTTTTAAAAAGATTTCAAAAAAAGAATTGCACTCAGTGGAGCACCATCATCGAGGCCCACAGCCCTACCACTGTTAAACCACTTTTATATTAACTAGATTTAGGTTCTTACTTCAATCTGCACTGACTTAACACACACTCAAAAATATCATCCCCTAAACATGCCTCATTTTTTCCATCAAGATCCATGAATCATTCTCTGAGAAATCAAGGAAGATGTTGAAAAACGTCCTAAATTGAAATTTTAAAGAAAGTGAGAAATAATTCTCGGATCTGCTGCGTGATCTTGATCCGCACCCAAATGTAATGGTTTTTCCCATCACATGAGCTACCCCTCCACACAATTTCATGGAAATCGGTTGAGCAGTTTTTGCGTAATCCTGCAAATAAACAAACAAACAAACAAACGCAGCCGAAAACGTAGCCTTGTTGGCTGAGGTAACAATGGGAACATGTCACAAAAATGTAGCGGAGTAGAAAGTACAGATAATTGCTGATATATGTCACAGAGTAAAAGTGACAATTACCTGAAACTAAATGTAGTAAAGTACCGGTACCTGGAAAAACGTAGTTAAGTACAGTTACAAGGTGAATGTACTTTGTTACATCCCACCACTGAGAGTACTATGGAGATATCTGATTCTTCTGCAGTTGTCACAACTCAAAATTATGTTAGCAGCACAGAAAACATTGTCACAAAATATATTGAGAAATCCAAGTTGCCATTATTGTCTAACTTCCTCCGCGTACTTAGTTCCTTATTTGTAAAGTCACAGAGCTGCCTGAGAGAGACAGAGAACGTCACACACGCACCAGATCAAGCACTCAAGTATTTGCCACTGCTAAAAAAAAGTAAATTGCACAAATAAATTGGGGTAGGATTTCACACACACACGCACACGAAACAGCTACAGGAAACGTCAAAGCACAGGTGGTGGTGGTCAGGTCACTAGAGTCCTGAGTTTGTGGCGGTGGCTGCAGTTGTTCAGTTGCACTCACCACAAACTCAACTTCTACGAAGCTCCACAGCGAGAACAGGAAAAGAAGACAGCAAGACTCGTACCTGGTTCTCTTTCAAAACTAAAGTCACTTCAGGCTCAAAACACCTTCACACCGAGTCTCCTCTGTGACTCCAGACAGCTCTCGCACGCACGCACGCACACACACGCGCGCGCGCGCGCACACACACACACACACACACACACACACACACGATGACAAGCAGGCGGCTCTTATCTCAACTACACTTCTGTGCATCAGTGTGTGTGCGTTTGTGTGTGTGTGTGTGCGTGTGTCCTGTCTTGCTCAACACTAATGGCTGGTTGTGGATGTTGATCACCACATTAACCCTAGCACAAGTGTGACTCTGAGAGTGCCTGTGTGTTTTGCAACTCACTTCCTGCTTTTCTCTGCAGACATGAAGTGTAGTGTCATTTTAGTTTAGTTCCATTTGACGTTATTAACATGTGCTCTTTTTAAGACAAGTAACATTAAAAATCAACAGGCCCATGTTGCAACCACATTCTATCTTAGATATTCTATAAACATCTATTTTTGTAACTTTTCCAGACACAAGGAAAGTAAAGTTGCTCCTCAGAGGGAAATAACAATTGGAGCAAGGTAATTTGGGTGTTAAGAATTCATAAAGACAAATAAATGCCTAACATCTTTAATAAACATATATCTGTAATTTGATAAATGACATTTACTGTACCTTCCACCATAACCCCAAAGACAGGAGTTTGTCTCGACAGCTCTGCTCAAAGTCTGACCAAACCTTGGCGAACATGTGGCTTTTAAAAACAAAGCAGAAACTCAGGTCAGCTGGTTTCAGGTGAGCTGACGTCAGACCAAGTGTGCTGCCCCCTACTGAGGCTTCAAGGTAACGCCCAAACTTACAGAGAGTAAAACATTCAGTTCAACTTTTATTTGATCTCAAATGTAGCCGTTTGTGACACTTTTGCATCTTGGTCATTTTAGTTAAACGAAATAAAATAATCACATAAAGAATTCTAAGAAAGTACTTGCAATGACCACACATGACCACTAGATGTCCCTGCTATGTAGCTGCCATATAAGAGGACAGAACAAATTCAGTGTTTGATTTACTCTGTTTAAAGTAAAAAATATTCTGTTTGTGTTTGATTAATTTACAAAAGGATGGAAATGTTATGTTTTCAAGTTATATATTTTAGATTCTAAACCGTCAGGACCAGGATTTATCTGTGTAGGAAAGTAACACCCAAACTCACAAAGCTTAAAAATTCAAAAATTTAAAGGTACTTTTAGTTTTTCACAAACCTTTTTTTGCATCTTAGTAAATTTTAGAAGACAATTATTTTTCCAGAAAACACTTGCAATGACCAAGCATGACCGCCAAGTGTCGCTAAATCCCCTCCTCTGTACTGCCATATTATGAGTCACCACAGAAAGTGAACATTCAAAGACAGTCAGTGTTTGTTTTAAGTAAGAGTAAAACATTGTGTTTGTGTTTAAATAACTTGGTGTTTCAATACACTAGGTTATTGTGGTTATTAAGAATCACATTCTTCTGGATTAGAGAGAGAGAACAATACACAATATACAAAATACAAAAACAAATATATTGAAAGAAATACACGTTTTGGTTTTGAATAGAATTTTTGTTATATTTAGAAATTAGGATTTATATATTGTGCAACTTCTTTAAAGAAAATAACAAGTAAAAAATGTTACGACTAAATTTACTTTCATGGATAAATAAACACACCCTTTTTACCAAAAAATATTAATAAGGTTAAAATAAAATTATAACCTATATATCTATCTTATTTTTTTGGTTTGGGAAAAACATTTTCCTTTGGTTATTTATAACACCTGCTCTCGCCTGCAGAACCATGCCACCACCTCAAATAGTCACGATGAGAGCGCCCTCTACGTTCATCAAAATAAAGCTACTGTTAGCTACCAGTGTGGAAAGGCCAGGACCCAGCCAGACGAGTGCGACCACTGCATATTTTCTCATTATCTCTTTGAGAAAATACATATGGGTTTCACTTCGGAAAGAAGGAGAAAAATAAGTGTTTCACGTTACAGAGTCCGCTCATAAGCTCAGGGAAGCTGCGGCCTGGCTGTCAACACCCTAAGCTGTCTCCTTGAGGAGTTGGTTTGCAGCCATAACATCTCGAGCTGCAGCTGAACTCAGATGCTGCCTGGATGTCCTGGCCTGCGTCTGATGGCTGTGAACCCGCAGACACATTCCTCAGTCCTGCGTTATTATAGTCTCTGTTTCATTTCTACTTAAATAGACAGGGGCCTCCTCTCTCTTCCCAATTGCTATTGTACCACAGAGAGCAGACGAGACCCCTCCTCCCTTTATATCTTTCACATTCTCACACCATCGCTTCCTCTTTGCCTCTCCGCCCATTTTCCCCCCTATCTTGCTCATCCATATCAAGTGACTTCCTTGTGTTGCCCCCCAAAAACCCACATCCCAAACTCCTCACTCTTTAACATTTCAATTAAATGCGTTGAACTAAGTAAAACATTTCCACCAATTCACTTTCTTCTTGTTTCTGTGTTAAGGGGGGGAGCCTCAGCATGCCACTTCAGGATGGTTTAAAGGGGGCCTTTTCGCTGAGGGCGAGTTCTGGTGGAAGTGAGGTAATCCCGCCTGCGACTCGTGTCAAAGGCCTGAAGGAATCGTGGGAATGCGGATTGGTCACACCATTGTGTCGCTCAATCTCCCATCATGATCCATGCTGAGAATTGTCATGGCACTTAGCTAGTGTCCTCCCCCTCCCACCCAGAAACTCTGTGTGTGTGTGTGTGTGTGTGTGTGTGTGTGTGTGTGTGTGTGTGTGTGTGTGTGTGAGGAAGAGGAGGGAGTTGGGGGGGGCAAACAGAGTGGCTATTATTTAGCAGGGGAATCTCTCAAAGAGTAAAGGGGGAAGGGTGCAGGATGATATCACATTCGAGCTCGCTCAGTTTGACAGAGCCTCCCGCCCTCCCTCCGCTGTTGGTGGTAACTGCCCTGTTGCTGCTGGTCATCACCTCACGTTAGATTTTGCCACGTGTCATCATTAAATCTCTAAATGCAGTTTTGAATATCAGGAAATGAGGATCTGAATTGAAAGGAATTAGCTCTCTCCTGTGCAATAAAACAAAAGCAATAAAATACTCCCTTCGCTCCATTTCTGTCGCGCTGACATCAAGGTCAAGGTTTTCTTGTTTGGTGCCACAACAACAAGTCACCACTGGACCATAAATCTGAACCAGTGGGATTGGTTCACTTGCCACAGTTGACTATGCGCTCAATCCATCTGACCCTGCATGGTCTGAAAGATTGACACAGGCTTATGGGACTGTAGTGTACGGTCTGTATGTAAAGACAGGAAAGCAGCCCTTTGGTTTACCCCTGTGGTCATTCCATTTCCACATCTGCCATAGCTAATAAGTGCTGGATCAATTTCCCGCTCGCAGCACATTCAATGAGGAAACTGGAATGGGAGCCAGTAGAGCACACATCTCCACCAAGGCCAAAACAATCCTGATTGTCTAGTACTTACAGTGCAAATATGTTGAAAAACACCCAATGTTGCAATGTTTATGAAAGTTGCAGAGGTAACAAAACAGCCTTCAGCCAGGAAGGAAGCTCTATAGTCGGAAAATCAGTTCCTTGGAGGGAAAATTCACATGAGCACCATCTCAAGTTAGAGCAAACATTTTGGTTCACGAGTTGCTGATCACTTATAAACCAATGAACATCATTTTACAATCAGCTCTAAATACTCACTTTTAATGTGAACTTGTCGAATGACTCACTGTTGCATCTCTTACAAGCACCTTACACCACTGTTAGCCAATACAGATGCTTTTATGATTAAAATATGTTTTGAATTAATTAGGTGCCTGTAACATCTGATCCTTATTCTTTGTTCTTTGTTATCATGCAGACATTGGAGAGACGTGTCAGAATCTTGTTTAAACTCTCTAAACACATAAAGACAATACATTTTGATTACAGTGTTTTTTCCACATGCTGAAACACGTGAAAACAGAAAAGTCGGAACAACGATTTCACAACTCGGGGGAGCAGCTGAAAGTAGCAGCTACAGAATTAGTTTGATAATACACTGACTTGGTATAGAGAGAATGGTTCCTCTGTCATTCCCCCTCCTCACCCTGAACGTCTGCTCCTGCTCTGTTTAACTTTTCTGATCAGGTGCAATAGTCGCAGCTTAAACTGTAAAAATCAGGTCCAGCAGGTTCAAGAGTAATGACGAACTATAGATCAGTTAAAAAGAGTTAAAAGTCATTAAAAACCAGAGTTTATCTCCAATAATCAGCGAAGAAACTTAAAATATGAAGAATTCTAAACAGAGTTTGGTGTATTTGTTACAGCAGGGAGCTCTTCTGCTTTCGGAAGCCGGGGATCATGGGAAATATCCAATGTTCAGTGAGTGGTTCTCTACACGAAACCCACCTAATCACTCGGACATGGAGCCCAACAGAATTAAATATCACATGCGACTACAGGGGGCGCTGTTGCTCAGTCAAAAGTTACATAGTGTTGCTTTAACACAAGGTAAAACTGGGCCTAAAACTGGTCGTGGTGGTTGAGCTATTTGATCATAAACTGAAAACAAACTAAAAAAAATTAAAGCGAGGTTAAAGAACAACATTATGATGTGTGTGTGTGTGTGTGTGTGTGTGTGTGTGTGTGTCTGAGAGAGATACATGATGTCATATCTCACTGTGTGATGTAATGGGCCTGTAACCGAAACTCTCGATTTCACCTCCTCCTGCAGAGACTGTATGCAGATGCAGATGCCGTCACAGACTGAATGCAAACACTTCATGTTCAAGTCAGTGGGATCTGACAGTTACTTACTGCCTGAGAGAAGGACCAGGATCGAATATGTGGCTGATTATACCTGTAGAAACACAGAAGTCGACAAATTAATGGCTTGGAACAACCCACTTAAATAGTTTTACAGTCATGTCGTCTTCTACACTTCTTTAGATCAGACAAAGGCGTCTCTCGGAATTTGTTTCCGACACATAACTCACCGCTTTCAAACTCATTCGCAACCGTTTATTATCTTTATCTACGTTCCGATCTGACTCACTTTAATTTGGCCTGAACAAAACAGATCCCGTGGCGACTTACTGTTAAATGGTTGGCATTTAGTCGCCAGCGGTTCTGATAATACTTTTGGCAACCAGCCCCCCCGGCAGCAGCATGGGAAGACAGGAAGCTTGTTCCCAATGCTCAAAATACTGCATTTACCTCAGCCGGGCCTCACCCTGCAATTTCAGGGTATGAAATTGTCTCTGGATAGTTTTTCCTGCCTCTCGATTGCTCACATTTTTCTCCTCCTCCTGTCATCCATAAATCTTCACATCTTTGTCTCCTCTGTTAAATTACTAGTCTGCTGAAGGAGATGCTGATCGTTTTTTTTTGCAACTTCAAATACTTGTGTACGTTCTGCCTTCCGACCGAGCTGAAAAGCTCCTACGTTTTGATATATGGCACAGAAATGAATTGGATGCACATTTTACGCTCTGTCACAAGGAATCTGGTTTGGTTTTACAGATCACCGAGGTAAAATTAATTTGACACTTGATTAAATCCACCGTCGATCAAATTCCATTTCCTCCGTGAGTGTCACATGCTCACCAACGATGAGTCAACTGCTTATCTGTGAGATTCACCATAGCATCTTTCTATGAATTAGAATGTGAGTAATAGGTTTTGATCGGAAAAAAAACCGGATGTGACGCGCTCGCGTGCGCCTATGAGAATAGAACATGCCAGGGAGGGTGGTGGGTTGGTATTGTGCGAGGCGTTTAGTCATTGATCACAGTGTTAATGTGGGGAGTCACACCTCCTCAGGCCCTACATCCAAGAAGCAGAGGAGATGCATCTGTTCCACGGACGGAACGTCGATCCCTTGCATGTTGTCATAGATTGCAGTGGGGTGGAAGTTATTTATATTTGCGAGCGCAGAAGAATCAGGATTAGTCATAGTAGTGACATATCTGAAGATTCCCCCAGAATGTGAAGGTGTCGTGAGGGGGTGGATGGTGAAAGATGGTCAAACACTAGAAGTATTGATGACTAAACAAAACCCATCAAATTTATCTACCCATCTAAACTTTAAATTCTGTTTGCGGTGGTTTGATAAAATGTAGATTTCTAAATTTCCAGCACTTCAAGTATTTCCCCTGATAAAAAAAATACAATTGAAAATATTATTTTTAAAATGGCAACAGACATTTGTATCTGTTCTTTGTTGTAATTAGATGGGGACATTTTGTAGGATATAATTGTTTCTGTATTCTGAAGCAGAGCAACACTTTCTTTAATTTTCTAGTTCATATTGCTGCAGTTCCTAACAAGAAGGTCACTCAGCAGAGCTCACAGCTCCGCCAAGGCCAAACAGTCCCCTTATCCAACCACATTTAGTTCACTACATCCAGAATTTTAGGTGGATCTGCACTAAATTGTACACACATAAATATCAGTCCCTTAAACAGGCCTGAATTTCTTTCAAGAAGATCCATGAATTTTTCTAAACGGAAATAAATGAATTCAATGTAAATGTTGACAATGCCCTGTCTTGCAAATTTAGAGCGAAGAAAAAATTGAATGGCTTCTTCTTTACAACACCAAACACTGATCAACAGATTACTTCTATAGCTTCACAGTTGCATGGCTACTCTGCTGTTTTCACCTTACAGCTGTCACCATCTGTTTCCGTCTCTCTCTGCCCTGTATGAACTGCAGCCGGGTTTTCTATGGCATATTTTCCCTGATCATAAAAAGCAGCCCACCCACTCGCCCTGCACCCTGTGGCTCGTTGTAAACATTAGACCCACCCTGCTCTTATGTTTGTCATCGGACCTATAGACTGTGTGTATGAGTGTGTGTGTGTGTGTGTGTGTGTGTGTGTGTGTGTGTGTGTGTGTGTGTGTGTGTGAGGGAGGGAGGGAGGGAGGGCGGGAGAGGGACTCACCGGTTGAGGAAGTCGCTGCTAGCGTACCAGTCAGGTCCCTGTGATACATAAAGATCTGTGTGTTAACGCTTGTTGGTCTCGATCCTGCTCGTCGTGTTTGGTCTTTTTTTTGCTTTGACTTTAATGATAACTGTAAAAGTGCAGCGTCTCCTGGCAGGCAACCACATTGTAGACAAATTTAATATCATGTGACGCTTTACTGCAAAAACTCTTCATCTTCATCACAGAAAGTAAATAAGCGGAGAACAAACATTCATCACATTCACACATCTCCGTCTGTGATTTTGTGTTAATTTAACAAGTAATCATTTTACATGCACAGTCCACTAATAAATCAGCATTTCATTCCTGTGTGAGCATTTGTGATGTGCAGGCATGACATGATAGCTGTTAGCGAACTTAGCAGTGGGTTAAATAGAGTGCAGGTAGTACTTAAGCAGACCACAGGCTTTCAGAAAGTGCAAATTAGTAAAGACCGCAGGCGACTAACACTTGGCGAGCTTGGTCAGAGTGAGACATGAGGACGAAGAAGAGGAAGAAGAAGAAGAAGAAGGAGGAGGAGGAGAGATAAGAGAAGAGGCCCATCTCCATCAGGGAAATCATGCAGAGAGACGCGCTCGCGCTCGACAGCAATCTAGATCCTCAGCTCCGCGATGAGAAGGTGCTGATCCCTCCCAGGCCAACTCCTCAAATCAATGGAAATGGGGAAAAGCTGTCAGGCAGGAGTAATCCTAACCTTACGTTTAAATATTTTAAAAGGCAACATATGTTCAGGAATAAGGTTTCCTGAAGGAAAACCGGCTTTGACCATATGGTCGTCCAGCTGGAATTTAAAGTTCATCAAAGAGGGGAGTTGTTACATAACCATCACCATCTGAGATGCATCGAAAAGAGGCATCTTGACGTCAGCTATCCTGTTTCAGTGAACGCTTAAAAAAAAGCAGAAGCAGCCTCAAAGGTCAGGGTAGGTCAGAGAGAGCCTGCCCCTGCATTCAGCCCCGAGAGTGGAAGTCAGTAACTAAAGCTGCCCATCAATTAAAACTGAAATAACATCAGCATTGTCATTTTCAGAGAGGAAATCATTAGCCCAACATGCTACATAATTGTTACAGTGACTCCACACGCAATGGTAAAATGAAGACAATACAAAAGGATTCACTGAAGTAACTGGAAATTTTTAATAAACGCTATTCAAATCTTACAAAAAGGCAGATAAAGCAACATCAGACACGTCTTCCCTGTATTTCTCTTAAATAATACTGTCATTCTGTCTCTTGGGATGTGTGGTCTTTTCATCGCATCGGCCAATACGAGGAAATTTGACCTGTGTGTCCTCAAAAATTGGTTTGCTTTAAAAGACTAGTTATTACCGTCAACCAGCTGCATGTATAGGCCCCTTCAGGTGGGCGATTGCAGGGTGCATAGCTTTAAAACCTGCACATATATCCACTGATGACAAAATATAAAGATCCTTTTACAAACTGAAGCAGCATTGTCGACTGTAGGGACTTTTAGAAATTCTTCTGAAGTATATGCATAGCTTACAAGAGGCAACCGTTGGCAGAGGGTAATGTAACGGATCACAAAAGTGTGAATTTAAAAAAGAAAAAAATAGAACATGTATTGTAAAAGCACAGTTTTACTAACAAAATATGTCCACTTATTTTTAATCTTATAACTTAGTTATGCAAATAAAATCAAACTCAGCAAATAGATGAAGTGATAGTTGGCTGAAATGTTAAATAATGGTACCAGAGAGCATTTCAACTGAAACATGACAGTATGTACAGAGGAGTCCAGAGACGGCAACACAAGGCCAACGTGTCCTAAACCTGAACAGAGTGAATCCTCTTGAGGCAGAGACGGGACCGGGGGGGTCAGAGGCGAGGAGGGCTGTGGGCAGTGTTAAAGGGGGTGATGACGTAATGTAGTGAGTACTACAAAAGCAAAGTTGGGTTGAGGAGTAGTAGTTGGTAGTAGTAGTAACACCAGGGAAGTATGGAGGTTGGGTGTAGAGGAGTGTGAGAAAGCCTGAAGCTGCCGAAAAACACAGCTGGACGTAAAAAAAAAAAAAAAAGGCACTGAGGAAGAACAAGACAGGAACAGGAAGCCCCGGACAGGAAGCGCATCATCAGTGAGTCAATAGCTTAAGCCGCGTGATCCAACTGACCAGTAGTGAGCGTTCTGCTGTTGTGCGCTTGGAGGCGGGGGCTACGGGGGCCTTCTTGATGTCCTCCTGGTAGGGGATGGTGGCGCTGTTGTGCAGGTCTGTGTTGGAGTAGTAGCGGCTGCCCCGGATATGGTCCACCCGGACAAGGTGCCGCTCCCCCGCAGGCCTGTAGGGCGGAGACACTGAGGGGACCTCCTCTACTATGGTGGGGATCCTCTCGTTGCTCAGGTATCGATACAGGAGTTCTTCACCTGGAGCAGAGAGACAGTTCGTTTAATGAACAGCAATAAAGAAGAAATATCCACACTCACGGGTCCAGATAATAAACATAATAAAGGGCCAAGAAAGAATCCAATTAATTCTGGAGTGGAATCGAGGAGGGGGATCCAGGAATTTTTGTCCCTTTCTTGGGTGACCTTTTTTAACTTTTCAACATTTTTGCAAATTCACATCTCAATAAATAATGCAGAGATCTTGATGAGAAAAAAACGGCATTGCTAATATGTATGAACAGACGAAATTTGGTGCGGATCCAGATAATCAACATATTGTATTGTAATCAGACACATCTGGCAAATCGGCCTTGGGGGAGGGATGCACTCTCCGAGCACCCTTCTAGTTTTGTCACTGTTATCGAGGTGTTGTTATTCATGGTAAGACTTGGAATTACAAAGATTCAACTCAATAGGGAAAGCATGTGTGTGTACATACCTTTCCTTCCTTGTGCCCAGGGCTTGGCGTAGGGATCAACCACTCCAACACTAGTATCCACTGGCATAGACAGAGGTCGGGGCTTTCCTACAGGCCAGAGTAATCAATATTTATCATTTTATGTCATTTTAAAAATGTATTATCATTTCCATGAGTAGAATATTCATGAGATACCCTGGTGAGAATGTACTGACCACGTGAAGGCTTGTTCTCCCTCATCCTGGGCTGTATCACGTTGGCCTCGATGGGACAGCCGACGCTAAGCTTGTCGTAGTCTGCGATGGTGCAGCGTCTTCTGCTCTCCTGGTCCAGGAAGGAGTTTGGTGACTCAGCGCCCTTTGGTCTCTTACTGATGCTGGAGAAGGCTTCTGTTCTCATCTCTCTGCAGGGGAGAAACAAACCGCTTGTTGATTAGTCACGGCACAACATGCCAATCCAGAATACCACGATTAGGAAGATTTGAAAGCAAATAATATTATGTTACTAGCCTCAGTGTTATTCCAGTTAAATAAATATGACAAGGCTTCTGCACTTCTTTTTCAAGATTAAGCCCTGTTAGCATTTTAAGCAAAGCAGGCACGCTCTGTCTTTTTCCTGTAGTTGAGGATGAAGCAGTTGTTGTGTAAGGTTTGTGGTGGGACTGGTGGGACTGGTGGGAGGAGTGGGCTGAGGATGAGCAGAACAGAAAGTAGAGTAGGAGGCAGAAAAAGAAGAAGCAAGGCGATAACGGTCCCAAAGGTTGAGTGAGGGCGTTACTGCATCGCTTACTGCGGGCTGGAATCTGGCCACCGTCCCTCTGGCTATGAGTACTTTAAGTTGTTTCATAGCGTATATTTTAACTCCACTTGATGAATAAAACTTAGTTCTATGTTTTAATTTAAAAACGCATCAACTCTAATACGGATACGTCTGGCGTCCACACTACTCCGGAGTTTTAGAGCCGCTGAAACGTAAAGCTGCTGGTCCCGTTTGAGTTTGAAAGCTCCGGGGCTGCTTTTTATTCTGGATGGATAGAAACGGAGATGTTTGGAAACAACAACAACTGCTTGCTGATTGGGTCGAATTGGCTGATTGGTTAAATTCTGCATTTTACAACGATACAACTGCTTACGTGTGCAGAAGCCGAGCTACTATTTGAAGCCAAGGAAATGGGATGTCTCACCGTGGGGTGTATGGCATTTGAGGGGGAGGGGGGATGTATAAGTCCATGATGGCTGGCTTCTCTTTTTTGGTCGATCCGTTGGCTGAGCCGCAGGGAGACTGAGCTCTGATCAGGGAGGAATTATTCTGGAAAATAAAAAAACAATGAATCAGTCAACACGTTCAATATCACACACAATTAATGATCAGCGACAGAACAGTTTCTTTTATGAAACAGAATAAAAAGATTGAAGTCCGCCAGATGTGGCGAGATGGTTAAAGTGCTTGTGCGTCTCCCCGAGCATAAATCTTCTTGGTTGAGGTACGGAAAGATTGTAAGTGAAGTCCAGAATAGCCTGTGAGACGTGTACTTAAAACTGTATTCATTTACCACAGTTATGTTTCCCAACACTCAACAACATCGCGCCCTTGACTTGATGTACCACACTTAGTCTCCTCCAGTCTCATCAGAGCAAAATGATACACTGATAGAACAGAGCTGTAGAAGTGATAGATTAATGACAAACTTAACATCTGCTGTTGGATCTCATGATTCATTCATCCTTTGTTTTCTTCGCATAGCTGCCATGTGCACAAACTGTATAACATTACAAAGGCAGTGCCATTCTTTCTTGAATCACTGTGTGTGATGTATCACTGTTTTGCCTCCTGCAGTCTTATTTTCACAGATAGCCGAGATGGTTGACTGTGATACCTCGGACTACTTGTTAAAACAAGATGCTGGTGGACATGTTGACATTGGCCACCTTTGTGTTGGGAGGCTCTTTGTTGTTTTGAGAAACCTACTCTTATCTGATATCCTCTCGTCTTGCCTTCTCAGGCTGTAAAACAAAAACGTGATAAGATAATGTCAGGGGCTGAATTCTGGTAGTCTGAGCTTACAACAGGCTTATTGTCTCCGTCTCTGTCTGTCAAACGGGACTCAGGTGCCCAGACGTGGTTAAAAGCGGAGCCAAGCCTAATGTGTTCACATGAGGAAGACAGGAAAATTTAATTACAGTCGCATAACCTTATTAGCACAATGTTAATCAGCTATCCCTAACCCTTCTTTGAACAAAAGACGTTTAGGCTGTTTTCAAAAACCTGAAATACAATTAAGCCAGCAGCCCTTTCAAGGTGGCTCCACGACACAAGTCTGAACTTGTTGTTTCAGGAACCAACTCCCTAAAAATCGGATAATTTGTTGACAATGAAAAAAGGCTTTTGTTAACGCGCGTGTGTGTGTGTGTGTGTGTGTGTGTGTGTGTGTGTGTGTGTGTGTGTGTGTGTGTGTGTGTGTGTGTGTGTGTGTGTGTGTGTGTGTGTGTGTGTGTGTGTGTGTGTGTGTGTGTGTGTGTGTCTGTCTGGAGTCACAGAGGAGACTCGGTGTGAAGGTGTTTTGAGCCTGAAGTGACTTTAGTTTTGAAAGAGAACCAGGTACGAGTCTTGCTGTCTTCTTTTCCTGTTCTCGCTGTGGAGCTTCGTAGAAGTTGAGTTTGTGGTGAGTGCAACTGAACAACTGCAGCCGCCGCCACAAACTCAGGACTCTAGTGACCTGACCACCACCACCTGTGCTTTGACGTGTGTGTGTGTGTGTGTGTGTGTGTGTGTGTGTGTGTGTGTGTGTGTGTGTGTGTGTGTGTGTGTGTGTTTATACCTGAGGT
This sequence comes from Hippoglossus hippoglossus, assembly GCF_009819705.1. NCBI lineage: Eukaryota > Metazoa > Chordata > Actinopteri > Pleuronectiformes > Pleuronectidae > Hippoglossus > Hippoglossus hippoglossus. Next base: position 16,773,835 of record NC_047172.1, read on the forward strand.
ACTGGCGGCTTCCAGCGCATGTTCTTAAGTGGGGCCGGGGTAAAACCTGTCGTGCCAGTGGGCCTCTTCTTGAGGAGGAGCGCCACACCTTTAGGGTCCTCCCTCAGTTTGACGACCAGGTTTTTCAGCTGCCAGCCCACCTGGTTGACATGATGTGAACACACAGAGACATATACACAGTAAGGTTTAGTAATATTGTAGGTGTGTATCCTCAATTACCAACGCAGCCATTTTCACATATGAAAAACGCAGCAGGACATTGTCCAAGTCAGACGCAATCAGAACAACCGGAAATGTCAAAATATCTCTAATTTTGAGCCTTTTTTTTGTCATCCTGAGATATTTGTATTCTTTCTGGGGGGGTTTTCTTCAGTTTTGCCTCCGTTGAGTGTTAGAAACTTCATCAACACGCCAACTCGCTCGCTGTGAATTTTGCTGCTGTATTTTCACATGGGGTCATGGACATTTTACTGGGGAGCTGGCCGGAAAAGTTTAAAAAGAATCGGGAGCAACTGACTCAGAGTTTTGCATTCTCACATACAGCCCCTCTGGAATATTTCAGGAAAACATCAGGACTGCCTTTATTGTGTGTGTGCTGTATTAACCACTACTTATGGTCAGATATGTGCAGAAGATACAGTATCAATAAAATTGAAGGTGCTCACCACTGTCTGCTGGTGGACCTGGATCACCTCATCACCGGCGTGGATCTTCCTGGTCAGGTCTGCAGGCGACTAAACAACAAGCATACACTTATGAGGTCAAAGCCTTACAGACAATGTTAATACAACAAGGAACCTACTGCCAACACAAAACTTATTACCAAATCCTTACTAGAAGGAACTCCTTTTTTTTCAAACAGCAAATAACTGATGAACAAACACTGTAAAGTTCAAACTCGTGAGAAAGCGCAAACACTGTCTGCTGTCTTTCGTGTCACAGGGATGTCAAACGGGATTAACTCGTCATTATCTGTGATGATTCAGGTCCTGATTCACAATTAACGACCGGAGGTGTGAGGACTCGACCGTGGCAGTCATGCTGCTGCATTAGTCACCAACTGGTTGTCTCCGTGTGTGTGTGTGTGTGTGTGGGGGTGGGATTTATTTTTGTGGATGCTGTTTGTGATATTTTGTCGTTACTGGAATGCATAAACAAATGAGTGGTTCCTAACTCCTCCGGATACAGTAAATCAATGGGCCCTCAGTACAGGAGGAGGAGAATGGAGAGGAAGTCGGAGGAGGATGAGAGCACTTCACCCCCCCCCCCCCCAAACTAATATCAGTAGCTTGTTCTTGAGAGTAAGATGCAAGAAATTCTAAGAAAATCATATGTTTTTTATTCTCAGAACCAAAAAGAGGGTCCTTTTACATATGAAGAATGCAGCAGGAGATTCTGCAGTAAGACTTGTTCACAACAACACAGAAATCTCAAGAGCAGGTGTGGGGAGGCGGAGCAGGCAGAGGCAGGACGTCCTGTATTAATTCTGCTTTGGAGTTAATTCTGCTTTGAATCTTGTTTTCTTGCTGAGGTGACATCTTCTTTATGTATCACACCCTTTTCTCTACCAGAGATTTTTGTTTTCTTTGGGGTTTTTATTCACTTTTGCATCTGTAGCGTGTTAGAAATATCATGAACGCTCCCACTCGTAAATTCTCCGTAGAATCTCCTGCTGTTTTCTCACAGAGCTTCTTACTCAGCTTCTTACTCGGCCATTTGTGTTCTGACATACAGCCCCTCTGGAGCTAAGTGCAGGTCTGAGAGCAGCTAAATCAGTTATTGCTTAACCTCCCTATGTATTTGCAATTACAAAATATATTCAGCCCCAGATAGGGGCAAATTGTTAAACTTACATGTTCTGTGGTTCCTGTGATGACATGTAACCCATCGTAGGTAGACTTGATGTACATCCCCTATGATTAAAAAAACAAAAAACACAAGACAACATAACTCAACTTTGAGGTTAAAATACAATATTCCCAGAGGGAGACAACTGTATGACAGAGATGTGGGGGGTCACAATTTGACACACATTGCAGGCATTCCTGGCCTGCAAAGCCAAGACGCAGACAGCATGATTAGGGATAGAAGGAAAAATATCCAAGCATTCCTTACCAAACCCTCGCCCGGTTTGATATTGGTCAGCAGGACTTCTTCCAAGCAGGCCGACTGGCTCATCAGGGGGTCAGAGGTGGTTCTCACAGTCTGATCGCAGATGCTGTTCAAAACCTTCGACTGTGGAGGAGAAGGCGAAAAACAAAACGCTCCCATGAGTAAAATAAGAAGCACAAGACTGATAATCTTTGATTATAAGTGGCGTGTTGAATCCCATAATGGTGCACTGTGGTTTGCAAAGGGTATCGTGTGCTCCACAGGTTAGAACAAGTCAGGTTACGCTGCAACGCGTGAATCTCGTGACATAAAGATCTTATGTTTAGAAAAAGGTTTAATGGGCTATAAAGGACCAATAGGGCATCAGTGCACACAGAGCACTGAAATCCCTTCTGTCTGCTTCGTCCTTTGCTGCTGTTAGAACAAAAATTGTGATTTGTCCTCAGTAGAGGGATCTGTTCTTTGGCGCGTGTGTTTTGTTTTGAACACATTTCACATTTTATATAACAGAATTGGAGGAAAATAAGATGCAGCACAGTCTAGGAACAAAAAAGACGAGAACAAAGATGAGAGCGAGACAATGCAAAATGGTACAAAGAGATCGTCATCTCTACAGCTGACTTCACTTGGGTTGTCTGAGAGAGAGAGAGAGACACAGTGCTAGAGGAAGCTCAGTGTTAGACCAAGGAGTCTGGAGAGTGTCAGCAGCAGGAAACGCTGATTGATGGCCGGGGCGTATTAGTGCCGCCTCCTCCACTGGCAATCCTATAGACCTGTCTGCTCCATTCACTCAGAAAACTGACCTTGCTACTGAGAGCATGGCACACAATCACAATCTAAAAGGACATTTATCCAAACAATCCAAAAAGACCCTTTACCCCCTAAATAGGCCCTTCCAGGTCTCCTTTAGTTTATATATTTGGCAAACAAAGCAGAAGAGATAGAGTATACTCACAACTTCCAGGATCTTCTCCTCCATCTCGTAAACACTGCAGTCCTGTAGCACAGAAGACAGTGATGACAGATCAGATGAGGGAGCAGTAAACAACAGGGAAGAGGTTATTTAATGGCTAGATAGACCGGGAGAGAGAAGTATAGGGGTTGAGTAAACACAATGTAATCAGCATTCCAGACATAGAACCGAGAAAAATGGAGAACAGCCACAAATAAACAGCTTTTAGTGTCAAATGACCTCTTTCGCCTTAATTCTGGGGATGCTGTAATTGCATAATGCCCAGTGTGGTTCAGTAAACTATATGAACACTCATATAGTATTGTGCAGAAGACATAGTGAGGGAAAACATGTATTGAAGTTCAGAACGCCCTGATGCAAAATAAAGCTTTGTTTTTATGGAAGAATTTAGGGGGACAGGCCTCTTTTTTAAAGGAATTTTTTCCATCTTTGAGGACAGTGAGCATGAAATGGGGGGCAGGGGTCTCCTAAGTCTGACAATGCCGAGTAGCTGTGATCTCGGTTGTTTAGGGTGACAAAATGTGCAAGGTCGGCTGGGAAACTGACCACCGTGCCGGACACAGGACTCACAGACTGCAGCTGGACTGGACACAGCTGAGGCAACAGCCTCCCCTGACAACTGTGTTGTTGGTGCTGAAAGGGCCCCTGGTTAGGAACGGGTAGTCCACTGTGTGTTTTTTGGTGCGGGTGGGGGTGGGGGTGGGGGTGGGGGTGGGGGTGGGGGTGGGAATGCCCCAAGGGAAACCATCCATCAAAACACAGGAGAAACGCTTCTGTCAAAAACCAGAGAGCACGGAGAACACTCGCTTATTTTTCCGTAGAGCCCTTCGCAAGCCACAAGCCTTTTGTCGAGGCAAAATAAAGAGAAAACGGGTGCTGTGGCCCTCGCAGTATTAGGGACGTGCATGGGCATGTGCCAGGTACAAAGCCTGCTCTGTTGCTCTTTGTAAATCCATTGTGCAGACAGCCATTGGGGGGGGTCGAGCAAGTTTTTCCATATTTCCATAGCTTGCACATTCCGCTGGGCTAAAGGCGAGAGTCTGTTTTCACATGCACTTGGCATACTGTCATTACTGTTGGTTTGTTTGCATTGACGAGATTTGCATCTGTCCATAGCAAAGTACATCCTATGCTTCCTAAGTATTATCTTTGGATTTATGATTGGGCGCATGCTTGAAGGACTTTTGGTAAAGTAATACACATGTAGCTTTTCTATATTTCCTTCACTTGGGGGGAAAGTTAAAACCCAAATAAACATCGAGCACGAGTCATAATAGGTTTCTTTTTACATACTGAACATTGGTCCCAAAGTTATGTTTCCATATAATATTTTCAGCCAAGAACATATGGTGGTTTCAGAGAGAATTTAGCTACGTGTGTGTGTAAACATGCAAGTGCATATTTCCTTTTTAGACACTGGCCCATGTTTGGATGACTACACTTCAAACTGAGCCAAGAGGGATGAGCTAAAAATACACATTTTAATGTTTAGAGGTTGTGAAACAAAAACGGCGTTGTTATGTGCTGCAGACACGACTTGGCACATCTCCCATCAAGCTTTAACATTTGAGGAACCTTTCTCTTGTTTCACGCTACCATCGAATCATGTGAAAAACAATATTGCAGATAATCCTGTTCGTGATATCCAAAATAATCCCACATCTATGCTAAAAACCAAAGTCCTTCTAGTAGACAGGAGCCAGATCGTAACTAAGCACTGAGAGAGGCTGAGGGACAATTCCCTGGGTGTACTGATCCAGCACGTCATGAACTTGATCCCACAGCCGGTGTGGCTCAGATGACTCTCTGTGCACTGCTCCCTGGGCTTTTGATCTGTCACCAGAGCGATTTGCATGGTCGCGCAGTGCTGGAATCTGGGGAGATGCTGCCTTTACACCAGAGAGAAATGAAGCAGTGCAATACTTTGGAAATGGCCTGTTAGTCATATGGTATCAATATATGATGGATAGGTTGTTAAATGTGTTTGGCCGACATATTAGTGAGAAACTACACATCTCATCCAATAATTCAGGAGTAGGAAAAGTGGACACACAGGGCAATCGATGAAAAATGCGTTCTTTGAAAGATAATGACCTCCATGCAGACAGGTCAGCCAAGATGGGTGATGCTTCGACGGTTTTATGGCTGTGTCCCATTGTGTGCGTACACACAGGCTTCATTCAAGCAGAACACATAAATTGTGCCATCTGAAAAGACCCAATTTTGGTCTGAAGTTCATGAACGAGTCGGGCGAACCTCATGCAGTCCTCCCCCATCATTAAACTAATCACTGTGGCAGTCTCCTGTGCAACCTACTTTATGAACAAGTGGCTCAGATGCCTGCCCGTGTGTTGTTGAAAAACAAAGGGAGACCAAATGGTCTGAATCCAGAAAAAGTCCAGAATCTTGCAATTTTGAGCGAAAGTTCAGATGCTTAAATGACGGTATTAGTTTGAAAGCATCTCTCATCAGTGTTTCCGCAGCTCTACACAATTCTACGAGTTAGGGAATAAGGGAGCAAACTACATCTCCCCTCCAGCTGCTGGAGGAAACTAATCGCTCCAAAGCTCTTTCAGCACCTATCGGTAGTTTATTCCACACCATAACCTCCCCACTTCTTCACGTGGCAGTGTGGGAAATGTATACCCCCACTCGACTGGATGACCATGACCGAGACACCCATAGTAAATCACCAGAGGTGGTGAAATCCCAGACTCTGGCGGGGAAACAGGCACTCTGGGAAAGGAATTTATTTTGATGTAATAACCCTCTAAAAAAATGACACCTGTGGTCTCAGCAGCCACTTTCACTGGCAGTGTAAAATGAGTTGCTTATGAGACAAAGCCTTTGGGGAGGAGAGATTGTATATACCAACTAAAGGGAAGCTCACCAGCTGCCTTTGTTTAAAGAAACTGTATGAACAACCACCGCTGGTTGGATAAAACTGTCGGAAGAAACACCCATGATGCAACGTTAGGGCAATTCTCTGCAGAGAGTCTGAAATATATGGATGTGGATGTTTGCTGCTGCTCCGCTTTCACTGTTAGCTGCCTATCTGGCAGTCAGATGGACCACCTCCTCCATACATGCGTTAAACCTCCACGCAGGAAGTGCTTTCATACGGTTTGGTCTCCCACTGAGAGCATCTTGGAGAAGCAAAAACAGGAACCACATGGCTGAGGGAGTACCGCAGCCTGGGGAATGTTGTCAAGCACCGCTAAAAGAGCACCGGTGGCTTTTATGAAGCTGGAAACACAAAAGCAACATTTACCATTAAACGCCCCAGCACTAAGGGGGTCGTCCTTATTAGCCAGCACGAGGAGGAAAACAGAACCAAGAAAAACATCAGCATTTGCAATAATGTGCTCGAGACTGCTGGTTTCAGGCTTCTGCCATCGCTGCCAGACCACATTTCCCACAACTCTCTTCTCCTGCACTTTATCCTGCACGTCTGTGCCCCTGAGCTGGTATGTGCTCAGTGGAAAAAAGCTATTTTATGTGTGTGTGGCTTTGTGTGTATGTTTTCCCGAGGCTGTCTACATGTGTGTTGTTGAGCTAACTAGTGTGCAGACCTGTTGAACTGTGGTGGTGAGCTCCAGGCACAGCTGAATGATCTTGTTCTTGGTGGCTGTGAAGTCACTGATCCCTGTAAGAGGCGTCCTGCAAGCAGACAAAGAAGGAAAGGGAGAACGTTAGGAACCAGTGATGGACGGAGGAGTTGTGTTGAAATTTGATCTCACTCACACTGCATGACAGCACAATTTAAAAAACAATGCACAGAAAAACAACGTCTGATATCTCTGAAGTCTTCCAGTTGTAAAACACTAAAAACTGAAACTGGATACTTGACTGTGTAGTAACATGAAGTCAGCTATAACATTAAGCTTCACAGCAGATGCACCTTGCTGTGCTCACTGTGTATGGGTGACTGACCACAGACAGACTAGGTTGTAACTCAAGAACGTCACCATCTAAAAAAATAGCTCTGCAAACATCAGGCCCCAAACCTCCATGCAGTCCCTGAAATATGTCAGTGGGCCTCATCATATTAGATCAGATCTGAGTTAAAGCTTTAGCAACACAACACAGAGCAGCAGGGCTGACGTGTGGATGACACTCCATCCAGAGGCAAAGGACCAGTGAAGAAAGTGAAACTCGCCTGTTTACCGTAACTTGTTGCTTACTTGGTGAAAATAAAAAGTTAAAAACATGCTGATTAAATATTGGAAACCGCTCTGGTAGAACTATTTCTATGTTCTGACGATCTGAGCAGAGACCGTCAGCTGCAACACCAAGTGTATGAAGGTTTGTTTATTAAAAAGAATGCACCATATTAGATTTTTGCCAATATCCAATACGCCAACTTGTTTTGTTGGATTGCGGAACCCGATATATGCACATTTTTTTCCTTTTACTACAGAGAATAATAGGTCTCTACTGTCGTGAAATTCATATTATTATGTCTACTCTGAGCCTGATGGCCAATTGGCAGATGCAGACTTACATTTCTTTCAAAATTGCATATTCATTAGGCAAAATAAGAAAATTATTTAGTCAATGGTTCAATTTGCATGCTCATAATTAAATTATCATCATATCTGCCTGTCATATTGGCAGAAATAATCATATTGGGTCGATGCCGAAATTTCATTTTAAAGCCTTTATCTGCCAATGTGCAGTCAATATTATCCCCAATTAGTAAATGGGATGCTGCAAAAATGCCACCATAAAAATATATTAGCATTTGATATAAAATTTGTTGACATTGACACATACTTATGTACGAGAAAAATCCATGATTAAAAAATGGAACATTTACTACAACATTTCTAATTCATCTTCTTATTAAGAAAAAAAAAGTACAAATGTGAATTTATGTGATCTGGAAACTAATTCACAGCACTTCTAAAGACTGATGTACTGCTCTCTGTTCTACCATGATTTCACTGAACCTACACGAGCAAAGCCTGCCACAAAAAGAGAAGCTTAACTTCAGCCCGCTAACACTAAAACTCAATCCTGGCAACCTGCTTAATATGCTCTGCTTTTACAGTGTTATGTGTTTTGGAGCGGGTCACCAGGAGAGCAGAGGGGATACAGACATCACATCCAAACAAAGATATTAATTTCACCCGCCCGTCAGTCTGGAATCAGCCACACCTCACACACAGTGTTGTCAAATCATGTGTTTATGCAAAACTCTTTGGGTTGCAGCCAGTTTAAGCAGTGATCAGATGTCAACCTGTTGTCATACCTGATCTGATACACAGTGTAAGGTGCTGGTGATAGTTTTAGTACCTGTCGAGCCAAGCCAGGAGGCTCTTTGCGGCGCCGATCAGCTCCACCACAGAGGTGAGGAAGTCGTTGGGTGGCTTGCGAGAGGTGCTGCCTTCATACGCGGGGCTTTTCCTTCTATCAGACGTGGCCATGTGCAGACTGGTGGTGGCAGCTCTCATCCTCACAACCAGATTCTTCAAGTTGTCCGTTTCAACTCCATAGTTCTGAAACGGTAAACGAATACACATTATAAATAAAAGCATGCAATCAATCCAATCAAAGTCAACATCAAAAGGACTCATCCTTCACAGTCCAGACCTGGGAGGTAGTTTCTATAAGTGTGGTTTCCTGCACAATAAATTTGACAGGTGTGATTTAAATGCACTTGACTCTGAGAACGAGCAAAGACATGAATTGACCCTCAGTCCTCCCTTACAAGGAAGGGCACGTGCCATCACCTGATTCCTGTGAAGGGGAGCAAAGTTTGCATTCTTGAGCCTGGGTTGTTTCCTGCTTCTGCATTCCTGCACTTTATAGGTTATTCACATGCAACAAGCAGCACAGCTCTGTGTCTTCGAGGGTCACAGAGAACAGCAGAGTCCAGCTATGAACTGGACTAATGCAGGGCTTTTCTTGGAGGATGACGTGACCGTCGGAGGCCGAGCATGACCACTTATTGATGTTTTCATTAAATAAATGGCCCTGTAGTGATTTGTTGGTTAAAGGTAAAACGGAGAGAGGGGTGGCCAGGCTCTTGTCAGGCTCTTATCAGTTTACATGGTGTTGCAAAGCCCGCCAGCAGTGCTGCTGTACGTGTGATGTGATGTTCCAGTAGCTAAATCTGCTTTGCAATGAGTAAAAAAAAAAAGCATGTGTTGGCAAACACCAGGGGAGATCTGCAAGTGGTTAGCGTCTCTGTTTATTCCACTGCCTCTTGCCAACGTGTGCTCAAAAAAACATACAAATCATTTCACTTACTTCAGTCCCCAAGGAACCACTGGCATTACTGGACTAGTTAAACAGTAGCTGTAGGCAACTTGACTCCTGCCACACATGACATGAAATAGCATGTTGAAACACCATTAAAGAGAAGCAAAGTTGATCAAAGAATATATGGAAAGTCATTTGATGGTTTGGTTTCTCATTCAGCCATGCACACAGTTCACAAGTGAAAACTTTGAGCCCAAATAGGCAGTGCGAGGACTTTCCAGATCAAAACCTCTCTCCTGGCTTTTTCATTAGCAGGCCAATCACACAGCAGTCACAACAGCTCTGGCGGGCGCGCAGATGTCCAGCTCGAGCCTTTGTCACGCACTGCCGGCTGAGCTGAAAACCACGCCTGAGCAAGGAAATCTGTGGTTCCAATCAAACACAATTTTTCATTCTCAACGACGTTTCAAGCCACATTTACATTCTTTCAGAGCCTTTTTATAGACTCTGAGTTAATCTAGAATCAAGACGGAAGGGATGTTTTTTCTGTGTGTAAGCTCTTTGAAGGGACCATATACTGATATAAGTGTCCCCAGGAGAACTGGATACTGGGTATCACAGCACAGCACTTCCTGCCCTAGCCACAGGCATTACATGGATCGGACTTGACTATAAAATATATAAATGTCTGTAGTCTGGACAAAGAGTGTGTTTATATGTGCATCTGCTAAAATGTGCCATTAAAGGTTGAGTGTTGCGTTACATATTGGGTTAGATTCGACCCTAGGCAATAATAAAATACATTTACAGCTGCTCTGCGACCAGATGATCTGTCATATACTGTGTGTTCAGTCACTGTTGGACACAGCTAATGTGTGTGTGACTGTCATGAGGTGTTTGTGTTTGAGAGGGTCACTGGGGTCTGAGAGCAAATACAGAAGTGTTGGGTTTCAACATTGACTCTGCAGAAGTCATCACGGCGTTACAGTCAAATTAATTAACATGTTCTTTCTTAGTCCCAAGTCAGTGGTTTGCTCTTGATAGCTTAAGCTTTTCCACTGGTCAAAAACCCCACAAACATCTGTTTTTTGCCTGCAATGGAAATGGATACAGTCGGCATTCGTTCCTGCGACAAATGACTGTGCAGTAGATACGGGTTTTTTATCAGCTCTGGCTCAGATCAGCAGTGATGGAAAGGTAACACCCCTTTTTTTGGCAGTTAAGACGCTGACCCTGCACCTTTTCCGGTGTAACATTTTAGCCGTTTTTAGACATGACCTGAGGGTTAAAATGAGTTTAGCCAGAGTTTGCCTTTCACACATGCACAACCCAGTGGGAGGTTCTCTGCACAGACGCGGGTTTTTAAGTGGGATAACTCACAAAAACCCCACGAATTTAGATGTAAAAGAGTTATAAAAGAAGCATGAGTATAAATGCATTCAAAAGGGCTTTGGGGCTGTATCTAAGGCCATTGGTCACAATGATTCAATTTGGAAAACTGCTAACAGGACGTTCCTAATTTTACACATTTCCACAAAAAAAAAAACATAACAGGAAGTGCCTGAACTAACAGTAAACAAAAAAGGGTGGTGGTAGTTTTTATGGTGGTTGTGGCCTGTGGTCCAGTTGGTAGCAGTGACCTTGCCACAGTTAAAGCTAATTGGATCGGGGGGCCTCACTTCCTCCCAGGGGGCCTGAGAAAGGTTGAGACCTCGTTCTTAATAAGGAAACCTCTAACGGATGGAAAAAAAAAATCTCCTCACTAATGCAACCAGAGGTGAAAGGTCGCTAAGAGTCCAGCATTCCTGGCTGTAAGTTCCAAGAAAAAGAGAGAGGATGATGGCGCAATATGCCAAATGCTCTCTTAATATATTGCATTATACTACAGTACAAATGTACACAATGTATTAGAAAGCAGCAGCACATTTTGGATGGAGATTCAAGTTCACATGCAAGGAAAGGACCTTACTTCAAATAATAAAACCAAGCTGAGGAAGCACTTTTTATGAAGCGGCTCCAGAGGAAAATGACTGAAGATTTCACTGTGTTGATGCAACGGGTGAACAAGAATCTGGGCTTGATTACTGTGCTGGTAAAAGAGGTTATGGTCCACAGGATGTACATTATATCAATGAGGAATAAATCTATCAAAACAAAAGAAGGCACACATTCATGCACAAAGTGCTTCCATGTGTCAAATCCAATGGTTATAGGTATGGAAGATACTATAAACCGGTAGTGGACAGGCTGATAACCTTGGCCCAACAATGGGAGAAATAAGAGATATATCAAATATGTATCTGCAGTATCCAAGCAGACCGAATCAAATTAAATCAATAAAATAAGTTGATTCAAACATTTGTCAACTACCACTTTCAGATCAGCATCAATGGAACATAAAGTCTAATGTGAGAAACAAAGGATTTTCCTTTCACATTTCTTCAGGGTAAAAATAACCGCCCCAAACGATAAATGTAAAGCATTTTAAGCAAATGCAAAAAGAGAAACGCTGACACTGCGACCACAATCTGGGACTTTTATGGCACAGGAAGTGATAAAACTCCAAATCGATCCCATCTGCTTGAAAACCTGGTTCTCCTTCAAGTTGGAGCGTGGATGGTTTTCATCGTTCTTTTCGTGCTCACTAGTTGAAGGCAGAGGAATTTCTGTTGGCAGTTCTTCTGGAGGCTGTGATGATGGACACCGGGTCAGGTGGTTCTCTACAACAGTGACTAATGAGAGCCAAACAGGGACCTTTGAATGAACCGAGAAAGGTGGCTCAGGGGAGCAGAAGGTTGCAGCGACTGGAATGAAACCGACTGACATTTCTGTGATTTTGCTCCAGAGAATTGAGCCTGAAAAACAATTTTTTTTCTAAATTCTAAACATATCTTTAGAATGTACATGGAATGTAGAGTGTGAGGAGAGGGCAAGCTGTCACTTGTTGCTACACGATAGCCACCATTAACTGCCTCTAATAATCTCCCACAGCTTCAACCTGATGATTCGAGCCCAAGCCCCTCTGACCCGATGTCTCTTCTCTATGTGACACTGCTGTTCCCTAAAGTCCTCAGGCCGCTTCGTGTGTTGTGGTGCCTCCACACCCTGCTGAGCTGTGTGGGAAATGATGAGTCCTTATGCATCGCTGCCTCCACTGGCTGCCGAACCAGAAACTATACAGGCTGAGACTTAAGTGAATATGGACACGGGCAGAAATAGTGTGGGGGGGAGGGGTGATGACCAAAAGAGCCCATTGTTTGTTACTAAACCTTCCGGTAGATACAGTAGAATCACGTCCTACAAAGATGTCAGCAGCAGAGATGTACTGACCAGAGCGCATAGAAGATCCACAGCCTCCAGCACCAGCTCCTGGTGTCCGATCCTGGCCACGCCGAGCTCCTCCAGGTCTTGATGTGTGATCTTTAGTAGCTGCTCCCCACTGATCTTCTCCCGCTCAAAGTTGCTCACGTATTGCTGCAGGCTGTCGTCCAATCCTGATAACACACAATGAAAACGACAAACACTAATTAGACAAAAAAAAAAGTTTCATATTTTGAAAGGCTTGTTCAACGGTCACTTTCAGAAGAGCTTTGCCCCTATAAAAACAATGCTAACAGATCAGATAAGATCAACTGTATCCGTCAGTGTAATTAGCATGTGTCCCTACACTGTGTGTGCGTGAGCAGTTTAAATAAGGAACAGGTGGGTCCTCTATCTCTGCTCCTCGCTAGACAAACACATTATAATCAGAGTAACAGTTGAGGCCACTAAGACTGTTAGGCTGGTTAAACAATGGAGGGCTATATTTACACGTGTGTGTGCATGCGTGTGTGTCCAATAAACGTGCTTGTGTCTACTATTTGAAGTGTGTAACTCCCATTAATAAAGAAACAGCTCTTCTGATGCTGCAGAATGAGCACAATGTACAATGCATTGCAATAAACAACCTCACAAACACACCCTCCCCATGCATGCAATGTGTCCCTCAGTGGACGCTCGAGTAGTGTTGGGACAACTGAGCGAAGAACGAGCCTTTGTGTGTGTTTGTGTGTTAATGTGTGTGTGTGCGCCGAAGTGAACGCCATCTTTCTCCCCCATCAAAGAGCGCACAGAGAGGGGGCAGCTGCAGCTACATGGCCCTGCGCCCTGTTTCTCTGAAAGACCTGTCAGCTGCACGGCACACTCCCTCTCTCTGACCATACCACACACACACACACACACACACACACACACACACACACACACACACACACACACACACACACACACACACACACACACACACACACACACACACACACACACACACACACACACACACACACACACACACACACACATAATATTCTCCTGTATGATTTGGCGGATACGTTTTCAGTTGAGATATTCAAGGCTTGACATTTTTAGCAACATGTAACTTAACAGCAGATAATAGTGTCCATATAAAATGCAGAGCATGTAGTTGTGAGTGAAGACACGCTGGGTGTGTTCTCTGGTCACTGAGCCACTTTTGTGAATGGCACCTCATATCTTCATGCCTCTGTGACACTGAGTCTGTGCATGTGTCGCAGAAAGAAGGAGACACTGTGTGCATTGAGTGTGTGTGCAGTGAATATTGACCAAACAAGCTGTGCAGAGTATACACAGAAAAGTGCACATGACATACACCAACTCAAGATGTTATAAGCATTTAACATGAAAACCAATGTAGGTTTTGCTGACATGATGCAGAATTACTGAAACTAAAACGATATAGCAGATTCCACTTTTAGGTATCCTGTTTTTAAGAGCAAAATACAAAATATATGTTATTTGGCTTTTAAGGCCCTGAGAACCTATTTTCTAAATATGCACACTTTGCATTCCACTTTAAATGTCCACTGACTGCCTGCTAAGTTTAAAACACTGTTCCTTTTTATGTTTTTATGTTACTTAAATAATGTATCTTAATGTGTCTTATGTAGTTTTTAAATGTGACCTGCACCCTGATCTGTTGGGTATGACATTTCATTCCTGTGTATGCTGTAACTTGTATTATGGAAGTGACAAATAAAGCCAAATCTGAGTAAGAGTACACGACACAAACACACCCATTTCTGCCAAAGTTTGAACAGTTTTGGTTATTTCATAATACAGATTTCTCCATTTTTGTTTTATTTTGGCACTGTTATTTTTGGTGTGATGTGGGCAGGACAAGAGAGAAACACGATGGCACATACTTCAATCAATATTTTAATCAGAATCTAATGATGGTTGGTTGGTGGTTTGGTCGCTGCAAAAACAGATCTGATTAAACCACAACAACACATACCTGTTAAGGCAAATTTAAATCTAAGTTAGCTTAGCTCAGACACTTTAACAGTAAAAACCTGCTCCATCAGACTTCTAGGATGGAAGGCTGTTATTGTGAAGCAGCTGGCTAACCTGGAGCCCTTTGTGCTGCACTAATAGTAAACATTCACATAACAATGACACTATACATCTGGATATGCTGCACTGTGTAGCCCAGAGATTTTAAACTACCTACAAAGGACTCCCTTCAGATCCATTAAAATTCCATTATGGCATCAAAGTTCACTTACAGCAGTATTTTCAGGCCTTAAGGAGACACATGTGAGAGCTCAGTTCATCTCCACTGAATCAAAAGGAAAAATCCATCATGACTTGTTAACCATTAGCCGCCATACAAGTCAAGTCCAGTTAGCCTGATAAGATTTTTCTCATTCCTCTGCATGCTAATTCCTGAGCTGGGAATTTTAAACCTAACCCCTGATGGGCCGGCAGTCTGCAGAGGAGTACGCTCTGAATTGTAAGAGGGACCGAGTACTGGTCTGAGCCCACACCGACACAAACACAAGCCAAATTTAAACACTAGGCTAGTCACTTAATGCGATTAGATGGAAACAAAGACTCGGATCCTGAAGGGACAAAGTTTCTCCTTCCTGCTGCGTTAAAAAGGCATTTCCTGTGGAACGGTGCCACCACGCTAACTAAAGCGAAGAAGAGGAAAAGGGCACAAGGGAATTGTGCAGTTCCGCTCACAATAAAACATGCTGTGGCTTACATTGTGTGTTTTTCTTAGCTTGGCTGTTGTAAAACCATGCAGACTAGATATGGGAAAAACAGTGTGGAATGAAACAACAGGGTGAACGAGTGAGGAATGAATCCTCGTCCACTAATAGATGAATGAAGGGTCTTTCCTTGGCTCTAGACAGCTTTCAATTTAATTTATTCATTAGCAAAGTGCGTTATCCCCACAGCTCCTGTCCCTGATCGTAGTGCAGGCTTTGGTGAGTTTAGAAACTTGAGATCACTTCAGGGTCCAAACTGATCTGCATTTCCTTTGAGATGGAACAATTCTAAGTGTGTTTGTGTGCATCAGTGAAAAAGATCTACCACTTTAGATGGTAGCAGTGATTGAGAATAAGGCTAAATGTGCGCTAGAAACTAAATGCCTTGAATTCAGTGGCCCTCACAGGAACATACCACAGCCATCCCTCCCTGTGGACCCAACCATCGACACCTTCTGAATAAAAGAGGGGTGTCCTTACAGTGGGGCTTATAAAACATTTACAGGGCCTTGATCAATGGCTTCTAGGGTGCGTGTGTATGTGTGTGAGACTATCAATTTTCATTAAGGGCAGGGAAAGTAATAAAGGAGATAGAGTGTCACGTTATTGTGAATTGAGGGGAGGGGGAGTCAGCAGGGAAGACCGTGTGAATGCTTTTGAAAAGCCTGCGCAGGATGAAACACTTTGGAGAAGTTTAATGGCCTCTGTGAACCACTTGGCAAATGTCCTCAAACCAGAGCAAGTGGGTGTAACTGCGACACAGAGGAACAGACACAAATTGACAATTTCCCACCCCAAAATTTAATTTTGAAAAGAAACTTAATCAAACTGGACCGGATTTTATGGAAGCATTCAAATACTACACTTTAAAGCTTAATGTAACATTTCAATTAACATAATTAACCAATTCTTAAGAGTTAATAATTTATACTTAAGGGATGCACAGTCCTTTAGATATACAGTTATTTTAATGAGCAGAAAAGTTATTTTTTATCATGTCATCTGATTCGCTGTTATTTCTCTGATTTATATCACGGTAAACTTAATATCTTTCTTCGATGAAAGATTTAAGATGTCTCCTTGGGATTAAATGTGAGGAAATTTAAATGGTTAAATGGTTCTTAGAAAAAGAAAAACAAGAGTAAAAAAGAGCACATTAAACAAAAATTAAGAATGAGCATACGGAAAATACATTGTCTGCAACAAAATGCTGGAGTTACATAAAATCAAGTTGATTATGACGCGATTTCTTGAGTATGAGAGAGAAGAGAGCATCTGGCTCAGTATTGATGATCAATAAATAAACAGAGAAGCAGGGGCTTTGCAAATGTCAGTTTGTGTCCCAGTATGGCACCTGCCGTTCACTTGTGGGGTCTTTCCTACCACCCAACCTCTCCCATTCAGTAAACAGTGATTATGTGTAGAATAAGTTACATACACAACTGTTTCAGTGAACGTAGGAGGCACAGTCCTGGACCCAGTCGTATTTCTGAACAGCTGGGAAAGCAAGAACCCCAGATAATTCCCAGTCTGGATGCTACAAGTGGAACTAGACCCTGTTGGAGGCCTTTGAGCTCCGCAGCCTACGTAAAGGCTGTGTAAGCACACATTTTTGGCCACGTAAAAAACAGCAACTGTTTGCTAATGTCTCAGCTATTTTTGTCATCTCAACATTTTCCCGTCCCACCAGAAGAAGAAAAACTGCAGATTTGGTTTAGATTTGATGCAGCAAAGTACATGAGGACCAATTTAGTGTTTGCGGCACACAGGTTTGGGTATGACACTTTACACAAGTTCAATGTTGTCTTCTGCAAAAATGATCAACAATTCCTTCAATCACGCCTCTAGTTGCCAACTTTTCGTTCTCAGGGGTTTGATTACACTAGAAAAAGAGTGAACAGTCTTTTGCCTCCTACAGAAAGAACAAAACAAAAAAAAAGCTCCCGCCTCTTCACCTCCCCCATCTTTCAACCCCTTACTTTGCTCCCAGTGGGAGCTGAGCCACCCTGTGACACACACACAGAAACATGCACACAGACACACAGACACACACACACACACACAAACAAGGACACACAAACACAAACCAATATCCCCACTGGGGTGGCCAGTGGGAAAGCTACTGGGTGTAGAATAGCAAAGCCACTGTAACTCTGCTGTCTTTATTTGTTAGCCCGGCCTCTGAACCTGTGGGGAATGGTGCGGAATTTGACTCATTGTTCTCTGCTGAGCAGCTCCATTGTGGGAATTCACAGCGCTCATGCACAATGGTCCCTGGCTGGACCAGGCCGTGTTGTAATTAGAAAGAAAGAAAAAAGCTCCTCTCGGCAACTGCTAAGCTATCCTCTAATGCATGACTTCACAGGACAACAACAAAGCCTGTACACACACTGGACAGGCCCTTCCAATGGGAACTGGGGATAGGAGTTACACAATGGCGCTCCACATCTCGCCAATCAGCATGTTGTGTTCTCATCTGTGGACAGTAGAGAATCGCACAGGTTTCTGTCTACAGTACGTCTTTCATTCGTTAAAAACAATGTCTGTTTCTTATAATTCACCTAGTTTCATGGTTATTGTTGAATCAGGTTTTACTGATGCTGCATCTTACAGGACAGGGTTATGGTTAATTTATGCTACCTTGACATAAGAGTACGTTTCCTGCATTGTTTACGTTAGCATGGTTTTTAAGCAATACGTCCACTAGATGGAAGCGCAAAGTTGAGAGTTTTTGACAACATGCAATGCGATGGTAGAGGAGGTTCGGATAAGGTACCTTTTAAGAAAGAGGAAAAAGCAACTATCCCTGTGAAATAACATCATATAAGCCATTTTCAGACATGACCTACGGGTAAAATCCAGAGAATTGGCTACAGTGTTTACCTGTAGTCTGCCTTTCACACATGCACAGCTGGAGGATCTCTGCACAGACGCGTTCACAACAGCATCAAATCCTCTGCATAATTAAGGCCAAAGATGGAACAGCCGGGTGCAGCAGGCAGAAGTAGTAGGTGACGTATTAACTCAGTTTTCGGCTCTTATGACCACAGACTCTTTTGAGGTCTTTGTCTGTGTCTTCTTTTTCACTGCAAGATATTTGTTTTCTTTTTGTATTTTTGCGTCGGTCGTGTTTTAGAACTGTCATCAACCCCCCCATTCCCTCGTTGTGAATCCAGCGGGGGATCTCCTGCTGTGTTCTCACATCGACTTCACCTGGATTTCTACAGACTTTACACTAGGAGGCCAGGCGGATAAAATCGCAGAAACGGAGCGTCTCACTCGGTCATTTGCACACATGCACCTCCTCTGGAGAAAATACAGAGGTACTGCGTAGTCCAGTGCATATCCAAAAGCAGCTATAGATGCCATTGTCGAAATTTCTGCTTCATGTCTTCTGGTCATTTTGGTTGAATTATTGGATACACTGTCCCCCACGATTTAATGTGGTACTGCAGCGTTTCATCTACATCCCAAAGCTTTCGCGAAGCGTGCATAAATACAAATGAAATGAATGCAGACTACGGACAGAGGGCTGCGTCCGCTTTCGTATACACATCTAACGTTGACCGTAAATTCGTCTTTAGGGTTAGTTAGTGAGTTGGTCGGGTTCTATCCCTTTTCAGACTGCTTAACAGGCTGTGACCATGTGTGACCCCTGTTTTAATCTTATCATGGCTTCCTCCTGCAAACAAAGACTGTTTCACTTCATGTACACTGATCTAAAACACAGACAACTACAAAATGGCAGTGACATGTCCCGAGTGGGTTTCTTAAGTGAGAAAAAGCAGCTGAGGCCGGTCCTTCCACAGCCAGACAAAGGCAGCTCTGTCTCTTACAGCGTGATGGACGATGACTGATGAGAGAAGAGGGGGTCAAAGTTTGCGTGGCTGGGAGTACCACCCCCTGGGCTCAGTTAATCCTCACCTCAAGCAGCCCACAAACCCCAGGCACAATGCTGGGTAACTAGTCAGATTTCTAAAATTCCTCTTATTTCTAGTGGTTCAGCTAATACTGACAGGAGTGAGGTGAGAGGGGATTTCTGGAAGCGATGTGGGTCAGAGCAGAGGAGCACAGGGGGTTACGACAGGTATTTTGGTGTCGCATGCATGATACATGATGACTTCTGGTCACAAGCTGATAGGAAGATGGAACAGAAACAAGATGGAGCTAGAGATGAAACATACTGCTGCAGGCGCATTAGTAATGAAAGCAACCAAAACAGTTGTAGCTTAAGATAAAGGCATGGAAGATAAATCATATACAGT
The DNA here is from genome assembly GCF_009819705.1 of Hippoglossus hippoglossus. Taxonomy (NCBI): domain Eukaryota; kingdom Metazoa; phylum Chordata; class Actinopteri; order Pleuronectiformes; family Pleuronectidae; genus Hippoglossus; species Hippoglossus hippoglossus. Next base: position 16,793,463 of record NC_047172.1, read on the forward strand.
TGGGCAAACACAGACAGACATTTAGTTTATGTATGGGGACATAGGTACAGGGATATCTGAGGTCAGGTTTATAAAGCTGTATAGAACCCCTGTCTTTCCTGATTAGACAGTATGCACAGGTAGTGTGGCCCGGCCTTGAGGGTTGGACAGGGCCAAGGGTTGGAGCAATAACCTCTCAGAACAACGTAAACACCCATCCCTCTCCAGTCAGTCCGCCGCCCAGCAACACTGCAGCTCGTTGCCACTAGCATAAACACCCTCGAAAGAAAGCAACAAAGCCCTAAAAATGTCTCATAAGTCCCCACCTCCTCCTTCTCTTCCCAGTCCTGTTCCTCCATCCCCACCCACCACATTCTTTTACGTCTTTCCTGGCCCCTCCAATGTCCGTGATTATTGTCGTGGTTCCGCCTGTTGACAAGTATCCCAAGATAGTCACAGTCTTCGTGTCTTGAAAAACACAAGATGCAATGTAGACTGTCACTTTTGGAATCGGAAACGCTGTTGTCTTTTCCATTTTTAATCACAGGAGATGTTAAACGAGAAAGCACTGACGACATTCACTCTGTGTGGCCATGAGAGTCACTCCTAAAGATGGGATGAGTTGCATAACAGGCAGCGCTGTTTGTGTGTCAACAGGACATCTAAAAGACCCGTGCTTTGCTACAGCCTATGCATCATTTACCAAAGACAAAACTATAATTAGGGAGTTGCTGAAAAACAGACAGGGATGGAGGCAAAGACGCAAAAAGTGGAGGAACAAAGGGCAGAGACAGAAGAAGACAAGGAAAGACAAGAAAGGAAAATGACCACTTTTGAGAAGTGTCAACCCCTTTCAAAACTAAACCTGGGTTCAAAGTCATAGCCACTGACACACAAACAGGTTGTGGTGAAAAAACAGGGGACTCTGTTTAGTGTTTTCAGCCCATCACATGTATGATCAGGGTGGCCCTGCATGCTGATTACAGACCCATTTACCCAGCACCATAATAGCTGCCTATGGAAACCACAACAAAGATGAACAAGGTTTGGCAGAGGAAATGAGCCCCACTCATTTAGTTTGCCGTGGGAATATTGTGCTGGTAGACAAAGTAACACTGCAACTCTAAAAAATTGTGCATCAATGTACTTTAATGTTCGATGACAATGGTTGACTTGGCTTTTATGAAACAGACCCAGCCTTTAATTAAATCAAAGATAGCTTCATATTGCCCCTGTGGCTCATATGGTTGAGTGCAGTACTTTCTCTGGTCCTAATGTGGATCCCCATAATAATCTTTGGATAAGAACCTGCTAATTGCCACAAATCTCCAAGAGGGTAAATCCCTGCTCAAATCTTGTTAAAAAGCCAGGCTGAAAAAGCAGAAAGAAAGAGTCTACTGCCAAGCCGTGCAGAGGATTTACTCAATCAAAACTGACAGTGGGTCCACCCGTGACCTTGGCACAGTGGACGTCCCTTCCTCAGCCTAAGCTGTCCACACGCAAATCTGAGGGTGCTACCTGCGTTTTTACCCTCGCACAGAGCCATGGAGGAGGGTGGGGGGGTGGTGGTGGTGTTGGCGGCAAAGGTTGGGGAAAGTTGGAGGATGATGAAATGAAGGAGGAGGAGTGCGTGACAACAATCCAGCAATTTATAGCTGGCTCGTGGGCAGGTCAGGGGAGGAGGAGGAGAAGGGGGTCAAAAAGATTGAGAGCATCATTAGTCTGTCCGTCCTCTCTGTACGTAAGACCAGAAAAACAAAAAGACACACACATGCACACTTACACGCCTCTTCAAAAAACACAAACTACATTCCAAAACAAAAAGCAACAAGTCATCAACAGCTTTCCCTGAAATGTCTTAATGACTCATTTCTCATATTACTACACCGAGGAGAAAATATAACGAACACTTGAATAAATTATGCAACGTAAAACATTACTAAGCAGCCTGCAGGCTGTAGGCGGCTGATCCTGTTCTCCCTGCTGCAAGAAGCCTCCAGGTGGGGGAGGGTGAGTCATCTTCAATGAAAGGTAGCGGTGAGCGACAGTGTGTCACCAGGACAGGGCACCTATGACGCAGACAAACATTCACACACTGCATGTTGCACTGTGGTTATTCTGCTGAAGTTTTTACATTCAGTTTTCATGCTCTAAATTAATCAAATATTCTTACCACACACGCACACTAATCTCCCTAATCACAAAAAAACCACACTGCCCCTTTTCAGCCAGGTGAGGTTTGTTTGTATTCTTGTCAGCACCTGTGGGTCTCCCTCACAGCCATGACATATTAGGAAGGGACAGTCATGTTCCTATGAATAATAAATGTGTTGTTGACTGGAAAGGGCGTCACATACAAACAGAAGAGCAGGTGGGAGGCTTTTCCCAGGTGTCTGCACGGAGGGAAACAAAAGGGAGAATCATTCGATTCTCCCATGGTTGTTCGTCAGGTCCAGGATCTACCACTCCCTGCTTAAACAAATTCAAACCCTATGTTTTCCTGCAACGTCCTTTGTACAACCTATTGAGAAGAGATCGAGAGGGAAAAAATGTTTTGTTTGAAACGTGCTGGTGTTTTCAGCCTCAGGTCCAACGTGGCTGAGATGTGACATGAGATTTGTCAAGTTTTGCTCTCTGGCAGATAATTTTAAGTTCAGTGAGTTGAGAGATGTCACAACGAATTCCAATTTAAGCATGTCAGGGTGGATCTGTCAATAAGTGGCCTGTGTGCTGGATGCCGTGACTGCTGGAAGAGGATCAGGAAATGTTTTTTTTTCTTTAAGGTAGGATGGTGATGTGGAATCCCTCATGAACAGGATGTAAAACTGTTTCTCCATGACTTCACTACAATGTGTTTGTGGAATTTTCTGTGGACACCCATCGGTGATTTTCAAAGGGGAACAAATGCAAACTGGAACTTGGTACAAGTGTTTCACCCATTAGTTTGTTTTCAAACTTTCTGTAATAGAGTTATATGTGCCTTTGTGCTCTGTGGAAAACCAAACATACGAATAATCACAAAGAAGGTATGAAGCTTCCCTTTAATCTTGCAGGTGTTTTAGTTTCCTGGTTAAAAGCATAATACTTTCATCCCACCATCCACTCAATGTGCGTGAAGCGGGTTGCATGGTGGACCTGGGGGCTCATCCGTGCACCATCAATGGTGTGAAAACACAGACTGGCCCATTACATGCTGCCAGGTCTATCAACACTCTCTAATGTAACCAGTCAACAAGAGAGCTGACGGGTTTAAAAGACCTTTCACAGCAAGAGAAATCATAAGCAAGGACTTTTCCAAACAATAACAGCCTGTATCTAGTTCATTTGTGATATGAACACATGATATAATGTTGAATGGACTGCAAAATGAAAGTTAGAGTCATTTTAAAGTTTAACCACAGGACAGCAATTTTAGAACTGTTAATAGCTAGACAGGAATTCAGCCAGCCTCTGTGGACGACTGGAAAAAATAAGGACTAGTCTGGACATGTTATGAGCAAGCTCTGATCTGGCAACTACCCAACTGCCCGGCTAAACCCACAAGTGGGTAACAGTTCATAAAACTACAGATCACTTCATAATCATAATGACACTGCACTCCATTACAGCGTAAGCTGGTGGCAGGATGAAAGAGCTTTGTGTGTATTTGGTCAGCGAGGGGGGAGACCATCAATTCGACTGGGTTCAGCGTTTTAAATCCGTTAAAAGCAACTGGTGGCCCCAAATGCAACAAAGGACATGTGTGACCTGTTTTGACTGCTCAGTCGCCGAGCAGTTTGGGAGGGAAAAAAACGTCAGGAGGCTGCATTCCTCTCATGTTCTGTGGTTATTTGCGCATAACTGCCTTAGCAGTGCTTTGATAGGCAATATCAACATAGCCCTATGCTTCCTTCTTCGTTCTCTTCACCAGTGCAGCAGCGCGGATCTGGTGTGGCAGCAATTTGAGAAGATGAAACTTTTCAAATCACATGACTGTGACAACGAGTCTTCAGGCATAATTGTGACACACAAGCACATAAACCAGCGGGTGTGGGCAGGTGCATGCATTTGACATCCCTGCACGAGAGGTCAGTCAGTCAGCATGTGACCCGTATTTACACTTTACACGCTGTGCCACCTCAGGCTGGAGCTTTTACTCTCACGGCTTAAGCATGGCACTTCGCGGGGCAATGCTCTTACAGCAGAGCAGGGCCAAATAGCTCACAGGCCCTGCTAAGCTGAGATCATCGGGGGAGATTTGCAATGCATATTCTAGATTTGAATGAAAAGCAAACTGGTCTATCCCAGGTTGGCAAGGATACCAGGTGGCATTCAGTCTCCTCCACTCGCAGAGTGAGAAGAACCGTTGGGTTCACAGGCAATGCAAACTGATATTGTTTGCCTGATAAAAGTAATAACCCCTGTAAAGTGCTGCACACATGAAGGATCATTATTGTGTACTGTGCAAACACAATATCAAAGCCGAACAAACTCACCTGAAGCTCAAATGGGTAGCAGCGATTAACCCTATCATAAAAAACACTCAGTGAAACAAATTAACTCTTGGTTTGTCTTGCTCACTAGAACAATGACATAAACTATTGATGATTTTTCTAGAAGTCCCCATATGCTGGAGCTCCTGAGGCTATGAGGCTGGGACATCGGGCCGTGTGAGAAACAGGCCGCGGAGGGGCCAACAGGAACAAAACCACGGCAATCCCTTTCAGTCATCCCTCCCCAGGGGGAATCCACTTACAGCACTTCCCCTGAACTCTAAAGGCCATTTTCTATGGAAAAGTAATGCGGTTATCTGCCCATCAGTGCAACACAATAAGTACATTTTAAAGGCTGAATGGCTGTGTGACTGGTAACTGGTAAATGACAAAGAAGGGTGTTTTAACATTGAGGGAGGAATTCCTGTCATTTGAATAATTATTTAACCTTAACCTAACCCTACTTCCTTGTATACATGAGGCCACTGGAAGGGGCAAGCAGATTTCCACAGTTCCTAAATCCTATGTCTGGATTACTTTTACACCTGTCCACCCTGATGCATATACACACGGCTTCTACAGCATAAGGGTTGCTAAACTGGATTAATGATGCCTGTGGAGACTATCCAAACATAGACATCCACTTCTCCGATAGAGCCAGCACTAAAACAGAAGCAGCGGATGCCTTAATAAGGGTGAGGCGTCTGCATTACGTCTGTTCACACTCCAGTTAAAGGAGTCACTGTTTCAGCCAGATAAGAATCATGGGCCATCATTGCCCACACCTCACTATCTTCTCTAGAGATAAGCCTGTTGAAGGTACCCATCAGTGAGGTAATTTAGACTGAGTGGAGTCAGTGGTATTATTTTTTCAAGTGGCCACTTGGTCAAAGACAAAATCATATTCAACACATGTATGTCACCTCTCTTGACAGGGCTGGGTACCGACCTCTGAACTTGTAAAAAGGAACCAACAGAATTACATGGATCAATCAAATTTTATTTGTATAGCCCATATTCACAAATCATAATTTGTCTCATTCGGCTTCACAATGTGCGACATCCTCTGCCCTTAACCCTCAACAAGAGTAAGGAAAAACTACCAAAAACCCTTTTATAGCAGTACCGATTCACGTTAAATCAAATGGTGACAAATTGAATCCCTGAAAGGGTTAGAAACTAACAGAGAATAGAGAAAGACTAATGCGTTGAATGTGACAATATGATGCAAACCTCCTTTTTGGTCATTTCGCACAGCCCTAGTACACGTAAGCAACCACTAAAAACAATCATGACTCAATATATATTTAAGATAAAGCAGGACCATTTGCCAATATGGAAGCACTACAGTAGTGACAACAACAACATAACAGAAAATGAGAGTGTTACACATACAAAAATGTTACAGTTAGGCACCAGTACCAAATTCAAGATACCAGTATTGTATCCATTCAGATGTAAAAGGTGCCCAACCCTACTGTCTGACGCTTTATCCACACTGAGTTTTAGTTTTAAAATGCAACTGCCTCCCGTTTTACACATGCACGCACATACCCTGTATATGTAAATGGTCATGTGATATACATTTTCAAGTTTGTTAGAATGGACAGGGATTATAACTGGTATGGAGCTCGATTGGAAGGAGATTGTTTGAGTTATAAAACACCATTTTAAAACAAAAAATGTATCAGTATGGATGTAGCCTGACAATGTAATTACAGACTCGGCACCTTGGTGTTATTAGAGAGGCATGATACAGCTACATACCCCATTGCTACCACTCTTTTATATTCCAACCACGTCACATCAAGCACACATGGGATAACAACCTGCATTGGACCATGTATATCAGACATCAAGTTATGGGCCTATACAACAGACACATCTGCAACTGTAACTCCCCACACATCACAGATAAGCCAATGGAGTCGGGCCTTGTATGGATGTGCGTGCTAAACAGGGAGGTTTGGTCTTGAAGTGGTATGAGATGGATGCAGGCAAATAGACCAGCAGGACTTTAATCATGACCTTGTGCTCCAAATAAACTCCATCAGTTAAGTTCACATGCCTAATTCATCTCCAGATACATGGCTTTGAAATTTTATTATTCAGCGTTCAAGTATAGAAAATATTGGAGGACATCCAATGTCTAGTGAACTGCAAAGCCAGGGCTTGTTAAAGAACTGGATAAAAGCCATTTAGTCAGACATTAGTTGCGTGGGTTTACATGTCTGGGATGCCTTGTTAAAACTTGGCAGTCAGACTCTCAGTAATTACAAGGTGGACAAGAGTATAGGACAAAAACAAAGTGTGTTTAGTAAATGAGAAGTTATTTGGTTGAGTTGGTGCTAAACATTCCCCGGTGAGTGCCAGTCCGTCTCAGCTGAAGCACTGCCCATAAGGGTTCAGGACTATATTTGGAAAATGACTTGCAGCATGTGACTTACACTTCTGACTTAGTGAACGTGGGTATGCAGGCCAATCTATTAATGTCACAGCTCTTCAAACTTAACCCCAAACTTGTGCTGAATTAGCCATCACCACAAATTGAAAATTCAATTAATTTACTGCAAACCTATCATGTTGTACCATCTACACTGTCATTAGAAAAGTGCATACTTCCCCTGGGGCACGTAGCTCCACACATGACATATGGCACATCCATCACACGACACTCACAGGTCCAGCTGGAGGACCAGAGCGTGTGGTGAAGGTACTGTGCTTCAGGGCATCTTCAGTCCCCCAAAAACAAAATACAACAGTGTGTTTAAATTGTAGGAACAAAAAACCCTTTCACCAGCAGTAAACATTCACAAACCACCATTTGATCCGCTTGAACAATGCAAGTGATTAACAACTGTCTCAATACACAAGAAGTCCCTGTCTTACCCGGGAAAACAACCTGAGGCAAAAAAAAGTGCAAAGGTCTACAAACAAAGTCCTTACTGGCACTTACTTCTTACACACAGGCACAACAACTCTGGAAACACCCGTGTTTGCCATTGGTGTGAATAGGTCAACATGAGGCCATGACCCTATTCTAAACTAGGGTTTACCACAGTGTGATGCTGCTTGTCTTTGGCATGGAAGGATTACACAAGCTATTCTTCAGACAAAACAAAGACTGTGGTTACATGCCACATGTTTTGGCTGAGTACTGCAGAAACTGTTGGTAACTTCTGGCCCATTCTTAGTTGCATACTTTGCAGTTTTTGACAGCAAAAACTTTAAGTATATCTGTGAAGATCTCAGTCATCCAGGTCATCGTATCTTCAATAGTTGTAGTGTTGTTGTACCAATCGAACTAAACATACCGTTTGAGCATAAACTGACACTAAGGGATAAAAACACTATCCCTGTGATGATGGTTTAATAGACAATGTCAAAAAGCTCTGTTGCATTTTGAGTTTTAGTCAGAAACTTTATATGTTGTGTGACTCTTCCTGCTGAAAGGCAGGTCAAATAGCTTGCAAAGTAATTGTAGTGTACACCTATAGATGGCCGGCACCTCTACCCAAGCAAGTGACTATTCAGCTATCCTGGACCACAATGAGGAAAATCTAAATTTCAGGTACAATCGTGCAAAGCAGCATCATCCACTTCCCTGAATCTAAAACAAAAATGAAGTTACATTGTGACAATGACAACAGGAACTGCTACCTTCCCCTGCAACAGATCATTTGGTACGAATAGTTAGCTGCAAGTTGACCAAGTTGTCCATAATCATGCACCAGGTTTGTATGTGAAAGGGATCTATGAAACATTCCCATGAATGTTCTGCTGTCATTTCAGATAGTTGACTCCTACCATGTGTGTCTGTAAGGGGGGGCAAATCCAGTGGTTGAGAGCTGCACAGACAACCGCTGAGTCAGATTTTCAGTAGTCTGACAGCAATGGGGCCTGTGTAGACAACTAATCCTCGAACCACACATGCCCTGGTTGGGCTCTTCTCACTACGCACATTGAACCTAACCCCTCCACAATCCCCTTCAGCTCCCAGCTATAGATGAGCACTGGAGGGCATGTCTCAATCAGCAGTTACATACACTGCTACAGATCCAAATGATGACCAAAGAGCTCCGAAATTTAATTCACGAGATAAACAAAAAGGAAAGCACCTACAATTTGTTTTGGGAGTCGTCAAAATGTCAATGACAGGAGAGCAAAGACAAACAGCTTTGTGACACATAAACAGCACATTACTCCTTTAGCATCATTATAAAGACACACTTCACTGGTTTGCATTCGGAATGAAGCACTGCAACCACTTCATACTTCACATACCATTTGCTGTCCCTCACTAGACATACCTGTGCTGTGACGGAACTCGGGTTAAGAGAGGAATGATGACATTACCATTGCGAGCATTCCTGACGGGAATGGTTTGTTATGGATGTGTCAGACACTCAAAAAGCACCAAAAAGGGATCTGACTGAAAGGTGTTTTGTTTAAGATAACTGGACTTCCTAAGAGGGAGTGAGTTGGCAACGTAAGATATTACTTCGATAATTGTTCAAATCAGTATGGACTGGACATCAGTGTTACTTAATTTATAAATAAGTATTGAAATGATTGAGTGTACTTGATGACTTTGATGACAGTGTCACTCCTCACTATTTTTAATACTAGTAGAGTCTATAACGTGAAGTAAGGCTGGCAAATATGTTGCCTGTTTCTGACAGAGAAGTTAGTGTATTTAAGAATCAATCAATTCTTAACTGTAAAAAAGTAAAGTCAAAGTCAAAGTTAACAAGTTATACGAACAAAATGTTATTTTAAGTTGAAGAAACTTAATTAATTTCTGGGTTACCAATTTTAGTATTGTTATAAGTTGCTTATTCAGTGCATTGTGTTCAGCTAATACTTCAGCTAAGGAAAATTGCATAACATCAGTAAGTGAGAGTAAAATCAGTGAGACTGGATTAAGTAGCCTGTTTCTGACAGAGAAATATGACAGTGAGTCAAACATTTCTTTTCAGGGAAAAAAACTAAATTGTGTATTAACTTAAAAAATGACTTCAATTGGTAACACGAAAATGAATTAAGTTAACAAGTTATACTGTAACAAATTTGATAATTTCAAGTAGAAGAAACCTAATTAACCTGTGTGTTATCAATAGAAGTATATTTTAAAGTTTATTTTTTCAGCATATAGTGTTCAGCTGATTCTTGTCTCTCAAATCAAAACGTTAGCAGGATATAAACATCTCAGCTGAGCAGTGGTATAGGACAGGTAACACAGTGAATAGCTCAACATCAGTGAGAGGAAAAGCAGTGAGACAGGACCATGTCGCCTGTTTTGACAGAGAACAAAGAGTGTTTGACAGTAAATCAAACATTGATTATATAATAACTTCAAGCATTAATTAAGTTCAAAGTAAAGTGAACTTACACTAGCAAATCTAATCATTTTAAGTTGAAGAAACATCATTAATCTGTGTGTTTCCATTGACGTATCTATTTAAGTTTCTTTTTTTCAGCTGATGTTTGTTTATCAAGTGAACATGGAAGCATGATTCAAACGTCACAGCCGAGCAGTGGTGTTAAAGGAAAGGAAACACAGTTGAGGGAAACTGCTCAACATCGGTGAGAGTAACAGCAGATGCGGTTCCATTGTTATGAGGCTGAGTGGAGGAGGAGGAATGTTGTCACAGTTTCTACGAAACTAGCCGGAGATAACCGAGAGGAGCGACTCAGAGGAGAAGAAGACCGACAGTGCGCAGGAATGAGCCACTGTTTGTGCCATGTTACAGTAAAACAACACAACACAACACAACACACACACACACACACACACACACACACACACACACACACACACACACACACACACACACAGTGCTCCACACTTCTTACCTCTCATCCACTCGACAACTTGCTTCGGCGTCCACTTGGTTATGGGCTCCATGGTTTCTCCAACACACCGTCCGCGGCCAAACAACAACAAAACAACAACGTGGCGACGAGAGTTCGATTAAAGAGAAGTAAAGCTGAGCTGTCACATCGTCGGGGCTGCCGGGAGCTGCTGGTCTGTTTGTGTCCGGCCACCGCACGACTGAGAACACATGTGACCGGAGGATCTCAAATCCCCCACAGCTCCTCGCAGCCCGGCCCGGGATCACTGCTGCCTTCACGTACCGCCGGGAACACTGGGAGAAATCCCCACTGCCTGCAAAGTGACGACACAGGCAACCTTTGTTGAGATAACTTTGCCTTTCTCAGCTATGGGAAAAGTCCAGCACAAGAGATGCTTATTACATCCCGAGGGGTATTTTGTTGTACAGCCAGCAGTCAGTGCAAAAACAGATCCCAGACTGATTTATAAGGTCAATGTACAGTGGCCGTGAGAACTCAAAGTACTGCAAATTAAAAAAAATACACCTGCAAATACAAAAGCCAAAAAAAAGTGTTAAACCTGGCTGTAGTTCAATGCTTTGTGAAGTTCCATCACCACTGACGAGTAGCCGACTTCCCTAATTTCACTTGTCTGGGTCCCCTGGAAAAATTTCCGTTGTCGCTATTCAAAGCGCATTTCTGTATTTGCATGTGTTGTGACTTTTTGCAGCGATCCCAACTGAAGTGTTAGGGACACACACCCAGGTATGATCAGCCTGTGGTGGGCCTGCCTGAGAAGGGGGTGTCCTGTGATCAAAAGGCCCAAAACACCTGTTAACGCTCAGGTACACAACTGAAGATATGTCCCTAACATCTGCTGGTGGTTGCTAACATCTGTTAACATCTACTGGCGGTTGGCAACTTCACTAGTGCAAAACACCCTCAAACGTACAAGGGATATTCACCATCTTTTCCTATGTTGTGAAAATAACAAAGGAAATCATTCAGACTTATATACAAGCCACACATGTGAACAGAATTAAAGCAAATGAAGTTCAATTTTATGAAATAAACTGACTATAAAATCTTCATTGCAGATAAACCAGGTAGGATGAACCCAAAGACTTCTAACTTCACTCTGCACCATAGACGGTTGATACACATCTCTGCACACAACGTCCAGCACACAAATAATAAAAAGTGACAGTATATTGTAGAACTGTTTGAGGAGGAGTCACTAATTACAAGGAATAATTCTGAAGTAGCTCCGGAGCATTAACACAGTCCAGGGGAACAAAACATTACAAACAGGCATGTTTAGAACAAGCACTGCACTCGTTTTATAAAAGCGTATGCACATTTTATAAATATTCATGTTTAAAAATACACAAACGCCTGATAGTGTTTATTTACCATGCTGAAACATGGATACAAGGGTTTACATGCAGCACCTGAATGCAGCGTATGATGTAGGTAGTTTCTCAGTGTTCACCGCCCTCATTTGAAACTGGAGGCGTGTTCACTGAACAGTGTGCAGCTCAGTTTATATTTGGTTTCTCCCACTTTCTTCTTTCCAGTGAACTCAATGTGACTCACCACTGCCCTCTGTCGGTATTCATTCTCATGAACAGATTTACTAACTAACTAACTAACTAACCAACTAACCAACCAACCAACTAACTAACTTACTAACTAACTCAAACAAAATGTACCTTTGTTGATCCTCAGTAGAGAAAATTCAAATGTGACACAGCAAAACAAACTATTGTCTTAATCTAAATCTAATTAAAGAACATAATGGACAAACTGGAAAGCTCAACACTTGATTATCGTGTTTTAAATAGAAGAAAACTAGTTAAACTCTCTTTGACATCATATCAAATATAAAGACAAACTATAGATAAACTCCTCTTTATCCCTAAAAATATGTGAAGCAGGCTATGGAAATAAAAGCATGTATCAGACTATATGGTTGGGGACCCAGGGATTTGCAGGTGTTGAGCAGCTGCAAGAAAACGCATATCTGTTAAAATCTCTATCAAGATCAAAATATAAATATCTTCAGTTGGAAAACCCTGGATCCTATAATAAAAGGCTTTAAGAAATCGCAAGTGCTTCATAGCTGGATGTCTTTATTAAAAGCTGCTCAATAGAGGTGATGGTTTTAAGTGGTTTTACATTATGGTTTCTGACATTAAATAACCTTCCCTGGCTCAGTGTTTTTAACACCAATCTGAAACACACCTTTCATGGGAGAGTCCGGGCCCTTCCACATGACTCCCCCACCGCACAGCTGGGAGCTGAATGTGCTGCACTGTAATTCAGCTGCATATTAAACCTCAGCTGTTATTAAACTTCCTGAGCAATGCATCAGTTTGCTGTCAGACAAAAAGTGCTGGAAGCCACAATAGAGTGTAGGCCCATTACATGTAGTCCTGTTCAAACACGCTGGTTGGTCTTTGCCTTAGATTAAAGATAATTAGACTATTTTTTAATAACTAAAATTAGACAAGCTGATGTTTTCTTTACAGTCTCTGAGCCAATTCTCACTGGTGATGACTGATAGGTGAAGGTTGAAGCTAGGTAACACAACACCTGTACTCAAAAGAAACAAGAGCAAATGGAGTAAGAGTTTGATCGGCACAAAAGTATGGAAGTACAAAATGCAGATTAAAGTAAAGAAATGAAATGCTTCAAAGCAGGCGACTAACATTATTCTACCAGTAAAAGGAAGCATGAACACAACATGTTGAACCATGTACGTATACTTTTAGTCTCCTTCAAGACAGAGATATACTGTATGTTGGTGTGCGTTGTTTCTAGGCTTCATAACGATTTCTGATGGCAGCAGACGGGGGAGTCAGACCCACGTTCAGTTCTCATGGGAGGGGGCTGGGTGGAAGGGGATGTGGGTGGTGTGGAATTCAGGGGAGGTCCTCCCTGATAGGATTAAGTGAATCATGGGATTGTTGTTGTCGAGGTGAGGCTGAGGGATGGAGGGATTGTTTGGTCTGCTGCTAGGAAGAGAGGGCCCAAGCTTCAAGGCTGAGAGAGAAGTAACTGTACTGGCCATTCTTGCTTAATGCTATGAGGTTAAAATGACAGGAAAACATTCACACTTCCTCAAAGGTCACCTCTCTGTATCATAACGACCAAGCATCAGAGCAGGATCAGCGTCGTTACCCCCAGTGTACTAACATTCAAACAAAGACTTCAAGATCAAAAACTCCACATGATCTGCTTTGTATTCTGAATCAACATTTATTTTCAGCCTCGGAATACAGGAAGTCCAGATTTGGCATTGTATATTATTCTGGGATCTACCACTTTAAGATCGCTGCTAATACAGAGACGTATAAACAAAGGCAGGCATGTGAAACATCAGCACAGGAAGTTATCCCTGTCGCTATCGGAGATGACAGGATATGAAGTGCTTAATATGTTGTGATAATACAAATACACCCACTTCCTGCCACTGACAGGTTTACAATCCAAACACTGAGCAGAGGAGGGAGGAGAAGAGATGTCACATACCCTGGAGCTGAGACACACCTCGTGACACATGTGCGTTGCCACATAGTATTTCTCACACGTAAAATTCATGTGACTGACCTATTGCAAGTGTTCCCAGTCTGTTCCCATTGCAATTCTGGTAGAGCACACGTGAGCGACTTTGGACTTGCTAGGCAATACTTTCATATTTTCAAATTGTTTCCTCAGAAATTGGAAAAGTAAGGACTACATTTATCATTTATTTTTAACTACCTTCCCTCATGCCTGATCCTAGGCTTCAGCATTGGCACTAAGAAGCCGGCTCACAGGGTAAATGAGGGGTTTAGGGTGATATAAAGAGAGCAGTGTGGTAAACACAGAAGATCCTGTGTGCTCATCTCACTGCTGGGGACTAAAGCCGTGAAATCTTAAAGTCTCTAATGAAACCATTTAGAAAAAGAAAAGACAATATACTAAGAAAATGTCAACTTTAACATGGATTTTGAAATCATACCGGAGTTTTTATACAAACATATTCTCTGTGTTAGAGAATGCAGTTGGCGGCCATGTACTGGTATTTAAAGAGCAGTTAATGCCATGTCTGTAAAATACGAGCTGAGGATCTTTTCTGCATTCAAACGTCAAAAGAAACTTTATGCTTTTATGGAGCATTCTGTGGATTTGAAGGTACTGATGGTGCTGAAGTGATGGAAGTGATGGAAGGGACAGCTGGTCTGGCGTCGAGGTACTCCAGGACAAAGACCTGCATGATCTTGTTGAGGTTCTGAATGGCGGAGCGATCCAGGTTCTGTTCGTTGTCGTCGAACGTGTGCCACACGGACGGGAATGGTGAGGGGATGAGGTGGAGGACACGTACGCCTGAAAGAGGAGCACAGGATGAGAACCCAACAGATTTTACACGTCATATGAAAGCATTTTTAAATGATTGTGTTAATGAGTGTGTGTACCTCTGTTCAGGAATGGTATATGGTCGTCTTGTATGTGGCCGACTGGTCGGTCAGGCCAGAAATACTGCACGCTGTTAGGATGATCCACCAGCTGGTTCATGGAGTGGAGACGCGTTTCTGAGGATACAGGAGGCAAATAGTGAAAATGTGTATCTGTAAGTTTAGTTTCATGAAAAAACCCACTATTGGTTTGGTTTGAGAAGTTTGGAAACATATCCAAGCCCACACAAAAGTCGGCACATTTTGATTTAAGACTAAATTCTCATCTGATATAGCCGCTGATATATTTCTATATTTGGAAAAGAAAATTGGCAATGATCCCTAAGTTGTTGTTATTAAACGCTTATGAAAAAGAAATGTAATTGAGTCTTTACATTTTACCATTGAACCATAAACTTAATGCTTATGATGAAAAATAAAACACAAATACCAAACCAAACATAGAACTTGAAGTTTAAAAAGTGTAGATATAAATCTATTCTGCATTGTTCAATATATAAAATGCTAACAAAAATCCTCATACCATATGATATATATGATATAAGGCTTGTATTGTCCGATTTTTATTGGACACACTATAAATCAGCTGGATTCTAGTGCACATAATATGTGACATTATCCGCTTCAAACCAATGAGAGCTACAGCAATGATAAAAACATTAATTCAAAAATCTGTCAAGTTTAAATACACTTATAAAAAAACGATTCTGATTATGGCAACCATTTGAATCTAGAAAGAAGCTGTCAGGCCCTTTAATGCTCCGTTACCATTTTTTGATAAAAATAAATATAATGTCTCTAGTGCAGTCAGAGAGGATGGGAAAGTTACAGGCTAATTCCAACACTTGAACTGTCAGCAGAGTTGGCACATTGGCCTCCGCACACTGACGACTGTCTGTAATATGACTGGTAATTCATAACTAGTAATTACAGTACAATGACTCATGGCGGATTTATGGAGGCTGCCTGGCACATCTTCATTGTGCCAGGCAGCAATAGTAGAATGTGAGATCATTCACCAATGTTCTGCAGTCTGGCGAGCCAGGGCGTTGTGCTGGGGAACTGGTTGCCAAAGTGAGGGCTGGGAGCTCCGATCAGGTCCAACAGCATGAGCAGATCCTGGAGGAGGAGAGTCGAGGGGGGGGGGGGGAGGATTGTGAACCATGCTGGTGAGAAACCTTTTCTGACATCGTGATGATAAATCCACACTCGACACTGTCAGATTTTATCTCTGTGTGTCCGCACTGGATTTCCTCCATGTTGTGATAAACAGTAGCACTATCTGGGTAGAGCCAGGATACAGAAATACTGTACATACCAATGAAAGATGATACATTATGTTTGATACCAGGACACCCAAGACACCCAAATGATAAAATATGTGTCTATGTGAGCTTATGAGAATTCCTCAAAACACACAGCTGTTTTAGACATTCTTGTGTGTGTGTGTGTGTGTGTGTGTGTGTGTGTGTGTGTGTGTGTGTGTGTGTGTGTGTGTGTGTGTGTGTGTGTGTGTGTGTGTGTGAGTGTGTGAGTGTGTGTGTGAGGAGATCAGGCATAAGCAGATTGAACTGAAATTGATGAGGGTGAGCAAAGGGATGATATTGTATTAAGTGTTAAGACAGAGAAGGATGAGTAGAGGTGATATGTACTATGCCGTGTAGCTGGTTGGTGTGTGTGGCCCCGGCCGGGTGTGGCGTGCTCTCCATCTTCTGGGCGAGGTGGCGAGAGCCGTAGAGGGAGTCCGTGGGTGTCCAGTGGAAGAGGGCCTCCTCTCCGTCGAAGAAGATCAGCTGCAGGGTCAGGTCGGGGCTGGAGCTCTACAGTGGGAGGTAAAAAGAAAAAATGTTAGACAGCAATGCCCCAAAGAAGTATGTCACCACAGCTTTATTGAGATTTCAAGAAACTGACATCATTATCAATAGAGTTAGTTTCTTGTAGAAATAAAAAAAATGAATCAGATGTTTCTCCTTACAAAACAGAAATATTATCTTGCCCTTTGTGCTGCTCCTTATTTAGTTACAATCACAAAAGTGTCATCAAATATATATGCACAGGGTTAAGGTAGACAATATCCTTCTATAACAATTAAAGTGTTACCAAACAGCCTGTACAGAACAAAACATGTAATTTAAGTCTGTTTTTTCAAAGGCATAACTTTGGGTTGACATTCGGGGTGGGGTGAGGTTAGGGGCATATGGTCACTGCCAAATCAGCTTTAGTTTAGCAAAAGTTCTGCCAGTTCCTACAGATTGAAATGTCGTGGTGAAAAAACCTGTAGGTATGCACTACAATTCTGCGGAACCACAACCTCGCCCCTCCAAAATGAACGCACAATTAAATTAAATCGAGACACTTTTTCATATTTTTCATTCTGCATGGTATTGAGATTATGGGGTTGTGGTACTAACCCTACATCCCTCCCCAAGCTTGTTTTGTAAATGTAAAAGTTCAGTTTATAATACATTCCATTGCTGCCCTCTAGTGGCCGTTTAAATGACAGCGACACAAAAACAGCTGCAGGGTTAAAAGAAGTAGTTTTTATGTGAAACATTGATTTCATTCTCAAGATTTGCTACACATATGCCTCTGTAATGTCATTTCAACCACGTCTACTATGTGGTG
Source organism: Hippoglossus hippoglossus (assembly GCF_009819705.1). NCBI lineage: Eukaryota > Metazoa > Chordata > Actinopteri > Pleuronectiformes > Pleuronectidae > Hippoglossus > Hippoglossus hippoglossus. The sequence continues at coordinate 16,810,834 of NC_047172.1, forward strand.
AATCAGCTGTGACCGATTCCGTGTCCTCCTCCTCCGATGTGTTTGCATTCAGAGGGATTCCTATTCCCTCAGTGAGCTTTGTGACAGACAGCTGAGGCCGATGAACATGTCCCTTGGCTGATCTCCACGTCACAGACTCTGTCACTGTCCGCCCAATAGACGAGACTCTCAACTGTCACACGGGAAACGTTCAGGGCAGCAGGCTACATGAATGCAAAGTGTTTTCCCTCTGCATCTCTTGTACATGCAACTACTAAATATTGTTGGTGGCAAATAAATGTTTACGAATATAAGACAGAAGCAGTCATTTTGTCATGTCATTTTAATATAACTGTGCTACAACTGAAGATAAGATTGAGTGTGGATATTTACAGAGGTTTGTTTAAACCATGACTTTCTTTAAGCTTTTTCAACATGCAATTTTTTTTCCTGTTTAGTAAAATCTATAATCTCTTATTGAATGACTCATTGAAAATGCTTAAAGGATAAGGCTGGTGATATGAAATCACCATTTCCCTACAAATACCTGCACCATTTTGTCTTTTTTTCCTGCCATGAAAATATAAATCCTTAATATATTTCTTCTTTGTCAATACTGGTCTTTCCATGAGATTTGTCAAAACCTAAATTCAAAAGTGATCCTCCTAACAAGTATTGTCATAGTAGCCCAACCCTGTTAAACGGTGGCTTAATCCTCCATTGCGTTTAAAAGAATTATGCTAACTAACAAAACATCAATGTGCTGAACGGGACAGCTTTGGCTAAGGGGGTAGGGGGATTTGCTTCTGAGAACATAGGGACATTTACCATCCTGCGGTTTTAAATGCTCACTGACTTTTGTAAAAATTAAGCTATATATTTGTGACCTATTTTTAAAGACAGACAACGATCGTGTGATTGGTATTGACACTTGTCAGATAGCAGAGAAATATTGAATAACAACAGTCTTATCTTCAAAATTCCACTCTGTTTTCATTGCAACACTGATATATATATACTGACATTGCAACACCGAACACTGATCTTTCTTCTTACTCCTCAGCTTAAAGTGAAAGCTGTTTCCTATGTTTGCGTGATGAAAAGGGATGTTCACCCAGTTCTAATAATGTCTGCCATGTTTGGCCGTGTTATTCGAGAGCTTACTGGTGTTGACTTTGTGTGTATGACTTTGCTGTGATTCATGGCCACAATTCAAGTTATGACTACAGAAACAAACACACCTCTACCTGTCCTGCCTGTCACTGAAAACCGTGTTCATTCACTCTGGATGCATTATGCAAAAGATGTTTGACTTATTGTAGTGTGTTGTATATGTAAGTCAATTGTTAGCCCACTACACCTTCTGAGTCTTCAGTTCCTCATCCAGGGCTCGTGCCACCTCCAGCATCATGGCACAGGGAACGGCAGAGTCGGTGGCGCCCTGGAACTCCCTCCCGTGCCACTGTGGCGGGTAGTACTTGGAGTCATAGTGACAGGCCAGAACCAGGCGGCGCTTGGCTGACGGGTTGAGGGTGGCGACCAGGTTGGTGAAGGGCAGAGGGCCGTAGGGGGTTTGTGACCTAAACTTGTCCTCTGTGACCTCCCAGCCGGCGCCCAGCGAACCAAGGGTGGTTTTGATATGCTGGAAGAAAGATGAACACACACACATGGACGTATTACTAGTTAGCAAAGAGTACTCCATCACTGATCACCACATGAGCAATTAATGGATGAAAGTCTGTCGCAGATGACCTGTGAAAAGGAAGAATCGTATTAAGATCTGTAGTGTTTTGTAATGAAACAGAATTTTGTGATTATTGAAACAACAATATGACATAAAATGTGTTTTAAAAATACAGTAGGATATCAGCTGATATCTGCTGTCTTTAGTTGCCATGATGTTGGAAGTAAAATTAGGCGTTCTCCACAGACTAAGACATTTTTCTTGCCAATTACTATCAAATATCTTTCACAACAAACTGCATAGGGTTGTGGTCTAATTCCTACAGATGATGAACCCACCTCCTGCACAGCTTGGCTGCCCGAAGAGCCCGGGTACCTGGTGACCAGCAGCGGCCTCAGATCCCTCTGCCACATCTGCTCCAGATCTGTGTGAGACACCGCCGTGAGAGTCTCATCCTCCGTTAGTGTCACTGCTCGGTGATGGAGCTGAACGGGACCAGAAGAAAAATAAACAAGATGAGACGACATGGACGAGAAGTAGCATTGGTTTCAATTATTATTTAAAGAGGAAATACAGGTGCATATAGAGGAACTATCTTAAGGTAAAAGTCTGGTGTGTGATCACGTTAATCACTGCTACAATGTTATATAAAAACATTATCATGTTTACAATTTTCCATCAGCGTTCAGTTCAACAACTTGTTACTAAGGGCAGTGGAAATCTTCCTGTTATGGATTTAAATGGAGCAACAATGTGGATGACACATAGTGTGAATAACCACTAATGTTAGTGACTCACAACAGTCAAATCACCCTGTTGTATTACTGGAAACCACAAACAGGGGAAGATTTATTTCAGTATTTAGGATTTGATAGTGACATCTCAGGAGAATATCCATTAAAAAACTATAACAATGACCAGATAAACCAGATGGTATTTTCATGTAAAAAAAAAAGCAATAATTAGAATTCACTGTAACATCTCCTCAGCGAGAGACACAACAGCCAATTCAAGTTGTGTGAACTGAGGCTGATTGAGTGGCTTCAAATACGCACAATGGCTGCTTTACTGAATCAGGGATCCACAGAAGAGTGAGGGGCTCTTTTTCTCTAAGACACAGCCCCTTGCAAATGCAAATCAATCTATTTGTGCATCTTAAGCAACACAATATGGATTCAGATTCATGTTTCAAGCTGAGCGTCAGTCCGGTGTGCTCATGATTACGTGATCACAGGTTTAAGAAAAAAAAAACATATTGATCCTTCGATCCCATGGCTCTGTTTTCATTTGGTCTCAAAGTTCAGCTGCTAAGCACCACGGTTGTCCTGGTAACAACCTGAACTGACAGGGAGGATGGAGAACGGGGGGTGGGGGTTCAGAGCTGATTGTGAATGTCAGAGCACTGTCAATGCATGCGTGTGTGTGTTTGTGTATGTGTGTGTGTGTGTGCACAACTCCAGCCTCGCAGATAACAGAAATTCTGGGTAGTAGTGGTGGAAATGACAAACAGATAGTGGAATTATCCAATCCAGATTAACAAACCCTGTCTGTCTGGTTATGGGTTTGTTTGTCTGTTTATTTGCTTTTAAGCAAGATTACACAAAAATAACTAAAATGATTTCCACGAAGCTGGGTGGAAGGATGCGAAATGGGTCACAGGAAGAACCAGTTACATTTTGGTGTGGATCTGGATCAGGTGGTGGATCAAATTTTTTTCCACTTTCTTCAACATTGAGTGTTTTTCCACATTTACACTTATTTCCCAGGAATAATATTGATTAATCTGATTATTGGCATGTTCAATTAATCATTTAGTCTTTACCATTCCAGTGAAAGTATACCTAGCATATTTCCAGAACACACAGGTAGTGTCATTAAGTCCTAAACACAATGATATTCAATTTACAGTGAGAAAAGCAGCAAGTAATCACATACGATCAGACGGAAATATTAAATGTTTGGCACTTACTGAATAACTTCAACAATGAACTGATTAAGTGACTGATTAACTGACATCACATTGTAGCCCTGCTCAAGATACGCATGTCAGCTAAATAAGCTTCTTTTAAAGGGAAATAACAGTAATACACGTTTGTTCTTCCTCCTATCGTTTGGTGTGACTATCCTATTGGGGCACATTCCCTTAGTCTGTTCATTTACAACAGAATAAACACTCACTTGCAAAACTTGGACCCCACTACTGGCTGACTCTGAGTCCTGTAATCACACAGTGGCACAAGCACAGTGCCCGAGGTATAATTATGTGGTCATGTGATCCCAAGATCACTGAGGGGCTCACTGAGCTCAGAGAGGGTTAAATTGGGGGGTCCACTTAAAGGTCTATAAATACCTCAGACCTGCAATTGGAGGATCAATGATGAGGACGGTGCTGCCATAGCAACCAGGCAAAGAGAAGAGGAGGAAAACACAGATGAGGGAACATGAGTGGCCAGGCATGTACCCCAGGTGCATCTCAGGAGGATTACACAAGCAGTGCCAAGAATCTGAGCAGACGACTGCTGGGATATCATGAATATTCATATTTGATTAATGTAAAAGATGGATTCAGAAATGTAATTACCTATTTTATAATAAATAACAGTAAGCACTGGTGATATTTCTCTTAAGAGGGAAACGTGCACAGACAGTGTCAAAATATCCATTGAAATTCATTACATTTCCCCAATACTATTGCTAAAGAAATTGAGTACACATACGTGATATAGTATGATGCATACTATAATATCATTATCAAATAACGATTCAAATTCATAATTGGGAGTTAATCAACCAACCAACCACATGAGCCTCGTAAAAAACACTGACTGTGGCAAGTTTAAAAAAGAAATGGCTCCACTTTTACAGACACTGAATGTACAAATGTGAGTGAACCTGGTAAAACGTTGAGAGAAAGTCTTACCTTTTCCTGTGTCCAGGGGATTGCAGTGGAGCAGTGGATGAGTGTGAAGCAGATGAACACAGTGTAGAATATGTGCATTGTGGAGGCACCGTGGCTCCGCTCGGCCATCGCTGCTGTGGCTCCTCTGCACATTCCTCTCCCTCCTGTGTGAGAGCTCACAGAGCTGCTGCAGTCATGTGAAGAGCAGGAGGGAGGACCTGAGGCTCTTTACACCACAGCGTCACCATACTGCTCTCTGTGTGTGTGTGGGTGTGTGGGTGGGTGTGTGGGTGTGTGTGCGTGTGTGTGTGTGTGTGTGTGGGGGGGGGGACAATATTGACATAGTGATACAAAATAAGATAATTGCTCGTTTTCACCAGCAAACATACAGTGTAGGTCAAAGGACATAATCCAATGAGACTCATCGTGTCCTCTGATTATTGGACAACATTTTAAATGGGACCTTAATATTTGACAAAAGAATGTATATATTTGTCTCATAAAGAATTAACTAACTAACTAACTAACTAACTAACTAACTAACTAACTGACTGACTAAATAACCTCTTACCAAGTAATAGGTTGTTTAAAAAAAAACGTATTACCAAGTAATATATTAGTTGATATTTTATGTTTTATACAATTACGGACTAATAAATAAATAAATAATCAAATACCCCATTACTAAGTAAGATATAACTTATTTGATCAAATATTTTTTATATATAGAAATAATAAAACAAGTAATTAATTACTTAGTGATATGGTATTTTCTTACATTATGGACTTAGGTCAATTATTAAATAATATCTGCCATATATAATTGTGAGGGTTCTTATACTGGAAATACTTATTTATAAATTTTTGTCTATTTTCTTTTCTTTTCGTGAGTCGACTAAATCTTGATTCAACATTACGTCATTTTCAAGCAAATGAAAAAGTTTTCAACATCAATTGTGTGTGAGGTAAATATGATGTAACGACAGATAACAATCACGATGATGATAGAAAACGTAGAAAAACACAGTAAATGACAATAAATGAACTACAATAATTTCACAATAGAGGAAGGCATTAAGTTCTATTTATGGAAATAATTTATTTTATCAAATTTATTTGCTTATATCCTGTTAAATACATTTTCCGTTTAAGCCCCATCACAGCGCCTCTACGTCATCCACCACGTGGTCTCGTTTCACGTGGTCTAACCCGGAAGTACGTTGCCTGGTCTGCTCCTCACGTCAACATGTCCACACTCTGATCGCAGATATAGAGTCTGTCTTGGTGACACGTTGTTGATAGTTTTCTAACAGAAGTGTCGTGCTCGTGTTGAGCAGCAGCAGCGATGTGCGAGGAGCTGCGCTGTTTGAAAGCTCAGCTCAGAGAGCAGGAGAGAGAACTGGATGCTCTGAGGAAGAAACTGGCTCAGCTGGAGAAGGTATGGAAGTTTCAACAAGTGTCCACATGGCCATTATTTAGACACGTGTTGAATTAACAGTGTTTACATGTTTAAATTGTGTCATAAAGCAATAGTGCAGTAACTTAGTGTTATCACTTGAATAGAGCAACATGCTACATGCTACATAAGGTTAGCAAAACAGCACGTTTGACCCAGGTTCTCCTACGTGTAGTAGAACATAGATACTCTAGCTAGCTAGTTATCATATGAAGTTCATGTTGACATGCTCATACAGGTGGCAGTTCAGTGAGATCAGTGCTGGTGATGCTCTAATATTCGTCCCTCTCGTGTGTGTGAATAGGAAACTTAATTTATTGTTCTCCTTCAGAACCCCACCTTCAACTAAGACCCCAGTAATGATGGATATGCACAATATTCATATTTGATTAATGTAAAAGATGGATTCAGAAATGTAATTACCTATTTTATAATAAATAACAGTAAGCACTGGTGATATTTCTCTTAAGAGGAAACGTGCACAGACAGTGGCAAAATATCCACTGAAATTCATTACATTTCCCCAATACTATTGCTAAAGAAATTGAGTACACATATAGTATGATGCATACTATGTCAACAAAATAGATCATTATCAACTGTGGGAACATTTTTATGTCTCTGTGGCATAAATTCTTTGCAGGCGATGCTGCCTGCACTGCTGTTTGGAAGAGAAGGTTGAGGGGAAGGGTATTCAGCTGCAAAATGCAACTTCACCACTAGATGTCACTAAATTCTTCACACTGAACCTTTAAAGTGTTTGGAATAAGACGTCACATGTCATAATGAATGACGTCTGAGGACAATGAGCCCAGTTCTTTGAAAGGAGGGAGTGATCACACAACACCCATGTCACATCATGTCAAAAATAAGATACATAAATACTCAATGAAAAAAAAATGCTAATGTAATCTTATTCTAATGTGCTATAATAGTAAATAGATGTGATTTGTATCTAACAAATGAAAAGATACTTTATTATCATAAAGGAGAGAAAATAGAGTCCAAAGTCCAAACTGGATATTTCAGAATTAATGGGATGCAGTTACCTGATCAAATCTTGAAGTTTGTAAGGACATCATATCCCTTATGATGTAGCAGCACTCCGTTAGCTGTATTGGCTGTAGACGTAAGTAAAGAGAGAAATAATCAAAGCTCGTGATGTTATAGAGGTAGATTGATGCCAAATGGACCAAAGCTCCTGAACAAACTAGCGTCCTTTATTTTATCTAATACTTGTCTCGTGTTGTAATTTCAGAGTCATACCCCAGCACTGGAGCTTCATGACAAAGTGACGCCCCTCACCCCACTGAAAGCCAAACCTGCCCTGAGCAACGAGGACATAATGCGGTACAGCAGACAGCTCCTGCTGCCTGAGCTGGGTGTACAAGGTATGGAAGACCACATGCAGTGTCATTCTAGGATACAGCCGAGTAAACACTCTGTCAAGTCAGCTCTATTTTATGGTGTGACTCATCACAACAGAGAACGTCTGGACTGTCCACAGGTCAGCTGAACTTATCCAAGACGTCAGTGCTGGTTGTTGGCTGTGGAGGACTCGGCTGCCCCCTGGCGCAGTACCTAGCAGCAGCAGGCATCGGTAGGTGGTCTACTTGTGATATCGTGTCCAACTGATTAAATCATTAACCCTTCTGTAATTTTCATTTTATAATAAATGTATACATTTAGTGTGATTTAAATCTTGAGATGTCAAGTGTTTTGTCTTGAATCAGCAGAATCTAAAATAAGCATTCTGGTTCCAGGGGCTTGCAACTTAAATAGGGAGGGGAGAGGTTTGTGAGATGTGTATCCCAGTACTCATTTTAGTGCTGTTTAATGAATACAATCTAGTGTACCGTGAAAACATACTACAGAGATAAGAGTGTATTAAATTTATGACATATTTATTTAAGTTTTTCTTTGGCTGTTAAACGACACTTAGTACTGTTTATCTAACTGAGGATAACTGTAGGAGTTTGTGTACAGTTATGTTAATAACAGCATACTGGTTAACAGTGGTGGGATGTAACAAAGTACATTTACTTCCTCACTTTCCTGAAGAACATTTTTCCTGTGCTTTATTTAAGTAGTTTTATTTTTGGGTACTTTTCACTTTGAATCCTCTACAGATATCAGCAAATATCTGTACTTTCTACTCCACAAAATTGTTATAATGCATTATGTTACATATTCACATAGTTTAAAAGTAATGAGAGCAGCAGCAGCATCACTGTTGAAGAAACTTGTCAAATGCTTTTAGAAGTATTTTTAGCATCAACATCTGCAGCATTCTTTATTAATATGACGTCTGTGTTATTCTTGTATTAAACAGAATATGTGGTAGACCCAGCTAATGATGTAGTTGTGTGTTGCATTAGGAAATAAGCTACTCTGGGCAATTACTTTTATTACTTAAAGTATATCTGAACACAAGTACTTTACTTTACTCAAGTAGAAAAGTTAATGTGGTACTTTTCATGCACATTTTTTTATTATTTGTACTTTTACTTGAGTAAAATGTTTGAGTGCTTTCTCTACAACTGCTGGTTAGGGACAGAGTCATTTCTTCTGAAGCATTTCTCCCTGACCTGTTCCTCTGTGTCTCTGCAGGGCGCCTGGGTCTGCTGGACTACGACCAGGTGGAGCTCAGTAACCTGCACAGACAGGTGCTGCACGGGGAGGAGAACCAGGGCCAGGCCAAGGCTCTGTCCGCTGCCAATGCAGTGAGAAGGTACTGACTGGTACCCGTGCATACTTTTCAAAAAAGTGATCCTACATCGAATTACACATAGTGTGGTACAATATACAGTACATAGAGGTCAATCTTATCAATCCTCTGGTAGATTTAAAGTGTTTGAGATAATGTATTCCTGCGCACTTGTGCAAAATCTGACCTGAAACATTATTTTTAAGTATTATTAGTAAATTAAATATCATAAGTAAATGCTCAGTAACAAGGATAATTGGTGTATTTATATGTCCTTGGGTTGCTGTGTATTGTATGCTGGCGCACTCCAGTCTCACCACAGATTATATTTGGTTGTGTATTCCTCCCCAGTCTGCAAATATTGTGTAAACATGTTATTTCAGAGGCAGCTTTTCTCCCACACAGTCGGCCTACTGTGGTTAGCACCCACACAGTGACGACACACTGCCACAAGAGGGCGTAATTTCACTGACTTGCAAAGAAAAGTCCAGTGCTGCCTTACACGTACACTACAAACTATTCATTCTTTTATTGTTCATTGTTCCTTAATGAGTTTAGCTGCGTGCACAGTGCAAGAGCATTTATTAGTTTCATCACCTCTTTGACAGCTGAGAGATGGACAGCACAGATTAAAAGGGGGGTTGGGGAGCGAGGCGGCCGTCATGTGACTCAGATCCCATGTCCCATTCAAAGCTCACATGTTGTTGTTTTGTGAGCTGTTCTTGCTTTAACTGAAACACCAGCACAGCCCTGATATGGGCTTTTTTAAAAAGGTCAATAGTACTGATATAATACTGATCTGTTTGTGTTGAATCTGCCAATTATAGATGATCATAACCGACTTCTGTGAATCTGACTTATTGTCTGCAGGTTGAACTCCACTGTCGAGTGTATTCCCTACCACCTGCAGCTTTCGTCGGAGAACGCCTTGCAACTCATCCAACAGTATCCTGCCGCCTCAAAGTCCTCAACCTACATCTGTTCCGCAGATCTGCTGCTGGCTAATTCTTTGTCATGAATATTTCTTACAGCTGCCATCCGCTATGTCCATTTCAAGCTTATTATTTCCTTTTGGAATTTAGCAGAAACCCACTAACTAATCTCGTATATTTTCAAACTCTGGTGACACCTTGACTTTGCTGACGTCATGTATGACATCGTGGCCGATTGCTCAGACAATGTCCCCACTCGCTACCTGGTGAATGACGCCTGCGTCCTCAGTGGGAAACCTCTGGTGTCAGCAAGCGCCCTGAGAATGGAGGGACAGGTGAGGCAGGGAGCCTTCACAGTGGCCACACTCTTTGATTTGTAAATTAATTTCTGTGTCTTTCTAGTTGACAGTATATAATTACTGTGGAGGCCCCTGCTACAGATGTCTGTACCCATTGCCCCCTCCCCCTGAGACGGTAACCAACTGTTCCGACGGAGGGGTGTTAGGAGTGGGTGAGTGTTTTATGCCCAGGACGCACTGGATGCGTGAGTGGTGCACGTGCGTCACGGAACATCTTGCTTGTCATTTCGGCGCCCATGTTATCAGGTTGGACGTACTACGTGTGGTTCACAGCGAATTGAACAGTGACAGTGATCTTTCACCACAGTGTCAATGTCTATCTGTCCAATGTGTCACAAATATTTGCAGCACTTGCTGTACCTGTCACAAAGTAAAAGCGCTCCAGTGTTTCTGTTCACTGAATCCATTCACTTGTTTTAACAAAGTTTTTATTTATACTGCATGACCAGGAGATGCATGGCTGTAAACACGAGTCCTGGCATTTGGTTGAGTACTTATATTCAAAGAAATACAGTAGGCAAACCAGAAACCTCATGTAGCCGCTCCACATTAGTCATGTAGCAGACTGTGTGAACAACAGATGAGCAGGAGACGCAGCAGATCAGCTACACAGCTGGAACACACTGCACATGCACCCAGTGTGGCCCAGGCCTTACTTGTCAGGAAGCCATTAACGTCATATAAGGCACAGTCTTTGTAGTTCATAGTAACGTTTTCCACTTTTCTTGAAGTTCCAGGGACAATGGGCTGCTTGCAGGCTTTAGAAGTCGTGAAGATCGCCTCTGGACAAGGCTGTATCCTTTGCTTTTCCATCACTCACTCCCACGTTGCATGCAGAACCACCCTTGACCATTTTGTTCAGTGATTGCGATGAATCAGCACTCATCAACTGCCAGAAGGGATTTCATTGTATCCAAGTCAGTAATGAGAAGTGCTGATTCATGCCGCTCTGATGAAACAAAACAAAAACAGGAATATTTTAGTTTCCCTCCTGTGGCGTCCGCTCACTACTCATGGGCCATTGTCTCATGAAGCTTCTGTGGTTTCAGCGCTCACATGCTTATATGGAGACTTACGTCAGAGAATAGACTCCCTCTGTCGGGGCCTTCTGATCTGCATTGTGATACTCGCGCCAACACCTGGCTCTGATGCGTCAGCCCGGAGAACAGTACAGTGTTGTTTTCATACAACGTGTTGCTATGGTGTTCATACACAAATGGGACACATGCCTGCTGATTCTCTGAATCAAGCTGCGCGGTGATACTCCAAACAAAGTGGCTTTATCTTTGACTGGGCGTTCCAGCTTCCTGCGGCCAGAAGCTGGTGATGTTTGACGCTCAAGACGCCAGATTCAGGTCCATCAAGCTGCGGCCCAAGCAGGCGGGCTGCGCAGTGTGTGGAGAAAAGCCCAGCGTGACCAAGCTTGTGGACTATGAGAGCTTCTGTGGGTCGGCCGCCACAGATAAGGTTGGTCATGAGAGATGAAACTGATGTAACTGAATATGACACATAAATTAATCATCAGAAAATTCTCTTATTTGCTCATTTTCCCTGTGTTTCAGTGCCGCAAACTCAACCTCCTCTCCGGGAATCAGAGGATCACTGTACAGGTAGGGAGTATATCCTACGCAGCAGTCAGCCATTGCGTGACTTCCTGTATTTAGTGCTGTTTATTGTATGATTACTCACAATTTTCTCAGTTTTCATTTGCATTCATAAACTGATTACATCTCAGCGCTGACCCAGCCCCAAATGGGAAATGACTTAAAATGTGCCTGTAGATTTTCTATGGGAAAGAAAAACATGTTCCGTTTGGCACCAGGAGCAGCGGCGGTGGATTGCGTCTGTTTATATTTCTGCAGAATTGGCACTTTCAAAGCCGCTGAGTCATTAAACGCAGAGATGGGGATCATGATTGATTGGGCTGTAATCGAGATTGGGCAAAGGGGCTCCAGTCAGAAACCGTGTTGTTTCCTGTGATTTAAGGAAAAGCAGTTAAAACGCTCGTATTACTCCACAGATCCAACATTTAGCTGCGAGTAATTTTAGTTTCCCCGTTTAACTGTGGATATTAATCAATGTCTTTTTCCAAAAATATAGCCACACCTCTCCCTCCCTCTCCCTCTCCCTCTCTCTCTCTCTAAGTTGTGCTGTTTTGATATAATTCCAGGATTATCAATCGATATTGGACAACGCTGAGCCCCATCTTTTGTTGGACGTGCGCCCTCTTGTGGAGGTGGACATTTGCCACTTGCCCTTCTCTCTCAGTATCCTTTTGATGATGAAGATACAAGAAACTCTCTCCCTATGTCATAATTCTGTACTTTGACTTCATGTTTATCAGAGTCTGACTGATATTTATATTAAGGAGTAAAAAATGTAATATATATATTTGATTTTCAAGATTCTCAAACCTTTATGACAAAGCAAAGTAACTGCGGTTTGATGCTACATTTTGTAACATGTCATTTCAGAGGAACGTGTGGTTTATGTTGGTCATTGTCCTTTTTGTGCTGGTTTATAGTTACAACCATTAGTCCGGTCCGGTGGCGGTTACATTTCTTCACTCAAGCTGGATTTGCAATTGGTTATTTTAAAGTTAGCGTCCCCAAAGTCAGTGATGCTCTAAAACTTTGAGATGAATACATCGGTGCAAATTGGCAAAATTCTGACTGATGCTAATTGTCACCGACCCGACTCTGAGAGGTTAATATTGTCAAACAGATAAATTGGTCAGGCTCTAATGTTTTATCACTTTTTTTTTTCTGTTTGATTATTTCCCTTTATATTCCTCTCAGACATCCCACTCTCCAGTCTAGAGGAGAGAGAGAGTGGACATATGCAGTTATTCCAGGAGAGAATCAGCCAGTTGAAGCAGCAGACGGCAGGTGACCGCCGGCCTCCAGGTAACATGTCAAATCACCAAACATGCTGTTTGAGATGAGCAGACACGTAGAGACGTCTGTGTCTTTTTCACTGTCCCCTGTGTCGTCTCACACTGTCGGGCCAGAGGCTTATGTTGGACACCCAGTAGAAGGTTGTAATGAGGTTGCTAGGTGACCTCTTTTCCAAAACAAGTGGTCAACCTGAGCAGCTGGCCTGCTTCAGAGAAATGAATATTCAAAACGTTATTTCGGTGGTGGTGCTCTGGATGCACTGTGTGGAGCTTTCTTTATCAATGAGCTAAATTTAGGTTTGGGGAGTTTCATCTTTAATACTTCAGTCTTGATTACTTATTATTCATATTCACATCTTGTTAACTCAGGTTTTATTATTTTTAACTTTTTTCTGCTCATAAATGAAACACTGAATTTTTTGTGCAGCATTCTGTCCAGGGTGCAGAATGGGTCAGGGAGGAACTCTTTAGATATTGGTCAGATCCGGATCAGAGGGCAGATCCAGGAATATCGTTTTTATGGCATGTGTAGGGTGCTTATATCTGTGAACAGGTGCAATTTTGTGTGGATCTAAATAATAATCCAGATTTTGTCATTTAAAATTAATATTTTTTATTAGGGATGATTTTAATTCTGTTACCATACGTTAACAAATCTAGCCTGTGTTTAACGTGAGCAGTTTGCAGAGGTTTCTACGTACATGGTGTATGTATCTGATCTCAATATGCAGAAGTGGTGTTAAAGATGCTAATCAGCCATGGCGTTTGCTCTCTGTGCTCTTCCAGTTTGCAAGTTTAATCTAAAGCAAATTCACTTTATGAATTAGTCCCATCAATGTGACCAGACTGTGACAGATCTGTGTGTTTTCTCCCCCAGTGTATGTGATCTGTAAGCTGGGTAACGACTCTCAGAAAGCGGTGCAGCTTCTGGAGAAGATGAGTGGATCTGAAGTGGACAGTATCACAGTGAAGGACATCCGCGGAGGCCTCACGTCCTGGTCAAAGAAAATAGACCCCACATTTCCACAGTATTGATCCATCAATAAACTTTTATTTGAACAATCGCTGCATCTCTGTTTTTTTTTTCCTCCTCTACATCTTTCTTCTAGGTAGATTGTGTTAAATGTCATCGGCGAGTTACAAAACCTCACATAACGAGCACGTCAATGGACCTGTTCCTAAAATGTGTTGTGTAATCTGCTGTGTGTCAGGTCGTCAATAACATGAGCGGGCAGTTAGATAACACACAAGCATCCTTGCAAAAATATTCCTGTGTTTCCCTTCATTTATTTGAATATGTATGACATTACACCTCCACTTTTTTTTAGAACAGGACATTATTCTGGACAGAATAAATGACAACTGACAAAAACAATCTTGCCCCAAACCTTTGGGATCTGGGCTGTAGCCTTCATTTCCTCACTTTCTGAAGTTGAACCCACTCTTGGACATTTTGGATGTGGTATGGATTGACATGCAAAGGTGTATTTTTTTCTGTTTTGTTATCTGTGTCTTGTCTGTTTTTGTGTTGTTAAAAGATTAAAACGTCATAAAATATTCAAAAAAGAGTCCAGCTGTTTGCAGGATGATAGATGACACAGTAGAGTGAAATCTAAAATCCAAATCCTACTTTATTTATTGTTTATGTGTGAATCAGTGCATTTCTTGTCATCCAAGGGGCCACGTTTGGATCCCTTTAGGGCCCCTGCACACTCCTGGACTCCACTGTGGAAAGCTGTGTGTTTCAAACTGAACCGGGTCGTGTGTGGGATAGTTTTTTTTTCTTCTTGGCATGACCAAGTTGAAATAACGGAAAAGAAAAGCACATGCGCATTTGGTCCGAGCTCCATCGGAGGCGCCATTGCCTCACAGGCACTGTAGTTCAAGTTTTCCTCCCCACACATGGAAAGTCAGTTATGCGGAGATAATAAAAAGACTTCAAGCCCCAGCGACGGCCGCGGCTCTTTCTCCTCGTCGAGCAGAGGGGGGAGTAGTCACAGCTGGAAGAAGGATAATAAGATGCGCATGAATTTACAATCTGGAATAAAAAGATAAGAAAGACAAATAAATGGACGGCTCGGCTCTCCTCTGCGCGCCCGTGCGTCAAAGTGAAGTCGGTGTTTGTTGCGTGTAGGCGACGACGCTGCGCTTTTTCGTGCGTAATACTACCAGAAGAAGAAGAAAGTGCAGGATAATAAAAGTTCAGGCTCAGTTGATGGAGTTAAAAAGTTCCTTCAGTCCGCTCACAATGGAGAGAAACGCGCCCTTCGCTCACTGTGAAGGTAAAGTATCATTTCTGGATCATTCCCACTCGACGTTTGCTGCTTTGCTTTTTCTAACGGGTTGACTTCTACTTAGTGTCCCAGTGAATGTGCACATTGGGCGCTTGTATAACTTGTTTTGCTGGCATTCTCCACTCGGCTTGTGTTCTGCCAGCGGAGCCCGATAGAAAGTGGGAGGGGTGCAGATGTTGAGGAGCCTCGGTTCCAGATGTTTGTGGAGTTTGACCTCGTGTAAACACAGGAAAAGATGCGCTTTGTCAACTTTTACGCATCGGTGGGGCTTTACTTGTCATGTTTTACGCACCAGCATGTGTCGTGTGGCAGTGATACTTGTGACATGTGTATTAAAGTCACTAAGAGCTCGATAATACACTTAAGTTTAAACTGTGGCTGCTTTAGCATGGCTCATTTACTTAAAGGCAATATGGGTTAGCTGAAAGCTAACACTTGGAGGTGGCCTGCACACAATCAAAACAATGCAAGGCCACGACACAACACAGCACAACACAACACAGCACAGAACAACACAACCTAACACAGCACAACACAGCACAGCACAGCACAGAACAACATAACACAGAACAGCACAACACAGAACAACACAACACAGCACAAGACAAGACAACCTAACACAGCACAACACAACACAGCACAGCACAACACAGCATAAGACAAGACAACCTAACACAGCAAACACAGCACAACACAGAACAACACAACAAAAACACAGGACAGCAAAACCTATTTAAACCTATAAGTGCTTTAAGAGAGAGGTTATAATTGTGTTTTCAGCCAATGACACAGAACACAGAATATATCTTGATAATTATAATTGAGACTTTTCATGAACCCATGGCAGAGTGCCACGGACCCCTATTTGAGAACCACCTTTCACCCTTTAATTGAAAAGCTGTTTTTCACAAGTGTTCACATTGCGAAGAGAAAGAGCTGATTCATTCATACATCTGAGCTCCACCAGTCATCACTTTCTCAACTGTATTCAGAACGATGAATTGTTTATTTCTTTGTGAAAATAGCTCTCTGTGTTTGTCCCTGTGTGTGTGTGTTTGTTTGTGGTGACAGGTTTCCTGTGGTCAGAGTGGATTACTGACTTCAGTAAGGAGAGGGAACACCACTGCAGGGTATGAAGCTTGTGGCGGTGATTTTACTGCACACGCCCGCGGATGGTCCCGAGACATTTCCTCCATCACCCTCCCACTTCATTAATGAGTGTGTGGTGTGTGATCCCAGGTGGGCGGACAGGTTACTTCACTCTTCGTTTCTAAAAGAAACTATGTCACTTTGATAAAAAAACAAACATCCAGTGCTTAGTCACTGCGACTGATGAGGACCAAAGATTCCCCCCGACCAAGAGTTTATCCCCACTCTGAATCCTCCACTATTCAGCAGTTCACGTCGCCATTGGAAGAAACCCAATGTCTGCCTCCTCTCCCCCGTCCTTACCTCGAGCCTACCTCCACTCTCTCCTACCGCACCACCCGCCCTCGTCGCCTGGACCGCTCTACACGCGGCTGTCCAACGGCAGCCACAGCGCCCCAAGCCCCACCAACTCCCGCAGCTCCTTCCACGGGGTGTCCTTCCTGCTGCAGATCGGACTGACAAGAGAGACGGTCAACCTGGAGGCCAGTGACCTGTCGCTGTCCGCCGTGAAGGACCTGGTGTGCTCTATAGTGGACCAGAAGGTAAGGACGCCTTTATTATGAGTCGCACTGTACAAGACACATTTTCTACAACAGTTACTTTGTTTTTGAACACAAAGTTTCTTCTGTGGGGCTTCTGGTGTAGACAACAGATAACAAGGTCAGGATTTCAGCTCGCTCAATACTGTTTGCAGTCCAACTAGTTTCTTTATCACATATATAATGCCTGGGTCATGTGATAGGATCCTGACGAATCAGCGAAGGCTACAGCATGACCGAAAAGGCCTGGTCAGGAAGCAGATGCAAGTGTTTCAAAACATCTCAGTTTCTTGCCGTCCAGACTAAAATGCTACCCTGGACTTTTCAAAATAAAACCAGGCCAGCAGCGTTTCCAAACTTCTCCTTTTTAGGGGCTCTAGTAGGAGAAGTGTGAACACCGGGCGTATCCATAGCAAACATTGATGTGTTTTCTAACAAAAAAGTAGAAGTATCGTATTGCCTAAAAATCCAATAGCCGATACATTTCAGTCAATGTGTTCCACTTATTTGGCTGTTAACTCACAGGAAACCAAAGCCGGCTCCAACATGTTGATCAAACTAGAAACAGAAACCAGAAGAATTACGGCCCCTAACCTAAAGATTCAGCATTATCGCTTGCAGAATCAGTTTGTAGAGATGATCGTGACGGTAACAGAGGCAGAACATGACGATGCACTCGTTTTTTTTTTTTGGCATCCTCTAACCTATTCATCGGTTAAGGTTTGTTCCCAGAGCAGACGTCCGGGCCTCGTGCCCCAAACATGACTCAAATACCGCAAGAGACACAACAGCACTGATGCCCCTCAGGACACCATGTAGTAGCCGCAGTTATTTACATTGCGGTGTAATGTTGCTGGACTTAACGTAATGCAAGCGCTCGCACACAAGCTCACATGCACAGAAGTACTCTGTGGTTTTTGCTCGGCCTCCTGTGTGATTTTGGAAGTGCTTCATTTTCCATAACAATGATAATGTGTTGTACAACCTCAGTATAAGAAGTGGCTTTAACCACACGTACAGGCCGAGTCATTCCAGATCATTTGCCATCTTGTATTTGGTCGTGTGAGAATATTTTAAGTCTAAATCAATGGCGCCAGCTTTAATTGGCATGCTCTTGCTGGTTGGTGCTGAGTGTGGCCTGTGTCTGAGTGTGTGTGTGTCTGTTTATAAGTGAAAATAGGGCTAAAACATTTACATTTTTGTTTTCTGATTTAAAGGCGCCCCATATAATGATAAGCACTGTGAAGCTATGACAGCACAGATGTAAGGTCTGATGGGTGGGTGGCTAGCTAGGTAGCTAGGTAGCTAGGTAGGTAAGCAGATAGGTATAAAAGGATGGTTGGATGATAGATAGATAGATAGACAGAGAGATAGACAGAGAGATAGATAGATAGATAGATAGATAGATAGATAGATAGATAGATAGATAGATAGATAGATAGATAGATAGATAGATAGATAGATAGATATTTCTCTACTTATGCCGGTGCTGTAAACCTCTGACTCAGTTATTTTGAGCCCATGGATCGGCCCTGCCCTTCATAGCTGTGTGGGATTAATGGTGTGTAAAGCCTGTTGGAATAATGAAATGGCTCCTGTGTGCATCCACACGTCGCTGTTTTAAACTCTTGTGAATAATGATGATTGCTCCACTTGTGTCTGTAATTATCATTGACTGGATAAAAAAAAAGAGGGTGATTAAACAAAGCACTTTTCATCAGCCCCCCAGGATCTGAACATTTAGGCCGGTCAGAGCTGCATTTGCTGCTCGAGGTTGATGAAAGCAGGAATAAGGAAAAGAGAAAAAAAATGAATGAAGCATAAACTTGTGCAGAGCAGCAAGTGGAGGATATTGAAGGAGCAGTCTGTGTTCAGCCTGTGTCCTTTGGTTCCATGTTGTCCAAGTTGGCATTCCAGAGGAGCACGGTAATGTTGTTGTTCTTTACGAGGTCTGCTGATTCTCACTAGCTAGTTATGAACAGTTCTGGTCCGCAGAGCAGAAAATCTCATCACTGCATATTTACATGGATCCTGTAACACTGGCACAGTCGCAAGAATCTGTAACAGGAAAAGAGTTGAATTGAAGGCAACTGTTATAGAGATACTGCACAGATAAAAGTGTTTTATGAGCTGTGAACTAAATTATATGATTGTTGTTTGATGAATTACTTTAATTCTGGTTTTAATGCCACATTTATTACCAAATTTATAAAAGAAATCAACAGTTATGGGTTGAACATGGCTCATACCACCACCTGTGTTTAAAACTTGCCAAAGCAATGCCTATGTAGAGTCAACCACTTGGGACGTCTCTTCATCATGAAATCAATATATATTTGAAAAAGTTAACACCCTCTAATCAAAGGTGGGCACTCACCCCTGCCAACAGTGGCTGCTTGGGAGTGGGAATCTGCAAAGCCGCGCTCATTTTCAAATCGATACTGAAACCAAACCCCTAAACCACCATTCAGAGACGTCCCCCTGTCCTCCCCTGACCCTCGGCTCAGGACGGCCGAAGTCTTGACAGTTAGGAAACTCCGAAGGCGAGAAGCCTCTACTTCATACTACATTTCTGTTGTAAAAGTGTGTGTGCTGCAGTCGGAGTCGTCGCTCATAGCTATACGACGTACAGTAGATAAGTTAGCTTTAGCAATTGGTATGCGTGTGTGTTTATGATGTCTGTGTGGATGGGGTATGGGGGATAAGGGTGGTAGGTAGGTGTGCCGTAGCCCCGCCTTCAAGCACTGCGTTATATAGGCATTTTTTGAATTTCCAGGAAGACGCACTTTAGCCAAAACTTACTGCGGAAGTTACACTTTAAAGAAAAGCACTGAGGGTTGTTGACAATCTGCCACAAAATGATCAGGATCACATATTGCAACTTTCTGAATGTGTATCACTTCATATCGTATGCATTCATCTAAAGAGGCCTCAGAGTCCAATAAATTATGACAGGAAGCTGTCTGATTTATGGCCCACAGTCATGGGAACTTTGAAAGGGCTATATCTACAGTAAACATCTGCACATATAATGTATAATATACTGTACATCAGTAACACAGGACAAATCCAGCCAGTTCATCCACATTATTGTGCATTTCTTCTATTAAACGCTGCCAAATGCAGTGTTCTGCCTCAGCTATTTCATGAAATCAAGCCATATGGCTTTGATATCAATGGAAAATATGAGTGTGAGGCCTTCTGCGCTCTCCAATCCGTGCCCTGCCTCTCTGTCTTGTTCTGAAATATGTGTGACAACGGTGATCCTTTCACAAAGTCCACTCATGCCGGACAGCTTTTCCAGCTGAGGATCCCTGACCCCGGCTCAGGCCTGTTGACAGTCGTCCCAGGATGTCTCCAGTCAGCAGAACCTCAGGTGTCTGTCAGCAGCAGAGGCGAGAACGGAAAAGGGCTTTTAGACCACATGTGGTAATATCTGCATGGAGATGGAGTCTGGCTGGAAGTGTATTCCCCTCTTCATGCTGCTGCCGTTTCCTCCGCTGAGAGCTGGCCTGCTCCGCTGAGTGACTCACCGCTCAGCCATGCAACAAACATGGATGCTCGTCCCCAACTGCCCGTTCAGTGTCAGGTCTTTTCCGCTGTGTCAGCTGTTGTGAAAATTCACAGCGGGATTTATTTGTATGCAAATCATATTAGTTATCATGCTGATACCTTGCTGGCCCTCGGCCTTGTATTACAGTGGCAGACCAAGTTCATCTTCCTGCTGATAATCAGGGTCTGGGTCACTGTGCCAGCAGAGCAAGAGCAGTGAACCAGATTTACTTTTCCCCGTATTTCTTTTCATGGGATCCCAAGCTGCTTTTGGACCGACATGGAAAGGTAGTTTGTCCACTGTGCACTGTCTCGGCTTTGGGGTTTTTCCCAATACACAGCCAATCAACCGCCACTCCTTCACCCCTCACTGACCAATTGGATTAGTGAAGCTGCTTAACTAAACACAAGAGTCCCTCTATAGCTTCTATCTGTGTAGGTCTGAATGTATAGTGGGGCGTTGGATTCCAGCTGTTGATATTACCAACACTGGATGAATGTACTGCACAGGATCAGACTGCATTGTCCACTAAGTAGCCTGTATTCCCCACACTGACTGTGTTTACATTCCTTCATTTACTTTGTGATACACAGAGACGCTGGGCTTCACACATACTCACAGGACTGGAGTTACATCAAGGCCACTTTTCCTTGTGTTGTTACTGATTAAGAAACTGTTGCCTCACAGTTGCTGTGTGTAAGTTCATCGATTCACACAGAACAACCGTGGTAAACTGAAGGTCTGCAGTAATAAACAGGTGGAGTCTTTTCTTCGGCGTCTTCGATGTTGTCTTTACAAACGCCACCGGCATCAGAAACTTGGAGAAAGCACAGGCCGCCCATGCTGGTTGATCACAGCTCTTTTTCGCTGCCTTTGCCCCAACATGTAGTTCCATTTTTACAAGAGAGTGTACATATATATATATATATAAAGATGGACGACATGACTCCACTATCTAGAAATGAAGCCTAAATATTCCGGATATGAATGGTGCCATCTTGTGCATTAGGAGCCAGAGTCTTTGAAGTAGCAATCACCAATTTGCCCTTTCGACCATTCGTGAGTGATGATCATGATGTTTCACCCCATTTTTTATATAGCATCAAATAAGTAACTAGAATGGCACTCAGAGATCACATACCTACGCCAAGGCCCAACAGTCCCCTTATGAAACCACATTTAAATTCACCCGATTTTTATGGATCTGCACCAAAATGCACACACTCATAAACATCACTCCCCTAAACATGCCTGTTTTTTTCATCACGATCCATGATTATACGATGAGAAATCAACAGAAATGTTGAATGTAAAAGAAAGTTTTAAAAAATTCCTGTTTCCGCCCACTAATTCGGATCCACACTAAAATTTTGTGGTAATCTGTGCAGTAGATTTTGTGTTATCTTGCGAACTTACAAACAAACAAATGCAGATGAAGACGTAACTTCCTTGGGGGAGGTAATGACAAATTACATTTTTGAGAAAGGACCTGTTTTTTTGACCTGTTTATCTGACCATTCACTTTGACCATGTCCCATCCACTAACATGGAGGAGGCAGGATTTATGACTTTTACTGCTGCCAGCCCACCAGGTGTCGATTGAAACGCTTTGGCTTCACTTTTAGGGAGCAGGCATGTCGTCCATCTTTATATACATCTTTCTATGGGTGTAACCTCAGAGCCCACGCACATAGCTGCTTTAGGTATGTGTGTAACCCTTTTGTACAGAAGCATGATTCCAGTTTAAGACGTATACATTTCATTTCAGAGAATACAACAACCCTGCCTGTATCCGCAATCTCCATTTTCCACTTTCTTCTCAAAGCTTGTGACCATAGCTTAAGGACAGAAAGTCTGTTGTCAGCTTTTTTTTGCTTGCACTGCTGCTGCTGTTGGTATGTTTGTATTCTTCTGTTTTGAAACCTGTTCCTAGGTTTCACTATAAGATGTGTGAGATCTTTTGCTGCACAACATCAACAACATCTTCCAAAACAACTCATGTCCAATTTTCAATGATCCTTTGTGTCAAAGATGCTTTTTTTACTTGCAGAGAAATAACTTCACAGACCGGGAACACCAGCCTTTTTCTGCAGCTGCACTCTGGATTCAGTTGTGCAGCTGTAAAACTTCCAGATGTTTGCGTGTGCTCTCTTTATTTATATATTGTGTCGTGGCTTTAAGGTTGACATTTCATATCTTTCCTGAACCCTTTAGTTTTGAATCAGTTTCATTGTTTGATGGGGAGTCATGCAGCCCGTTGTAATAGCTGTGTATTGTATAGATTTCTGTACAGCTCATTCCTCTTCCTGCTAAAGCCTCAACCGCAGAATAGATTTGCTTTCCCTCTGTTCCCCCTTACTTATCTGAAGTTTGTTTTGATAGCAGTGGTTGGGACCGCATTCACCAACATTTGTGGTAAAGGTCCACCTTAGTCCAGGGCAGCCCGATCCTGATAGGCTTAGTCTCTTAGAGCAGCTACTATAGTTACAGCTCTTGAAATCTATTGAATACTAAAGAATATTTTGATATCACCACTTGGCACAAGGTTGCTGACTGTTGGCTTGGCTCCTTGAGGACTGTGAGAAAGGATGAAAGGGGCCAGCCAGTGGCGGAGAGACCCTCCCAGTCGGGTACCATCTAGCCCAGATCTAACCCATGATGGCCCGCTGACGGCTCCTCAGTGGCTCCGAGAAGGACAGCCCCGGTCTGGGTTTCGACTTCTCTGTCTGGTTTTTTGGGGGCTTGATGAATGGGCGCGAGATAAACATCCAAAGCTTCCACTTGTTGAACACTTCCTGTTTGGTGTCGCCCAAGTCCTCTCGTGCAGCCAGTGAGGGAGCAGTGGCGGGACAAAAGTTCACGACTCCCTGAGAATGAGTGCCAGTTAGCAACTCGGTCAGTCGGGACAGGCGGCCAGCTACAGAACATTCCTCCTCAACCAGGCATTTTTGGGGGATGATGTGATGTTGCTTGAGATGGGGTGGGATTAGACTGCTAGGAAACTTAAATATGTTGAAGCTAAACACTTGTTTTGGTAGCACTGAACATTT
Source organism: Hippoglossus hippoglossus (assembly GCF_009819705.1). Taxonomy (NCBI): domain Eukaryota; kingdom Metazoa; phylum Chordata; class Actinopteri; order Pleuronectiformes; family Pleuronectidae; genus Hippoglossus; species Hippoglossus hippoglossus. Next base: position 16,834,331 of record NC_047172.1, read on the forward strand.
GCCATATTTGATGGATGCTATAATGCCAACTGGGCCATCTAAACAGTTCGATTTTCCCTGTTAATGGGTCAGTATTTAATAGTAGCTATAAGGAAGAGAGAAATGTAAAGCTCTTCTGACAGGCTACAGAAAAAAACAAGAAGCCTTTGAACTCTGGTTCTGCCAGTGCCTTGTACTCACCATGATGTTTGTTGTATTATAATTTATTTTATAAAGTAAAAAAGACAAAAATCAGACATGTTTTTCATCAAATTTTGTACAAAAAAAACATGAACAAAATATTTCTTGAGACTCCAAATGTAATTTGAATGCTGTACATGTTTTTAGTTGTTGAGATATGCCTGTGTAACTCTGCTCATCTCCTGTTACAGCTCCGTACGTTTTCAACACGTTTTGCAACACAGGTTGAGGTAATGTGATGATGTCATCCAGAGCCTTTAATGTGAGCAAGCAAAAGAGAGAAGTTAGGTCTTTGGTACAAAAATAATTTATCTTAACTAAGTTACTCAATAATTAATTTACTAACTATTGTAGTTATCCCTGCCAAGGACGTTCTGTTCTCACTCCTGTCCGTTTGGTTTTTTGTAAGCAAGATTACACAAAAACTACAGGATGGATTACCATGAAACTAGTTGAATGATGTGGTTTGGGTCAGGGAGGAACCTATTAAATTTCAATGCAGATCTGGATCAGGGGGCAGATCAAGGAACATTGTGAGATAGGACATCTTTTAGAGAATAATTCAATGATCTTGATGAAAACAATCTGGCACGCTTAGGAAACTGATATCTATGTGTGTGTGCAATTTGGTGCTTCGTGATTGAATTTAAGGGAACTGTTGGGCCTTGGCAGAGGTATGAACTCTACTGAGTACCTGAGTAGTTGTTATTTCAGATTCATTTAAACAGGATCATGCAAACAACAACCTCCTGTGATTAGGGGCCGCCCACTGGAGGGTTAAACCTCAAATATTACTCGTTACTTTTAGTACTTGTCCTTCAAGGATGTTGCTGCATTGTCAGTGCAGCTGAAAATGTTGTGAACGGCGGCTGCCTCAGCCACAGGTTCCTCTGGTCAGGGGTGCTGTGACTCCCAGCTCTGGGTGAGGGCTGTACATCTGCCTCTGGGATTACTGAGACCAAGGCAGTTTTGAGTCCGAAACATACAGTAAAATGCCAGAGTGCTATGAGGTATTTGGATTGTTCTGAACCTCTAAGTAATATCACTTGCATGATGCAAGGTAACACTTGGCAGAGCAAATGAGATCGGCTCAACATTCCTCTTCAAGATTATTTAGACTGAGTTACAGGAAAGAAGGCTGTTTCAGCCAAAGTTATTGTGATTTGAACCAGAAAACTTTACTTTAGTGATTATGGAAACAATAACTGACTGTAATCTCTCAGTGTTCGAGGTTGTGATCCAAAATTTCAAAATGTGTCTATAGGCGAAGAGAGCGAGCGAGAATGAAAGAGCTACAAGGAGAGGAAACTGAGAAGAGAAAATAGCAAGAAAGAAGGGTGCAGATGGAAAATGGAGGGACTGCACTTCACATTGACCAAAGCGGACTGAAACACACGGGAAATAAATCACAGCCATCTCCCTCCCCCTCTCCTTCCCTCCCTCGCTCCCTCCCTTCAACAGTATAAGTCCACATCTGCATGTTCCTATGGAGCTGGCAGCCATATTTCACCCCAGAGGACGTCCCAACAGCACAGGGCTTTATGTGTGATATACATGGAGCCAGACGTTTCCTGGAAAGCACATTCAGCTCCCTCTCAAGAAAAAACAGGTCACCCCCGAATCAAAATATTCACTGTTGGTGTTGGTTCTGAATACGCACTGTTACAGCCTTAGCCCCTTTTTCAAGCTTAGATGGTTTACAGTGTTCATTTGTAGGCATACTGGTGTTATCCAAAGTTTGCTTTTCTGATATCACAATTGGGAAAAGTAAGTCCTCCATGTTCAACTCAGAAGACCTACTTGCAGGAATCTATCAATTTCCACCAGCCTTGGAGTAATTTGTGGAAAACAGAGAAAAAGAGAGAGAGAGAGAAGAAAAGAAAAGAAAAAAAAATGTCTCTGAAGTTAAGTGAGCGAAGTAATTTCTACCATCTGCAGTGCACATTTCTGCCGCCTCGCTCTCCTTTAAATGTAAAGTGGCAAGGCAGAACGCAGGGCCCCGGCCACAAGAGTCAGCGAATGACAGAGTGGAGAAGAGTGGTCCCCTTCGTGGAGATGAAGAAGAAGGGGGCAGGGGAGGCTGGGACGGCCCCATTGGCAGGCCTAGTGCGGGGGCACAGAGGGGGGTTGTGGCCGCTGTACTCCTGATGTCCGATGCCAAAACCATCAGTAGGCGGGCCGCTCCTGCCGCCGAGAGCCGCTTTGCTTCGGATTTTCTGCGCTTCTAGGTTGCACCAGAAATGCCCTTCAGCACACTTGACTTTAGCCAGTGCCGGGTGATAATCTCGCATCACTCCAATCTCTGCTAATGCCACGTGAATGGGCTTTGATTGTGATTATATTGAAGTGGCAGGCAGCCGTAATTTCTGGCGACTTTGTCCTTGTGAAGCCAACCACATGTGGGGATTTCCGAGTACTTCCTGAGAGATCACCGTCAGTTTCCAGTCATAAGTTTCTAACCATGGGCACAACACGGATCGCTGAAAGAGGATATTTCTTTACTCTTATTAATTTACTCATTAACGGCTTGAGTTTCCCCTGGTTCCACCTTGACTGCTTCTGCTGACGAACTCAGCACACTTGGAGGACTTCAACCATGACAAAAGCTGAATGAAGGAGGTTTAAACTTGGCTTAATGACAAGAACATGTCTATATGAACCCTTCCTTGAGCCCCTTAAGCAAACTAACCACTAATACCCACTAACATCTGGCTTTTGTCTGTAATGGGAATAAATACAATGGGCATTCACTCCTGGGTCAAATGACTCTGCAGTAGACACCGGTTTTTATCGGAATGGAAATGTGTCACCTGGGTGAATGTTCTGATTTGGTAAGACAGCAAGGTGATGTCAAAAAATCTTCCTTTTAATGGAAGTAAAAGTGGTTCAAGTGAAATAGATCTTGATTTATATTAATATGACTTGAGTCTCAGTTTTTTTTTGCACATTAGAAATGGCCTTTAGAGGGAAACTTTATACTTTGAGTACATTTCATAGCTTGTACTTATATACTTTTTACTTCGAGGTTGAATCAGTGCTTGTATTTTTACTTTAGTCATTTTTAACACAAGTATCTGTACTTCTACTTTAGTAAAGAATGTGTGTACTTTTTACAACTCTGCAAACAGATTCGCCAGCCAATCATTGAGTCCGGTCCAATGAAATGATTGGTCGTGTTTATACCGGTCCTGCGAGTGCCATTTACGGTTGATTGATTGGGACGTGAAGAGGATTACAACAAATAAGATAAAAAGAGTTTCAGAAACAACTCACCAACCCTGCCTTTAATCACTAATGTTGCTTCTCTGAACTGGACAACCCTTCATTCCATGCGCCCGGTACAAACAGATGTTATAATCATGACCTCAGCAGATCTGTCAACAGCTACAAGTGCTTCCAGGGTCCGGCGATGGAGAGCGTGTAGTGTGTGTTGCAGCTACACAGTCGTATATGTGTGGAATTATCGATCCCGGCAGAATGAGCCGGTTGCAGAATGTCTTCTTCTGTGCTGTTTTCTTAGCACTGTTTGCCTTTCCTGTTTTTTCAGCGCAGCGGGTGATCTGTCAAACTGATAGGAAGGTGGCAAGGGGGGGGGGGCGCGGAAGTGCAATTACATGTTGATACCACAAGTTGTTGATAGAATAAGAAGCCTTGTGCAAAAGGGCCATGCCATATAAGAAGCAGCTTAACGAAAAACACCACCGGCCAAATTGGAAAGAGGAGTAGTCGTGTAATAATCCTGCCTTTGTTTGATTTGTTTTTTGAACCCAAGCGAAACAGTCAGCCACTCAGCATGACCCCTTTTGTCGCTGTGTGTCTTCCTCCAGCCGAGCTTGCCGCCGTTACGGTTAGTTCCCCCTCAGAGCCGCTCCCTGTTTCCATATTCTCTCTGTGCTCCCGCTCTCCAATCTGCTGTGGTCGGTGGAGCAGCGCTGCCTGTGCAGTCAGTGTGTGTGTCTGCGTTCAAATGGCTTTTCCCTACGCTGCACTCGCAATTACTCTTGTCTGTGTGTTTAAACACTCTGAGAAACTGCCTCCGCGTTGAAGACACGGTGACAGCCTGGGTGTTGGAATTTGGCCGGACCCTGGGTTTAGTTTAAACAATTTTTTATTATGTAGGTGCTATTGTATTTCAACAAAAGAACCTCTGTATAAGGAAGTTCTTGTTATTAATCATGAAGAAGTAGAAAGCCTCAAGCGGCTGTAGTCGCTGCCCAACTTATTACATGCAACGCAGAGCAATTATGAACATTTCAGTCGAGCAACAGCAGCGTGTTCCTACATCTGTGTGATTACGGCCCACCCTCAGACCTCCTGCTTCACCAGAATAAGAGAAAGGGCCGTCACCATCAATTTCGCACAAATTCCCCGAGGGTCACTTGTTTATTTGCCCCGTGTGGCAGTGAATCTGGTGGCGTGTCCTCCCGCAACTCCAGGCCTGTGAGAGGGGGAGATGAAGTGTATCTCTGAGGTGGAGGGCCCTGGCGGAGGATCGCAGCGGGGCTATAACTCATCAGCGGCGTGCGGGGGCCTGGCCAAGCAAGCATGTCTTAGATCACACTGCTCTCTTCCTGAGAGGCTCTGGATCCTGTGACTCAGCCTTCCTCTCCTCTGCCTGGCCTCTGGACACTGCATGCAATACTCACACACTCATAGTATATACACAGATGCATGCATGCAAACACCCACACGTGTGCAGCACATCGTCATCGAGGAAGGATGAGTAAGTTTCTGTCATGTGTGTAAAATAGAAATTATTAGAGCTATTAGGCCACAAGCCACCTGGCTTCCATTGGCGATATACAGTGGCAAGTAACCAACAAGTGACCTCACCACAATTATCCTCCCACTCCACTTCAGCGCAACTGTACTTGAGGCCAAACTACCACAGAGGAGTATTGTTTCCCTGGATCCAAATAATCAAAAAGCCTGTTGAAATAATTAAGGGCTTTTCTTTGGAGAGCTTCGCAGCGACGTGTTTTGTAGGAACACGGAGACATTTGGCTGGAAACCCTGAGCGATTGTGGTGGATGTGAATTGGGTAAGTGGTATAGCTTTGTTAGAGTCTCCTGATGATTTGAAGAGGTTTAGGATGACAAGTGTAGAGTCTCCTGCTTATACGCTGTGGTCTGGACGTGGCCCTGGACCTGAGCTCAGTGGTTAGAGTTGTGATTCCACTTTGTCTGCACCAGAACTGTAGATGCGCTCATGTTCGCGTAGGCTGCAGTCACACAGACACACACACACACACACACACACACACACACACACACACACACACACACACACACACACACACACACACACACACACACACACACAAACACACAGAGCTCTCCGCTTACAGTCAGAAGTTAATTAATTGCATATAAATTCTTGGCATTTTCTCAGACCCCTGTGTTTCTCATCTTACTACGTCTCAGCCAGACTTCGGTGTTCGTACTTTTGTGAAACATGCATTAAAAAAAAGGCAACGTTGTCCTGAGAGCTCTCATGTGTTGGTTAAACAATAAGTCGCTTTGTGATGATGTTGACACTTATTCACAGGAAGCTGCAGAATCAGCTTGTTGGCAGGAAGAGTCACAGCTGAGGCGTTGATAATAATAATAATAATAATAATAAGTTTCGAAAGTGTGTTTCCATTGTGTTATGGACAGTAACTATTTACTCAATTACTGAACGTGAGTACACATTTGTGGTACTTGTACTTAACATAGGTATTGGCATTTATGCAACTATTTACTTCTACTCCACTACATCTCAGAGGGAAATGTACTTTTTCACTCCACTTGTCTGACAGCTTACTCTGATATTCCTATTCTAACGAACCAATCACCACTCCTCATACTTAAACCCGGCATCAAGCACTAGCCAATCAGACGCAGTGTAAGGCGGGTCCTGCTTTTGCTGTCCTATAAGAAAAATAGGCTTGCAGCAGCAGCACTCTGCTGAATGACGCGTATCAGAGGTGATGGGTGTACGTTGTGCACCCTGCACTACACCACTGACTTCATTTGTCTGACAGCTTTACTTTTCAGATGTCAGTGTAAACCATCTCCAGGTGTATTGAGGTTGAATGTTTGTGATAAACTGAAAAATGGACTGTTCCTTTGTATGTTGAGAAAATCAACTCTTTAAAAAGCCTCTTGAATTAGCTGTAAAATGCAACAACAGTAAATAAAATAGTTCAAATGAGCTCCACCTTAAACGACTACAGCAGTAAAAGGCAACATACACATGAATGCTGTAATATGAATCCAATAGAATAGGTAAACATTGTACTGCAATGTGAGTAATTTGACTTTTTATAATTTAGCTACATTGTGCTGATAATATTTACATACATTGACTTTAGTAAGGTTTTGCACTGTGTCGTGAATGCTGAAATTGACAGGTTTCCAGACGGATTTGGAGTAAAGATTCATTTCACTCACTGAGAAGTATCAGCATCATTCACGCTGGATTTACACTCCTGACGAACATACTGATGTGCTCTGCGATGATACAGTCGAAGAAAAAAAACATATGAATGAGCAATGAGCCATGTACAGCCACATGGAAGGAAACGAGTTAGTCAGAGTCGAGTGAGAAAGTCACAGCTTCTCTCGCCGCACTCCTGACCACATGAGTTTCCTCTCTGCTGCTTTAGTTTGTTGCTTTTAGTGGAGTCTTCCTCCTGAGGTGGAAAAGAAGCTGACTTGAGTTAAGGAGAATGAGGCGCAGCACATATTATGAATGTCTTCTGAAGGGTGATGGGATACTTCATCCTGCATGTGTACAAAGATACTCGCTCAAATATAACCCACATGAGGGTGGTGCTTTGTCAGTGAGCTGCACAGACTTTCCTCTTCCAGCTGTAGACTGTTTGTCTTGGCCTGTGTCTGCAAACGCAGGAGCAAATAGTTTGATGTAATGCACCACTGACATAAAGCATGTATCGCTGCCTCTCTCTCTCTCTGAGCAGTGTAAGGCGCCCTGCAAAATGATCTGAAATATATTGCTGTGGTAATCAATGTGGTCACCTTCTTTATAATGTGAAGGGATTTGTAAACTGTTCACCTGTTGCAGCTGAATACAGTTTTATTCAGCTTAATTTCTAGGATGATCTTGTTTAAATTAGAGCTAGACACAAAATGCACTAGGTCTGGGACAGATATTCAAGGAATAGTGCAACATTTCGGGAAAAAATGTTTCACTCTATTTAGCCATGATGCGAGTTTCATGTTTCCCAAACCCCCCTGAATTGAAACGGCACAGTTATTTCATGCTTCAGATGTGGCATTGAAGTGGCCGGTCTGAGTCTGCCTGTTTGGAATGGTCTGTTTGTTTGGCCTGTGGTGCTGCTGGTTGCAGCTTTTCTTTCTGAAACCGTAAATCGTGATCTGCAGTAATTGAGAGTGCAGCAAATAAAGAGCGACTGCAGGATACCACAGAACCCTGAAAGCTGCGGCCCCGCTGCTGCACAAAGAGCTGTTCACCTGTTTAGTCCGAGTTCAGTGAAGATCGACTCAGTACGCAGAACCCCTAACTGGGGAACCGGTTGTTATGAACACGCCTGTTGTCGTGATCAACAACGTCACTTATGCTGATGAGTCCCAGCTGTTGCTGCTATAGAGCACTTCTTGTCTGCTTATTGAAATTAATACTGAACATATCTTTTGTCCAGATGGCACTGAATTCGACACTGCACTTCCTTGGGCACTTAACATTACACATGACAAGTGTGAAGCTGATAAGATGAACAGTTCTCTTCATTTCCTCGGTTTCCTCCGGGTACTCCAGCTTCCTCCTACAGTCCAAAGACATGCAGACTGGGGTTAGGTCAACTGGAGACTCTCAATTAATCATATCTGTGAATATGAGGGTGAATGGCTGTTTGTCTCTATACTGTATGTTGGCCCGGTTCCCAACCTCTCACCCAATGTCAGAGGAGATTGGCTCCAGTATATAGGTAAGGATTTGCGGTATAGATCATGGATGGATGGATGGATGTTGGGCCTTGGTGGAGGTATGCACTCTACTGCCATTCTAGTTAGTCATGTATTAATTTATTCTTGAGTGCAGAAGTTGTGAACATTGTATTTATGGCAGTACCTGAAGACATTATGCAAGAATATATGCTCACTGCTGAGCCCCTTTTCAGTTGGAACATCACCTCTTCTTGATAGAAAAAATTATAATAATGTCTTTGAATTGAATGGGATGTATTTTGGTTGTAATGATAATCAATACATTCTATTGAATTTGCTTCATTTCAACTCCACATCGAGCCAAATTACATGGAAACTGTTAAAGCACCACGGAAAACCAGAGAGTTTCCAACATGCCGTCGCTGATGCCCACATGTAGTAATCGTTTGATTGGCTGCGCATGTGTTTCTCTAACGGCGCTGCGTGGAAAAAACTTTTGCTGCACATTACTTTAATAATATGTAATGAAAACAAATACCATTCCAAAGTTGACTTTAATAAATTAACACAGTTTTCCACACTGTGTTTGATGTGACTTGAACAAAGTAATTACACAGCTCTCCCCCCCCCCCCCCCAAGGTTCGCGTGCAGCACATAATTGGATTTTCCAATGCGTTCGTTTGACGAGTTCTTGAAGTGGATTTTCCTCTGTTGTGGGCATCGACGTGCACCTCAAAGTCAAATAATGTTTCCCCCATTGTTTTGACACGAAACACTGTTTTCCTATTTGTGAAAGCCGCACTGCAGCTCAGTGGAACCTCTGGTTTCATGAGTGACTGAGGAGCACGTTGATGCAGCACATGTTATCTATTAAATCTGCTCTGCATGAATGTCATCCAGTCTTGCTCTGAGTTATTAACCGAGTTTGAATATAACATATGTAATTTGTTTCACACTTCTTATTGGCCCTTTCTTCTCTTCAGATGAATAAGAGGAAGAGAAGTCCACATCCTGTGTCTTCTGATGTAGGTCTCTGGGGCAGCAGTGTGATCTGTGTCTCAGCACTATTAAATCATCGCAGGGTTGTTAGTCAATGGACTTATTTATCCGGTGAATAAAAGCACCTTGTGTCATTCTGATCTTATGATAGTCTTTATCTTGCCACCTCAAGCTAAACGAAGCGGCGGCTCCTTCCTCCTGACTGTTTCACAAGAGCCCTGTACCTTGATGAAAATATTTAGGTTCAGACCTCTTGAGGGAGGTTGGTTGGATAATCCCTCAGCCTCTGCTTTTGTCTGTATAACAGTAGTCTTCAGTGCTGGCCTGAGTGCCTGCTCAAAGGCACATCAGAAGTATTTGCTGAGTAAGTCTGTTGCTTATTCACTTGCACAGTTTCCCAGCTGGACTTTGGATTCGAACTGGCGCATGGACAAGAACACGTCTTAAGTTTTCCATCCACTCCAGCATTTCAGGTTTATTTCTCCTGGTGTACTGTCTGCAGTGAAATGCCAGGGCAATAGCAAAATGCTTAAATCGTATATGGAGTACGTGATGGAACACATTTGTTTGATTTTCCGGATATAAGTCTATCACATTGCATAGTGACAACTCTAGTATCTATTTAAATATATACAATTCTGGCTCTATCTGATTATAATTTCCAGATCAAGACTTAAAAATGGCGTGAGCCAGCAAGTGAACTTTGTGAAAAACAAGTCACATGACGACAACTTGCCAATGGTCACATGACAATAATACAGAATTTGGAAAAACTCTTTATTTCCGCCCCCCCCCCCCACACACATTTTGAAATGCATCCACTTTGAGGAGTGTTATTGAAAAGGTCCATTGTTGGAGGCACTGCTGACTGAGGACATATGAAGAAAAAGATGCATTTGCACAGAGTTAAAATTATCAGCCTATTAATGACTTAGTGGTTTGACAGAGAAATGAGCAGTTGTTCTGATAATCTATTAATTGTTTCAGTCATTTCTTTAAAGGAGACGTGTGATGCTTTTTCAGTGTTTCTTTACTCTAGTTTGTTGTACAGGTTTCTTGTGTTTGTAAAAATTTAGCAAAGTTAAAAAGCTCAAAGTCTGCAGTTAAAGGGAGTTCCCCCCCCCCCCCACAGAAAACACTGATCCTGAAGCTTCTGAAACACCTCGTCAGTAGTCGGGCCAATACTTCCGTATCATCATGATGTCATGTGACACCACAATGCCCCACATTTGCATAGTAAAGCCCTTTTGCCACTGTTAAAAAAAACTACTAAAACCCTATAATATCTGGCTTTTGTTTGCAATGGGATATAAACTGCATTCAGTCCCAGGTCAAATAACTCTGCAGTAGACACAGGCTTATGTCGACTCCTGCTCCAATCGGCAGTGATGGATGAAAGGCAAGAAAGCAAGTTTAGAGAGCGCCATGACGCACCGCCTTTTTGTCTTTACCCACATTTAAAAAACCCTTGTCTACGTGCTAAATGGAAAAGCGGTATTAGTTCATCTGGCATGCCCCCTCACAAAGCCAGGTATGGTGAGAGCAGAGGCCAATTTTGTTGTACACGTACTGGAAGGGGTTGACCAATCACAACAGAGTGGGCCAGCTGACCAATCAGAGCAGACTGGGCTTTATCAGGAGGGGGGCCTTAGAGAGACTAAAACCAATAGCCACTGTCCTCCACATGTGTGTGGCCCGCTGCCAGACTCATAAAGGTGTGAGGAAGCCGGAGGTCAGGCAGCATACTTTTCCTCACTGTAATCACATGGTCATCACTCAGAGCCGGTGCACCGCTCGCACCGCCACTTCCTCTTTCTGCCAGCCACCTCCGCCACACATCACACACATCAAACTCAAATGTCTAAACCACATAATCATGTGCACGCTGTTCTTTTTCAACGCAAGCTCTTGTTGTCCTCTGTGACTGAGAGTCTCCACACAGAGTATGTGAGGACGCAAATATCTGAATGAGTTGCTCCAGACATTTTCCTGAACTTTACCCGACAGCCCCCTATTAAAATGTCCGAGCACTTAACAGCTCATTCACAGCAGCTGATGAAAAAAGGCTAACTGCAACACATATCGGACGCACAAGTGGACAAAAAGAAAAAGAATACAAATATGTCAGGATGAAAAAGAGGAGCCACAAACGTAGAAGACGCTGATGAAGATGTCGACTTGGAAAGAAAACGAGATTCGAGAGCTTTTTGGGATAAGGGCCGACGCTGGTGTCAATTTGCAGTAAACCAAAACACGTTTTTTTCTATGCGTCGTGTTTTACCCAGGCCCCACCCCTCACCTGAATGCTCTGGATATTTTCCTGTTGTTGTGAACTCGTCTGACAACTGGACAATTTCCTGCTGCGTTCAAGTCTAAAGAAATGGCATATCATTTCACGTTGATAGCAAAGAAATTGAGTGGAACATTCAAAACAAGCCGCAGCCCCTCCCCCCTGTTTTTACATCACATTTATCATTAGATGCAAATGGCAGAGTTATGAGTCATTTTCCAATGTATTATTTTGAGCTTTGTGAAACAGCTACAATCAACTGCGCACTTGATCATTCAAACCAGACCTATCCCACCCAACCCAAATCATCTCCCTTCTTTTCCTCTCCTCTCCTGCCTCTCACTCTCTTTCCATCTAACAGGATTTAGCATATCAATGGAGGATTAGTTCGTTTAACAAAAGCTTACTACAGCAAAGCCCCTTTCCACTCGTCTTTCCAGGCTGACTTGTGGACCTCACACACAGCTCCTCCGCGGCCGGGGTCTTTGGTGTGCGTGTGTGGTCGCGGCTGCTCCTCTGAATGGATTTGCGTTAGAAGATGACAATAGACATGCTTAGTCACTATGGGCTTTGGAGACCAACGCGCTAGCATGTGCGGGTGAGGGTGTGTGTGAGGGTGTGTGTGAGTGTGCATGTGTGTACGGGAGCACGGTGGAGGTGAATGGTTTGTTTTTACACGCAGGGTGGAGAGATGTGTTGATATGGGGATTTCTACTTCATACCCCCGCAGGTTAGCCATCAATTATAACTTTCATCCGTTTGAACTGAACAACATATTGTTAAAATGTGCCCCCAACCAGCCCATCTATTGTTCTTGTACCTTCCTCTTGCTTTAACGGACCTTGGAAAAAAGTAGTGTCCTCTGGCCTCGAGGTTGTTACGTGCCGGCCTGCAGATGCTCCTGCTCTGGAATGGGACCTGTTCTCTTCACTGGAAAGTGTTGCACAAAGTGCCAACAGGAGGTGACTTCAGCTGGCAAGATGTGGGCCTGGGCTCCAATATGTGTGTGTGTGTGTGTGTGTCGGAGAGCAGGCATGTCAGGAGAGTGGAGGAAAACCCCACCATGACACTGCAGCTGCCTCAGGAAGGATGTTTCCCCCCCGCCCACCCACCCTCCCCGGCCCTTGCCTGTGGTGGTGGTGATGGTTTAGGCCACATCGCATCAATCACCCCAGATGGTGACAGGATTTAGGATGTAGCTGTGTCAGAAGCAGTGGGCGAGTTGGAAACGTTCCATCATTCAGCCACGTGCCTCGGTGTTGAGTGCTCGGAGCTCAGCAGAACTTTCTCCTTCACAAACTGTTTCCGTGTAATTATTTCCTTCTCCTGTTTGTGTCTGCAGCAGCTGAATTCTCTTTATACGATGGAGGTCAGAACCATCAACATAAAGTAGCATTAACGTTGTCACAAAATACGTCTCATATCTCACAAAAACACACCACAGGCCTTAAGTGCAATGATGCAATGTTGATCGTTTTGGTTTTGAGATATGTGATAAGAGGTGAATAGAATTTAAAGATATATATTTATTTAATTTGAAATTTTCAGGGGTGTGTTTTTAAGAAATAATAGTGCAGGTTACCGACTGATTGGTCGGGGTGAGTAGATAATAAGTGAATTTTCATTTCTGAGTGAACTATCCCTTTAACGACGCCGTTTCGAGAAGAATATATATGAATATATAAACATATAAGAAATAATAATGTGACATTCATCATGATAATTATTAATATCGACAGATTTATTATTTATTATTATTATTATTGATTCATTTATCAAGTTTTGTCTTGATATAAGGTTTGGCCAGATAGCCCAGCCCTACTGTTAGCCCCTGGGTGTAGCTATGATATGACCGATGTCTATGGTTGTGTGCAATACATTTTTTTATCGGATCGGATTCTAGTTTACATCACATCCTTTGTGATGTAACAGTTGTATATCATGTCCACTCTGAGATACTGATGTTCAAACTATATATTGTTTATTTCTAGATTGAACTGACATGAGTCGTCTAGTATGTACCCTGTGTTTTCCTGAGTCATCAATCTCTCACTGTCTCTGTATGTGTGTTTGTTGGTGGTCAAAGGGCTGCAGGTGTCTTCTGCGTCCCGTGCACAGACACCATGCCAACCTCAGGGCTCCTGGGCCGCAGTGGCATTGTTCTTGTGTGGCCCATTGTGTGTGACCCGTGTTCAGGGGGAAACAGCTGGTAGATCTTCCAGTACCAGCCTGCTTGGCATTGATCCTGACGCTCGGGCTTTGGTGTAAAATTACAGTGCCCCAATTCCTGAATTCCTACCATTCAGGACATCCATCTACTGATGATCGGCTTTTTCCACTCGGGCGGGTTTGCAAAAAGTGATGTTATGGTGTGGAGAAGATTCCCCTGGTGTTCAAAACGGCATTCTTCTTGAATTTGTGTATTTGTAAAATTGATATTTACATATACACACTTTTTGTGTACAGCATGTGTCCATATCATTTTTAGTAGCTCTATGCTTATGACAAGAACACTGCTCTCCAAGAGGCTGAGCTGCCCTCAGTACAGGAAGTGACTCAGTACTGACTGGCGCTGCACTTCCTGTGCGCTGATTCTCCTCTACTCCTCACAGGATGTTTACCTCCTCCTCCTCCTGCACGCCTCACTCTCCCACCCTCCTCCCCGCCCCCTTCCTCTGTCACATGACTTTACGTCAGTGCGCTCGGCTCCAGTTCATGACCTGGTTTGTCTCGGTTTGGTTTGGCCCAGACTTCTGCAATGACGGCGACAGATGCTGTTGTCGAAGACCTTGGTAGTGCCAGAATTGGCCAAAAGTGGATTTTTCTGTGTGCACCTTTATTAAAACATACACCGAATGCATTACTTTACTGAAAAACATTGTTCAAGCATTTTATCATGATTATTCCTGGTTTGCATTAAGATATCAATGTATTAATGGAAAAGTGGGAAATAAAATACTCAAGATTTGCTCATAATGCTTTGCAGCTGGTTTTTACGAATGAAAATAAATGTGGGCCACTAATATTGATGGTGGAAGGGAAATTGAGTATCAGTTGTCAGTGAAGGGTTGTTTTCGTGGTATTTCCTCTAACTTTATGCCGTAGACTGTCTGAGAGAGGAAAGCAGGTCTTAGCAGGAGCTCACTTCCTGAGGTTTCAAAATACTCCTCATACGGATTGTGATGTAAGCCACTGGATATGATGTAACTAGTGTGTGTGTGCTTGTGTGTATTTTCTGGATGTTTACTGTTGCACAGATTGTGAATATGAGTCAGACAACCTCTGTCAGCTTTCTTAATCAGATTTACAGTTTGTTTTAATCTTAAATTGCACACATCACCTCTATCATTTTCGTTTTTATCAGGCTCAGTGTTTCACCAGCATCTTCACTCTGCCTACATCTAATAACTCATATCTCTACTTCTCCACAGTTCCCCGAGTGTGGCTTCTTTGGCATGTACGACAAGATCCTGCTGTTCCGCCACGACCTGAACGACGAGAACATCCTGCAGAGGCTGACCTCTGCAGAAGACATTCATGAAGGAGACCTCATCGAGGTGGTGCTCTCTGGTACGTAAACCGCACTGCAACTTTAAGTTAATGTGTATTCAAGTAGTGCCTCGTGCCTCTTTTTCTCAAAAAAGAGGCACAAATTAAAAGCTATTTAGTAATGTATCGACAGACCTTTTCGACTTTTGCTTTTTGCAAATAAAGGTAAAGATACAGAATGAACAATAGGTTCTAATCATTTAATCAGAAGCTGTGTCTTAATTCAGTGCCACAACCTTCAGAGAATGCATTTGAAGATGGATTGTGGCGCGAGTAGGGTGTCCCATTTCTAAGGCATCCTCAAGATGCGGTCGACTAATGTGTCCTTTCATTTGTGAGTGACAAAAGATCCAAATGGTTGATACTTCTCGAGGCAACCTATCCTAGGATGCATTGCAAGCCAGTGACAAAGCTAATGAGCTAGCTATGCTGGCAGTTGTGCAGTGGCTCAAAGTAGATCGTCTCATTTCGCTTCCGACTTTGTGGTCTATATGTTGCCCACGAAGGTCACCTGCTTCACGGTTGGGACACAGCAAGAGTTTGTACCTCTTTCAGACATGAAAATACGGAGAATTTGCTACAGAGATTACCCAGAGTTTGCCTTTCACACATGCACAACACAGCGGGAGGTTTTCTGCACACACGTGTTCATAACAGCATGAAATCCTCCGCATTATTCAGACGAGAGGTGGAGCACCCGGCTGCAGCACACAGAGACAGGAAGTCACGTTTTAACTCTGCTGCGTAGATCACTGGAGCACCCCGACACCGTCATCAGCTCTAATCACCACAACCTCTCTTGACATCCTCGTCTGTGTCTTCTAAGTCTGTGTCACCGCTTATTCATCCGGATATATTTGTTGCCTTTTTATTTATTTTATTTTATCGTCTGTCGTGTGTTAGGCGTGTCATCAACCCCCCCACTCGCTCCAGAGAAAGTATGGAGGATCTGTGGAGTCCAGTGCATGTCTGAAAGCAGCTTTACTGTGATTATAAGTAATCCAAGTAACTTTTTGCTTTTTATCATAAAAGGTTACGATCAGACTTTGGTGGGGATGTTTCATTTTTACATTTAATGTTTAATGCAGCGGCTTTGTAGCAGTCGCAAACATCAAAATTGCAAATTTTAAAATATAAGAGAGACTTTAGAGCCTATTTAACCCATATATTTCAATGAGGAAAAAACATTTCTTCAGTTATCTTCATAACTGCTTATGTCAGCTGAAAAACCAGTAGAGACTGTATACAAAATGTAGTGCAGTGACTCTGTTGGCTCAGGGTTTGTTTCAGTCTGAAGTCCAAAACCAACAGACGTAAGGTCACGCTTCTTTTCACTCCCCAAACAGGAGAAAAATGAGAAAAATTCCACCAGACCGTCACAAACCAAGTGCTATTAAAATCCAAACAATTGCCTTAAACTAATAAAGTGGAGGAAGCTGGACTTGTAGTCATGGCTGACACACCTTCCATTAAACACTGCCTGTGTTGTCTCGTTCAAGGGCAGCTCAGTGGATCAGATACTGTCAGAGTCGTCTGTACTCGCTGAAACTGCCATGCCTGAATGAAATGTTATTCCTGCGGGTGAATCACTCAGCACAACACTCACTCACTGACCTGCTTTTATTTTGTGATGAATTGGTGTTTTCTTTTGTTTTGGTTTCTGTCTCCCTCATCAAAGTTTCCATCAGAGGTCTGAGGCCTTTACTGCCAAGCAGGATTTAGCTTATCGAGGTAACTTCAGCTTAAACTCCGGGTGTTACATTGATGGTTCCCTTTTTACTGTGGTATATCATATATGCTGCGCACGTACTCAGCCCCAGAGCAGAGGTGTGGATCAAAACCTGTCAGCAGCCAAGCTCATGACCAATCCGATCGGTCGACTACGGCCATCTTCGGTGTCCTTGGGCAAGACACCGAACCCTTTATTGCCCCTGATGGCTGTGCCGGCAGTGTGTAATTGGTGTGTGATAGGAAAAGCATGAATGTGTTTGAATGGGTGTATGTCACCTGTACTGTAAAGCTCTATGAATGGCCAATAAGACTAGAAAACACTATATTAATACACTCCATTTAACATTTTGCATGTGTTCACTCTGGATTTAAATCAGAGTTTTGACAAACAGATGGAGAGTTTGTCACACTAAATAAATCCATAATACCTTTTAAATCCAACCGAATCGTTAATTCATGACAGGGGAGTGTTAAATGCTGTCCCTTCCGATACTGATACCAGCAAGGTAAATGCCTCCAATACTACCCAAAATGCAGAGTTCTGTGTAGCGATTCCATATGACCTCTTAAACGTTTTACCCAGATAAAACTGCAATTTTATTTTCCTGGAAATCACTTCTTCTTCGCCGATCCAGCAGCAGTTGTGCTGTACAGCCACTGTCCAGTACTGTTAGAGCAGCGAAGAAGAAGAAGAAGAAGAAGAAGAAGAAGGAGAAGGAGAAGGAGAAGATGAAGATGAAGAAGAAGAAGAAGAAGAAGGAGAAGGAGAAGGAGAAGAAGAAGAAGAAGAAGAAGAAGAAGAAGAAGAAGAAGAAGTTGCAGTTCCACAAGTAAAGCTGCAACATGCACCTTATGCAAAACTTCCGTTTCGACCTATTTAAAGGAAGTACTTGTTTCAAGGTATCAAAATGTTATCAAAACTCAAACTCAACTTATTCTTGCACTGCAGCTATTTCAGAGAGATTTTCTGAGAGAGAATGATATTTTAGTGGAAAAGAAAAACTCTGATGGAAAACTGTGTGGGGAAAATTATCCCCACACAGTTAAATATTTCCAATGATTATAAATAAAAACATGTCAGTCAGACTGAGCCCTTCAGACATGAGTTAACTCAATCTGACATGACTTTATTTGTATCCGCATCACATGTTAATAATACTTTGATCATATCAGACAAAAGACCAAAATGATCAGTCAGTAAGAAACGTTTAGAATATCCTCAACTTGACTTCAATAACTGGAAATGATATCGCATTTTCTGTTCTATTCTTTTTCAATGCCGGGCTCAGTGCAGCCAGAGCATGAAAAGATTGTCCACCACTGTTACATCTACACAGGTGTTTTTCTGTGTCACTTCCTGCGATGACTGAATCTGCTTCCTGTGCGGGGCCGGGAGCAGCAAACGGCTTTAGAGTATCTGTTCTGCTCTAATCTGCTCTCCTGCTCCATCTGCCTCCGCGAGGAAGCACTTGACGCCACCTGTGCCGAGCGTCTCCTCCTCTCTCCTGAGCTGTGAGACTATTGTTTGTGGGGAATTATGTGGGATGATTGTATAGGTTCAGGATCTGAGGATACTTCAGGGCTGAGGAATGCAGACGAAAGACTGGAGAACTTCCTCCTTTTTGTTTCTGTTTGTCTCGTACGCTCCTTTGTCGCTCTCTCTCTCTCTCTCTCTCTCTCTCTCTCTCTCTCTCTCTCTCTCTCTCTCTCTCTCTCTCTCTATCGTCTTCTCATTCTAATCCATCTGCAGGTGTAATCCACACCTGAGGAGCTATAGAGATATACTCCTAAGGAGATGTAAGATTTGCTACATAAGCAAGCCGTTTTTTTTCTTTTCTTTTCACCCAACACTCCATAAACGTGGTCCCTCCTCTTCAGAGGGGCTTTGCTATGTCAGACACTTGATCTTTGTTTGGGAAGCACAAGCTGAGTGATCCACATCCCCAAGCCTTTCATTTGGTTCAGAGAAAATATGAACCCTTTCCGCCCCACAATTTGTCCCCTGTCATCCCTCGCCTCTGCGCTCCCTGGCCAACCTGCTGTTGGATTCTGCGGCTGCGGGAGAGAGACCATGTGGATATCTCTCTTGCTGTGGGAGGGAGGCAGAAGTGGCTTTTTCTTGGCTGCGGGCTCAAAGGCGAGGGCTTTTTTTTTGCTGCAGTAAGTGATTGTAGTAGACCCGTGGAGTGTAAACAAGCTCTGATGTAAAGGGCCGGCCCTGGACACAGCGGACGCAGCGCAGGCCATCTCAGGCCCATGAGGTTTGAGGCTTGGCCTGACCGATTGTCCCTTTTGTTCTGTTTTTCGCTGCCTCAGGTTCCCACCGGCTCTCGCAGGCTCCTCATTCGCCACCAGCGGCGGTGTGAAATTGCCGTTTTATAATGCTGTCGGTTTGTCGTAAATATGGCAAACATGTTTTTGTCAGATGGAAACTTTGTAAACTCTCGGGCTCAAAGCAAATCATTGTGAGCCTCTCCGCTCGTGAGAAGGGCCGCGAAAAACAACGCGCTGAGCTTATGTTCGCCGTTGTTTGATGCTAATAAGCACGACGGGCAATACATAACACTGTGGCAGCTAAGAAGCAGCCAGTTGTTTTGCAGGCGTGTGTGAAAACGCTCATGAATGCTGCCTTTCATGTGCCTGTGCCAGGGAGCTGTGACATGTGACCTGCCTATGTGCTCTTTCCTCTCTCAAATCAAAACGGCCTGCATCACCCCACCATGGAAAAATGTGGCCAGACGATCCCCGCTTACATTAATGCTGCGCAAAAAATATCTCCCATCACATTGGTCCCAGGCTGCGACGCTAAAATTAGCCCTCGACCTATCGTTTCTGTGGAAATGTTGCATTTTGTTTGTCAAGTGAACAAATCGAATTGATTCAATTTAACTGCCAGCGAGGATTCCTGTGACATCTAAGACTTTTTCCCCCTCTGACTGACTTTTTTTTCTCCAAGCATGTTTTCTCTTTATATTATAAGGAGCATGTGTAGATTCCTGACAAAGGAAATGCTCTTTTTAATTTATTACTGGCCAAATACTCATACTTTGTTGTGCATGTCTGCATCTCATCACGGGCAAACAACAGCTGAGAATGTTGTCCTCGCTCATCAAAGGAGACAAAAAAAGTGATCGGTTGAATCACTAACACACGTTAGGTGACACCACCGTTACCCGCACTAACTCCTGCAGCAAGTTCTGCAGCTTAACCTGAGTGTAAAGATTAACTATTGTGTCACTGGTCAAAGCATTGCAGAGGAACACAAAAGAAGAGACACACACACACCCCCCCACACCCCCCACACACACGTGCAAACACACAAGTTGATCTTACTCATCTCCACATCTTTGATGATTCACAGTCATGATTAACCGAGCCTCGCTTCCAGCAGTGAGCTCAGAGCGTCTGTTTGACACAAACAGCAGAAACCCTGAAGAGAGGAAGAGAAACAGAAAGAAAAAAACATGGCCACAGCTCTGTTGGATTTATTATTACGTGCAAAATAACAAAGATGGATATAACAGGGTCACACTGTGGGTCTCTGCTCTCCTATGGGTGTGCCCTGTCACTTTGATACAAGCAATGATGAAATTGAAGTCGTGCCAGTGAAGATGTGACGCCCTCTAGGGGAGCAAAGTGGACTCAGCATTTACAAGAGAGCACCGGCAGACAGGTTCTTCTTTGCTTTCTTGTGAAGAAAACTTCCTTTAAAGTTTTTACCCCAACACAAGTACAGATACATATACAGTGAGACTGTATTGTCTGCAGTGTTGCTTTAATAATAAAAACGGTATGAAATAGTTGTTATATACATGTGTTAAACTGCTGCTCTTTTGCTTCCTTTGTCATCTCTTCTCATTTTTTCTCTTCTAATCCTTCAGTTTCCTTTGCAAAATGATTTTCCAGATTTCTTTTGCTCCGGCCAACTTTTAGTTATACATCTTGTGTGT
This sequence comes from Hippoglossus hippoglossus, assembly GCF_009819705.1. Classification (NCBI taxonomy): domain Eukaryota; kingdom Metazoa; phylum Chordata; class Actinopteri; order Pleuronectiformes; family Pleuronectidae; genus Hippoglossus; species Hippoglossus hippoglossus. Next base: position 16,854,940 of record NC_047172.1, read on the forward strand.
CGTATTTTTTGTATTTTTTTAGCTCAAGCGACAGTTGAAGACTTCCAGATCCGACCCCATGCCCTTTTTGTCCACTCCTACAAGGCCCCCACCTTCTGCGATTACTGCGGGGAGATGCTCTGGGGTCTGGTGCGGCAGGGGCTCAAATGTGAAGGTCAGGAGCACACACACACACACACACACACACACACACACACACACACACACACACACACACACACACACACCTGGACAAACACTACACAGCAAACTGTTTCTCACCCGAGCCTTTGACTTCTCTAAGACCTTTTCACTAGAAATCCAGCCTGGCTCCTATTGTAGCCACACAGATGCACAAACACATGACATCTCCGACCTCAAGAATGTATCTGAGAGATACACAAGCAAACAAGAAAGATTCAGTCCAAGCACTGCAGCCAGTGAAATGCTTGACATTCAGATCCCAGTGGAGTTATGGCACGACGGCTCGCTTTCATTTTTTGCCATTATTGGATCAGATCAAACTCTTTCATGTTCTTGTCACACGGCAGCGTTTGAAGACCTCCCTGACTGTGAATTCAATTTAAAACATTAATTCATCAACCAGTGCAAACACACATAGTCATAAATTGTGGTATACAGGCCTTTTCATGCATCTTGTAGCTAATCAAAAATAAATCCTCGTTATTTGTGACTGATGTCTTCTGTGTTTTTGTTTTTAAGGATGTGGGCTGAACTACCACAAGCGCTGTGCCTTTAAGATCCCAAATAACTGCACCGGTGTGAGGAAGAGGCGACTGTCCAATGTCTCCCTGCCCGTACCGTCCCTCTCTGTCCCCCGGCCTCCACCTGCTGAGAATGCCGTCGTCATCCTGGATGAGGTGAGACTATGATTTAGTCCCTCGTATTCCTCACTTCCCTACGTGCCGACAGACTATCTGACTATAGGGAGGTTATGGACCAGCAGACCTGTGAACCACGGCTCCTAGCTCGGCCTACTCAGCTCTCTCCAGAGTTCTTTTTGAACCGGAGATCTGCTGGGACGCCATGTGCCGTCAGCTGCCGTGGCTCTCCTTGGTGTCTCAGGTGTGCTGGAGCCAGATGTGTTGTCACGAGTGAGTTAAGTGAGTTATTCCCAAAAGGGGGCGAACCCCAAACTAATCAAAGTAGAAAAAGAAAGTTGGACAGACGTCAGTATCTGCTGATCCACCGAATGTAGGAGTCGGCGACTGTGATGATTATTTTTATCCTCTGTGCATACACTGAGCTGGCTGCAGTTTTGACATCAACCTAAATCCGACTGGAAGCCAGGTGAACAAGCCAAGAATGTGAGGTAGCTGCTGTGCGTGATGTTTCTAAACTTAGCAAATCTGGCTCTTTTTCCCTCGTATCTCCTGGGCCCTGTTGTGGAACGCCACTGATTCAGAAAATTGAATTGAGCGACGCATAGCTCAGCGCTGAGAGATCCTCAGTGAGGTCTTATGAAACAGTTTTAGGATAAGCCCACAATGGAATATTCTCCTCTTGTCCGTGTCCCCTCAGAAAGGTCATGAGGAAATATGATTATGCTAATGACATTAAAAGTCCTCGTTTGTGTATTTGCTCGCTCGCTGGCGAAAATGAAAGATCGCTTCCTCCCCGTTTCTGTCAGGAGCTCCCAGACGACTCAATTTATTCATATAAAAGCAGTGGTAAATGCTTATATGTGGTAAAACATGACAAATCTAATAACAGTGTATGGACCACCAGGGCTGTGTCGACGACGAAGTCATGCTAACTCAGTGTGACAGTTTTGCTTTTTCCACCGACTTCTGTCTCTTCTTCTACCGCCATCTCATTATTCACTGTCGTTCCCTATCTCTCCCACACTCCCGTTGAGGCCGTTCTTCGTTCCATTTTTCCATTTGCTTCCTTCCAGCATATGGTTTTTAATTCCTCTGGACATCCCTCCATCTTTCACTTTTTAAAATCTTTTAAAATCCTTCCAACCCTCAGCAGCAGAGGTCCCATCAGGAGGCCGGGAAGCGGATCCTGTCCTGGAGCGGCAGGCCCATCTGGATGGAGAAGATGGTGCTGGGGCGGGTCAAGGTGCCGCACACCTTCGCCATACACACCTACACTCGGCCGACGATCTGCCAGTACTGCAAGCGTCTGCTCAAGGGTCTCTTTCGCCAGGGCATGCAGTGTAAAGGTATGAAGAGTGTGTTTCAAAGAGATCATTTGAGAACATCATGGCAGCTTTTTACCGTGATCGTAATTTGTCATTGTTTTTTTTTATTTCAATGACCAGATTGCAAATTCAACTGCCATAAACGATGTGCTTCGAAGGTGCCAAGAGACTGTTTAGGAGAGGTGGACTTCAATGGAGGTGATCATTTCATCTAGTTTCACAGTGACAGTGTTATATCCCTTAGATATTTGTGATTTCAAACATTTTCATTTTTCATGTACATGTGCATAGAGCCGGCCAGCCCCGGCCCGGATTCAGACACGACCATGGACACGATGGAGGTGGACAGTAGTGACATGGACGGCGGCAGAGGACTGGACGACCCAGAGGAACCCTCGACACCAGATGAGAAGATGTTCGACATGGACTCTCCCTTCTTGGATAGAGAAAAGGATGAAGAGCCCATCAAGACGATTAGGTGTGAAGATGCTGATGTAAAGAAATACTGCACACTCAAATGTGTTGTTCAGCTGTCTAACTATATTATAAGAGTGTTTTTTGATGAAATACATTAATGCTGACATTTATGACCAAAAAATAAAGAAGTAATGGTTTGAACTTGGCTCAAAACGCCACCTGGTGTTTCAAACCGTCTCGGACATTTTAGGGCCAATGCTTGCGTAGAGTCAACCTCATCATATTCATCTCATGATATTTATAGAAGTGACATTTATTTATATATATCTATAAATCTCTGTTGAAATGAAACCCCCAAGTCACCACAATGTCTGCCATTCAGGGACGTCCCCCCATCCTCTTCTGCCCCTCGGCTGTCTCTGACTCATAAACCATTTGATCCTCTGGTGAGATAAGCTTGTGCCAGCGGTTCGAACGGCTCGGGGCCACTGCGCTCCTCAGACACAGATCCATGGCTGTTTGAGCCCTGCCGAGGCCACCTTCCCAAATTCAGCTTTTCTTTATATTACTTGTTTTGGATATTTCAGTGCAGAGTGACCGAAAACAGGGAGAGAGGGAGGAAGACTTGCATGAAAGGTCACCGTCCTAATTGAAACCGGGGACTTTGTGGTTGTGTTTTTTAAACCACCAGGTCTAACTGGCCAATGCCTGAGTTTATTCTAGGCCAGCAGTGGAGTTTTTATGTTTGTTTGTTACCACGGCTGCAAACATAAAATCATGCATCACTCTGTGCAGGATTTCTGTCAGGAAAAACTTGGCTGCCTAGAAAAGCTTATTTAAAACTATTCATTAACAGGCTTCTGGTCAGTTAAAATGTTATCAATTGTTGATTCTGATATTAACCAATAAAATCGTAAAACCCTAATTATTATCTTTTGTGTGTGTGTGTGTGTGTGTGTGTGTGTGTGTGTGTGTGTGTGTGTGTGTGTGTGTAGTCCTTCCACCAGCACCAACATCCCTCTCATGCGGGTGGTCCAGTCCATCAAACACACCAAGAGGCGGAGCACCACTGTAGTGAAGGAGGGCTGGATGGTACATTATACGAGCAGGGACAACCTGGTAAGACTGATAACCTCCCAAAGCTCTACAGAGGAGCCCAGTCTGAAATGGGCTGTGCTTAGCCTTAATGCTGGGGAAAACTCCCTCTCTCCAAAGCTGTTGAATTCATGTGTTGAATTCAGCGCAGAAGGTATTTTGCTTGAGAAACTAAATAAATAGTAACTACTGCAATATTGGCTGTGTTTTGTGCAGTTTAACGTGGTGCTTGTTTTCCTCCCCTTTAACAGCGGAAGAGACACTACTGGAGGCTGGACAGCAAGAGTCTGAGTCTCTTCCAGAACGACACTGGAGCCAAGTTCTACAAAGTAAGAGTGAAACTCTCGTCTCTGTGTCTCTGTGTCCGTTTCCAGATGTGAACTCCGGAGAATGTCCACACAATTGGGTACTAACCTTCTCCGGAGTTTGCCTTTCACTTTTGAAGAACGCAGCAGGAGATTCTCCGCTCATACACATTTTCAACAACAGAGAAATCCCCAGAGCGTTCAGGGGTGATGCAGCATGTAGGAGGGAGGAAAAGACGTGTAAATTCTGCTGCCGAGATCATGTGGTTTTGTTTACAGCACATCAACACTGGTGTCAGCCATTATCACCAACAGCTCTGGAATCTTATTGTCTTTCTATGTCGACATCTTTGTCTGTGTCTGTGGCACAGACAAAGATGGATGTTGTGTGTTAAAAACATCATCAACGCACCCACTCACTCATGCAGAGGATCTCTTGGTGTTTTCTCACATGGGCTCATTCGGACATTATCCAGGGTTTTTTACTAGAGGGCTGGCAGGAGAAACTCCAGAGAAAGTCCGGAGGCTCTCACACTGACATTGGTGTTCTCCCATTTAGCCCCTCCGGAGAATGTGAGGAGATTATTTTGAGTTCAGTGCATGTCTGAAAGCAGCTATACAGTAACATTCGTTAAAGTTTCAGAAAGTTGAGCAGGGAGATTCAGTGTTGAGTCCGTGGTGAAAAAATATCCCCAAAATCTTCATATAGCTCCACAGACCTGAAACTTTGCCACGGATTTAACTTCCTTCAAATTGAAAATAAACCGTTTTCAGACATGACCTCCAGGAAATGTCCGGAAACTGTTTTCTGGACATTTTCCTGCTGTATTCACTTTGACTACTTCTAGTTTTTAGACATTTTACCGGGGGGCTGGCAGGAAACGTTCCAGAAAAAGTCCAGAGTAGCTGAATCGGACATTTGCATACAGCCCCTCAGCCAGTGTGCGTGCATGTCTGAAAGCAACTTGAGTGATACTGAAGTCCTCTATGGGTTGTGTTTTTCATATAAATACTGCCCGACACCACTTTGATGAGAGGTGTATAAATAAATGTGTCAGCAGCAGGTTCCTGTGTGTTTGAAGGTCAGTTTGTCTCGCTGAAACTCCCCTTGGGGTTTTTCTGCTCTTCCTCCATGCAGTCAAAAGATACAGCCGCTATAACTCACTATGTTTAGCTCTTGTGTATCAGGTCAGATGGGATATATTCAGGGGTTTTGAGGAGATGGAGTTGAAACTTTTGGTACCAAAATAGTACATTTGCCACGCGATCTTTTAAAATAAACGGATTGATTTCTTCAAATTCAAAACCCAAGGATGATTGAAATGAATCTTTTTCTCAACCATACATCTTATGCCACAGCCTTTATCTCTAAGTTCACCGTGCCTGCGAGTGAATAAAAATGCCATTTGGATGTGTAGAATCAGTCGTGGAGAGTGTGTGACACTTCCCGCTCAGTGCCAGCACCGGAGTCAGTCATTACACTGCCGCAGGGGCTTAATAGCACAGTAATTACACACTGAGGAGCGAGGGAGGGAACTGCGAGGTAAAGACTTCCACATGTGTGTTGGTTGGTTCTTTGTATGTGTGTGTGTGTGTGTGTGTGTGTAGGGTGGGTGGGTTGGGTGTAATCATTTTATTGTTCATGTCGCTCTGTATGTTTTGAGACTGTGATACCTCTTTGAGTTGTGGTCAGAGTTATGTGTGTGTGTCGGTTAAGATAGTTTCCAGAGCGAGGGGGCGGCACGCTCACTTTGTGTGTGTGTGTGTGTGCGTGTGTGTTAAAAAGTGGTGGTTTTGTAAGCAGCTGCGCTTACAGTCCTTCTTTTCTTCTCTCTGACACTGGTTGTGAAACAAGGCTGAAAAACAGCTCGACTCCCTTCACCCCTCTCCCCCAATTACTCTGTCACACCCTGCAGCCTCTGCCACCAAAGCCTCGGAGAGGAAACCTCAGCAGGGACCGACTCCTCGGGTGTGTTTACAGGCAGCTTTATGTGGTTCTTTATTATCAACTTGGCACTCCGCCTTGTTTAAGACCTTCAGGAGGCTAATTGAAGGTTCGCTGTAAATGCTCGAAAGGTTTGCAGGCCTCTTGCAGAGCGGCAGATTTCTGTCTGTGATAGATAACGTGAGATGATCTCCTGTACAGTAGATAAAAGCTTCCTCCAGGGGTTTCTTCTCAGAAACCACAGGTTCTCCATCTGCCCCATCTGTATCCGGGAAATCGCCCCGGCTCGGGGATTTTCCTTTCATTTCTCTGAAGTTTCTTGCCTGCTGCTCATCAGCGTGCGGCCACTGTCCTCCCCTTTGCTTTATACCTCCAATCTGATTAGTGGTGGTCGTGCGGTGGCTCGCTTGCCAGGCATGGCAGCCATTTTCACCATTTGGAAGCCATAACAGCTTCCCGTTTGAAGATGAGACCCCTGTACTTGTGGCTTTCTCTGAAGAACCTTTCATGGGGTGAGGGGGCTTCTCTCTGTCTCGGCCAGATTGAGTGCTGTCACAATCAAAACACACACACACACTCTACCCAGTAGAAGAATGGCAGTTGCAGCGTCTTTCGTCTCAGTGGCTAGCGGTAGCGCCAGCGGCTCATGCTCAGATGGGGCCTCTGGCTGGCCCTGCCTTGTAATCAGGGAACCAGAGCGCTTCGGCCGCCGCAGGGCCCCGCTCACGTGACCCGGCCCCGCTAACCACAAGCACTTCATCTGATACTCCTGTGGTGAGCCACGCGGAGGGGACAGCGTGTGCCTCAGGGAGACCCCATTGGCTGGAAGTTCTGTGTGTTTTCTGATTTTCGACCCTCCCTCCTCTCTTTGATTTGACAGTGAGCCTGAAGGGGAAGGGGGGGAACTTTTAAAGTGTGCTGCAACTGTTCACTCTGTAGTGAAGAGGAAGAGAGACAGATAGAGCTCGGATTATAGAGTCAACAACTGAGCAACTGAGTGTGGAGACTGTGTGAGTGTTAATACCTCTATTATTGTCATGTTATTGTGTAGGATGAGCACTGCATCTGTAGAATTAGGCAGTTTTCATTTAGTTAAATTAGATGATCACAATTTATTTTACTATCTTTGCCCATTTAAGGTACAAAGAAACCAGCCAACTTTCTGAAGTGAGGGGATGTGATTTATTATTTTATCAGTTTTTTTATTTAAATTTTAACTTTTTAGAATGTTCCTTTCACCTCAATGTTTATTTATTTATGTGTAATATTTATTTCTCTGATCATCCATTTCGATATTTTGGTACCCTTCCTTAGTTACCCTTATATACAATGTATATTTAGCCATTTGTCTGATTGTCCATTTAGATATTTTAGTGTTTTAATGTCTTTGTTCCTGTTTTCTCCTCCATGTTATTTCTCTTTTCAAGCAAACACAACCTGTATAATGCACTCGTTCATTAGTGAATAAGCATGAGTGGGGGGTGAATTCAGGTAATCTGGGACTTTTTTAGCAATTTTTTCTTCTACGACTTATTCTGATATCTGCGTTACACATTCGATCAACATATTATACCTTTCTTTAATCCTTAAGATGTTTTCTAACCAAACCAGAAGAGAAAAAGGAGCTTTCATTCCCACAGGAGACACGGCACAGCTTTTAGTGTTCTTTGGGCCCAAAAAGAAAATTCTGCCTGACCAAGAAAATTAACAAGAAAATGTATATTATTCTTGATTCTCTTCATTCATATTAACAGGTAAAAGTAATATTTTTTCATAAAGGACCCTATCTTGAATAAAGAAACTATACAATTCATCTAATACATTCTATTAAAGGTGTATCACTTTTTTTTTAAAGTCAATTCAAATTCAATCAACAGCAAGCAACAATAAGAGATTATTTCTTTTATTGGGGCTACGCAGGGAACAAAAGGTGAGAGCTCCATCATGATGGATCAGCCCATTGTCTTCTGCACATGTTTGGTGTTATGGCTGCAGACTCTTCTCTGCTTTTTTGGATCATGTCTGTCCTAGACAGCTGATTATGGGCTAGTTATCCTTTTAAACAGACAGGGACAGACTGTATTTACCATCCTCTCTAAAAACTGCCGACCATATGCTACATCTCTTCAGTTTATCTTTTTTTTTTTTTACTTCAGGAAGTCCCTAAATGCATATTCCCTCAATTAGAGAACTTTAATAACTGTCCCAGATTATCCAAAGCATGCTGTCCCACATTATCGCTCATGTTGATAAAGTGGGACATCTAAATCTATATTAAGAAGGAAAGAAATTATTTTTCTGAATCTATTTCATTTCAGAATTATAATAATAAAATATAATGTGATTTGTTGTAACCCCCTCTCGCCCTCTCCCTTACAGGAAATCCCTCTGTCCGAGATCCTCCAGGTGGAGCAGTCCAAAGACTACAGCAGTCTGGCCCAGGGCAGCAACCCTCACTGCTTCGAGATCATCACAGCCACCATGGTGTACTACGTGGGAGAGAACAACGGCAGCCACTACCACAGCCCCGCTTTGGCTGCCTCGGGGGTGGGCATGGAGGTCGCCCAGGGCTGGGAGAAGGCCATCAGACAGGCCCTGATGCCCGTCACCCCCCAGCCCAGTGTGGCCAGTGCTGCCGGACTGGGAAAAGATCACAGTAAGTTTGATATACAAACAGCTCTCAAGTGCAAAAAGCACCGATGTTGTGGTTGAAATGGAATCAATGACTTATAATTATGAATTTATTCATTTATATGAAAATACATATTTTTAGAATCAATATTAATTGTGCAGGTACTTTTATAATAGGTCCAAGGAAGACCACAATTTTGATATTACATATAGTCTTTTCTTCATGGCTACAAATGATCAACCTAAAATCAAGATATTGAAATATTCAAAGGGAGATGATGAAAACTTTAATTTGTTTTATGAAGCATGAAGCTAAAGTACAGACTAGGGCAACAACAAATGTAGTGTCTCTTATCTTCATTGTGTTTGTTAGAGGTGGGAGATCCGCCCCCAAAAGATAGAAGAACTCTGCTTACACAACTTCGGTTAAGGTGGCATTAAAAAAAAAACAGGTGAATCGACTGAACTTTGGAGAGGAAGGGGAAGCCCTGTATTAGTGTCTGCAGGCCAAATAAGTGTGGGTATGAGGCAAGTCACTGTATGACTGTCACTGACTGTGCAGAATCTGAGTCTCACACTGGTCAGAGGTGTTGTTTTTCTCACTGGTTTGTTCCCTAACAGCAAAGACAGGAGCCTGTAGAATGTTATTAGAGGCTCTTTGGTTATAAATTGACGATAAGATAGAAAATGAGAGACCTGATCATTAGAAGCAAATGATTTTTAAGTGTGGGCATCACATTAGGAAACGAGGCTGTCGCAAAAAAATCGGAAGATGTGGAACAGCAATTCATCGGGTCACTCCTGAAACCATGAGAGTGTTCAGAAATGACTCTGTATGAAACTGTCCATGCTCCAAAGATATGAACGTAAATGTCAGTTTGATTTATTTGGTGCAACTGTGGCTCAGGAGGTACAACGGTTCAAACACTAACCAGAGGGTTGGCAGTTCGATCCTATTCCCCCATTTTGCCAAAGAATCCCTGGGCAATACTGAACCCCAAACTGATCCTGATGGCTGTACCAGCAGTGTATGAGTGATGTAAAGTGCTCCACATAGATGCACTGTATGTGTGTGTGTGTGTGTGTGTGTGTGTGTGTGTGTGTGTGTGTGTGTGTGTGTGTGTGTGTGTGTGTGTGTGAGTGATTGAATGGCAAAGTTGTACTGTAAAGAGCCTCGAGTGGCTAGAGAAGTAATATAGATACACAGAAGTTACTGTTTACCTTGAGCCAAATGATCCCAACATCATATTTCATATCTCCACAATAAGTGGCAAGTCAGATATAAAAGCTAATACGAAATATGATGTTGTGCGTAACATTAGCCGAATGATCACAACTTCATCACTTTGCATTTGCTCTCGTCTCTGACTTTCTATTCGTTGTGCAGAGTGAGCTCCTGCATACTTGCAACACCCAGTCACACATAGTATCTCAGATTATTTTGAATAGCCAGTTTATAGTGTAATAAAATGCTTCATTACGAGGGGTTGTGACGTATTGCATGCAGCTGCGATCTAAGAGGGTAAAGTTATGTAAGAGAAAAACACTAGTATGTGAGCATCTGACAACAATCACTTCACTGACTGATGGAGCGACCGGCGGCTTTATGCTTCGGTTAAGTGACATTTTTCACTTGTTGAATGTGGAACCATCGTGTGTCTTCTCTTTCAGAAGAGTTGTCCATCAGCATATCGGTGTCCAACTGCCAGATCCAGGAGAATGTGGTGAGTTGGGCTACTTCTTAAAATCACTGTTGCAGTTTCCCAGAACAGGCCCTGCACATGCACAACACATCTATCCATTTGCTGTTAAAGAAGTGGCTGTTGCGGTAACATCAGAAATCGTATTCCAGAATGTCTTAATGTGTTTCAACCAAAACCTCCGGAGGAAGCTTTCGTGCCGCACAAATGGGGAAGCTGCAGCCTCAGGTTTTTTGTTCAGAGGGGTTTTCGTCTCGGTTGCACTTCTGCATCGAGTGAAAGTTAAATATTTGCAGAGTAGCAGGGGTTTTGCCAGGATTTAGATGATGTGACGATACTGATTTAAATTGACAGCATGGAAAGTTTAACCACATTTTTCCCACAAGTAAAAACAAAACACAATCATTTAGTAACAGCGGCAATCCTCTCTGTGCAGGACATCGCCTCGGTGTACCAAATATTTTCTGATGAGGTGCTGGGGTCAGGCCAGTTCGGCATCGTGTATGGAGGTATGTCTCTGCACCTGAATTTTATACACAATAGATCTACTGTAAATTTTAAATACATTTTTAGGCTATTAAAATCATTTTCCAATGTCCCATAATATCTTAGGCAAACACAGAAAGAGCGGCAGAGATGTGGCCATTAAAGTCATCGACAAGATGAGGTTTCCCACCAAGCAGGAGAGCCAGCTCAGGAACGAGGTGGCCATATTACAGGTAATGACCAGACTCCACCAAACAACCGAAATGATTCTTAGAGTTAAAAGAAGTAATAACACCTTATAAAGGATAGTGAGCTCTGCAGGTTTGAACAGGAGCTCGTCTCTAAGTCATTGTCTGCTTTTCCTCAGAATCTGCACCACCCAGGTATCGTCAACCTGGAGTGCATGTTCGAGACGCCAGAGCGGGTCTTTGTTGTCATGGAGAAGCTGCACGGCGACATGCTGGAGATGATCCTGTCCAGCGAGAAGAGCAAGCTGCCTGAACGCGTCACCAAGTTCCTGGTCACACAGGTGTGTGTGTTGCTGGAAAATACATTTTGCTCCGTCTCTTTCTGCCGTTTTGTCTCCTCTCGACCGTCTGTATCAGGGCACGGTCACACATACGTGTATGCGAAGCAAATATCGCTTGTCAAAGTTCACCAAAGTTGGATTCCACGATAAGCTACACTGCGATTTGCCTCGCCACAGAAGGCAAATTGTTTTTTTAGCCTCCTCGCTCTCACAGATTGGAAGCGTATGGGGGGGGGGAGACAGCACTGCTACATTTGTGTATGTGTGACTGTGCCCTTAAGATTCCAACTGTTAGAAGCTGACCTTAACTAGAACGATCTGTAACTTAATGTTACCATATTCTCTCTCGCAGCTGGTTATCGTCAAATAAACTGATAACCAATTACAACTATTATCTTTCCACACTTTTTAATAACCCGTTTCTTCAACTCCTGCTTTCATTTGTGTGTTTTGTCCCTTTATTTTCCATCGTAGCTTCCCTTCTCCTTTCTCCCTGTATGCTTCCCTCTCTTTTTGGGGTGTGTTAGCCCACTGTGAGCGAGTCTGTGCCTCATCTCCAGGGCCTGTTTATTCTTGTGGTGAGCTGATTTGTGTGTGTGTGTGTGTGTGTGTGTGTGTGTGTGTGTGTGTGTGTGTGTGTGTGTGTGTGTGTGTGTGTGTGTGTGTGTGTCAGGGTTTGGGTTGTTTACGCGATCAGTCTGCATGGCATCACGGCCTCCTCCCTGGCTCTGTGGATTACAGCCTGCCGCACGCCGGTGGCTTTGGGGGGTTTGATTAGAAGAAGCAGCGGGCCCCCGGGCCTCTGCGGATCCCAGGTCCCAAACAGGAGCGGGGGGCCATTAACAACAGCTGCATTAGCTGCGGCGGGGCCGGGGCTCTGATGTGGCCGGGGAGGACTTCTGTCAGAGCCAGGGTCAGGACAGGGGGAGCCAGGCGCTCTGTGGTTTTTGGTGCACGGCCACGAGCAGACATGCGCGCAGCACGAGCTTAGGCCAGCGATCATGAATATAGATGGGATGAGGAGACGAGGTCACGTGTCTTTGTGTGAAGGTACTGGTCAGGATGGAAGTATTTAAGGGCATTAGCGTGCTGTGATTTTTCCACATGGCAGCACCGTAGATTCGACTGAACAGAATATATAAACAGTACCCTGTTTATACCTCGCGCTGAATACATGAAAACATTCAGACGCTGGTCTAAACAAAACCTTTAGACCAATTAGACATATAGTTATCTGGATCTCAGGAGCTCAATCTGTGTTTTTTTCACTTTCGGTGGCTACAGATCCTGGTGGCCTTGAGACATCTGCACTTCAAAAACATTGTTCACTGTGACTTGAAGCCTGAGAATGTACTACTGGCTTCTGCAGAGCCCTTTCCTCAGGTAAGATGAAAATAAATAAACACAAATGCATCAGTGTTTCTGCTTTGTCCACTTGTGTATAAACTTGTGTTTACTGTCTTCAACCAGGTGAAGCTTTGCGACTTTGGCTTTGCCCGCATCATCGGCGAGAAGTCGTTCCGGCGCTCTGTCGTGGGCACGCCGGCTTACCTGGCCCCAGAGGTGCTGCGCAGCAAAGGCTACAACCGCTCCTTAGACATGTGGTCGGTGGGGGTCATCGTGTACGTCAGCTTGAGCGGGACGTTCCCTTTCAACGAGGACGAGGACATTAACGATCAGATCCAGAACGCTGCCTTCATGTACCCGCCTACGCCCTGGAAGGATATCTCCCCCGAGGGTAATCTGTCTGTTTTCTCCATATTAGACTGTGCGTGATCTAATCTAGCAGTTAGCATGTCCTTCACTCTTGTCAGAACATGGTGGCCTGGCTGCACCTGTATGTTCGTGTCAGACTGACACTCAGCAGCCTCGGTAATGTCCTCCCCACCTACACGTCTGGTTTTCTCGGTCTTCTCTTGTCTCCTCTCGTCTGCGGTCGAAATGATTCACTTCCAAACTCTCCCCAACTGCCCCAACTGCAGCTCCTCCCACACAGAGGAGGAAATAACTGTTGATGTGTGGTGAGCCCAGCTACTGTAACCCCCCTTCTTGTTCTTGTCATTCACTGCTGATATTTATCTCTTGTTGTGAACAGTTTTTCGTCTTTGGGAGTCTGTTGAATGCTGTAATGCTGCAAGTATGAGACCATGTGAGATCAGTTTAGTAACATTATTTGTTTTCCCTTCACAGCCACAGATCTGATCAACAATCTTCTCCAGGTCAAGATGAGGAAGAGGTACAGCGTGGACAAGTGTCTCAGCCATCCCTGGTTACAGGTGACATATTTTTAAATGTATTACTGACAGCTGAGATCTATCTATCAATCTATCTATCTATCTATCTATCTATCTATCTATCTATCTATCTATCTATCTATCTATCTATCTATCTATCTATCTATCTATCTGTCTGTCTGTCTATCTATCTATCTATCTATCTATCTATCTATCTATCTATCTATCTATCTATCTATCTATCTACCTATCTATCTGTCTATCTATCTATCTATCTATCTATCTATCTATCTATCTATCTATCTATCTATCTATTTATCTTCTCACTGACTCTTTTGTAACATTATACTTCCTGCTCACATTCCCCACAGCATTATGGGAAATGTTGTTCAATAATTTCGAACAAATTACCCCAGTTTAATTCGAAGAAAAATATATAAAACCAACAGGAGTGAGAAAATCCATTAATGTCAGATTTAAGCAATTTGCTCAGTTCTCTTAATACATGCCCTGACACTGTGAAGGCTCAGAATAACAGATTTTTTTCCCAATAAAAAAGGTCTCAGAGCAACTCCAAAGACAAATTAATTCTGAAAACAACATATAATATAAGGTGTGTCTGGCTAAAAGTGGAACTTAAAAGCTGGGGTTCAGTTGCTTAACTATATATTTTCAATCACTTTATATCGGGAACACCTCCCCACTAACACGAACAACATATTGACTTCATTTAAAAGTCCATGTCTCGTTTCCTCAGGACTATCAGACGTGGCTGGACCTCAGGGAGTTTGAGACGCGACGAGGCGAACGCTACATCACCCACGAGAGCGACGACGCGCGCTGGGAGGAGTACTCAGACGAGCACAGTCTCCTTTACCCCAAACACTTCATCATGGCTCCCAACCTGGACGACATGGAAGAAGACCCCTAGGGGCTCGGGGGACTTACTACACAGCATGTGGCAAAGGAGAAGTATTGTCACAGGGACTTTATTTGCATGAAGCTTTTGGGAGCGCCGGATTTCCCCTCCTGGACTGTTTGTTGTGGAAACAGAGAGAAGCCAATCAGGCGGAGAGTTCCGCTCCGCAGGCTTTAAGAGTTGGGAAAACCCCCAAATCGTAGCTCGATGCTCTGCTACACGAAGCAGGCAGGTGGAGACGCAGGCCACAGAAACGCATTAAACAAAAGGAGAGAAAGATGTTCTCTCCTCCTTTTTGCACAACATCAAAACATTCCATGGATTTTTTTCTCCACAAGCCAAAATATGCAAGGTGAACGTTTAATGAGTGTACATACGATTTAGATGAATTTTGAGTAAGGGCATGGCTCTTGTGTTCTGTATGTGACAGACGAGTTCAGAGAGAGATCTTACCCCAGGAGAAAAGGGCACTTTTCACAAGGGATTTACAGCCTGAGAATCAAACGCGCTCGAGTTGGCTCTCCCGTACGAACTGTTGGTGAGACTGTCCTTTGGCATGAAACTGGAACTATCACATGTATTTGTATGTTGTCTGTTTTTTTAATGTATTTAGTAAATGTGGTAGGTTTTTGCACTATCGTACCACGGAGCATAGCAAATGAATAGGAAACACTATTCGCTGCTACGGGGAGAGCAAACGACTTTCCAGTCGAGGTGCAAAGAGTCAAAGAACGTTGATGCAGCTCACACAGCATTGGCCCCTGTGTACATCCCATCAGGTGTTTTCACCATTACATCCAGATCTGTTTTTAGTGTGGAAGTTTGATCAACTTTCCTGACCCTGACCAATCATGTTCACAGAAGCTATTCGTTTTCAAACTATTTATCTTGATCAATATTGTTGATTTTAAGTTTTACAGGACTAATAACCCTGAAGTAAAATGGAGCCAACGCCTCTGTTCTACATGAGGTTCAAATCAACAGTATGTTGGAGCATCATGTTTCTGTGCCACCGCTCGCTGTACTCATGCAGTATTTCTGAATGTGACCCTAAATTCCGAACTACAGTGTGTCCAGAAAGTTTGCAGATCCCATCACCCCCCCCCCCCCATTTTCTTTTGTTGCAGCTATAAGATAAGATATGGTATGATCAAATAAGATCAACTTTATTATACTTGAGAAATGCACTTGTTATAGCAGCTTTAATCTAGAAT
The DNA here is from genome assembly GCF_009819705.1 of Hippoglossus hippoglossus. Lineage (NCBI taxonomy): Eukaryota > Metazoa > Chordata > Actinopteri > Pleuronectiformes > Pleuronectidae > Hippoglossus > Hippoglossus hippoglossus. The sequence goes on from NC_047172.1 coordinate 16,870,564, forward strand.
GAGGTGGACAACAGAATAAAATAGGCAACAAAATAAATATTTTGAATGCTAACATTATTTAAATTTCAAATGTCATCATCATATCATTCTACTCTCAACACCCACAATACCAAAGCAAAGCAGAGCTCTGTACATTTAATACATAACTCAGTAGAGTGCATACAGCATAACAGTCCCCTTGTTTAGATCTGAACCATATTTCACACACTACATAATGCATAAAACCAATTTAATCAAGATCCACGAATTCTTCCTGAGAAATCAAGGGAAATGTGGAAAATCTCACAATGTTAAAGAAAGTTAACAAACACATGTTGATCCAGAGCTGCACCAAAATGGAATAGGTTCCTCTTTGAGCCGTGTCCCACCCCTCCACTAGATTTTGTGGAAATTGGTTCCATAGATTTTGCATAATCCTGTTAACTAATAAACAAATGCAGACAAAAACATAACCTCCTTGGTTGAGGTGATAAATAAGAAAATAAGTGAAGTGATCTGAATACTTTCTGAACGTACTGTATGTGTTTGTCTGAAACGTTGCATCGCCACACACAAGCCAGTCTAAGTTTTCACATGGAACAGGATATTGGTGTCCATTGTCTTGTTTATTATGATGTCTGGACCATTTTGACAGCCCCCCCCCCCCCCTGTCTAGACAGTAGACATGTTAGAAAGTTCAGTATGAGTACAGTTCGGTTCACATGGGAGTTTATAGTGCTACAGTTTTATAGTTTGCTTTATTGGCGTGTTTTGGGAGTACATTCCTCTTTCCTGTTGTCCTTTTTCCCTGTCTTCGTTGCCGCTGGATTGGCAGGTGTCAGTGTTTTGTATATTTCAGTTCATACCAATGGAATAAAAAACCAAACGTCTTTACTTGACAATGAAAGTTTTCTTCCCGTCTTCCTGTTCACGCTCCTCCAGAATGTGAATTTCATTGCCCCAGCACGCATGCATAAGCAGCCCGGGCTTGTATGTTGCATAATGATGTGTGTGTGTGTGTGTGTGTGTGTGTGTAGTGGTTTCACGTGTCAGATCCCATTCTCAGCAGCTGGATGTGATTGTTGCACCACACCGAGCGGTCTGCAGAGCCAGCCGCTCGCCACAAGGGAGTAATGACATAGTTAAAGAGGGTGGCGGTGATTTGGGGCTTTGTGGAACGACTTTGAAATCGCCCGTGACAAATGCCATCATGGAATCCCTTTGTATATCAAACGTGCGTTGGGCTCCAGCCGTATGAATACAAGGTCTCGTTCCTGGACTGTACTTCTGAATGGGCCTATTGTCTGAAGGGACAGTTTAAAGATGGCTGTCATTGATTTAGTGAAATCTTTGAAGTGTGCCCTCCTTGAGTCCTTCACTGTATTTACTGCAGATACAGAGAAACCACTGTTAACAAGCTATGGCCTTATTGTACTTGCCACCGGCCACTGATGAGAAGTTGAAGTTCCCCTTTAAAGATATTTAATACTGCTCTCCTGTGTCTGTTAGTCTGAATGATTTCAAGATGTGGACCGTCCTCACGCCACATGTCCCCATTAACCCCGGAGACAGTTATGACTGGACGGGCACAGACACAACAGCACTAAAGGAGAATTGATCGGGTCAATCCTCACACATTCAGCTAAATCCGATCTAATCTTTCCTCCATAAAATATTTTAGTGTAACTGGTGTTAGTCAGGTTTAAGGACACCATAGGAAAAGAGGTTTTTATTCAGGAAGTTCCGAGCTGAGGAAATGAGGTGCAATGTCTCCCTCTGGTGGGATGGAGGTTTAATACCAAGAGTAGTTTAAACCTTACTTAACATATTTATGTATATCATATATGTTTAATGCTGTGTAATTTCACGCAAGACAATATTTCATTTTAGTGGAGAGAACTGTTCAAAGTCCTCCTCTCTCTGAAATGTTTTATTTTTTATTTGTAGTTTATTTGCATGTTTGATCTTCATTTTTGCAGAAAGATGATAAGTTTGACACTTTCAAATCAAATCAAATCCAATTTTATTCGTACAGCCATTATTCACAAATCACAATCTGCTTCATAGAGCTTAACAAACAAAGGTGTGACATCCTCTGTCCTTAAACCTGGACTAGGGGGACAAAAAGACACACCAACATTTTAAAAGAGAAAAAACACAGAACCTTCAGCGAGAGTAACAAGTGAGGGGTCCCTCTCTGAGGATGGACAGAAGTGTAAACGATGTGGCCTGTAACTAAATAGACAGAGAAAGGTTTATGATTGTCTTATTTAAGATGATTCAGTGACATCACAGCTAGTTTAGATTCGATCATGGTCCAGTATACGACTCTGTGTGATGTGGAAACTTCAAGCCTCCATTACACGTACACTGAAAATTTACTTTTCAATGTAGTTGGAAACATCAAATATCTGTAGTTGGAGGTAAAACCCTTTTATTGGAGGATAAATCTATGTCAGACAGAAATAGGGATGTGTTTAATCCTTAGTACATAAAACATATCAAGAGGGGACCTTTAAACTTTTAAAAAACCTTTCTTACAATGCAATACAATACAAGGTTATTAATCCTGAAGCCAATTTAGTTTCAGACAATTAAAAGAAGACTAAAATAAAAAGATACAGACATGCACTGATAAACATCCACTGAAACAATAACACAATAAAACACCACTGGTTCAGCTGCATTGAGCTAAAAGTGCAAAAATACTAAATGTCATAAAAAATTTAAAAAAGGTTATAATAATAACTAAATACACTACTTGAAATATGCTTGAAATGGCAGATAAGTATTTATGAGTAAGTGTTTTTTCTCATGTGCCAACCTCAAGTGGACGGTCTCTGGACTGAATGATGCCCTGTGCTGGTTGGTTGAGCCAAAGACACAATCTGAATTGTATATATATGTACATGTATACTCACATGGGCCCGGACTCCTCATCGTGCTGTTTCCATGAAGGAAGCAATTCTCCATGCTGCCAGAAGGTGTCACTCACTGTAGGTTCACCCACTGCAATTGTAAGACTAAGAGAGCTCAGTGTGTTTGGCACAACATTTGATTATCTTAAGGTGGGTTACAAAGATAATTTGTTGCCCTCTTTATGAAAAGATATATCATAATGTAGTATGTGTTGTGCTTCACCACATTTGGAAATTACCTGTGTAAATACCTGAATACCAAAGGTTTTCTCTTCTATAAGAGGGTGAGCTCTAGAACCAGTTGTCGAGGCAGATAGGTTATTTACATGTATTAACACTGAGCTATCGGACGTGTGTCAGAAATAACATCTGTTTGAAGCGGAGACAGTGATCTGTCTTTGTTGCCCTGATCCTGAGCTCATGTGTATATTTGTCGAGGAGCTTTGCCTGGTGGCTTCTCGGCAGGTCTCTCGTCACCTCAAGGGGAGGTCTGTTGTGTGTCGTGCACGCTTGTCCACCACCACCACCTCCTTACCTCTCCTCTCTCCTCCGCGTCCTCCATTCCTCCGCTTCTCCTCTCTCTGCTCCATGCTGGGTATCCATGGGCTACAGACCAAACAAGCAAACAAACAGAACAACAGAAAAAACCCATCAGCCGGACAAGGCTGGCCTGGGCTTGGGGGAGAGAGATGGAGAGAGATCTTGTTTGTTTTCTGGGCCAGTGTCATTTCACTGTGACGGCGGAGGAGGCCTCCCAGGACACGGCTACCCACACTTGTGTTTGACTTCCAGCAGGGATCAAGGTGGTCCTCAGTCCGCGCTGAAACATCCTCTCCTGACCCAATACACAGCTGGCGGCGTCCGCAGGCCCGTAGCCTTTACCTAAGCTGATCCTGTTCTCTGTAGCTGTGGGCCTGGCCTTTCTGTGAGTGGCTTGTTGGTGTGGCATTCAGCTGGTGGCCTTTCATCCTCCACAATGCTGCCTCTCAGGCTTGACCAGTAAACAGGGATTCATTTGATTGACTATTATTCTACGCTCACAGTGAATGTTTGCCTGGAATCAATGGTGCTGCCGAACAATTTCTTAAGATACGTGTTCCAAACTCAAACAACAAAAAACCATGACCATGTTTTATCAGTTCACTGCCGTCTGCCTGTAACCAACTGTAACCCACACTGTTTTACTTTTTCCTCCTGTGTCCTTGACAAAGGACACGAGTACCGAGAAACACGCTATCGCCAATCTCTAATACAATCTCACAGCACACCGTGTATTTTCCCTGTCTGGGTTTTCCACATTATGACCTGGATGACACATGAGTCCAACTTCAGAGGGCGTTTACACCTCTAATGTGTGCACTGGAGACAAAGAGTCCAAAACACGACACATGAGTGGATGGCAAGCTCAGCTTTCAATGCCCCTGCATGTCTACTTATATAACCTAATGGTGATCGGAGTTATGGGTCCATTTGTAGGGAGTTTCCACCCCTGTCCGTTTGATAGTTGGTTTGTAAGCAAGATAACGCAAAAAACAACACAACTGATTCCCACGAAACTTGGTGGAAGGATGTGGTATGGGTCAGGAAAGAAACCATACAACTTTGGTGTGGATCTGCATCAGGGGACGGATCCCAGACTTTGTTTAACGTTGCGAGATCGGACGTTTTTCGACATTTTCAACAATTTCCAAGAGAATAATTCATGGATCTTGATTAAAAAACCAAATGAGGCATTTTTTATCTATGAGTGTGTGAAATTTAGGTATCTGCTCTACCATTCTTGTTGTGGCAGTGTTGTTGTTGATGGAGAGATTAATAATGCTTTATATTATATGTGTTTTTAAGTCAGAGTTCTAAACTGTGAATTGCAGGGGAATAAAAGGTCAAATCTGCGTGTGTGGTGGCTGCTCGGTGACACAGAGTCGCTCTTTTGTTGTAAAAGCTGTGGAGGGAGGAAATGAAAGCTGGGAACGGTTTCCCAGTCTGGGAAAATGCAGATGAGCCATATAGGTGTGTTTGATTTGCTGACTCCAGCTGTGCCTGGAGAATTCCCCTGACCCGCTCTGTGCACCCGTTGCTGTGTGAAGCCACATGCACCCCTGTTGCAAAGCAGGCAGGCGCAATACGCACCCTCCTGAAAGCACTGGCCATTGAACTCTCAGGCAAGTGGCAATATTTGCTCACCTGATATACACACATCTGGTCGGGGTGGGCCCGGGGGGGAGACTGGGGAAAGGACCCCTTGATGCAGCTGTGGCCCCCGGAGAAAGAGCAGACCAGGAAGTTTTGTGGCTGGAGGAGGGTGGGGGGCTGTCTTGGCGGGGTGCTGTTTAGCTGCGGTGGCCCCATTGTCCCTTTAAAGAGGCAGGGGCCGTATTTGTTCGGAGCCGCAGGAGGCTGATGAGGTGCTAATCTGTTGAGTGGCTGTGTCATTGGGCCCCTGTTCCCAATAGTCTGCTAGCTGTCAGGGCCTGTAAAAAAAGGGCACAATTTACGGGCCCCCGGCCAGGACTCAGCCACCGGCGTCCACGGGTAAGCAAACACAGATTGGACACTTATGTTGTTGCTCTGGTAGGGCAGGCTTTACCAGCAGGCCCCTGGGGTGACGTGTAGGTAGCTCCTTTTCAGCCCTCTTCATGAGTTGTCGGCCCCCTCCATGCTCCCGTGTAAACACTACAAATTAGCCATCTGCATATGGATGGGCCCTCAGCCTTTACAGGAAGGAGAGTGACGGTAGAGGACGCACTATATTCTCGACCTGTAAATGCAAAGTCCTCTATCAGCTTTTAATTTCTATCCTCGTGCATACAAAAAACAAAGATACTTAGATATAGAATCAGACGCGGGGGATTTAAACGGCGCATGACCGCAGTCTGCTCAGGAGAGTGTGGGATTTAGTTGCACGGGGCTCTGAAGCGTGATGATGATAGACGTGCAGGGCCGGTTGTCTGAGATGGGTCTGGGTCGGCAGTCAGCGGTAATCCCAAACTTGAATTTCCCCATCAGCCCGGAATACAGATAAGACAGCAGCAGATATGAACCTCACTCGCTCGCTCACTGAGAGACTGATGGAAAAAGGAAATGGACCGAAAGCCTCGCTCAGATGTAGAACTGAGATGTGTGTGTGTGTGTGTGTGTGTGTGTGTGTGTGTGTGTGTGTGTGTGTGTGTGTGTGTGTGTGTGTGTGTGTGTGTGTGTGTGTGTGTGTGTGTGTGTGTGTGCGTGCTCTCCCAGCACATTTGAGGAAATTGACCATTGTGATGATCAGAAGAAGATTTGGATTGATTAAACCTATATTTCATACCCTTGTGTCTATTCAAAACGAGATCAAACTAGTTGATTAATTATCTTAACTGACGTGGAAAGGATGTTGGTATTTCACTCTCGTGTTTGAGCCAATTAGGATTAGGACGACCATCACTGATACACACATTTTTAATCATCAGTCCTGCTTTGTTCTCCTGTCCGCGCTGACAGGGACCTGACAGCATGGCGGTCGAGAGTAAACGGCGATGGCTCATCGTGGATTATGGCGTGGGCTCGATTGTAGTGATATTTTCAACACGGAGCTTCCCATGGGAGCCTGGCACTTTAATTAACATAGCACCACTGGCCCCCCTCCTGTTTTAATTGCCTCCAGTCTGTGATTAAATGTGTATTGACTCTGCAGTTGGTCCACTAATGAATAACAATGTGCTGATTTGGTGATATTAAATCTTCAGGCTCTAATACACAACCCGTCCATGCTGGCTGTAAAGTTCAGACAGCGGTGACAAGGGGCCGTGGCACAAGAGATGAACCATGACAGAGTCGGGGTATCTAAAATAGTTATTTCTTTTCTTCTCATTAAGCTTACAATTGAGCAACACTTTCATATAAAGTGCCATTTTAAAAGGCTGAAGCCATTACTGCTTTATGAATGATTAAAAAAATTATTTCAGGTCATCCTATGTCATTAAATTGAACACGTTTTGGGTTGCCAGGTTGTGAAACCTCACGTTGCCAATCGGCTTGCTGCTGCCTCACAAAATCACAGCTGTCCTGGCTCCTAAATGGTGGAACGAGCTCCCAATTGACATCAGGACAGCAGAAAGTCTAGACATCTTCTAATCAGCTAAAGACACATCTCCTCCGACTACACCTTGGTTAAAACATTTTTTTTTAATAATTAAATAATTTAATTTAAAAAATGAAAAAAAAATGTGTTGCACTTATATTGCACCTACACTTTCTAGTTGTGCTTTTTTAAAGCAAATTTACTTACTTGATTCTTGTTGTTCTGGGTTTGTACCCTAATGGTTGAATGCACTTATTGTAAGTCGCTTTGGATAAAAGCGTCAGCTAAATGAAATGTATTGCAATGTAGTGTAACATTGGGCAGATTTTTCTCAGTTTAGTTTGTTATCAATGCTGTTATAAATATTGGTTATCCATTAATAAATCCTCAATTGTGTCTTAATTTCAAATAAGCCATCAATTCTGCGGTTATAAGGTATATAAACTTTTTTCCAATGATTTATTGATAAGTAATAAAGTTCTTTGTTATTTAAAAGCCCCTTATGGAAAAAGAAAAGGAGATTTCCATTTTATTTCAGAATTTAAAACTTAATAAAGCCTCTACTTTAAGGCACATACATTCTTTGGTGTCATCTGATCTGTTGATCTGATCGCTGTGGATCCCACCGTCCTCCCTCTACTCCTGTGGTCCAATAGATAAACTGTCACCCTGTTTGATAAATGAAGGGCAGCGGTCAACATAGGCTCCTTTAACATGACAAGGGACGAATATTGGATCTGCAGCGGCCTGGATACAGTCAACATAAAACATATCGAATGGCATTCCCTCACCACATTCCTCTCAATATCAAAAGGTGCATATTTGAGGATATCCTTAGTGCGTTTACGCCTGTGTTTGCGCCCTGACCCACTGGGGCCAGTGCAATAACTTTGGACTCCCTCCCACTGCCTCTCGCTGCAATGGCCACTCTCACTTTTATTTAGCTGGGTTGTGTGCCTTCCCAGTCCAGCCGCTTTTCAGATTCATTTCCAGGTAAACACAGCGTGGCCAGCCACAAACCTGCGGCCAACAGGCGTTGTCACAGCTGTGGCAGATAATGGCAAGTCCAAACTCCAGCCCGGCTCTGGAATGTTTACTGTCACCACAGGCAAGTTGGCAGCAAACAGTTTTTTTTCCAGCACTTTCTAAGAGGAATACTACTCTAGTTATTAATTTTATTTTGATGAATAACATGCTTAACCCTTTGCCCTGTGCTTTGTGCGCGTGTGTGACTTGGAGCATTGAGATGGATACAAAAGCACAAAAAGGGGAATCTTCAAATTCAGAGGGAGAAAGGGGGTCTTACTTTGAAAGTTGAAACTTAAAGTTAACACATTCTTGCCAACAACTCCTGGGTGTTTGAAGGAATGTCCGAAGAGTTCCGCCTTCCTCACAGAGCAGGGGAACAAACCTGCCTCCATCCCCCTTGCACCCAGACCCTCGGCAGCATCTGCAGCACAAAACTATAGTCGTATTGGTGTCATTATAGGGGGCCTCGCTCATGCAGGCGTTGTGCTATCCCTTCTTTAAATGACTCATTAAACTTTCAACACTTGGCGTTTTGTCCCTATCATAACCAGTGAGGGGTGACGCCTGAAAGTGTGAAATGTAACACTGATCATCATGGAGGCTAAATGGTCAGCAGAGATGTATAGGACACACACACTGCTAATATGTCAACTTCACAAGACGACATTGTGCCAGCGTGTGACTCATTCTTTTAAATACAAGCAAATGCAGTTCTGTTCTCATTTCCCGTGTTCACACAGGGCTGTGAAAGCATGAGCTGGGAACACAATGATCAACAGTGAATGCAGCGGCAGTTTGTGTTGCACATGTTGCGTTGGTGCTCGAGAAACATTTACAAGCACAACGCTGCAGTTAATGTGATGGGGTCTTGAAAAAAGACAGATTTCTCAGCTCACACACTTCAGACTAAAAAAAACAGATATAAAAACCAATAAAAGCCGGAATTTGACCAGATATTTATGTTTCACCATAATATGACTCTAATCAAAACACAAGATCATTTTAATTTGCATTGAGATCTAGAATTCTATATGGAGAAACACTTTTCGGAAAAACAAGATCTTATTGTGTGAAAACCAAAGGTGAATAACATCAGAATCTAGAAGGTCATTGGAAGCTATAAAGGGCTGAATAGAAACCAGTGCTAACCTGGGAGATAAATATATATATATATATTGTATGATTGTAAGTATTGTAAAATTACCGAGAAAGGTATCTGCCAAAGAATTATCAAAACATCCCCCCATCAGGCAAGCTAAAAGTCAATTGTACTCTGGTTGGAGTGTTGTTTAAGTAACATTTATTCAGCCATGCTGTGTGCCTTTGTTTTAATTTATTTATATGTTATTTGTTCTCTGTAACATGTGATCATGGTCCTCAGTCACATTAAATAGATAATGAAATAAATCATTTTTCCCATTATTTTATTAAAAACATTGTTTCCTAAAAGGCTGCTGCTGTTCATTTGGCGTCTATTTGCATTTCATTACAGTTGCAGCAATGCAACCTTACTATTTGGTCCTTCAGTAACCGGCCTGCACAGTTGAATCTGGGTGTAATTCAATGAAGTTGGATGTGTGACGTTTAGACCTCGGAGAATCAGTGGCTGCTGCTGTTGCACATTTAAGAAAGTCTGTTGCAATAAGGCAAATGTAAATAGTGTATGATTTGTACAAGTGGCCTGTTTTAACTGCAAATGAATTATCTAATTTAGATATCATCTCATGATGGCCACGCTCCCGACATCTTCAACCTCTTCTCTGCTCACACACTTAATTCGTTGGTGTCTGTTATCTCATGTGAAAAGACGTAAATAGCAATTGAATCACGGGCACATTTTAAAAGTGGAAAATAACCGTTCTTTGTTACTCATACTTGACAATGATTTGTCATTAATGACAAGCCAAACAGAAACGACAAAGGAGCCATGTTTCAGCTCTTTAGAAAATGTGACCCAGGCGAGATATTGTGAAACTGACACTGACTGATGTCCCTCTGTGGCCCAGAAGAGATGTTGCCCAACTTTCTAGCACCCCATGTGAAGAGGTAATAATCAGGGCAGTCATTGGTTTTGCAAGACTCCCCACTTCACCTATGGCAACTGGAGCACAGAGTGTATTAGTACACGCACACTACTACAGAGCATGTACATGAAATACACACAAAATAGGGTGATAGAGTAAATGGAGCCACGCTTGAGTTTTTTTTTGTTTTTGACTAAATCCAAAATGTGACCTTCACCCATGTGAGAGGACTGGGGGGCAGGTTGATGATTAACTGTGGAATTAGCAACATGTCTCATTCAGGAACATAATGTCGAGCAGGTCAAGGACCATTTCAGAGAGCGGAGGGTTTGTGCCTGTTTGTTGGAATAAAACATATCATGAACGTATTTGAAAACACACACACACACTGTAGCCCATATATCTATTTGGTCATAAATTAGGAACAGTAAAGATTTAATTTAACATCCACTTGGGAGATTATTGGTCATGTTCACACACTTGATACGCACCTTGCTTGCAATGCATGCAATTGATTTTATTCAAATATTCCTTATTTCTAAATGTGAAGTTCTCATACATTATTCATGGCTGTCCTTTTATATTTAAAAGCCTACATGCCCAGCATCCCTGATACGTACACAGCTCTACAAATATAAATCTATGATTACACGTAAAATATATAATTAGTTCTGTTTATTTTCTAATGTCTTTTTTATTCATTATTAAATTCTGAATGATTCGAATAAAATTGGTGTTGACTGAGTCCAGCGGAGAAAGCGCAGATTTGACCGCCTCCACCGGTGCAATCCCCAATCCTCAAACACACACGCACTCTCGCACAGCTTTTTTTCTCATGATCTCATTTCCAAGTTAAGCAGAGTCTGTTAGTCCCTCGTCAACACGACAGGTTTACTCGCCTTTACTAATGGGGCTCTATACTGATAGTTATGCTCTTGCGTAAATATGCAGTCAAATAGATGTACAACCACTGACACGTGGCTGGCACCGGACTGCAGCCTCACCTAGATGTTTGTGTCATACAAATACTACTGTACAGACAGTGTGTGGAGCAGACTCAACAGTGGGATTCCGCGTGACTGGATCAAAATAAATAAAGATGTATTATTTAAAGAGCGTCACAAAACTAATATGGACAGAACTCCATCTCTCCGCGCTTTGACGCACACTCTAAATTCACACCATTAAGGTGTAACCTCTATATTCTGCTCAGCACATAATAACGTGCTTTATTGTGGTTTGAATTATTTGAATTCTTGTCAAAAATATTCAGAGGCAATCTCCGCTTATTCCATCAATTTAAAAAATATCTCACAGGCGTTTAATTTCCGAGAATTTGGGCTGCGTTTTGTGCCACAGACAGCAGAGCCAGTTGGAGACGACAACCGAGAGAGGGCGCTCTGAAGCTATGTCTGGCACATTCAACACTAATTAAAACATTTAGAAACACTAATGCGGTCATCCAGGTTTGGTAAAGTAGAACAAAGTCCCACCTGGTCGCAAATATCAGTGACAATATTTGGGGAAATTACGCACGATTTAACAGTGGGAACACGTGTAGAGCGCAGCAAGAGGAGCAGGACAGAAGATCTCAAACATCTGGAGCAAAGTGAGGATCATAACTCACCTCTGGGTATCCCTATATTATTAATAATGTAACTATGAGAATTAAAATCATGTGGATGGATCAGAGCAGCACTGGTGGACTGCATCTATGCATTTACGCAGGCCCCACATCCGCGATCAATTTCCTCAAGCGTTTGCAAATCTGGGCCTAGTATGACTCCAAAGACAGTCGAACGTGCCTGGATTTATAGCAGCACAGTCATGACAGTGTAATAATAAACAGTAATACATTATTTGCCTAATCGATGTTTGTATTTGCCCAAATATAGCCTATTTCTGATTAAAGGTGTATGTGCGCATTTCACTTCAGAAACGCTGTAACAATATTTAATGTTTTTATGTTACTGGTGTAAAAATATATATATATATGGTTTAGGGCTATAATTTCCTTGAACGCAATAAAAGTGGATCATGATTTGAGTTCAGACGAAGTGGAATGAGCAGGCTGTGCTTATTGAGGATGTGCGTAATGAAAGGCGCACCAAAGGAAGAGCGCCACACATTCCTTTTATGGCTCTCTTCTTTTTCTTTATCCTTTTCTCTTTTTTCTTTTTTTTTTTTAACCCGAGCCAAAATACAACAAGATTAGTTTATAATGACGCTTTTCATATGAAACTGTTCCTTTCAGGCAGCGCAGGTGTACAATTGGGGTTGGTTGTCGGTGGGTGGGTGGCTGTGCGAGGAGGTGGGGTGGGTGGAGGAGGAGGAGGAGGAGGAGGAGGAGGCGGAGGAGAGGGGGGGTGAAGCTTGAGGAGTCTCGCATCTAGGTGCGAGGAGATTATTCAAATAGGGCCCAAGGCGTAGAAGTAGGGATTGGAGGCTTGCCTGTGCGCACAGAGCTATATCACAGCGTTAGCAGGCAGCTCGGAGCGTCAGTTGAACTCCAGTCACCGCACAGACGCATCTCAGCGGCTGGCTCCGTGCAGACACCACATGCGCCAGTCCTCCACGACGGGACACGCCGGCCGACGATCCAAACACGCCCAGTGGTCCCCAGTCACCTGCTATTAGGGAGACTTTTGGGCTTTTCCTCAGCTGGGAGACGCTTCGTGGGGAAAAAAACGTTCCTCCATGATGCTTGGAGCGGTTAAAATGGAAGGACACGAACACACCGACTGGAGCAGCTACTACGGAGAGCCCGAGGTGGGTACCTTAAATATATATTTTTTCCCTCTCTCTCCCGCCGTCTAAAGCCGATCCCATTTTATACAACTCAATATTAGCCCTGAGATAATATTAACTTTGTGATCAAATATTGACTTGAGGCGCCTCCAAATCCTCCCCCATCTCCGACGCGGCGCACTATCCTAACAAAGTTGCTTGACATGTAGAGGGGGGGTGGAGGGAGGGCAAGGGGGGGAAATACTCTTTTCGCCGGGATTATAATTTCATAAATCCATTTTCTTTTTACTAAATCAGATTATTCCATTTGTCGCGTTTCCACTCGACAAACATCCGATTTGAGCGTGTGTGTGTGTGTGTGTGTTTTTTTTTTTTACGGAGATTGATTCAAATATTTGTGCTCGCTATTTGCTGTGTGAACAGTCGTGTTAGGTGTCAACATTTTCATCAACATTATTTAGCGGATTATTTAACCTAATATTAGCTGATTATTCCACATGTGTAACTTTGTTTTGATTCTCAAACCAATTCATTCAATAGGCTTTACGGTCATTTCAGCCTTGATCTGCCAGTGCGCATTCAAAATCAACCATTCAATTATTGTTGCACTATAAATAATGATAATAATCTGGTTTTATGGGGCTTGAAGGAAATATGACTCTGGTGTAAAGTTGTGTTTATTTGCCTGTGCCAGATGAAACTGATGATTGCTTCTTTCCCCTCGCTGGCAGTGTTACACCTCGGTTGGCAACATGAACACCGGCCTGGGGATGAACTCCATGAACACCTACATGAGCATGTCGGGCATGAGCACCAGTGCCAACATGACGGCCAACTCCATGAACATGTCGTACGTCAACACGGGCATGAGCCCCTCCATGACCGGCATGTCGCCGGGCACCGGGGCCATGAACGGCATGGGCCCAGCGGGCATGACGGCCATGAGCGCAGCCCTGAGCCCCAGCATGAGCCCCATGACGGCGCAGCCTTCGTCCATGAACGCCCTGACATCCTACAACACCATGAACGCCATGAGCCCCATTTACGGACAGTCGAACATCAACAGGTCCAGAGACCCTAAGACCTACCGCAGGAGCTACACGCACGCCAAACCGCCGTACTCCTACATCTCACTGATCACCATGGCCATCCAGCAGTCTCCCAGTAAGATGCTGACACTGGCCGAGATCTACCAGTGGATAATGGACCTGTTCCCTTTTTACCGACAGAACCAGCAGCGCTGGCAGAACTCCATCCGCCACTCTTTGTCCTTCAATGACTGTTTCCTCAAAGTGCCCAGGTCGCCGGATAAACCGGGGAAGGGCTCCTTTTGGACTCTGCACCCGGACTCCGGGAACATGTTTGAGAACGGCTGCTACCTGAGGAGGCAGAAGCGCTTCAAGTGCGACAAGAAGATAACCACGAAGGACTCGGGTCGCAAGGGAGGGGACGGCGGCTCCTCCAGCTCCGAGAGCTGCAACGGCAACGAGTCCCCGCACTCCAACTCCTCCTCCGGCGAGCACAAGCGGTCCCTGTCGGACATGAAGACGAGCCAGGCGCTGAGCCCGGAGCACGCCACCGCCTCCCCGGTGTCGCAGGGCCAGCACCTCATGTCCCAGCATCACTCGGTGCTGGCGCACGAGGCGCACCTGAAGCCGGAGCACCACTACTCCTTCAACCACCCCTTCTCCATCAATAACCTCATGTCGTCGGAGCAGCAGCACCACAAAATGGACCTAAAGACTTACGAGCAGGTGATGCATTACTCCGGCTACGGCTCCCCGATGGCCGGGGCTCTTTCCATGGGCTCCATGGCGGGGAAAGCCGGCCTGGATTCTTCATCCATACCTGACACAACGTACTACCAGGGCGTCTACTCCAGGCCGATCATGAACTCCTCATAAACTCCCCACAGCCTCCACGTGGACTCTCTCTCTCCCTTCGATTTGTACATTTGTAAAGAAAAAATATAGAGTTTGTGTACAATATGTATTTCAGATATTTTTTGATGTTTGCCACCGTTTTAGTTGTCGAGTTTGTCAGTAGCCTAATTACTTTCAGAATAAGGGAGTTGACAATGATTATAATAATGATGATAATGATTAAAATGATAATGATAATGTGACGAGATCTGTTCAGCGGTCGGCTTCAGGAATGGACCCAAAGACAAAACATAAAACTTGCTGTAAAATAAAATTGCCTCCATGCGCATTGTTCTACATGAATTTAAATGCCTCGCAGGATTTCTTCAATCATTTGTGTAATTCCTATTTATGGCTTGTATATGTGTATTCTTGTAGTGACAAGAACAGAATCTATATTAAAGTGTTATTGGTTTTGTTTCCTGAATATGATGTTGTTTGACTTTTATTATTATTATTATTATTATTATTATTATTATTATTATTATTATTATTATTATTATTATTATACTGAGCTAGTGGTTAACTTCTCTAAGAATACATTTTGTTAAGAGCAGCTGAGGGTGAACTAAAGATGAGCGTTACTTAATAAGGTTAAATGAATATAACAAAATACCACATAATCGTCAGCAGAAATATTTCACATTAGATATATACATACATTTTAATTCGTTTACAACCGATACACATGAAATGGAAACATTCTACTCAATTAAAAACTAATATTTCTGAAGAGGAAGATACAACCCAGGACAGTCATTTATGTATTGTTTTAAATAGTTATCCAGCAATAGGATCCAGCTGTTTATGACATGTTTATGTATCCAGCTGTTTATGACATGCTGAATAATTAGTGGATGAAATTAGTGGCATAATAACGATTGTTTTCTTTTTAAATTCTGGGCATCAGTATGTTGTTATAGCGGGGCGCATATTTTGAGCAGGGATTAATAGCTTTGTTGGACAACACTGAGCACAATGCTCTCGGTTTGTCTTCCGGGAAAATGTAAACAAAAGCAACACACTCTCATTAATCCCAAACATAAATTGGGATTTTTATAAAGTTTATCCAGCGCATCCGCTGATTTGTAATATTTTGTTCAGACTGCAGCCATGACGAATATGGAGAATATACTTCTGCAGAAAAATGAGTTTGGAGAAAAGAGAGCAAACGCAAACGCTCGCAGACAAAAATTAGTGTTTTCTGCAGAGGATGACATCATGCAATTAACACACTCGCGCACATACACGCACACTCAGGCTACAATTTAATGTTGCTGATATGCAGCTTACATGGAGTGTGTGAGGGTGTTCAATCAGCCATTTAAATTCCCCCACACGCACATACAGTGGATGATTGAAACTGTCACACACACACACGCACACACACGCACACGCTGCAGAAGTTTTGGATCAGTGACTAAAGTGTCATTGTCACATAAAACAGCCTCCCCGTGGCGCGGGAGAATGGGCGCTGGAAAAGGAGACTGATTTGGGAACAGGCGCCTCAATGTGCTGCTCTAACTTCCATCCACACAATCTGGGGGCTCCATTGTCTCACTCCCTATTTTTAAAGGAGCTGGACCCTCCCCTCTTGTTAGATAAGATAGGCGATGCTGTCCTCCAAAAGAATGCAGGACCCCCCCTCTCCTCCTCTTCTTCTTCTTCTTCTTCTTCTTCTCCTCCTCCTCCTGCCTCTTCATCCCTGCTGAGCTCAAATCCAAGGCCATGCAGGGGAGTCTTGTGTGTGTGTGTGTGTGTGTGTGTGAGTGTGGGTGTGTGGGTGGGTGTGGGGGGGTACATTACTGCTGCTCACCATGATGACACCCCTTCGCCTTCTGAACACGTAGGGCCTAAAAAGTGTGCGTTTATTCTCCAGACCCTCTTTACAGATCGCACTTTAAACAGCATGATCTGCGAATAAACAAAGCCAGTAAACAATAGAGTGGAGGCTATGCCCACATATAGGAAGAGTACACACACACACACACACACACACACACACACACACACACACGCACGCACGCATGCACGCACACACAAGCACGCACGCACAAACCAAATTGCACAAGTGTAAACTTTGAATAGGACGCTGCGGCTCTGTAAATTTACACAGACATTAAATTTCGCTCTATTCATTTTAGACATATAATGCTAAGCTGATTTTTTTTTTATAGCGCACTGATCGATATCTCTGTAAAATAATCATTTTTTTTTTAACTAGCGGGGCAGTGAAATCTTTGCTTTGTGCTAAAGTCAACAGTGACAGAGTTTGAGCTCAAATAAATGCCGTGATGTCTGGAGCCCTTTGCAGAAGGCAGAAGGCGAGCTTCTACAATGGGCTCCTGTGTGGCGTGCCAGCAACAAGCACCCGGCTATTTTGCACAGGTATGAAGCTTTTTTATTTTCTGTATTTCCTCTCTCTTTTCTTTTTTTTTCTTCTTTTCTTTTTTAAAGGAAACTGAATTCATATTTTGGAGGGTGTGATGGTTTTGGTTCTGGGACATGCATGTGAGAGAGGAGGAGGGGGGTGAGGGGGGGGTGGGGGGTGGTGGGTGCAGGGGGAGAAGAAGACGGGCAGAGGCTGATATCCTGGATTCATGAGAAACGGATTGGGTTTCACGACAGGGTGGCGATCGGAGCCGACCTGCGGGTCGTGTGTGGTTGCGAGGCTGCTGCGCGATGGAAGTGGGATCCGGCTGCACTGCAAAAAAAGAATATTCAAAATAACTTTAAAAGGATCCGAAATCATTTTCTTTTTGGGGGTGAGATAATTCCAGATGTGCTCAGTGGCTGGTTTTATGACTTAACACAAAAAAACACCACGACACGGTAGTAACATCTGGAGAATGCACATTGATCGCAGGCGAGGAAACTATCGCGGACCCTTTCACCTGTTCAGTGAAATATGAGACTCTGCGATGGCTTGTTTAGATGGATATTTTTTGCAGTGTGCGGCTGATCGATATCATCGTTGCTGCACATGCTGCAATGAAAACCAGCTTTGCTGCAGCTGCTCTTATATGACACCAGCAAACTAATCGATTCAGATTTTTTTTTTGTCAGGGGGATTTTATATATTAAATATATATATAGGCTGCATGAAACCAAAAAAAGCACATGGGGATATTAATAAATTAGGATAATAGCCAATTCATTTTATTTCTGTTTCTTGTTTAGAAATAGGAAATCAATAAGGTGTATTTTAAATGTATTTAGAGGTAGCTCTGATATATGCTCATTGCTAATCTTTTAATCCTAATTTATCAAATATATATACAAAATATCTTTAACTTATTAACACAACAACAATATAATAATAATACAAATAATACAAATAATACGAATAATACAAATAATAATACAAATAATACAAATAATACAAATAATAATAATAATAATAATAATAATAATAATAATAATAATAATAATAATGAATAATGAAATAATATTAAATCCTAAACATATTGAGAGCTCAGTCAATTGTCCAACATAAAAGCGCTGTGTCCAGATGCGGCTCTCCCTGCGATCCCCTGAACGCGGTGTAACCCCCCCAGCTGAGCCCTCTCCGCAGCGCACTGAGATGGGAATGGCCTTTCGCAGCTTTGCCGGTTCAAAGGTAGCCAACCTCAATCTGTACCGGCGGACACGAGTTCGCCGGGGCCACATCTCCGCACCTTCCACACACATCTCCCAACTTGGTGCAGCGGGATTTTCCATCAGGGGGAGGATGTAGTAGTTTGTCCATGCGCCGCGCCATCATATAGGCTATAGACGGGCACATCTGTTGTTATAGCAACAGAATAAAGGACGGTGCGGCCTGTTGATCCCTTTCTTTTTTTAACCTGATTTCGCTGCATTTCTTGTGGACGCATTTGCATGTTTCTTGATTAAGGCCTGGGAGTCAGAGCGCACAAAGACGCATGAGCTCTCTGACTCGCCGCCGGCAGCCCGTGTGGATTTGGCTGCAGGTGGGGTGACCAGAAAATCTGCAGTTAAAGAAATATCCTTCTGATAAAACAATCCATGCTTACAACTTAATATAACAGACACAATATAAAATAATACAGTCATTCATCAATCATCAGTATTGTGACATAGCATACCAATACGCGATTTGGCCCATCTTCTGCCCATGACTTTTAAATCCCATCTAATTGTACCAGACCTCCTAAGTGAGACATTTTCCCTACAGCAATATATTGTAATGCCTCGGCGAGTTTGGGCCTCAATTTGCAATGAATGACTCAGTACATTATAAGCCACGTTGCGCATCCACCCATGGGCGTCAGCTGAATATACGAGTGCCAACATTTAGCTGCAGATTTACGCATGACGGCCATTCACAATAATACAAATAATACAAATTATAAGAGAAATATGTGTGTATATGTGTGTTAGAAGCAGTTTATTAGATGTCAGTGCAGAATAGTGTGGGCTCCTCCTGCAGTGGTCCTGGTAATAACGATGGTGCAGTATAATGGCTCTCCTCGTCAGAATGTATGGCTGTATGTTATTAAATCAGGTGTAATGTTGTTCTACACGGTGTCACATGGTGTTGTATACACACAACAGGGTGTCTGCAGCACCTATAGGCTCCGTGCATGCGCTGCAGCCCGCGCACTGGAACACCCAAGTAGCCGTGTCTCCAGGGCGACAGCGGGACACCGGTCCAACAAGCTGTAATTCTGTCTCAGCCTTTTGCAGGGGAGGGACCGTCCACACTGGCCCGACTTAACTCCCCTTTCACTGGAAATACTCCTAATCCCATATCTTAGCAAGGCAAACTGCCGACCCTCAGTATATTAAAGGGAGCACAAAGTCAAAACTCAAAAGCCACCCATGGTTTCTCAGCAGGCGGCCTCGTCCCGGTGCGTGACGCTGCTTCGTCCCGTCCCGTCCATCCATCCGTCCTCACCGTACGTGTCTCCACTTTTCTCCTCACTGAATAAACCTGCTTGGCTGTTAGCTGACATTACAATATATGAAAGGTAGTGTGTGTGTGGGGGGAAAAGCAGAATAGGGTATATTATTATTTTCACTCAATAAATCAACTTAGTAGAAAACATATTTAAAATAAAAATATGTCTGTTTATCTTGGTTAATAAATCAATAATTGTTTTGTCCTCAGTAGACCTCTGTTTTCAGCCTGCTTGAATAATTCCCTTTTATTTTCCAATACTGGTAATTGGCCTCTTGTGAATTTTGGAGGAACGCACAGACGAACAGAATTTTAAAGTTTGTCTAAACATGATCCAAAAATGTTAATTATTATTCAATTTCAATTAAGATTAAATTAAGCTGAATTGCTACTTTGTAATTAAATCTATAGTATTGTGTCTGTTGTAATGGCTAAACATTTATATTAAAGTTAAATGATAAATAGACTTCCATTACTTCATTCTGCTTATTGCACATTTTGTCAGTGTTTCCAGCTATTACACACATATAAAAATAAATGTAATTGGCACATTTGGGGAAGTTATTGCATAATTTAGGAATACAATTCAAACTGTTCTGTCACCTTGTATTTCAGCTCTTGTTCTTATCTTTAAAAGGCATCAAATGCATTTACACTGTGGTTATAGCCTGCCGCCAAAATCTGTAATTTTGTTTTACAAAAGGAAATCAAAACATTTTTCTAAATAAACCTGTGATTACACTGCAACCCTGTCAGACTTTGAAATTATCAAGGAACTCTCAGATTGGAACGGCCTTTTCATAAAGACTTGTGCAAGCGGCCCACATGTGTAAATTATGCCTGTATGATTTTATATGACCAAAAAATACAGTTAATACCTTAAATATACGGTTATTGTTTGTTATGAAGGAACGGTATTTTGAAGAATATAAAGTAGAGAGCATAAACTAACTTGTTGAGAGGTCTGTTCTTCTGCTCTGATCCTGAAACATCCTTTCAAAGTATAATCAGGGATTTACAGATGTGTACCAAAGACATACATATACTCTGCTCCTTTTTCCTCCCTCTCCTTTCTGTTCATACAAAAATTTGGCACTTTCCCCTTTTCTGTTTGGGCCATTTGGATTTCAGAGACAATTTACAGGAGGCAAATCTTTTCAGCATAAAAATAAACTTCCTGCCATTACTTGACTGAGTGATGTGGCTGTTATTTAGAAAATCTATATGAGGGCCAAGTTAGAACATGTTGTGATGGAAAAGTGTGTGTGTGTGTGTGTGTGTGTGTGTGTGTGTGTGTGTGTGTGTGTGTGTGTGTGTGTGTGTGTGTGTGTGTGTGTGTGTGTGTGTGTGTGTGTGTGTGTGTCTGTGTGTGATAGAGAGAGAGGGATCATGAGAGACAGAAAGTGAGAGAAGGATGGCAGGATGGACAGGGTGAGAATGCGGCCGATGACTGTGATGTGTCTGCACTCTTCTGACACGACTATGTGACATTCCAGTGCAGGACTCCTTCATGTCCTGAGAGAGGGAGAGAGAGAGAGGGAGAGAGGGAGATAGAGAGAGAGAGAGAGAGAGAGAGAGAGAGAGAGAGAGAGAGAGGTCCATCAACAATGCCCATTGAGCACTGTGAGGCAGCAGCTGGTGGGACGTGCACTGACCTAAAGGCGATCTATTCAGGCCAGCACGGGGTGCCTCTCACTACCCTGCAGCTTTTATATGGCTGGAAGTGGATGGATGGTCCAGTGTTTATCCTCGTAATGCATTGCAACACTGGTCGGTCATCATACAAATGTAGGGGAAGAGGCCCCTCAACCTACCACACTAACTTGCATGGGGATTCATTTGAGGGGGGGGGGGGGGGGGGGGGGGGGGGGGCAAAAATCAAGGGTATAATGGAGATGATGTGAATGTCTGGTGAAGAACTTTCCTCATGTCAGAGCGTCGGAGATAAAATGGAGATGACATTCAAAGCTTTCGTTTTGTCGCGACAGCTGAAGTGAGACTCAAGAGGAGGAGGAGATTAGCTTCTCAAAGCGTGAAGAAGAAAGAAAGAAAAAAAACTCCACGCCAGAGACAATATATGTGTGATCAACCAGGTAGAAAGAAACTATATTGGATGGAGATTAAAGATGCTCGAAATATGAGGTTATTGCTTGGAAACATTTGTGTGCATGCACGCATCCGCGCTCATGTGTTGAGCCCCTCTCTGGTAATTCCTCAGGCATTTCCCAGTGGGTCTCATGGCCGTCTTGAGATCAAACCTTGTTGGGAAAGCCACCATAAAGCGATATGTCAGTCAGCTGTGCTAAAGGGACGCCTGCTTGGCTGTGATTGATCTTCCAAGGTTTCTTTATTCCCCTCGAGGCCCGACACCCTCAGGTTTTTTAGATTCAGCAGTTGCCAGTGCTGATGGATATCTTTGTGGGGCTTCTGCTCTTTGGACCAGTACCACATTATATTTTCCTCTTTTTCTCACCCATTTCCACCCGCTGTGGCACATTCAGCAGCACATGGCACATAACGCAGAAGCCAACATGCTGCAATATCTCCTCACTTCCCCCTCGGCTGCAGTTCCAGGAAGTGAAGGCAAAGCGTTGCCAGCCAATCACGGCGAAGGACACCCAACTCATTAAAAGTTAATGAAACCTATAAACGTGGTGCGCCAGCGATTCATTTAAACCCCCAATCCAATCTCCTCTCCCAGCAAAGGCAAACAAGCCCGGTGCCCCCGGCGCTGTCCTCGGAATAACAAACTACGGAATATTTTGTCCTGCATATGTTCCGCTATACAGAAATGTGCACTGTGATAGGCTATCTTACAATGGGACTTGTCCAATTTAGTGAATGCCAGGACGGTGTTCTGCAGGGGTGAATTCTGTAATCTGCGGCCGAGTTGAATTTAATGCCTTTACTTTACACCGCGCAGCTTGTCGGGAATGGCGGCGATAGATATGCCATTTCAACATTCATGAGAATCACTGACATTCAAATAATGTGCTCATTTTAATACCGTATGAGTACGAGCCAAATCTGTGTGAAAAGACGTGTATTTACTTCCATGCGAGCATCAGGAACCCGCCTTGATCCGTGCAGATAGACGAGGCCAGATGTGAGGGTAAGCCTTTCGCATAAGCCCACCTCTCTCTCTGTGTTCGGCAGCCGTCGGTGCATTTCAGGACCCTCGCACCTAATAGCATTGCCGCTCTCAATTTGATAACAACCCATCAACAGCAATAAAGTGCCACCTCAGTGTCCAAATCTAAAGAGTGGAACAATATCCCCCCTTGTCTGTTAGACCTCCATTTCAGCGCCCCACAGTTCTTCCCTTGGGGGATTCAAATTAAATTCTCCCCATGTATAGCGCCACTTTCAGCCCGCTAATGAATTCCCATACCCTGACTTGAATCAAATTAATCCCCAATTTAATCCCATATAAATGGCTGTGTTATTTATAATGGGGAGGCTGATGCTCAGTTGAAGGATTGAGGAAAGCTGGGAGTGTCTATAGGGCTGTCGAGCAGATTACGGTGAAGGATGAGGCCTCCATGTTTCCTACCCCCCCCCCCCCCCCCCCTCCACTGCAGAGTAGTCCCTTGATACACACTATTTAACCCTCGCCTGCTTGACGCTGACAGAAGCATCACGGCGTTCGTCACTTAATATCCTTTCAGATTAAGGAGTCAACTGGCATCTTTATTGGTGAGAGCTGGGATACCCTTATCTTGAAGTGGCCCAGCGGAAGGATAATGTGGTGGGAAAGGTGCACGTGTTGTGAGGGCCTTGGTTACAGTTAAATCAGCTGTGGCCACGGCGTCAGAGACAGTTGTGCTTATGCTTTGATGCAAATTTCCCATTGACTTCCATTCATATGCAAACTTTTCATACGTTGAGAAACGTGTGTTTTCTTGAGAACAGCTCCCTATCAGTTTTTAGATCAGAGCACCACCATATTTTATTCTTGGAGTCAGCAAGGGGTGAATGACAGGTAGTTTGTCAAAGGGCTTATTCATACAAATAGCGCAGTACCCTGCCTTATGGTGAAATATTACTAATTCTTTTTAGATGCAAATACAATGGTCCACTATAATGTCAGATGCAAAGAAAAGCAAAGTCCAGATGGCAGCTCCAGGTTATTGACGTGTGGCTCTGAGGACTGGAACTGTTGGGCCGCCTGCGCCTGTGTTGTTTTTGGCCTGTTTATCTAAGAGACATGCCAGCAGGGCGATATTTAAAAAGACTAGAGCAATTTTCTTACTTAAAAAAAAAAAAGAGAAAAGCAATCGCTGCACAGCAAAAGTGGGATATTTGGGATTGATACTGGATCGGAAAGTGTCTGAGCAGCCAAAAGTTATCAACAGTATCAAATGTGTGACTTTCTTTAGCGCTTTTTTGGAAATTTAGTGCAAAGTTTGTGCTAAAACTGGTCGTTCAAGATCCCAAAGTTGCCTCTTAAATGGAGCTAGGTTGAATATATGACTCACAGACATACAGTGCATAGATTTGTAAATCCAAAATGTATAATATAATGTGTATAGTTATCAAATAAAGCGGCGGCGTAGGAGCGTAATGTGGATGACAGACGGTTCTAAAGTCACTTTGGCAGTTCAGGGGACAGTTTGGAGCATTTAAAGCTCGGTCCACCAAATGTCTGAACAGCTATGGTTTATTGAGGCATCTGTAAGCTTACTCATTCCACTGCCAAGCTTGGCTCGTGTACCTACCGTCATGGAGAGGGACGGGGGAAAAAAAAAAACGCAAACATAAACACACAAACACACAAAAGTTTGCTGTTTGCCTTCATTTCACCAAATCCTTGACAGCCGCGCTATAGCCCATCACTATTCACACCATTGTGCTGTCACAACAACTAAACACATCATTCGTGTTGCAGAAACTCATCCTGTATGTATCCAATACCAAATGTTTGGCGACTTGAGACAAGGCAATGGTGCGTGGGGCGGGGTGGAGGGTGGCGACGGGGAGGGGGTGCATAATTTGCTAGGAAACATTTTACCGAACATTTGGTGATAAAAACGCCGGCGTCGGCCCCGAGGCTTAAAGCAATTAATTCAGGATCCTGACATAAACTCTCCAATCCTTTGACAGCTTGGAGCTGAAATAAAAATGCTAGTTCTCCTGGGAACGGCAGGAGATAGCTGGCTCTTTTCTGGACTGTTTGCTCACTGGCCCTGAGAGCAATCTTCCCCAGTCAGAATGAAATGCAAGGACACAAACAATGTACCGGCGAGAGAATGGGAGATGGGGAATGAACAGTTTGGACTATTTGCTCAGCAGAAGGGCAGCCACAATGGCCGGCCCATGGCTTTCCCATGCATCAAGCCTCTTAGTCTTAGGCCTCCCTTTGTTGCCTGGTTTCTTCTTCCCCGGCCAGATAAGAGCCCAGCTGCCCTATACTTTTAATTCCCATTGTAGGCCATACTGTATGGTCATTTATCTGTGCACATTGTGCCTGTCATGGCGGTGTTGTCTAATTGCACGGGTTATCGCGCGTGTATCTCGGTTCACCTTAGCGTGTGTACTCATTTAAGGGGTTGAATCGCCACCACTTTGCCATAAAAGGCAGGGTGGCAGCCGGGGAGGGGGGATAACGGCTGACCCCTCTTCTCTCCTTAGAGGAGGCAGCACAAGTCAAGCACGCAGTGCGATAACGATACCCAAGCGGGTTTTTTTTCTCCTCCTTGTGCCCGGGCTGACACAGAATTTCCATTTTAGAGCAGTTTCCATCATACAGAATGAAAATGAGAGGGAGCTGGACTTGGAAAGTGAGAAATTGAAATTTAAAAGTGTGTTTGCAACAAAAACAAATGGCGAGGAGATCCCGACAAAGATGTACTTTTCCAGCCAAAGTCAGAAAGCTTCTGAGGGCTCTTGAGAGAGAAATGAGATGCAGCCATTATATGACCTAATGGCAGCTCCAGCCAGAGGAGAGGGCAAACAGAGCGAGTGTAGTGGCTCCGGCCCGAGAGAAGGATCCATATTGTGCTCTTTTGTTTTGGTTTGTTGGTTTGTGTTTGCATTTACATTGACCAGTTCTCTGCTGAATGCGTATTCGCACTCAATAGATGTGATGTTGTCTGCGGGGCAGGAAATGGAAGTAGCGTGCTCCCCTGCTGAAGTCTGCCGGGAATAAAAATAACAATAGTAAATGTGTCTGCAAGAAATAAATAAACAAACAAACAAACAAACAAACAAACATGGACGGTGGGATGTCACGGGAGGATCAATACACATAAGATGAAGGAGCATATTCATGCATGGGAGCAGACACTTGCCTAAACACAAACACACACACTCACCCATCCCCCTCTGTAAAGGTTGTGGTGTCAGGGACCCCCTGGGTGGTCAGACCGAGGATGATTTCTACACAATATGATCGTGAAGAAAAAGAATCATTGTGTGTTTTCGCTCTGTCACATTTGTATAACCACTAACATATATCTATATGTGTATGTGTTGCCTTTATTTTCCTAAGAGTCGCAATGTATTTGAAGAGAGCGGCGAATCTGTTACAAGCGGCTTTTGCTCTCAAAGAAACTACAGGAAAAACTGTTCTTTTTCCACCACAGTGAAAACACGACCCACGATGATTCCACAGTGGTTTATTGTATCAGCTAAGCTCTTAATCTGTCAGATCAGATTTCAAAGTGCCAGTAGCTGTGCCAAGACAGGCCCCAGGAAGGACAACCCTTTTGTTTGGGGCAGAATTTTTAAAATTTAAGACGAGACTTTATTCACAAGGGCCCTAATCACACACACAGAAAGGTAGGCTATATGAACCTGTTGCGGAAGCAATGCCTCAAAGGGAAACGTCATTAAAGAAACAGTAAGTGCTTGTTTTCACATCCACCTTTCGAGCACCATCAGCGGTTTTTTTCTCCACTGTCAGACTTCAGGTATACGGCGAGATAAATAGCTGTCCTACTTGTGCCTGTGAGAGCCAGGCTGCTTGTGGGGTGTTGCTCTCAGCGTCACGCTCCACTAACGCTGAAATAAAGCTCTGTTCCAGGCATTTCAACACCGCTTAAGGTTGTCCGCGGCCGTGTAATTTATGAGTCGAGAGGACTCTAACTCTAAGTTCACTATACGACCAGCAATCCTCCCAGCATTCATGGGTGGAGGGAAGGAGATGTGTGAGTCATAGGAAACTTACAACACTCCAATTACCTGCAGACATTGGTGGTCTGAGTGATACCTGCAGTGGGCTCTCTCTGCTGTGTGTGGTTCAGTTGCTAAATCTTCATGTGATGGGACTTAAAGTGACTGGATGTGTACAGGCACTGTGACAGGTTAGGTCTTCTGTCACCTGCAGGTCAGTATGTGAAGCTGACAGGAGGAAGTTGGAGCGGCTCGGTTCACGTTGTTGCATGGTTCTCGGTGGGTGGTCACATGGACGGACAGACAGACAGAGAGACAGGCAGACAGACTTGTACTTGCAGGCACTGGTAGCCTCTTTAGCAACCCACTGCAGAAGACAAGGATAACCTCAGGGTGACTGTGATAAGATTCCTGGTGTTTGCAACATAGCATTACTAAATATTAATAGTGGCATATATGTATTTTGTTAAGTTGACATAAATCAGCAAAAATGTGCTGCAAGCAATAAATCTTTTACTTTATTTATTACATTATTCAATTTGATTAAGTATAAAATTGTGTGATTAGTATTTTTCTTTTTTTCAGTATTTAAATATAACACATCTAATTTTATTTTTCACTGTTCTTCATAAAATGAAATTACTGTAACCTTTATGTGTGTTAGAAAACAAACAATATAATTTTGAAAATCTGACTTTACAACCACAATTTGTTGAAAGATCGTGTGGTGACTTCAGCTGCTTTGTCGGGAGAAACCATTAAAGGTTTATATTTACATATCTTGTGTTTGCTCTTTGTTACAATGAGCCGATATATGGCTGGATAATTGTGTTTTTATGGCTAAGCCGTCACATAAAGGGAAATGAAACCACACATTATCAAGCTAATCAGTGATTCCACATATTACTGTCATTTTATTTACAGTCAGAGTCCTTTTATTTTGTTTGTTTTATGACCACAAAAACAACAGGTTTAATATAAACATATGGGAAAGTCATAAAGACAATAAATAAGTGTTTGTATAATGCTTGTATAAAAGGTCAATAATTATCTTTAAATGTATGATTTTATTTAATTGTGGAAGAAAATAAATTAATTACCAACAACATCAAACTACTTTTTAAAGGAAAAGCATTTTACCTGGTTAATATTATTGATCCAACACTTTGTCACTATGGAAATTTATACATTTTGAAGACAATTAATTCATTCCACCGGTAAATGAATTGAAGCTTTGATGAATGATCAAAACATGTGAAATATATAATGGATGAAATAAAGAATTACATTTAAATATTTAAAAACATATATTTATCATAATAGTTATAAGGTAACAAGTGAATTCTTTATCAAAAAAAAACAAAGCAAAGAAAAAAAATACAACAAAAATAGAAACTGAATTATTTTTTAAACAAATAAATATGCTCCTTATATTGTGTATTTAATGATTTATAATTACATGGATTTTAAAAGGACATATTTATTTTGTGCTTCTTAGCTAAAGAACTGTTTCCTGCAATAACAGTTTTATATTGTTGCACAAGTAATACATTACATACAAAATAAATACGTGTTTTAAATTGTGTTCATACTGGAACATTGTTATTTCATATGAATTGTGTTGCACGTTTTCAGGCCCCTGCAGCGGAGACAGGCACACGGCTGCACCGTTCACATTACCTCTCTGCTAGAGTGTGAATGTCAACACCCTGTAAACACCTTTGACACACATGCTTGAATGCGACGGGCGAGTTAACTAAACATTCCTGGGTGTTCCCCGTAAAGGTCTCCCACTCATCCACCTCGCTGCAATGACCCGTCTCAGACACTACAAACTGAACTCATGGAGGAAAAAAAGAGCATTTCTCTATTCATATATTTACATTTTTCCACATTTATATATTTTTTAAGATATGATACATATTAAATATAACACATTAAAAGTGATATAACAGAGATGGCAGTAATTTACCTGTGTATATGATCTGGTTTTGTTTTGTGCTGTGCATGTGTCTTAAAACGTAATGGACCAAATGCTCTGTAAGGATTTGGGAATTTGGGAGTATAATTCCAGCCTCGTGCTTATCGCCGCACCCAGACTATTTGAGTGTTTTGAGATGCGGGCTCCCTGAGGACGGATCGAAGGCGTCCTAGTAGAACTGCACATCAAATAAATAGGACGACGGGATTTATATGGAGGTTGTGTCTCTGTCAAACAGGGCTCTGCTCACTGAAGTGATCCCCACGGTCCGAGTGGAGGAGAGGAGGGAGCTGAAGCCTCAGAGGGAAGAGGGATGACTGCGGAAGAGCTGCACACACACACACACACACACACACACACACACACACACACACACACACACACACACACACACACACACACACTGAAACACTCACACAATGTCCCTCTCAGTCCTGGGTTGTGACCGGCCCATGGCATTGGCCAGGTATGTCAGCTATGTTTGCCAAGCCATCCATCACCTATCCACCTTCCCTCCTGAAACAGGAACTTTTGTTTGAAGCATACACTTGTTAAACCCATCCTTTGACTCTGTTCAACCTAATTTATTTCCTCATGGCCTAGACGGGGATTTATTGCCACCTATGTTTTGTTCTTTATTTTCCTCGTATTGTGGGCAGCACAGTGCACATGTGTTGGTGGAAACATGGGCGTGCTGTCACTAAGAGAGATTGCGAGCTACAGTTTGGGGACGCCGATGGCCCTTATCATCGGTGGCCAGGGTTAGCAAATAAACACGCTGCAGTGAAGTTGAGCCGCATGTAAGGAAAAGAAAGATTTGTGGCTGCATGACGCTCGCACATGACAAAGAGGATATGAAATGTGAGAGTCTGTTCATTGAAAAGAAAAGAAAATTGTTTATATCTCCGTGATGCCTAAAATTGCGGTTTTAAGTTTGAGTTTAAGTTATTTTTCTGGGCATGTTTTCTCATAGAGAAAACCATTTAATTATGCATAAACCACTTAGAACAAGGAAGCGTAAAACAAATATAAGAATCTAGCCTATTTGATGGTGGAAAGGTTGAGATGTGAAGAGGTTTCCATAGAATTCAGCAAGTGTCATTCTGACATTGACGCAAACACAAACCTGAGTCACTTCCCCATTGTTGGCCAGCTTGAGAACACATTGTGTGGAGTGAAACTCTCACATGAGAACTGGCAGCAAACGTCTGAAAAGAAGCCTACGTGAGGGCTGGCATGTTTGCTAAAGCACCTAAGTTGGAGCCGTTCTCATTCCCCTGAAAACACAACCTTCATTTATCTTTCGACTTCTACTCTGTGCGAGAGAGGGAGCAGATATCGCTAAAAGTGCCTCGTTAATGATTGACTCCCAGTGCACCGAGCATCCTGCGTTGAGTGGCCACTTTGCCCGCTCTTGTGCTGCATTTCCAGCCGTAAATGTTTGTGGTCCCACTATCCTCTCCAAGTCCCATACAATATTATTAGCACTGGGGGAGGTTAGGGTGGGGTCGAGACTAACTTTCAATAAAGAACCATTGGCATGCTGAGGTAAAAGGGAGATAAGAGTTTTGTCTCTCACCCTTTTAGTGCTTAATAAGAATGTGGCTGTGTAAACCTAATCTCCCCCCTTTTAGATAGATTCAGCCCTGCTTTGTGAAAGCAAGTTCATGCATTGCCTTTTTCCCCTCCTCTTCTAAAGCCCACTTTGACAGGCGTGAAATGAGTCCTGGACTTTTCATTGACAGTTGAAGATGGAGAGCAAACTGAGATTAGGGCATGTTAATTAATTGTGGAGCTGGAGAATTGGCCTCTCTTTCCATGGAAGACTTGTTCCGCTCATTGCCATCCTGCCAATCAGGGACTGTGGTGCAATCACGAATTTGTCGTCCACTTTTTGGGGTTGGTATCAAAGGATTTCTTGTGTGATGTAGCATATTTATTAAGAATCAAGCATTTATTGATACTTACAAACACTTTATAGCAGCGATACAATTATTATCTTGAAAAAAACTTTGGATATTGGGTAAAATTGACCTGTGTGTTCTCCCTGTCCTCCACAGATGCACGTGGCTTTCACTTTAAGGACACTTTTCCACTGCTGCTTCCCGTCTACCTCCATCACCCTGCATCCAGCGACCTGAGAGCACTTTCCTGTCGATGCACTTGGCCATATCTGCGTCTGACCTGTCTGCCATATGTAATATCAAAGCCTCTGTCAGCACGGAGCTGAATGGGAACAAAAGAGAGACCTCCATTAATGATTAACTGTTCTAAAAGCCCCGGCTTTTGTATTCCCATGGTGCCCAGGCTATCTGGCCGCCATGTGACATGCTCGCAGCATTTTTCGAGCAGATTGGGGGAAAGCTAGTGAGCAAACACAGGTGCTTTGGAGCAGCGTTGCCGACGCTGTCAGGGACAACCACAAACAAGAGCAGCTATGCCTGGCTAAATGAATCCCCACCCCTCCCGACGCCATCACCACCTCCGCCCCCACCCCTTCTCTCTCTCACTAGCTAACTTGTTTGCTAGCTCCTATAGCGTTCTCCCCGTAAAGGAGAGCCCCCACCACCACCACCCCCACAAGTCCAACGTCCGCTCCAGCCGCGCTCCACAACTTCTCACACCCTCCAAAGAAACAAACAAATAAAAGTGAGGACGGCCGACCACTTCTTTGAGGTGATGGCATTTGCTGTGGTCATGACTAGTGGGAGAGCAAACAAATTAATGGTGTTCGAGTTTTCACTTTCAAACCAAACTAAATGTCTTTTAGTTCAAGTGGGGCAATTCCACTGACCCTGGTGTCAAACGCTGTATAAGGGTTGCACACTCTTGCACTTGAAATGCAGAGAGGAGGCCATAAGAAAATTAAACGGAACTCGAGTCCTGGCCTACGTGAGCCCGGTGTGGTGACACCTGACAAATGAATGTCGGATAAATTGTGTGTGTACTAAACACTGCTTATTTCTGCCCTCGATGTATTTTGACCACAAACTTTAGCAGGGGGTACGTGGGGCACTTAACCTTTTCATCCAGGCTGACTGATTGTTCACAGTGACTGTGGGGGCGCCGTGTCGCTCAACTTTGATAAGACAATCAGATGATAGGATGGCGTTATCTTAACACGGCTTTCCGGCTGGGAGACAAATGAACAGCGTGCGATAACAAGAACAAAAAGCTCGCCTCTCGTTGGCCGGCTCCTGTGAAGAAAAGGAAAATTATCAGGGTGGAAAATTCACAATAGGTGCAGTTTATTTCATTTTCAATTTTCTACTTACCCCTGGTCACGAGAAGAGCTTTTTTTTCCTCCATCGCTCAAATATTTATATTGTCTCTTGTTGGCCTTTTGGTTTCACAGTCTGCAATTACCCGAGCCTGCAAAGCAGTTATCTCTAGAACGATGATAAAAATGTTTCAAAACAAACTATTTAAATCCATGGGAGAGGAAATTAAGTTGTAAAAGTGAGAGAGACAGAAGACAAAGACAGAAAGAGAGTAAAAATACACACTGTCTTTTTTTTTTTTGTATATATTGAAAAGGATAGAAAAATGCTGTGTGTGTGTAAGAGGAAGAGGTGGAAACGTGGAGAAGGAGGAAGGTCAGAAGTAGCTTCCACAGAGACCATGTGTCTGATCAGTAAAACACAGCTTGTGTCTGGGCTCTCTGACGTTCGCAGGCTAATTCTCCGAGTCAGAGAAGGGTGTGTATGCTCAAGGATTCACTCAGGGCTCTGTTTGCTCTATTCCCGAAAAATGACTGGAAGAAATATTAGTGCCCTGCAAAGAAATGTTAGGACTTTGTCAGAAGTATAAAAAAAAACTTTGGAACTTTGTAGAAAATGTATAAATAAAAAAATTGTCATTGTAATGGAAAGTGTTATGTGTTATTGAAAAAGTATGGTGTTCTCACAAAAGACAATTACAATTTAACAGCCTTTTAAATGTACAGGATTTTAAAGTTGAATTTAAGCTGTTCTCCCAGAGTCTATCAGAGAGGGTTTAAAATGGGCAGAGACATACTCGGAGGAGCTCATCTCATCCCCTGCTCTGCCGCCGGTTCCCTGTAGGGATTTACCCTCCGCTGGTCGTGAGCTGAGTCTGATCAGAGGAGTTACAAATCCTCACTTTTAGGGGTCTTACTGTAATTCACAGGCCTGTTGGCCACAGTGAAGCGTGGGGGCCCAGACTCTCGAGAGGGATTTGAGACAACATCTTTGTTGCCTCCTCATTGTGCCGCAGTGAAAGTCGTCCAGCGCCCATTGTCTGGCCAAACTCCGCTCAGACCTCAGCTCAATCAAAGAAAAAGTTTTCCAGTAATGAGGTAAGACATGAAAGCTCATTGAGCGCAGCGACATGTTGAAAGGGCCCTTTTGATCTCGCCAGGCACAATGGTAAAAAATTGAAAAGAGCAAAGTGTGCTTTAAGCAGCGATGCACTGCATTAACCCCTTGTCTTTTGACAGGCCCACACCTACAAAGACGAAATATTCCGCTCTATGGAAAATGCAGTTCATGAGGAACGGCCTCCTTGAGTGGGAGGAGACCTTTGTGCTGATTCTACCTGCTGCCTTTAGAGGTCGGCGGAGACGGCCGCAATTCAAACATTTGTCATAGCAACATTCTCTCTGCTCTGACTAGAACTGTATTAGTACAGGTTTAATTAACTGGAGTGTTTACAAAGTCGCATGTCCGTGAATAAAGTCTAAAGATGAAATCTGTCTCATCGTGTGATTCAAGATCACAGAATCAACTTAGAGGTATTTCAAAGTTGCCTGTCTTCTTTTATGAGAGATTTAATGGCAGCATGATTCAGTGTAGGAAACAGTCTGGTTGTTTGAAATTACTCACTCATTCATTACGCCCTACTCACTGTGGGGTTACACGTAAAAGGATGTTATGAAAACTTTCCAACACGGGTTCATTTTATAAGTTGGTAAGTATGTCGGTGTCAAAACTTGCCACATCAATGTTATCAATGGTAGGTTCATATCATACTGAGCATATTTTCCCACATGAATAAACAGAAACATATTCAGTGTCACTCTCACTTCTTTTCAATCAAGGCTGTTCTGTTTGCCGCTGCTTCTACTGAGTCACATCTGAGGCTTTTTATGTGCTGCCCTTGTCAGACCAGCAAGATGTCAAATTGTAAGTGAAAAACTGAAGTTGATCCTCGGCTTGTACATTTATGTTTAAAATAGATATATACATACATTACTGAATTCTCAGTGTGAACAACTATCTATCTCATAGTGTCCTACTTAGAGCCTGACCAATGCATTGGCCATTATGAGCCTTTCACAGACATATCATTATCAGCATTTATGTTTGTCCATATGTGCTGATTTGACATTTTTTTTTACAGAAGAAACAAAGGAAAAGACGTGCATTTGAGTTTTCTTTTTATTTATAATAACTGTTAAATATCAAACCTCAGTTACATTTCTTTATCATAAGGGTCTTGATAACAACATCTTAGAATTCGTATATGTGGGCCAATATATAATATATAAGTATTCTAAATAAACATTAAGGCAGCAATGCAAAATGGCAAACTCACTTATTGACTTTATACTGGACTAAATGTGAGGAGTGAGCATCTGTCTCTTGTCTGGGCAGAGACTGCACGGTTGCATTGATCATATTTGTTGTTTAAACTCACAAGTCACCTTTTTCTGCTGCCGACTTCTCCGCTGACACCGCAACGGGTTAATCAACCAGCATCAGTGTGCACCACACACTGAACATGAGCACAGATTTGTCCGGAGACAGTAACAATAAAAGGTTATTGACACAAGATGTAGGCTGTATCCTCAATATTGATTAAAAAAAGAAAGACAGGCATTTATCTGTGCAATTCTGTTAAGAAAAGAAAAAGTAAGAGACGATAAAGTGACTCACTTGCGACACTCTCTGAAGTTTCTGTGTTTTTTTTCCCAAAATAAAAAGGGTTTTTCACTTGAGGGTAACGAGCAGAGGATGCTGCACTTTGTTAAGCCCTGTGAGGCGAATTGTGAAATCCGACGGTTGAACTCCTCACACTGAAATAGAGCGAATCAAAAGGACATGGCATGCCAGAAATCCTTTCAGCGTCCGGAAACCAGATCATTAATTGGTGATAAATCAGGTTCAACAAACTGCACGTCAAACAACATCTGATCTGGCAGTTATTCAACCCAGTTCTGAAATTTGTTGGGGCCAGAATTTGCTCAGGGTCTGTGCCCATCAGACAGCTGTAGTCGAATAACTCCCCGGAGAACGCAGATGAAATATACCTGTCTTCTACTTTGAGATGCAAGTTCATGGTTTCTGTGAACTGATGTAGGTTATGGGGATTGATGCACCAAAAGCTTAAAAAAAAATCTCCAAGTTTAGTGACTTTTAAAAAAGAACATTGGTCAGGCAGCAGCTAAAGGCAGTTCTCTCCTGAAACCACGACACAAAGAGCAGGTGTTGCTTGAGTAACTGGATGTAAATGTGGATATATGAAAATATGCCGGTGTGTTCTCGACAAACAAAAAAGCATACATACAAAGAAACAGTCCTGTGGGATGAGGTGCTGGTCCACTCAGGTAATGGAGCACTCACACTCTGCTCAGGTGGAAGACCTCTGTGCTGCCAGCGTCACGCCTGAAGTGCAGCCCAATGACAGACAAACCCACTCAAAGCAAAAAAACACAAAAAAAAAACACATCAACCAAACTGCCAGGAGCTTCTGTTCCAATACACGTCTCTTCACTCACCTGTCTTCCTGCCTCCTTTATGATTACAGCCTTCAGTCCCTCGTGTTCAATTACCTGAGTCAATATGAATGTATTGAACCCCAACATATGAGTCAAATCATAAAGTGTATATACAAGAGCAGGGATGTTATGGCCGTCTCAGAGGGGGCAGTGAAAATTGCATCGGTGATTTGCAGTCCAGGGAGTAAACAAAGCGGTAAGATATGAGGGTAATAACGCACAAATATGGCTGCAGTGTGGGGAACATCTGGCCAGCTGTTGCTTTCCACCGTGTGCGTGGATGCCCGTTGCATCATAGAATCTCCTGTAAAACAAATGAGACGATAAAATACAAGTCTATGCGCCACAATAATGCTTGTGTGAGAGGGTTCATGCGAGACCCTGTGTGCATTGCGTGTATGAGACAGCTGCTGCTTTTTGGCACACGCACGCACGCACGCACACACGCACACACACACACACACACACACACACACACACACACGCACACACGCACACACACACACACACACACACACACACACACACACACACACACACACACACAGGTAGCAGCTGGGTAGGCTCACCTGTCATATTAATAAAACCAGACAATCCCTTCCATCAGCAGCACAGCGGCGGCGGCTGCAGCAGCAGCGGAGGCCTGAGCAGACAGAGAAGACAGAACAAAAGAGCCGGCAGCCGCAGAGACGTGAGGGAGAAAACGAGCAGGATGAGATGATGAGTTGGTAACACTCTCTAGGACGCCCCATACCAATAAGACAGTAATGTTAACAGCCTTACAAGAGCTGCTGTAAGCCCCCGTGATGTATTATCACGTCTCAAAGAGAATTTCAAGGGATTAAAAATACGGGGTGTGGTATCAGCACAGACACACGTTTGATGCTCGAGTCCCATCCTGATCCTTAGTATGTTTGCATCATATCATACATACAATACACTTAATTGTCATGACAGCATCATGCCACAATCTGATTCCATCATGATGAAATTAGGCACAACAGTGTTCGTATGACAACAGAGAAAGTCATGCAAAACAGAACTATGGGAAATTATTATGTTAATTATTAGGTTTTATATCTATGTTGCATGTATATTCCTTAGGAGTGAAGTTGGTAAGGAACATATAAATATTATTACCCATTATAATTGAGTATAGCAATTTCCACAATACTTTTTTTGAATCATACATTATTTAGTAATGTCAGTAAACTGACTGTACATGGCGGCCTCAGAAGGTTTTACAGAAATTCCTTTATGCATTTTTTCACATAAAAACAAAAGAAATCAATAAATAAAAAAGATTAAATAAAATTAAGTAAAATAAAGTGGAAAA
Organism: Hippoglossus hippoglossus; assembly: GCF_009819705.1. Lineage (NCBI taxonomy): Eukaryota > Metazoa > Chordata > Actinopteri > Pleuronectiformes > Pleuronectidae > Hippoglossus > Hippoglossus hippoglossus. The sequence goes on from NC_047172.1 coordinate 16,907,331, forward strand.
AAAACAACAGTGAAAAAATATGTATATAAAATGAATAATACAGTAGGAATACATGTATTTACTGTGTGGTTTAGGCCTGTTTCAACTCACAAGACATTAGTTAGTTTTATCAAACAAGATGGGGACATACAAATACATAAATTCAAAAATGTATAGGACAGGAACGTCTTATTATTCTAATTTATTTAAGCATAAACTTATTCCCAATCTCATCCTGAGTATAAATTCTACTTCCTTTTTTTGGAGTCAGTGTTCAATCAGACAAGAGGATTGGCTGTGGATGATAGAGCGATGACAATACTGATAAGATAAGAAAAGCTCTTTAGAGACTTTCTGATTGTGTGTGATTGTTCTGTGTCTGTCTTTATGTGTGTGTGTGTGTGTGTGTGTGTGTGTGTGTGTTGATGTGACGGTGCATGTTGCTGCTTGCTTATGTGTGTTCTCTTGGCATCAGAAAAGGCGTTGGACGGAGTGAAGAGAGGGCCCAGGGGAGAGGGAGAAGGAGTGGGAGAGCAAAAAGAGAGAGAGAGAGAGAGAGAGAGAGAGAGAGAGAGAGAGAGAGAGAGAGAGAGAGAGAGAGAGAGAGAGGTTAGAACAATAAAGGGGGTGGTTGAAAATGACAGGCCGGGTAAAGGAGGGCTTCCTGAAAGCCTCACGTCTCTGTGACCATCCGCCTCCTCCTCCTCCATTAACCCCTGAAGCCTGGTTGCGCAGGTAGAGCTGGTTCATTGAGGCCGACAGCTGCTCCATGGGTGGGATCCTGCGTGTTTACTTTTACCTGTAGACTCAGAGGACTCATCCTAAAGCCAATGAAAGCTCTAATGTGTCATAACTGACAGCGAAATGAAAACACTCTCATGGACCCACAAGCTCATCTGACAACCTGGTGAGATTGAAGCTGATTAATCTAAATCTATTGCTGTCAGTGCAAAAAAAATATTTAAAAAAAAAACACTGACCGACTTTTACCCTACTTATTTGCATAAATTAAATTAGCAGATCATCCATATTCCATTTGGGCTGGATGGTTGGTTTCCTGGCAGCCTCAAAATCAGCAGCGTGCGATTAGGCTGATTACCTACATGGGTGAATTGACAAAACGTGTCCAGGGGAAGAAGTAGGAAATGCTCCATAAAGAATCTTTTGACACCGGACTGACAGCGACCAGTGAGTGAGCACCAATTTATGGATGGAGGCACAAAAAGGAAAGTTCCCAGTGTTCATCGGAGGCCCGTGAATCCAAAATGAACTCTTTTTATGAGGCTGACTTTGCCTCCGTGATGCCGCTCGCACAAAGCCGCCAACAAAGGGCGGCAGTAAAAGGGGAGTTGTGACAAGATAGCGGCACAAAGGGAGAATCAACTTTCACGTGGCTGAATGCAGACAGGAGCCCGGCCCAGCTGTTTTTAATGACGACGCATTGACAGGAGGGCAGGCTATTTTTAATCGCGTGCACTTCTTTCAGACGCACACAACAAAACCCCCCTTTCACCGAGCTTTGTCAGTAACCTGCGGTGACCTGCATTCAAGGCTGCGTCAGGGTCCCGTGCACAAAAGACACCGGAGGAGAGGGGAAAGGGGACGTCTGCAGATGAATGTCCAGTCCAGAGCCTGGAGAGTGCACCCCCCTGCACCACCACAGACCACCGCAGACCACCGCAGACCTCCTAAGGGCCACCACAGTACACTTCAGACCATCACCTCAGATCACCTCAGACCTCCAAAGGACCACCACAGACCTCCTAAGGGCCACCACAGACCTCCTAAGGGCCACCACAGTACACTTCAGACCACCACCTCAGATCACCTCAGACCACCACAGACCACAGCAGACCTCCAAAGGGACACCACAGTACACCTCAGACAACCACCACAGACAACCTCACACCTCCACAGACCACCACAAACCTCCTCAGACCACCTCAAACCACCACAAACCACCTCAGACAACCTCACACCTCCAGAGACCACCACAAACCACCTCAGATAACCCCACACCTCCAGAGACCACCACAAACCTACTCAAACCACCACAATCCACCTCAGATAACCTCAAACCACCATAGACCAACACAGACCACCACAAACCTCCCCAGGCCACCTCAGACAACCTCACACATCCACAGACCACCACAAACCTCCCCAGACCACCTCAAACCACCACAAACCACCTCAGACCATTACCACAGACCACCAAAGACCACCTCAGACCTCCACACACCCCCTTAGACAACCTCAGACCACCATCACAGATGATATCAGGCCACCTTAGACCTCCACAGTACACCTCAAACCTCCACGGACAACCTCAGACCACCACAGACCATCTCAGACCACCACAGACCACCACTAGCCACCTCAGCCCTACAAAAAACCTTGTCAGACCGCCTCACCTCCACAGACCTCCACAGACCAACTTGGACCACCACAAACCACCTCAGATCACCACACCACCACAGACCAGCGCAGACCACCACAGGCATCTAGGATGCACATGTCAATAAGAAGAAAAAAATGTGAAACTATAGGAATAATTGACTTAAGGATGTGTGCAGAAACATGTAAAGCCACTCTAAGTTTGCTGCAAGCTAAATAAATGTCAAGCTAAATAAATGTCTAAAATGCCTCTGCAAACACACATGCACACACACAAAGAATGTACAAACAAGTTGGAAAACAAAAGGCTCTTGTAACAGGGCTCGGGATCTTGATGAAAAATTCAAACAATATTAAATGGGGAGTGTCAACAGCAGACACACTTCTGCTGAGGGCCCTTCAAACAAAACAGAGTAACTCGGCACACACATTACGCCGCCACAGTCCAACCTCTTAGTGTAATGATGATGGTGGCTTTAACTGGGGCACCGCTTTTAAGATCCCTCTCCTGCAAACACTCTCCCGAGGTGTGTTGTGTGTGTGCGCGGTGGGGGAGTGAGGAGTCTCTGTGTCCGGGCATGTTGTTTCCCCACTGATTTACCTGCCAGCGAAACGTCACGGGTCACCTGGATCGCCTGCCCCCACCCACCCCACTCTCCCTCCCTCTCTAGTGACCACTTCATCAGGAGTCGCGCTCCTGAAAGACGCAGATTAAGATTTCAGTGTGGAGGGATTCCAACTGTCCTCCTGCACGTAGACGGAGCAAGTAATGCCTCCTGACAGGCGAGCTTTAGAGCCCGGCCTCAGATTCTCACATCCGTCAGTGATCCCTCAACTCGAGGGGGGTCGGAAAAAGAAACAACTCACATAAATATGTGGACTTCAGTGTGCACATAGAGGAAGAAGTGCGTGAGGAGAGGATGAGGGGCTGCTCAGCTGAAAGTTTGCATGTGGAGGTGGATGATACCCATTTCACTGAGGGTTTGATCAAGGAAGATTTAAAGCAATAAAAATGCACAGACATGCATTAGGCAAAAAAACTACAACACAAAAAACAAGTAAATACATAGATGATGAATTGTGTGGAGTCGCAAACAGGTCAGGCGTTCGGAAAGAGTTCATGTTGTACATTGAGTGCAGTAATATAAATAAATAAATATTCTGCCATTACTGAGAATTTCTTGGAAATTAACTGATTGAAAATAGATAATTTGCAAAGGTTTATGGGATGCATAGTTCCTGTACTCATGAAAGATGTTGTACACATGTTTGCACCTTTGCCTTTTTCCATAGTATTTTGCTCCAAATCAGATGTTTCATGGTCACCATTCATCTCAGAGCCCGTCACCCTGGTTCCAGACTTTACACTCCTCTTATGAGGATTTTCTGAAACATCCATAGAGAAAATAAATAAGAAATTTACTTCCGGAACCAGAGCCGTTCTAAAAGTGGGTGCTCACTTTACACCTGGAACAAGCAGCCACAACCTAACAAATGCTGGACAATAGACTTGAAGGCCCTTGGACTTTAATTAGATTAGATCGGAAAATATTACCTATTTCCTTTTGGCTCATTTCAAATTTAAAACTGAGACGTGACGAATCCCAGAAATTATATTGATGTTGAAACGTAGATTTCTGTTGTTACAGCTGTTTATGAGCTGGTAATGAATTAAAATGTCGGAAGCACTTACATGTTTTCTCTGCTCTGGGTTGTTTAAGGTTGGATGGAACTGGACTTTGTACCTCAGGCCGGTGACATGTCAGTCAACAGTTTATTTTTATGCTAAATTATATTTTTCGACATTTAGTTACTCTCTCTAAAACTCAGCAGAGACGTCCCCATTATTTGTACCACAATGCAAATAAATAGGGTCTTTAATGGGACATTATCATTTGTTCCAGACTTTGGAAAGCCCTCGACAACTTTTTTGAGCAGTTGCTAAATCACATGTATAAAATCGCTGCAGTGTTCCTTTACGGACATATTTCAAATAGTTTACCTGTTTTTGGAAATGAAGGTGACTGTAGACAGTTCATTCTAGATGAAAACAATTTTCCATAAATGTGTGTGTGCGTGTATCTGACGCCGCTGCAGGGTCAGCAGCTCCTCCGCCACCTGTAGGCACACGACAATGCTGACTGGGAGGGGCTCGAGCTGTGGTCGGACGCAGGAAGCGGAGACAGCAGGTGCACTGTTATCACCTCCATAGAAAGGTAATGAAGCCACATCACAATCAGCAGGAAATGAAGCAGAACAGCGGCGTGTGATAGCCCATACTCTGTGACACTGAACATTTCAGACAGTGCATGGGACCAGACATCAACACTTGTGATAAGGGGAGAAAGAAAATTCCCAACTCCTGTGCCTCGCAGTTGTATCCCTATTGTTTATGAGCGCTCCACGTAGACTCAAAAGTGGTCTGACATTTATGGGCGCCCGCTTTGAAGAGGAGCCAACTGCTCTCCAAGCTGTAAAAGAGCCACCTGCCTCTCCTCACCTGCCCTTCTGCGGAGGCTTAGTGAATAAAAACTCCCCGAGTTCCAGTGTTAGCTACAGACCCTGCCCACGAAGCTCCTGTACACCTTCAAAATCCCCCCACAATTTTGGCTCTTGCAACACATAGAAAAAAAAAAGGTTATAAAGAAGGAAGGCGGTTTTCTTTTCTGTGTCTCCCCTCGGCTAAGTCTGGGGTAAGCCCGCTAATCCCGCTTGGTGTGATGACTCACAACGGGTGTGGCCAATGTGTTCCCAAAGATATCTTCTCCACAGTGTGAATATCAATAGGAATGTTTATGCTGGCTTTGTGAATCATGTTGTGTGGCATTTAATAGTTTCTAGTGGTTGCCGCTCACCTATTCTTTCATTCGTATTTACTTGAACTACGTAAAACACAATACATTGTGTATTTGTCAAATTTTTTTCTAAATGTATGTTGTATGAGGGGCTCTGACACATGTGTGTGTGTTTGTGCATGTGCGAGGGAAAAGAGGGCGAGGGAGAGAATTGGGCCAGTGTCCCACCTAATTGTTATTGCGTCTGTGTTTGGCCTGGAGACAGTCGATAGGAATCAGCAGAGAGCCCGCTGGTGGCGGCGGCGAGGGGAGGGGGGTTGTTATGGAGGGGCTGTGTCTTCCACTTCCCAGTGTCTTAGTTGTAATGCATCCCTCCACTAACAGGGATCAAGGTATTAGGGATTCAGGTTATTTGTATTGATTTTATGTGCTGTCATGCCGGGGCTCGAGGACGCCCTCATATTTGTGGAAATTGCAAATTCCGCCTCGGAAATGTCACCAGCGTTTAATCTCTTCCTGAGTGGTCAATATGGGACCCTCACTCTGGTCCGAATCCACGTTTATTAAACAGAGACCAAGCGTTGGCCCGGTTGCCATGACACTGCGCGGCTTGGAGCCAGATTGGTCCGGACGAGAAGGTAACAAGGGAGCGAGGAAGTCGAACTCCAACATTAATAACTTTTTATTAAAATGTAAGTCAATGGTTGTGAGATTGTTCATGGATACAGAGAGTTAACTCTGGATTAGGTTTCAGCACAGGGAGGTGTATTCGTAGTTAGGTTTATAAGAATATGATCAGAGGTCATTCTGTGGAACTGCAGACTTACCTTAAGTATTGTTACCTATTTTCAAATTGGGTTTTATTTCCTGCTAAATGCATATTAATTTCCTGCCGTCAGTGCAGACCAAGAGAAGAGTTACTACGTTGTCCAAACCAGCGTTGGTGTCATTATTCCACGAGGACTCTTCAAGGTCTGTAAAAGCAAACTGCTCTGTTGCATCGGCCAACATTTGCATGCTATTATCATCTTTGCTTTATCCGTGTCATAGCAAATGTTTCTCTTTCTCCCGTGTTTACAGGAATGGCCGGGCCACCCCTCCTCTCCCCATTCACCACAATCAAATTTACTCTGGCTTGAGTACACGTTTTAGTGGGGACCATTTGTTTGAGGCAAACACTTAGGGCCCTCGTATGTCATTGACCAGTGTCCACAAATATAATCCTATCAAGTTCAATCTTAGGATGTTCTACTACGCTGCTGTTTTCCTAATGCAATAAATGGAAATAATCCCATCTGGCTTGTTTTAATATAGAGCTATCTTCGTTTTTTTAGCGAGTGCATTATGAACTTCCCCGAGCCGCTCGTCTATTTGTTCCAGTGCTGTACAAACCTTGTTGATGCTATAGAGATGGTTTTCACTGAAATCCTACTGTTGACATCCGCCACGTCGGAAGTATTTACGGTACAAGTAGAGCAGCGGCACAGCTGACAAACACCAACCTGCTGGGGGTGGACGGCGTACGTGACCGTACCCTTTCTTGCTTGTTGATAAACCCCTGCTTCTTACAAAAGCCCTCAGTTGACATGTACCTACAAAGAAAGCCTTAGCAAAACAAGCCGGACCCTTGTAAATATGCAGTGTCCAACAGTGGCACACACAGTGTTGGTTTACATACTGCTCCTGGTGTTTTTCTTTTTACCTCCAAATTTGCTCGGAAAACTAATCATGGTCTGATAAAGCCCACGGTAAATAACGGAGAGATTGACACCCACATGTCAAAGTTTACATAGCCGGAGCAAGTGTACATACAGGGCAGGAGAACTGCGGGGCAGAGCGTGGCTGAACTGGCCTGACCTCGGCGAGTCCATACCAGTGAAACAGATACTTTGTAAGAGGAAGAGGAGGAGGAAACACTCAAAAACCTGGGCCAAGAAGGGCGACCATGACAGATATAAATTCCGTCTCTGCGGTGACGATTACCTAAACACTTATTATATAAATATACATATTTATATATAATATCAGAATATCAGAAAAAAAGGTTTTTCATTTTTTTCATGAAAATTTTAACGTGGTTATAACATTTCCGCGGGCCTCCTTTCTACCCGTCCTTTTGGAACACATTAAAATGAAGACTGCGGACGGCTTTCCTCTCGGCCCCTCGCTGTCAGCCGTCCAATTGCTTGATAATCCACAGCAAAGACAGTGCAGCTAACAGAAAAGGTTAACCCCTGACTGATGTGTCTGATGTTAATCTATAGATCAATTAGGGAGAGGCGCACTGGGTCAAGCTACAGATATTGCGGTGGCTATTAGTTCCCCCTATCTGCCATTATTACACAGTCACATGCTCAAACATTGCGCCGGGTTGGTATGCTAGGCACAGATGCCTAGGGTAAACAGACAGGCCTACACGGCTTGCACAAAATATTGATCTGACAGCAGATGGGAACCTTGATATCAGCCGTCCACTTTGCTGCATGTGCAGTGTGTGTTCCTGTGTATGTGCATGTGTTAGAATATTTATGGCAAATGTGTTTAGACATTGACATTAAAATATTTTAAAGCGCGTATTGTGTGTTTGTTTTGTCTGTTGTAAGTCCACAGTATTTCACGTGCAGTTTCACATGATGGTATGATCTGCTTGCCCATCAGTAATATAGACGAAAGCATTTGTGCTTTACAATCCCCTTTTTGATAATATTATTTACAATTTTACTCAACAAATTGATGATAATATATAATTCATATATGAGCTTTACATGCACTATGAGGTCCTTCGACTTTTTTCCAAATTGAACCTTTGCTCTCCTTCATAATCCAAACGCAGAGGGCATTTTTTTTTTCTCCCTCAAAAAATACCAAACAAAGCATGAAACGCATGCATCAGCTTCTTTTGTTGCATTAAGCTGCGTGTAAAAGAGGGAAGGGTTGCGAGTGAGAAAAGATGGATTGAAATTTTCCATGACTTCACCTCAAAGCTTCCCTTTCAGTTTTCCGTGAATGAGCTGCGTGGTGAAATAACCGAGGGGATTGAATGATACCTTGTCTATCAGCTGAATGAGGGAATAAAGTTCCTAAATCCCCTGTTTCTTTGCGTCTAGATATGTTTGGGTGTTGGAAACAGGCTCACGCTGGGAAAAATGTCAACAGGAATGACCCGTTTTATTGGCAAGGGCTGGTTTTCTTCTTCTCCAAAGCTGGCAGTGAGATTGAAGCACCACCTCATAATGAAGAAATGCAAGTGCTCTCAATGGTTATGAATAGAGAACCTCTACATATGAAATTTGGATTTTATTGAAAGGGTTAGGCTGGGTCACATTTTCTTCGGACTATCCCCGGGTGCCACAATGCAGCCAACTTGTCCGAATAGTGCTGATGGGTAATCCAGCATTCCTCAATGCGACAATCTGGGGATCATCACAGCAGGGTTACGGAGGGATATTCATGACTAATTATGTTTCTATATCTTCCTTCTCTGCCTCTATGTTTGGAGCTCAATAGCGCGTTCTGACCCCGGGGATCAATCACCCGGAGATGCTTGGCCAAACACCACTGACAAGGCGGACGTGATGCAAAGCTGGCCCAGCGCCTCTATGGCATACCACCGTTCAATTAGTCTTGGTCAGCAGGGGGCATGATTATTCCAAAATTAGTGATTATTTCCCTGGGTAAACAGAACACATCGGGCGGGATGTAGTCATACCTTGAGCTGATCACTGGGCCTCCACAAAGGGAGGCTGGGGGCCTACAGAGTGAGAGGCCAGGGTACAGAAGACTGCTCCTCCTGAAAGAGCCGCCCGCTCCCACCTTCTCATGGCCGGACCCCGCGGCTCGACACAGCCCTCCCTGATAAAGTGGTATTTCCCGCATACAAAGGAGGCATCGGGCTTAATCCTCGGCCGGCCCACACCCCCTTCTTTCTTCCCAGCAAGACAGCACAAAGAGCGTGGACCTTGTCTTAATCCAAAGGTGGGCTATCACAGTAATCTGATAATACACGCTGATCAAAGTCTATTCAATGCTAATCAGGACAGCAGATCAGCATTATGGTCTAATTAGGGGACACCCCATGTGCCACTGAAGTGAAATGTCAGGGCATTGTAAACAGCAGAGGATGGCATTGAAATGCTAGAAGTAGAAGAATGGGCTGAGTGTAATGCTGTGGCATTATGCATGCTCAGCCCCACAGAGCCCAAATAACTAAGTTAAACGAGACAGAGTTGAATTGATACCAGGATTATAGATATATAGTTTTATCACCTTTGAAATTATCAATCAAAAATGACCTGATTTTATGTGGTTCTTTTAACAGGTTGTGTTTTTTTTTTTTTTTTTGCAGTTCTGTGGCATCAAGAGGCCATTCATGACATAACAGATGATGAACAGGTCAGAGGTCAGCCATGGTGGGGCACTGTCTCACAACATGTCATATGCTCTGCCACCAGCCACAGGAGGACAAAAAGAACATCACTCTCCTCATCAGCTGGAAATGAGATATTCATCGAGCCCTCTCGGTCGTTTTTGACTTGTGTAAACCCATTCTGTGCTTTTGTTTGATTTTGCCACTCACGGCATGCCCAATTAGCCCAGAGCTATTAACAAAGCACCAAATCAATTACCCACTTGCCTTTTCGGAAGTTGATGTTCTCCTCTGGGAGGCGCATCAGTCACGCCTTGCCTGCAGAGTCATCCCCTGCAAGCTCCAGAAATCTGGGTGGCCACGGCTCTTTCAAAAGCAGCACAATGCAGCTCCTACATTTGGATAAACTAAGACTCCTGTAACAAGGCTGGCAGCAATGGCTAATCCTATCAAAATGGACTCCTTTTTTTTTAGAAAAACAATAACAGCGAGTGCGCGCTAATGACTGTGATAAGTTACGCAAGGAATGCAGGGAAGGCAGAAACCGTCACACGCGCTCACGATGTAAAATTCCTCGCGCGGCGGCCGACATCCCTTCCACCTGGGCCTAAAACAACAAAGTCGTTTTCGAATTCAGCACTGTTTAGATACTCCTTAGCTACGAAAATAAAGGCCAGATGTGCAAGCTGCAGCCTCGTGTGGCTACATGCAGGCTACTTGTGCAGCCCTGTCAACAGCCATCGCTTTGCAAACTGACTTTCCCTTTCAGACAGTGTACAAAGAAAGGTTTAACCCTTTAGTACTAACTAAATGTACAAACATCACTGACACCGTGAGAGTTGAACTTGGCAGAGCTTCAGACGTGCCGTGTATACGTGTGTGCGATAAGACACATTTAAATGGCGTTTTTCAAAATATAACATTTGACGCTCAGTACTTCAAGGACATGTCTAGATAACAAAGTAGATTAATTGTATTTGTCATTGTGCAAATCTGAAATAAGACAAAAAGAAAAAGAAGGTGGTCCATCGTTTCAGTTTAACCCCAAAGCTGCTTCTAAATTTCTTGAACTTTCTACGTTGTCCTGTGTGGGTAAGCACAAGGCGCCGGCCCCACCCCCATCCTTAGTCCAACTCCCACACACAGGCAGGGACAAAAAGACCCACCTCAGTGTGGCCCTATCAATGTCACCGCTTTGTGCAGCGGTCTTTCAGGGTACATGAAGTGTCTTTAGCCACAATGAGATCAATAGCGCGGCCAACTGTGCAGCGGCTAGCGGCGGTGGCGGTAGCAGCAGCCGCGCAGAGCCTCATCACAGAGGAGATAAAGCTGATCAGACTCCACACATTGTCAGATCTCTATCTTTGATCTACTTGTGCACGCTCTGCTTTTACATGGAAGTTTTCAATCCTGTCGCAGTTCCCTGTGCTAAGAATGGAGGACTGCAGTCCAGCTGCAATATTGATGTGCCATATCTCCGATTAGTTGGAAACGTCCCTGAGGACCTTTCAAAGTTTTCTGTGTACTCTGCTGAGCCGGATCTTTCCTGACAGTGACCTCAGTCAGCCTATAGGTACACTGGCCTGGACGGGTCAGTTCCATTGATTTCCCATTTCCCTCTTGGCACAATAAAGACTGTCAACGAACCACTGAGATGTGTCCTTGACCAAGTGTAACATATGCTGTTTTATCATGTCTGCTTCGGAGCTTTTAAACCAGAAGGAAGCTTCCTCATAGTGCAATGATCCATTGAATAAAATGCAGATTTAACCCTCCATTACCGTCACTTTGATCGCTGCCTTCTGTGATCATGTAAACTGTGGATGGATATATCATTATGAATAAATGGGGACCACCAAGTTAGACTATAGAGGTTTTTCCTCTTTTTCCCAACAGTGAAAAGCCAGAGCCTAATTTGCCATCATCAGCTTCTTTTGTTCAAACAGGGGCTGGTATTTGGGAATAATCCTCCCTCCATAGATGAAATAGTGGCTCGACAGGCAGCGGCAAGACTCTGTCAAAACCTTTTCCAGAGGCGAATCTTTGTGAGATCTGCAACGTTCGGGCTGAAATATGTCTTGTTAATGACAAAACAAATGATGTAAACTTGCCACCTGGCTTTGAGAACAGGAAATGTGCAATTAAAGCTCTGGCAAGAAGCTGGATGTTTGCTTTGTTTGCTGTTCTACTGGATGATTTCCCCAAAGTGGAAATATTTTTTTCCCTATTATACATAATTAATGCATGTTATAAACAGTTTACATTCATTTGACAGATTTTCTATTATTCAGAAACTTGAAACGAGTTGAACAAAGGGTGAAATGGATGCCTTTATTTTATATTCAGCGTCTAGTTATCCTTTCAAAATGCCAAGTCTAATGTCATGCAATATCTGACAAAATGACCTTAATTTAAAGGGCCGCCATTGATGTCAACAGCAGGTAAATACCAAGTTGCAAATGCGCATTGATTGTTTAGATGCTCCAGTGACACCGCGCCAGCAGAGACAACTTTTGTTTACCTCTCAAATTTCACAGAATGTTGAAGTGGCACTAAAAAGTTATTGACGTATTGCTAAAGTGTCGGTGCTAAACGGCAGAGTGAACAATAAATCTTATACATCGAGTTAAAAGCTCTTTAAAAAAATGGTGTTGTTTTTTATTGTGGGAAAAAACAGCAAACATGCCCTCTATAAAAATGTGTTTTCCAGCACATTGTCATTGATGTTTCAGTGGTTAGAATAAAACCCAGGATTTAAATGTGCATACATAGAGAAGTATATAGTATCCAGGCATCCTCACTATTCTTCTGGCTGTCTCATCAAGAGCCAAGCTGGCTGCTGCACACAGTGCAATTCAATAAGTAAATGAGATGCAAATTACTCCATACGTCTACAGCATATTTTAGAAACGTTATTCAGTGTTTTGATCTGGACAATCCTTTTGTTGGTTAAAATGTACAAACTATTCAAAAGATTTCTTTTGTCCGTCACCTTTGTTAGAAAGTGGAGAAAATATTTGGAATGCATTAAGTTGTGAAAACCGCCTGTCATGGCAGACAATAAGGGAAGCCTAATAAATGTTAGCATTGATGGTGAAGAGGACAAAAAGAAGCAGCTCTCTGTTGTGCACAAACTGCCTGGCGCAACTAAAAATGAATCCATTTACTTCAGACTGTTTACTTTGTACTTTGGCTGTAAAGGCAAAGAAAATAAGAAAAAAAAAAGAACCCAATTCAGGAGGTGCTGGAGCCAAGGCCTCAACTCCTCTTTCACGGGCCACGTTTTTTTAAGCGTTTTAAAAACTCACACGCCAAGCGCCCTGGCAGCCGAGCGCTGACAAGACGCAGGGGGTGAGAGAAAAGGAGACAAAACCAAACAAAAAAACAGTAACATCTGCAGCCGCTTCCAGCCAGACAGTTTGATGTGAATAACTCAGCACTTTGTGCCCTGACCTTGGCGAACAAAGGGGGGGAGGGGGGGGCTGGGGATGCCTCAGGAGCAGAGCGGGACGCCCCGGGAGGCGAGCACCCAGAGAGCACCCCTGCTTGTTTTCGCTTGGTGTCATTGCCCCCCCCCCCACCCCTGGTCAGGGCGGAGAGGTGCCACCGGGGCACCCAGGCACTGCATGCCACATGGACCGTCATCGTTTCAGCGCAAAGATGGCTGCTTGTCAGATGAAGCCGAGCGGTGCAGGAATAAAAATGTTCAGACTGCTGCACTGCTGGGATTCCTGAGCCACATGAATGAAGATCAGGGTCAGGCAAATAGCTATGGAAGCGCCTGATAAATTTCCAGATAAATCAGTTGAAGGGGGCGTCGATGAATATTTATCAATCCTGTCAGAGGATGCTAATATATAGAGAGATTTATTTCACCTCAGTCCAAAGTTAGAAAAGGCAAATTCCTCCCCATCAAATCAAAGGAAGACACAACAAAGCAACTGTGTACTTCAAGACTTAAATCTTACAAGTTCCTAATCCTTCTGAAGTCCACACGGGACCTTCTGTCTCCATGGCAACGGCAGGGCATTCAACCAAGTGATTGCCTCCAATGAATTTCAGATAAGACAAAATGGAAGAGAATTGATGTGATTTTAATGCAGAAGTGAGCGGCGGAGGGGAGGTCCACTCGGTTCATATTTGAATAAAGCAAACAGAGCAGACAAAAGGCTGACAGCCGTAAATGACATTGTCAGTACAAAAATTATCAGCCAGTTTACAATCTGTTTGCTCATGTAGAACAAACAGAATGTGTGTGGCATCCCCGGGCTTTGTGAACGGCGGGGCCGGCGGCCGGCGGCGAGAGAAAAGCAGATATCAGCTCCCCCTGCAGCCCTGCAACAATTAGATAGCAATTTGACAGGCACACTCAAAATGGGAGTTTGTTGTTCTCGTCCAAGGGCACCACATCGCTTTTTTCTTTTTCTTTTTTTTTGGGAATCAAAAAGGAAATACATAATTGAGGCATAGGGAACAAAGACAAATTGTGTGACCTATGGTCGCAGGACTCGCAGGGTGGGATATGACAAGAGCAGGGAGACGCATTCCAAACATAAGACCCTCAGTTACCTAGCAAGGACTCGAATCAAGGTCCCCCTTTTTCCCTGCCTTGCCCTCCTTTGGTGGTAGGGGGACAGGCACGGAGATCCTCCCTAAAAGACAGCCCCGTTAGGCCCCGTTCACTCCCCACTGCCCTTTGTTGCATTTTGTCACTTGTTTTGTTTTGAGCTTGTTAACTTCTCTATAGACGCACGGACAAGCAGCAGCTGGTGAGCTTGCGGTGGGCCGTGAGGCATCAATTTTAGCCCGGGGACAAGGAGGGGAGAAAACAGGCCAGGCTCACGTTTGACAACACCTTGAACCTTCTCACTGTAATGTCATTCGTCCATGTTGCAGAGCAGCCGTGAGTCTGGCACAGAGTGTTGACTGGCGAGTGGCGTAAAGGTGCTAAAGTGCCATGAGCAATGTCACCTGTCATTGGTAACGCAGAATATTTCACATTAAAACCAGCTTTGGGAAAAAAATACCCAATGTTTTTAGATGAATTTGCACAAACAACTGCGAAAAAAAGTTCATTAATTGTGGCTTCAGGGGTTCACAGAGTTCGGGCGTGTTTGAGTTATGATGGGGAAATGCAAAATAAAAGGCAAATGGATTCAAACGACGTCAGCAGCAGACTCCTCTCAGGGAAGGTGTGAATTCAGCTGCAGCAAACAAAGCAGCTCTGGAAGACGTCCAGCTGAAAAAGTCAAGTCCAGCTATGTCGGCTCTTTTCTCGCTGATGAGCGCTAAGTAGCCTAATGTGCAAGAAGCGCCGTGGCCTTGTGGAGCACAGCTTGCCTGACAGATCTGACAGCGACAAACAAAGTCAGCTGAATCTTCTTGATACTGTGTCAAACTTCTCATCGCGGGGAAAGCGGTGTCAGGGCTTTAATTGATATTCATCCCGAGATTCCCCCCTCGCTGTGCCGTGAAGCCCCGCTCTGTTCTCTGGTGGTGGAGATGCTGTTTAGTCTTATTAAAAAGTTGTTTGATTAGCCGGCCCTGGAATGGAGGCTGTGGAAAGGTCTGGCAGCAGCAGATAAAAGGGGAATGATAAATAGGCGAAAAGCCAGCCGATTGCCAGTCAGCCACTAGAGCATCAAAACACATCCATTTCTCTGCAAAGTTGATCCAATTATTGTCGGCCTGCGCACAGATAGCTACTATGCTTTACTCCTTTTCATTCCGGGCTAAATTGCTCTTCCCCTTTTTTGCCGATACGGCAATCGGTCATAAAGGGCCAGCCATCATTAGTGATGTTTGAATTGGAGCCCTGTAGTGTTTGGTTAAGAGGGTAAATGCAAATTTGATGAAAGAATAAGGCTGCATTTACATATCAGCCTCAGCTCACATGGGGAGGGTAAACATTCTGTTTATCTCAAGTGTCAATTTATGATTTCAGTCGAATATAAAACCGACCTTGGCCCAGTCGGAGCAAAAGACCAAGGAAATGTACTATTGTTTAAACACGATTTATTCAAGTAGAACTTGTCAACAAATCTTCTAGAACTGGACAAATAAATGAAGAATATCAGGATGTTTTTTCACTAAAGGTGGATTTAGTGATATCCGGTTTTAAAGTTCACGTCTTAATAAATGTTTCCATTTTTAAATAATGCCGTAATTATAAAATAATATTCTTATTTGATACGTCTACAAATATACATGAGAAAATGATACCGTGTTTAAGAACCCCTTTTATCTATCATATCACTAACTTTTATTAAAGCAAAAATATACAACATTTTAAAATAGAATAAAAATAGACAGTTGACCAATTATAAATTATATTTCCCAACATTAACTCAGGGGAAACCACAAAATTACACATATAGTTTATATACAAAAACCTCTAAATAGGATAAATAGTGTCTGATCTGATATTAGGATGTAGAATTTAAAACTGTGAGACAACACATGAGACACGTCAATGTACCACGTGAAAATTACTATTTTCATTTATTAATTATTTCACAAATGCAGGAAATGTTCCTTATGTAGAGTATAGAAGAGCAGACAAAAATCTCAAATAAAATGCAAAGCTCAACAAAAAATAAAAACTCGTAGTATTTCACACAAAGAATATTTAATTTCTGCACAGCCCCAGAGCTGAGTGGGCTGTTAAAAATAAGGCAAAACACTGCCATCTATGGCTATGTTCCTAGGACTGCTGAGGTCCTGTGCACCCAGCACAAAGGCAATCAACTATTCCGAGGAGAAAAAAACCCCCACTATCACTCCATATTTGTAAATAAGATTAATAAAATATAATTGTAATTATAAAATTGTAAACACATGCCTGACAATTCTCGATGTAGTAGAAGTGGAAAAGTGTTTTGGAACAGCGTTTGCACCAAAGTTTCTCACGTCGCTCACAAAGCTGACACGTTTTTGGCTTCCGAAATTGACAGATTAGACTGAAACCTAGATTTTCATCCAAATGGGCATCTGGTGGCCATATCCTTTAAGCAACGCAATTCTGCACAAATCAGGGGTTCTGTCAGAGATTTCCGTACCACCTGCTGTGTATCTTCCCCTCAAAATGATTGAGCCTGCCTTCATTGTTTCATCATAATTTTATCTTTACACTCTGTTGGCCAAAACGCAACACACATTGCACATTTTGTACTTAAACGGGCCATATAATGAAGCTGTAAGCGTCATACACTGTATGTCGGTATAACTTTACTGTAAATCTTAAGGCGGATACTTTCATATCAAAGATATTTATATTGGCAATAAAAACACATATCAGGACTAAAATTTGACAGCGATTCAAAAGCGCATTAAGGCACAATAATGAAGTGCATATAGCTGCCAGACTGGGGTAGCAGGTTGGCGGTGAAGCATAGAAGAAAGCCAGATGTCAGGGCTTCTATAGCTTAGGCCTTGACCAGGCCTTCGTCTGCGGCGGCCCTTTATGTAGCTCTGTGTGTGATGCACTGGTCCCCTATGGGAGCCCCGAGGCTTTATTGGTGATGAGACGCGATCTGTCCCGTCTGTCACCTCTCTGCAAGTTATTCATACGCCATCCATACAGTCAGTCCTCCAAGGCCTCTAATCCCCGTCTCCCGAGGTGGAGCATAGACGGGGAACCAGACAGGCGGGCGGGTTGCGAGTCTGTTCATAAGATGTTTAACACGCCGAGCATGACGGGGCATTTCACATTTGCAGAATTACAACAAATGGTATCAGCAAGAGGCTGCACGACAACCCGAGTGGAAATCCAGTTTCATACAATGATGTACGAAGACTCACAAAGGAGACATACTGCAGAGTGGGCTTCCCATCTCAGTTTGCAGATGCTGTGAAATGGCTTTAAGGGTTCAGGGTGGGAGAATGTTTCAAAGTCTGACGGGGCACCTAAATTTTCATTAATCTGCTTTTTATAAGTAATAGAAATACAATCATTTCCATAGTCGGTGCAGAAAAGAATGACTCCACTTAATTTTCCAAAAGCCCAGATTGAGCTGGTCCACAATGTTTGCACACTCAATCTCCAATTTATGAAAAAAAAGCCGAGTCCAAGTGGAATCTTGAAACGGCGTTGTGCATTAAAGTCCCCCAGCTGTGAGGTGGCATTATGAATTGGAGCTACTTCAGCAACCCCCCTTCCCCCCCGTGACCACACACATGAGTAAATTTGCTCAGCACGTCATCTCCTGATGTTTACAAACAAATACAGAAAGAGTTTATGTAATGCATTTATTTAAACAAGACCTAAGAAATGAGCAAATAGATCATTCTTAGGGATTCTTTGCTCTGCAAACACGCCTATTATAGATTAAAGTTTGACAGTATGCCAAAGTTATCAAGGTAAACTAGAACTGTGACTGACAACTGAAAGTGGTTTCTCTTTGTTCCAGTGTGTGTGTGTGTGTGTGTGTGTGTGTGTGTGTGTGTGTGTGTGTGTGTGTGTGTGTGTGTGTGTGTGTGTGTGTGTGTGAAAGAGAGAGAGAGAGAGAGAGAGAGAGAGAGAGAGAGAGAGAGAGAGAGAGCAGCAAGAGGAGCCACTGAATAAAGAGATTTAACCAGTCTCACTGTGAGGCGCTTATTTTACCTCCCTCCTTCCTGGAAACACCATCAATTTACCGGGGACAACTTGACCACTCCCTTCATGGATCAGCACAAAAAGACTGACCTGGGACAGACACACAGGGTTCACCTCAGAGCCCATTAATCAAGTGTCACGGTTTGGATGAGGTCAGATTCTGGCATGTAGTGTTGCAACTGCTGTAGGTCATGTACGGGGCACTGGAGTACACCCGCAATGTCTTAATAATGGAATAAAAAAGGAAAGAAAGAGAAAAAGTGTGATATCTGTGCGGCAGTTTCCCTGTTGAATATTGATTCACTATGTGTGATCAGGGCTGTTTGTCAAACTCAAATAGTATTGTTTTTCCTGCAGAGATTAACCTGTTTAATGCAGAGAGCAATCACCCATTGAGGTTGCACTGTGTTGTAGTTTGTGTGTGTGTTTATGAGAATGTGTGTACGTGAGCGAACTTGTTTGTGTGTGTGTGTGTGTGTGTGTGTTTGTGAGACAAAGACCACCTGTGCAGTGGAGGGAGCCAGTGAATTTGGAGCCAAAGTGCGCTCTGTCATTTGGCGTTTGATTTGTCACTCTGCAGACTCGGGGCTCCGGCCGAGTCACTTAGCAGGGCCCACCCGCTTTTCTCCTTTTCTCTCTCTCTCTCTCTCTCTCTCTCTCTCTCTCTCTCTCTCTCTCTCTGCCTTTCCCTTTTTCTTCTCCCTGCACACAAGGTGTATCCAAGGGTTCACCTGCAGGCCAGCACTGTTGACACACATACCTCATTGCGCGTGGCTAACACCCATGTCTTTCAGAGACTTGCGTTAAGCTGCAACGAGGAAAAAAAAAAATCACCATAGAACGTAAACATGAAGCTCTTCACCATCTAGATCTGGTCATGATCCGGTGTTGATTAAGATTCTCAGGGAGATTATTCAGTGTTGTACAGATCGATTGGTGGAGTGGCGTGAAAAGAGCTCACTTATTATTAATTCAAAGGAGACAAAATAAATCATTTTTGGTCTTCCAGTGAACTTATATTCTCCACTGGTTACCGTCCAATGCGGTAACTGGTGGATCCACGGATAGAAGAAGTTCTTCCTACAAATATTTGGGGATCTATGTGGACGCTGCTTCAACATGGAGTGCACAGATGGACTACATTTGTAGCGTGATACAACAATATATCTATTTTCTTCGGAGACTAAGTTTCATTCGGAGCAAACAAACACATTATGTTATTATTTTTCCCGTCTATTATCGAGTATGGAATCAGTGCATGGTTCAGTTGTCTTTCTGTGCAACTTAAAGGCTGAGAGACGAGACTGCTGCGTATCTGCTCAAAGATTGAGGTTCAACCGCTTCATTCGAGCTTTCAAGCAGTGTACACAAAAAAGAATGTTGTCACTGGCACGAATATTACATCTGACCTCAGCTCCTGCCATCTAACAGAAGATTCAGAGTCCAGCACAGGCTCCACTGATCAGACTGAAGAACTCTTTTGTTCCTCAGTCTGTCAAATTGTTAAATCGGACTTTGAACACTAAGCAGGCCTTAGTGTTCCGGTGTGGTCCAAGCACTGAATGTTAAAGGAACTGCGCTGCAGCCACTTGTTTCTAACTGTTCGATGCAATGTCTTGTAGAAATCTTTTTTGTTCTGTTGAGTAATCATGTTTGTCTCTATTTGAGGCAAAGGACGTCTTGGGATGCGAGACAGAAGAGAGTCTGACTATAAAGTATAACCCCAAAAATATTTTTTCATGGTGCATGCCAAAAAAACTATTTATATTTGTGACCCTTTTAAAATGATAGAGTTCCCCATCACATTTACAGGACCCGGCACCTCTGTATGTTGCTGTCGGCCGCAATGTGACCATCTGCATTTACACCGTCCCTCAAATCACAAGAGATTGCATGTTGCAGAGACGGCTTTTATTTCACCCCGCACCTACCAATGTAAGGCACGTCTGAGTCTGAAATAAGAGGACCATGGCACAGGTATTATAGTAAAAGCCACATCTGAGCGGCACTGCGGTGATGCAGGTGGCAGACAGGGGCAGAGAGAGAGCTGAATGGATATACCACAGCCAAATAAGAACACAGATGCACACAAGAGCCTGTTTATTGTGCACGTCGTGGCTTAGAGAAGGTAAAAAACACCTAAGAGACAGAATAATAAAGGTAGTGGAAGATAACTGGAATTAATCAGACTGTTAAAGCTCAGTCGGAATGTGCTTTCTTGATTTTTTTTCCATTATTAATCAAAATGCATTCCACACGTACATGACTGCATACAATCAGGACAAATATAGCAGTGCAAATATATTAGTCTTGCAGAGAAAACAAAAGAAATGTCAGAAAATTCTTGACTGAAGTTGCTGCAACGGGTTCATTCACGGAGGCTTTCAGGGTGTGGAGCAGAATGCGAGGCCGACCACATCAAACACTTGATCAACTGACGCCGTGTTGCAGGAAAGGGGGGTTGCAACACGGCTCGTCTCTGTGCAATGTTCTACACGATGACTCGATATACTGGTCACCTGGACCTCGTCCCACGCGTTACCACCATGGGCCTGAATCCGGTTTGAGAGTGCAACGCCAGCACGTAGCCCACCACTCCCTTTCAGCAACAATGCGCATCAATCTGTGGCAGAGCTGAGGCACAAAGGGACAAAGCATGTGTGTGCCGTACAGATGGGTTTCAGAGGTGATCTCTGAATGAGCTGGAAACCTCCCAGGTCAGGTGAGAGTAAGTTTCCCATGACAGAGAGGCCTCCGAGGAGACAAGTTTGGAGGCTTCACACAAAACCGGTGCATATTTCTTCCATGAGCATCTTTTTTTTTTTAGAAAACCCTCCACGTCACTTAAAGAAAAGGATAAATATAACACACAAGCTGCACGTGTAAAATTTGTGGCTTGGAGAGCTGGTTTTAAAAATGCAAGAGTCAGCTTTTCCGCCTGTGGAGACAAGCATGAGGGGAAGGTGTCCATTGCAGTAAGCAGCTAATTGATACGGTGGCCCAGACAATAGGCGGGTGCCACCCGGTCACATTCCTCACATGCCAGTCAGTCTGTCAGTGACCCTGAAACGGAGCCCACTTTCCCAATTAGGGTCATTAGTGTGAGCCGGTAAGTGCCCCGGTCACACATGGCTGCCAACCAGGCCCTCTCTGGCACTGTGGAAAGACCCCGAGCACAAAACAGCACAAAAATAAAGGGGGCGGTCTCAGTGTTTCCACTGAAAATGTCCATCAACGCAGTCAGGGGTTATTCAATGTAGACGCAAGGGGGATTTATGCACCTAGAGGGGACCCAACGCAATTTTGAGCGAGTGAACGTTTTGTGAAAGAAGAAGAGCTGCGTTAATGATTCAGCGCCAGATGTAAGAACGTGAATGAGATGGATGTCGGCCGTTAAATGCACCAGACTGACAGTTGTGGCAGTTGCTTCTTTTCCCACTGTTGTAGAAAACAGCCGACCACAAGATTCACACATGTCGTGTTTTCATGGACACCGACCTGTGAATCACCTCCTAACCAACGATCCTTGCTGGACCAATCTGAATGAGCTTGTGAGGCCTATTATCACTTTCATGTCATATGGAAATAGATAACGATTCCGTGAATGATATTTTCCTATTCCTCATAATAGTCACGACAACGATGGGACCAGGTGAAGTCCAGTAATTGAAAAAGAAAAATAGAGGCATTTGAATCTGCGGTCACGTCTTTTTTTCGTATGTCGTCTCTGAAAAATTGTTAGCGTGGAGCAGATGTTGTTGCTCATTTGACTGCTGCTTTGGTTGCGAGCTTTAAATGCAGCTGAGAAACATCCGTTTATGGATATGAGCAAAACGATTCTGATCGCAGATTTAGTCTGATGTGATTGGCCGTTGGAGGGCCGCCTGTGAAGCCCTTTATTCGGATCTTTGGTATCGAATAGAAACACTGGAGTAAAGGATGGGTTTTCTCCCTGATGCTGCTGAAGCGTCATCACACTTATGGTTGGCTGATGCTTTTCGGACACAGAAGCTGCTGCCTCGGTGTTGTGATGGTTTTTCATTGAGAATTTAACCTGTTTATGCAACAAGTCGACTGCTAACACTAACGTCGGTTGCTTTCAAACATGCACTGAACTCCGGAGAATGGCCGGACATTCTTCTGAGGGGCTGTAAAATGCAAATGTCTGAGTGACAGCCTCCGGGCTTTCTGCGGACTTTCTTCGCCTGGCCGCCTTGTAAGAACTCATGTGAGAATGTAGCACGAGATCCTCCGCAGGATTCACCACGAGCAAGTTGACGATGTTGATGACGTTTCGAACACGCGACTCAAATTGAGGAAAAAATTCCAAAAGAATTCAAATGTCTCTGAGCCATACACGTAGGAGACACAGGCAAAGATGTCAAGAAAGCTTTTTGTGATGAGGGCCCACACCGGTGTCGATGTGCTGAAAACAGCTGCAGTGTGAAATCTTAATGTGTCTGCAGAATTATTTACAGCACACACAGTTTGCTGCAGGTTTTTCTATCGATGCAGTTGCTATGCTTTGCACTGAACACTATGTGCACCTGCATTCACATCAACCATTAACAGGAACTGGCGTTTATCTCTAGATAAGGCCCACAGAGAGATTTGGAAGTTGGCAGCGCACTAAAGTAATCAATCTTCCACTTTCCCATTTGAAATAACAACGAGGTGAAATGACTGAAAGAGAAATCAGGGGAGTGACAGATTCGTGCTGAAGCCGTTGCCAGGATTGTTGTTGAAACTCTCTCTGTAGCGCAGGTGGTCGGAGTTTGTGCAGATTCATCAGGTGAGACTCAGATAGCGAGTCGAGCCGGCTAGCAAGGTGCTGAAAGCTTAAGCCCATGTAGAGAGAGAAGGCACCTTCCCAGTGCTGTATAAACACTAAATGCTTCATAATACTACAAGGGTCATGCAAGGAATAAAGTCAGCAGCTTAGGATCTTATCAAGATCGGAGGGGGAGATGTGAAAAAAATGCTTTTTCACACCTAATACCTGCATTGTACCATGTAAAG
The DNA here is from genome assembly GCF_009819705.1 of Hippoglossus hippoglossus. Taxonomy (NCBI): domain Eukaryota; kingdom Metazoa; phylum Chordata; class Actinopteri; order Pleuronectiformes; family Pleuronectidae; genus Hippoglossus; species Hippoglossus hippoglossus. The sequence continues at coordinate 16,930,480 of NC_047172.1, forward strand.
ACGAAAACTTGAAATTACTCGGCTTACTGTGGTTTTTAAATTAAGAAGATGATTGAATGGTTCTGTAAACTTCAGTGTACAGTAGAAGTATGTCCTTCATATAACCTTTATAAGTTTCATTTGTAAAGTTGCCCTCAGTACTTAATTCATGGATGGCAAAACACAAGATTGTAAGTTTTGACCCTGAATGGAGGCTGTGCAAGTAAGAAAACAAGGAAAAACATACGTGAATGAAACAGTGGAGAACTTTCGCCACCCGCTCACTTCAGATCTATGTGAGTGAGTAGGTGAATGAAATCTTTACTTCCTGTGGCACAGCAGATCTGCAGTGTGGCTTTGCCTGTAGTTTAGTTTTAGTGAACTTTGACCTGCAATATTCTCCTGCATTCGTGTATGTGTCCAAAAACTGCAGGTTTTCATGCAGACCGGGGTCTACTGATCATTTCTGCAGGAGTTGTGTCCACTTGCTAAACCACCTCTCATGTCTCATCACAGGAAACATAAAGCTGAGTGTTTTGGTTGGATATAGCAAAGACATTTTGGATCTGCAATAACAATGTATTTGCTCCACTGACCAGAATGTCACTGGTTCAATCCCTGCCTTCTTGTGTCCTTGGACAAGACACTGAGCACCTACTGTGCCATTTTCAGACATGAACTCTGGAGAATGTCTACACAATCGTGTCCAGACTTTCTCCGGAGTTTGCCTTTCACACATGAACAAGGCAGCAGGAGATTCTCCGCTCAGATGCATTCACGCAACAACTCTCCGGAGTGTTCAGGTGAGAGGTGGCACGAGATCACGTGTTTTTGTTTACAGCACATTAACCACAGCGTCTGTCTTCATCACAAAAAAACTCTTGAATCTTGTTGTCTTCCCAAGTTGAGATCTCCGTCTGCGTCCTCATCTTTTTCGTCCAGGGATTTTTTGTATTGTCTTTTTTCAGTTTTGCGTCTGTTGTGTGTTAGAAACGTCATCAACACTCCCAAAAGCACTACATACATGCATTAACCATTTACATTTAGAATTAAATTTGGTAAACGTAAGTGACACATTTCACAAATATGTTATATATTGCTTAATACCATTATGTGTAAGTCAAAATAGCGGTGTGTGAATGTGTAAATGCACAACATCAGCATTATAGTGACTGATAGCGAGCTCTCATATTGTACTATTGTCATTAGGCGCTCTAATAACACAAATCAGATGGTACAGAGTGAGTGTACTCAGTGCCTTTAGTGTGTTTGTTTGGTGAGTTGTCTGGCTTGTAGTGTCTGAAGCCACTCACCTCGCTCTCTGTCATAAAGAGGCTGTTTGCACAGAGATCCTCAGACTTACCGCACATCATGCCGGAAAGTGGGGCACTCAAAAAGAGCTGGCTGTTGATCTGTTGATCTCGAATGCATGTTGGTAAATCGAGGCAAAAGAAAAAATAATAATCAGCCAGGTCTGTTTGTGTAACGGCTAAGCTGACCAAACCACCGAGCGGGCGTTGTGTGTGGGACTCCAGCTGTGATGCAGATACCCTCAGCAAAGTGGGCAACAGGGAGCAGGGAGCCATATTTGCTTAATGCAACCAGACTGTGTTCAGAAACTGAGAGTAGCCACGTCATTCTCAACCTTTTTCTTCTCTCTCTTTATTTGAAATCTCCGTCTGAGGTTTTTAGTCTAAAAAAAGAGAAATGAACCAGAATGATGAAAATAATTAATAAAGGTTCCCATGACAGTGAGCAACACTGCCCCCTCATGGACTTCGCAGGCCATAGAGCACATTTGAACCCTACAACATCTTGTAATTTAAGAATTCTTAAATACATAATTCTGTAAATTTTACCCCAAAAAATACATTTGACCAGATTAAATGAACACAATCATGTGGATTGATCCAACGTGGCCACAGACATCCCACACGCACACTGTACTATGACCTCAGTCATATCCAGACCAGTGCTTGTCAGGCCAACACATACAAAACAATCCCTCCTATTGTTTTATCACAACTCCGACAGGTGGTCTCACCTGGCCGTGGTTGGGAAGCAGGGCAGATATGAAGGGGATGTGCGGGGGGCAATAAAGCCATAACCGGCTGCTTGTATGGAGGGGACGTTACATGTGCAGCACCACCTGCTAGATGTGAGTGCCCTTTATCACCAGCTGGCCTGTGTTTTATAGCACTTCTTTTACAGTGGCCGTGATTAACAGGAAAGGTCAGGGGGGAAAATGGAGAAGCTGTCATCATGTTGATGTGTGATACAGAGTTTATGTCTGTTAGAGAAATACTCCACCAGGCTTTAGTCTGTGTGGGACAATACTGTGTTTTTTTAATGCTGGGGCAGGACTGACACACAGGCCTCACCTCACCTTATTGTGTGGCACCACCTTGTGTTCGATATGGTGTATTGCCAGGGCAATGCAACTCTACATGTTCTATAAAAGATATAGAAGGCATCATCACAAAGTGTAAAACCAACATAAGAAAATTCCAAAAAGAAACAATCAGAAAGAATTCTTTGAGGATAGTTCAGGTCAAGTCAACTTCCTTGTCATTCATCCACATGCTGGCGTTTCTCACAGGCCACCATACAAAAAAGAAACTGTGCAGCATAAAACAGAGCAATAACTTCTCCATTTCAATTTTCATAGTACTTAAAACCTAGAAACACCTTTCCATTGTGTTCAAATCTGTTTCTTACAATCAATGTTGTAAATACAGTTATTTTGTGGATGTGTTCAGTTACACGCGACATATATTGTACTTCTGTCCGTCCTGGGAGAGGAATCCCTCACATGTGACTCTCTCTGAGGTTCCTACATTTTTTCCCCCTGTTAAAAGGGTTTTCTTTGGTAGTTTTTCCTTACTCTTGTTGAGGGTTAAGGGCAGAGTAGGTCACACCTTGTTAAGCCCTATGAGACATTGTGATTTGTGAATATAGGCTATACAAATAAGATTACATTGATTGATTGATTGATTGGTTGGTTGATTGGAAACACAACATATAAAACCGAAAAAATCACAACATATGGGGGTGGAGAATAGGCTGTTGGAGAGCCTCGTGGTCCTTTTGTTGCGAAAACCCTCTGCCTGATGGTCGTAGGACAGTCTGGGTGAGGGGTGGGAGGGGTCCTTCATGATGGAAGAGGCTTGGCTTTACAGAGACTCCTATGCTCTTCTCAGCTGTCCTCACTATGTGTTGCAGGGTCTTGTGTTCTGCTGCTGCCAGGACGCTCTCCACAGTGCCTCTGTAGGAGGTGGTGAGGATGGGTGGTGATAAACTAGCTCTCTTCAGTCTCCGCAGGAAGTGCAGGCGTTGTTGTGCCTTCTTGACTGCAGAGTTGGTGTTTACAGCCCAGGTGAGTTCATCTGAGAGGTGCACTGCTCCTCACCCTCTCCACAGTGGAGCCTTTAATGAGAAGTTGTCGGTCGGCCTCCTCCTGAAGTCAACAACCATCTCACCAGTTGATCCACTTCCGCTCTGTGCGATGTCTCATCATTGTTGCTGATGAGTCCCACAACTGTCGTGTCATCAGCAAACCTGATGATGAGGTTGGATTCAGACTTGGTGGTATGAGTTCATAATGTGAACAGCAGAGCACACAGCCTTGGGGGGAACCCGCGCTGAGCATGGTCGTGCCTGATGCTCGGCTGAAAATGCGTAACATCAGTCCAGTTACAGGGGGAGGCGTTGAGGCCCAGAAGAGTTTTCTCACCAGTAGCTACAGTGTCAAGGTGTGATAGAGCTCAGTTAAATAGATGATGATAAATAAACAATAAAATAATAAGAAATACATGAGTAAAAGTAATGTCTCTAGGAGGAGATTGTTCCAGATGTGTGGAGGATAAAAACACTGCTCCTCCATGTTTAGTTTTGACTCTGGGAACAGAGAGTAGAACCTGTCCCAGACGACCTGAGGGGTCTGGGTTGTTCCTAACGTGGCAATGGTATATATATATATATATATTTTTTTTTTGGCCCTAACCATTCAAATATGATGATCATCATCATCATCATCATCATCATCATCATCATCATCATCATCATCATCATCATCATCTACCTCCTGACAGAGGCCTGATCAAAGAGGTGAGGTTAGAGAGGTTGCTGTGTTATACAGTATGAATTTAAAAAAGCGAAACGGCTCTTAGAAAAAAGGTTTCTCACCCCTGATCTAGTAAAATCTAAATATTCAAACTAATCAGGCTGTAATGTTGCTTTATTATTTCACTTGGATGAAACTGAATACATTATCATCTAATCAACCAAGTAAATTATCACCTAACTTGACCCGTCTGTAGTCATACATTATTTTCATGGCCAAAATACGTTGAGTGAAAGACTTGCATTGACAAATTTATTGTAATTCAAAAACCTTTCTGGGTGCAACAGAACTTCTAACTGGCTACCAACTAGTCATAGTTTTGTCCTTTTGATTGCAACATTCCCATCATCCCACTGTCATATAACTGGAGACTCACATCCTCTCAGTCACGTCAGCTTTAGTCCTTATGAAGGTCTCTTTCATGAAGTTGTTTAAAACTGTGAGTCCGAAGAAAGAGAGAAGCGATCCAGTGTCACACTAAAACTCTATATCCCTCACTCCTTATAAAACGTATAATGTGTCACACAGAGATGGGAGTTCCTGCTGTTTTCAGTGACTCAGATCTTTTACCTCAGCTCACCATTGACTAGTTTGTCTCCACCAGCTGTTTCATCACTGTAGGATATTTTAATTTAGGAATTTTTATAATGTCAGTCGACATCCCCACAAGTGTTTCCTCTTATTCTGCCTGAGAGGCCCTGCATTCTGCCCTACAGGTGAGTTAGGGTCGGGTCACAAATAGCAATAGACAAATGTATCAGTGGTGAACCATCGCCTCCTGATTATTTCCTAACCGCTTCCTGTGGTGAGGCAAATCGCAGCGTGGCTTTGACCCACGTTCTTCGCTTTATAGTCACCAAAGTATGATCGGGTCCTAAAACTGGAGAGAGTGTGATGTCAATCAAACATGGTGTGTACACGCCCATCCAGAGAAGAGGTCTGCTACTACTACTTTGTGTCAGAGCCACACTGAGACTCTGCTTGTTTAAAGTTAAATGAGGAAGACTGAGTTGTTGATTTCTCTTCCTTTTATTTCGTATTTTTTCACTCGCACCTCTTGGCTGCTTCATATAGACATATTTATAGTCCCACTTCACTCCATTCAAACCAGTGAGACTCACGCACTTTTACCATCTTTTACCAATGACTGATCGCCATTGTCTTCATCAGTCCAGGTACCTGCATCCGTTCAGCTCCCAGCATGAGCATTAAACAGCATGTGTCATAGAAAAAAACACTATATAAGTTATTAATGATGAATGGTCTAATGGTTAATACTATATATTTATATAGTTCTTTACAGTACCAGTTTTGCCATCCACACATTCACACAGTGCATCTAGCCTGCACAGCTGTCAGGGGAAATCTGGAGATCAGTATCTTGCCCAAGGACACTTAGGCACGAGTAATGGGGGAGTCTGGGAATCGACTGCAATATTGGATTGAGTGATAAACCAAAATCGAGTCTTTCCTGGCCACACTGTGGATTTCGTTATTTCAGTGAATCTTTTATTGATTTAACTACAAAGAAAGATTAACTTGTAATGTGATGCAAAAGACATATTTTAACGAGAGCATTTCATCGGAATCACTTTCATGTAATTCACTTAAAGTTGCAGTGTGTGGAGTTTAGTGACATGAAGTGGTGAAGTGTCATGTTGCAGCTGAACACCCCTCACCTCATCCTCCCCTTCCAAAACATGACAGAGAACCTGTGGTAACCTTCTAATGGTGTTTAGTTTGTCCAGTCTGGGCTACTACAAGAAACATGGCGGCAGGTACACCCCCCGATGTAAATATAAAGTATTTCAATATAAAGGGCCCTTTCTAGGGTAAAGAAAACAACAATTTGATGAAACACACTAGTGAAAACATCAGTAGGATTATTTTATATTACAATTTCTGTCAATAGATACATTTCAACCTAAATCTTACACACTGGACCTTTAAATAACTCTTTAAAAAACAAATGCTTTACAATAGCGCCATCTGCTGCTGTAACCATGTGACTGTGTTAGTGACACAACCATGTCCTCCAATGAGCTGTCTTGTTTCTGATGAGAGGCTGAGTGGACATTTTGTGTAATTGGCTGTGAAACTGTGCCTCTGCCTTTGCGAGGACTCATTTATGACTCATTTGCTCTTTGAGTGAGAAAACACTCAAAACACTCAAAGTTGTGCAGAATTTAATCATAAGGTTAAGAATTATAATGTGGACTGTTGGGTGCTGGGACTGTAGGGTGCTGGGAAACGTGCACCAGCCTGAACAGAGTGGTGGGTCACGGCTTGAAAAGTTCGAGAACCAGTGGTCTACAGTATATTACGCAACCTCAGGGTTGTTTTCAACTGCCAAATGAATCCAAGTCTCTCATGAGCAGAGGCATCGCAAGTCAGGGATCAAACATTGTGCTCCCAAAAGTCTCCCCGTGTTATCTTAGGTTGTTCAAAACAAAATAAAATTTGATATTTCTGTTTAATTCCCGCCTGTACTTTGAAAACCAAATTCTGAATTTCAACTAATGTGGGGGCAATTGAGGAGCATCTTTGAATTCTAATCAGGAGGCAATTAAAAAGCTCTTTGGTTCGGCTCCCTTTATTTTTTCTGACATCCATGTTCTGCTAATGGCTTTGGATCACGGCTAAGCCTTCCTGCAAATGGCTCTTAATCCAGTGGGCCTGCGTTTGGTTACCTGAGGGAAATACTATCCAGGCTCTCCGCTACCCCCACCACAAGCCTCCAGATTAGTCCAATATATATTAATCCCCCCATTTATCTTTGTCAACTAAGGGCCAAAAATAATTTGAGAGTGAGTAAATAAAAGCGAGTGCAATAAGAGAGGCATGCCTGAAGCAGAAGGCAGGTGCTCGCCACCTCACGCGGCTCGTCACTGGGATTGGCTCTCTAATGAGCCCCTCCGCACGGTAAATATAGCTCCGATCATTTTGCTCATCAACATTTCATGGGTTGGGTGATTATCCTTTTTGAGCAAACAGGGGATGTTTCAGAGTTTCTAAAATGGAAAAATTGTAATCAAAAGGCTCCCTGGCCACGAATGTTTGCTCAGGAGATGAGAAGAAAAAGAGAATTTTAAAAAGAAAAGTGATATTTAGGATGAGATCTGAGCATAAACGAAACAGAGGCGAGAGGTTAATCATCAGGCTGGAAATAAAAACATCATCACACGTCTTTATCAGATAAACCTCTGAGATAGTCGAGGGTCAGGAAAAGACGGTAGGCAGACGGACTCAACAGACTCCTTCTTGGTTCTGAGGAGAACAGTTATATTTACACTGCTCACCAAAACTCAAGCAAAAATAACATTCAGAAAAACAACAGTCAAACTATAGAACTCAAACAAACAGCCCATACTGGCAGCAACAGCTTCCACTCTCATCTTCTGTAGAAGCAGGCAATTCAACTGATTAAATAGGTTGTTCAATTCCCACCTATTAGCTTGAACCATCAAGAGCAGGTAACTGGACATTATATTCTTCCTGCAAACACAATCTTCTTTTCCATTTTTTTCTGATAAAGAAGTTCATTCACATTATCCAGTGGCTCTCTAAAATGGACATGAATTGAAAAGTAACTCCCGCCCGACAATCACAAAAACAAACTTTTCTGAGGAAAAAAAATCCCTTTCAATTGGTTTGTCCCAGTGATGTCATCCATGACATCACCAAGAGTTTAAAAAACCAGGAAATGTTTGGCATCTGCTTCTCGAACACCTGCATGGTGGTTCAGAGCAAAGGAACACACAGTAAGTATGAACCAAGGAGCAATTAAACATGTTTGAACCTGCAACATGATAAAAGGCAACTAAGCTAACTGATGGTTGTGTGTTTAATTTAACCAGTGCACTGCTCATTCTAAACCTGTTTGGAATGAGCTGTTTGCTTAGACTGTGTTAATGCTCCGGAGCTACATCAGAATTATTCCTTGTCATTAGTGAGTCCTCCTCAAACACTTCTACATTATACTGTCCCATTTTATTGTTTGTGTGCTGGACATTGTGTGATGTGCTTTTTCTTATAAACTTAGTATTCATCCTACCTGGTTTATCTGCACTGAAGAATTTATCGTCAATGTCTTTCATAAAATTAAATGTGTTTTATATATTCGTTTGATTTATTAACCTAACTGGTGTTGTTTTTTTCATGCATTGCATCTCGACTATTTCAGAGGTGTATTAAACAAGCGACTTCACAACTTAACAACTCTTAAAAATAAAAGATGTGTAATTCAGCTCTGTATAAAGCATTGCAGCGCCAAATTATTGTTGTGCTTTGACTTTACAACAGCAAGTTGACAAGTTGCCAAACAGGAAGTGATTCAATGAATGTTGTTGCCATGATGGGAATCAGCACTTTTGACTCTTGTGAATGTCTGTCTGTCCCATGTGGTGACATGAAAGGTTCAGTTATTCAAATGATCTGGCGCTGTTTTAGAAGACATGTTCACCTCGGTCCCCAGACTGAAGGCACTGTGGACCAAAAAAAAAAAAAAAGAATGTAGCGATTTAGTAGCACTTATATGGCACTTACCTATAGCACTTTGTAGTTTGGCTTACTTGAAGACAATTGTACTTTCTTGATTCTTGTTGTCCTGGGTTTGTACCCCCATGGTTGAATGCACTTATTGTCGCTCTGGATAAAAGGGTCAGCTAAATGTAATGTAATGCTCTGTCCCCACTGACTGCTTCAGAGCACTGGTTTCACTATTTATAAAAATGTTCTACATGTATTGAACATACTGGATGTTCAACTTGACCCTGGTCCACTAAAAATACACATGTCAAGTTTGAAGTACATGAGTTGAACCGTGTTCCACAGATTTGGTATAGGTCGATAAACTCATGTTCTTTGATTGAACTGTAACATAATTGCCTATAGAAACAAATGCTGGATTGTAAGTGATGCAGTGTTACAAAACTAATGGTAATAGTAAAATGTGTAGAAACTGAGTGCGGTGTGAAATGTGGTCAAAGGATGCCAGGGACAAATGGTGTGTGGAGGGGTTCTTTCTTTCTTTTCTTGTCAAATTTGTACACACGGAGCAGCCGATCGAACCCTGCAGGACACGTGCAAAGTTTGACATTTACTGTTAGGTGGGAGACTAATAAATAAATACAAGAGCCGTAGGAATGGGTGTGATGTCTTGCCAAACGATCGAAATATGATTTCAGGAGAGGTTGTAAGCGTCTGACTTTTTCAAAAAAAGAGGCATTAAACTTCGGAAATAGAAGCAACAGTCATCGGTATGTTGTATTTTTTTCTTTACAGGCGGTTTATTTGGGGACAGCTCAGCAGAAATGAAAGTCTCTGACTCTGGTGCAGTGACGTCTTTCTCTCCTGCCAGTGGAACTCATTACAAGTGGCACGCCTCTGCAACACACCCACTGAGATGCTGGCAAGGCCCCCAGTTCCTTGACATGGTGCAGATACACCATCAAAGGTAGGCACACTCCTGTAAAAGACCTCATGAGGACCAGGTATGCTGCTGCACTGTGCTTTCAACATTTCACAGGCTTCAGGGTCTCCCAGCGAACTTTGTCAGAAAAAGTCGAAATTCCTGCCTCAGTAGATGTTTCTTAGTGGGTCATGAGTTTGAAATATACAGCTTTTGCCAGATGCAAATTTGGTTGTTTGACTTTGATGTTTTCTGTAGACATAGGTAAAGCAACTTTATTTAAGCACATTTCATTGAATAGAAATTGTATATGCTTTTTATTGAAAGAGAATGTATGCAATAAAAACGAGAATACAGGAAGTTGCTTTATAAAGTGCATACAGTACTTATAGGTCGCAACTAATCAGGTGAAGAACTCCAGAGAGCAGGTCCAACGTAACTAGAGGCACATTTAACAGGGGTGGCACAGCGGTGCAGTGATTAGCAAGAAGGTTCCCGGTTTGAATCCTGTTTTGGCTGGGGTCTCTCTGTGCGCAGTTTGCATGTTCTCCCCGTGGCATTTGACACTCTAAATTGGCCGTAAGTGATGGGAAAGGGTAAGTGATGTGGATAATGGATGGATGGACATTTATCAGCCCCTGATCTTTTTCTGGTTACAACCAAGACGTCACTGTCTGAAGACCTGAGAGGTCTGATGGGGGAATAATATGAACATATGGCTGTTTGCAGTCAAGAACTTTTGCAACAAGAAACTTTTACGTAATGTAAAAGTGGCCACTCCCAGAAACAGAACTATCTCTTGACTCAGTCTCTTGCAGCTCCATTGGCACTCTAAAGCCTTAATCCTTAGTGATTTGGACGCAGCAAACGATTGTTTTAGGTGTAAAAGCTCTGATACAACCCCTGAGCTTTCTCTACCCTGCACCAACTGACTGGTCAATATGATGGGGGTAAAAAAAAAACAGAAATTTCCCTCAGGAGCTGGAGGAGAGATGAAAAGGAGGATGGAAATTGGACTTTCATATGTCAGACTCGAAATTAATATAAATGGTACGGGATGTGATTATTATTTGCTAACATCATGAAATATGTTAGTGCCTCACAACAAGGAGGTTATTTGTTTTAAGTTCGACTGGGGCTTTTCTGTGTGGACTTTGCATGTTCTGTTCATGTCTGTGTGGGTTTTCTCCAGGTGCTCCGGCTTCCTTTCTAAATACATATATAAGGTTGAATGGAGATTCTAAACTGACTGTATGTGTGAATGTGAGAGTGAATAGTTTGTCTCTAAATATTGGCCCTGCGGTACTCTGCCTCTCGCTCATTGTCAGCTGGGATTGGCTCCAGCCCCGTGCTACTCATTACAGATAAGTGGTAAAAATGATGGATCGATGGAAGTTTGTCAGTGCTTGTATGTGTGCGTGTGCACTTGTGCGGCTTTTAGAATCAGTTAAAAAGATTGCATTGATCTAACCAATTTTTTTACTAATGATTACTATTGTAATTCAGTGCGTGAATTGTTTGAATCAGTGAATTGTTTATATAATTTTGTTTTTCAATTCAATAGATTTGAGTTTAATTGCAAAACATCTAACAAGAAAATACAAACGTACAGTGAGTGGGTCAAAAGGAAAGTTCATGAGGTGATCTGTATCTTAAAATAAGTGAAGCTCAGAAATGTCTTCCAAGCAAATAAACTCTGAGAAACTCTTTTCCTGGAAGTACCAATGAATTTTCTTTCCCGGGCTGTGGTGAAGTCACCAAAAAGTAAACAATTTTCCTTTTTGGCAGAAACGCCTCCCCTTCAAAAAACCTTTTGTTTTGAAAAGTGTTTATTTTCTGATCCAAGATTTATGCGCTACCATCTGCCTGTGGGCAACGTCCAAGCTCGATTATTTACCCAAAGAAAATATGGCGGTGAAAAATTCATGTCTGCGTGTCAGTCTGACCCTCGGTCATCTCCTGGCTCCCACCTCTGCCGCGATGAGAAAAGCCCCTCATGTGCTGTTGAGTGATTGGAGGGGGCTGGAGAGGAGGTGGGCCAGACGGTCATCTCTCTGCAGCCTGTGACATCCTCTCCTGCTCTCTCTTCTTCCACCTTTTCAACACGTCAGAAACACAGCAGCCGCTGACAGCAAAAGCATGTTCCTTCTTTAAAAGTGCATGTGAGTGGGAATTATACATGATTTCATGACTGTTTATCCCCTGTATCATTTCAGGGAGCCAGCAATAGTCCTGTGAAATAAAATGTGGTGAATTATTTCTTCATTATTGAGTACAAGACAAGAAAAGTGAAGTCAAAAAGACTTCATTTGGTAACACACAAAGCAATTGTATTAGTATAACTTCTTAAATTGAAGTTGAACAAACTTAACTTGTGTGTTACCCACTGAAGTAATTTTTAAGTTGTTCAAATAGTTTTCGTTGTGTGTGTGGTTTTCAATTGCAAATAAATTGACAAGAGCATAAAGAGGGAGATTCAAGAATATGTACTACTAATAATAATACAAGTAATAATAATAAGCTTGGAGAAAAATGTGCATTAATACTTATTCTAGTCTTGCCACCAGTAACGTTACTAACTGTAGGCGATGCTGTATCCTCTGCAGCCTCTGTGTTGATCCACTTTTCTTTCATTGGTGGAGACTTAGGGATTCATGTCACTCCAGTGAGTCCTCAGCCTTCCAACTAGCAATAACTGTCAAGTTCATAAGGAAGTCAAATATTCAGTGTGGAGTGAAAAGCAGCCCTGTGCATGTGACTCGCTCAATGGGGGTTTGGGCCTGCCAACAGATTAAGTGGCCACTGAAGCCCACATGGCGTGTTCTCCGTATTTCATATGAAAGCACCATTTCCATAATCCTACATCTCTCTGTTCACCACTTGTCTAAATAGTCATAAATCACCACTGAATTCCTGATTATTATTTTTTGGAAGGCACCAGCATCCAGAGCTGCTGTGAGGAATCTGTGACTGAGACCTGCAGAAAATTTAATATCATCAAATTATCTCCTTTGCAGAAAAACAAAACACAGCAAAGAACCAGTCACCCAAATTACAGAAAATGATTGTCTTGTCTGATCCAGTCTTGCACATGCACGCGTGTGTGCACACACAAAAAATGAGTTCCTCGCCTTTCAGTTCTACAGTAACTGTTCATGTCCTCTGGGGGAGGAAACCAGCCACCAGTTAGAAGAGAAGACTTACTGAGTGATCCGTTCTTCCCCTCCACAGATGAGAAAGTTAATAGGTTATATCCTCATCCTCAGCTGGGATTCCCATTTCCTCTCCCAGTGACCTGTACATCAGACTTGTGCAGGAGTCGAAAAGAAGAACAAACATGGACGCTGAAAACTGGGAGGCTGCACCCTGCCTGAGGTCTGGGTGCAGGACTCTGAGGGCTAAAAGGGTTGTGGGGCAGTGGGACGTGGGGCCGCCTGCTCTGCTCCACTTCGCCTGCCAGCGTGTGCATGAGGGACGATTGGAAAAGTCATCAGCAGGGCCTCTGGCCAGGGCCCCCGCTCAAACGGGGGTGGCCACCGACACGTCTCTAAACAAATGGCTTTTCACGATGTGATCAGTATCTTGTGAGCTGCGAGGGAGGGCGAACGCAACATAAATGGCGCTTTCCTGTTGAGAGAGAAACGGTGGATGATATAACAGAACTGTTTGAGGGTGGCCACGGAAAACAGAGATGAACAAGGCACTGTTTGTCTGCTGCCCGGGCAGGCGGCCTCAGCCTTGTTATGTCCCTGTATTCTGAAAGACAGTTGTAAAAATGTTGTGCCAGGTGAAAGATAGAAGTAGCCTTGCAGACTTCTCCATGTCGAGGGGTCAGTCGATAGGTGGCAAAGGCTGAGACATCTGTCAAGTTAAAGTAACTGCCTCGTGCTGCAGAGAAACTATGAAACAAAATCACTGTGTTATTTCATTTTGCCATTTGGAGCAAAACAGAACAACAAGCAGGCTAATTTATGCATTTGGATGATTTGATGCATGCAGGAGTCATGCCAGGAAAATACAGAGCAGCTTGACTATGACTGTAATAAATGCCATGTTTAGACCTGGCTCCGGTTCATCCCCCTTCAATGTGACCCTCGCTTATGAGACTGCATGACACAATTCCTTACAATAAACGAACTGCGGAGTTGACTCTGTGCAACAAATTTTTAGATCGTATGATTTGTAGGTAGGGGTTGCCACAACCTCTGCCCAACATGCCAAATATTGTGTGGTGCAGCATATTTGACCGCTGATGTAAACCAGTTCCATATGGCACAGTGGGATGTGGAGTGAATGCAGAGGCCACTAGAGGTCGCCACATGCACACTGCAGATCACATGATCAGCCAGCAGCAGACAGGCCTGGGCACTGTTCATCTTTATGGGGTTGCCATGCATGACAGATCCCTCAATGTGTGTTCAGAGGGACAAAATGTAAAATAAATACATTACAGCTTTAATTAATCCTGAAGGCAATTAAAAGAACAAAAAACTAGATACAGACATACAATAACAGTGAGTTGTTCGGTTGCATTGAGCTAAAGGTGCTATTTGTTTAAAAATAATAAATGAATTAAATAGTTTACATGGTACAACAGACAAGGTACATCACCCAAGCCGTTAGCCAACACTCACCAACGCCCCCCATAACCTATGCAAGGTTAAATCAGTGTAAAATACATTCTGTAAAAAGAATGTATTTTTCTAACAATCATATTTACCTTTTCTAATAAAATGATATACAAAGTCAAGTGTGTTTTCCATCTTTGCCAATGAGAAGCCTCCTGTCACCTGCAGCCACATGTTGCCCCCTCCCCTCCCTATAAAGACATGGCCTTCTGCGTGCTCTTTGTGGTTCACGTCCCTGACCGTTGGTCCTCAGGTCAGACCGGTGGTCCCTCAGGAGACAGGTCCTCACCTCTCTCCCTTTAAAACAACAGCGGTGTCCGGGTCAGGGCTCTGTTTTTCTTTTTCTTTTTTTCTTACCAACTTTTCCTCTCAAGATGGCTGCCAGCAGGAGCAGCTGCAGGTAGAGGACTAACCACAGCTGGTGCATAAACATAAACGCAGTAAACGTAAAGGTTTTAAAACATTTATGTAATCGTAATGCCTCCTCTCTTAACATTCAAAAAGGCTTGGCTAAATATACAAATTAAAGATTATATGGTTAATGTAAAAAGCTTAATGAGAACACGGCTTGAATTTGTCAGTTCTGCTAAGTTGCAAGTTGGTTTAACTATAAAATGCCCTTCAGTATTTTTATGTATCAGTGTTACTGGACCAGTATGACTCACAGTCTGTCTCACACATGTGTGCATATGCACATACGCGCACATATGCAGACGTAGACAAATATGTTCACCCTGCTCTCTCTTATTTTTGGAGGCGCACTGAGATCTTTTGCCAAATACAGCTTTATGCTGCCTGGCCTCTCATCCAAATGGCTCTCTAACAGTTAAGAAACCTCCAGGGCCCACAAAGACCAAAAAGAAACAGAGGAAAAAGCGCAATTGGCAGCCAACCACACATATTCACTGAGCTCATCCCACCAGGCAGCAGTAAATCATTATGAAAGCATAAGGCGTAGTGGTCGATGCTATCATCTAAGACCAATAAAGCGCCCGTTTGTACGGACAACCTCCTCACATATAACTGTCACTGGCTGTCATGTCAGTCGACATTTCACCATGTGGCTTTCACGGGATAGCGCTGTTTTAGAAATGGGACAAAGGAAAGGACACAAATGTGGTCTTCAAAGACCTCAAGTAAGAGGCGAGTTGGCTCGATCTTTTCCCTGCTCCTGGGATATTATTCCCCGTTGAAAAGTTTGATGTCCAAACAGCTCAAATAAACAACGAGAGGATATGATTAAGAGGCTCTGGTATGTAGCACACAAGAGATTTGATTGTTCACTTGTTTTACTTCAGTTTTTCACATAGTTTTTGCTCTATGGCTGCAATGATACCACAGGGTTTCAATAAATTCGCCTGTTTTCTGAGCATGTATGCAGTACCCTCCCATGATGCACCCTGCCTTATGTTGTGTATTAAAGGGAAGAAAACCAAGGGCGTCATCCTGTGACACGGGCGTCAGTAGGCACCTCATTCCCTCTGGGCCTCGCTCTGCCTTTCGGCTCCAGAGGGGCGTGAGCGGTTTTGTCTTCTGCTTGAAGGATTTGGGGCTCTGCCAAGTTCAACCCAGTGCAGAGGCATCGTCTGCCATTAGCGTGGCTTCCTGACCAGGACTGGGGGATTCACTGTTGGGCAGGGAGGGGGGGGGCTGGCGTCATCGTCCTCTCTGCCTGCTCCAGCCTCCTGCCCCTGTGTAATCTGGAGGGGAGCTGAGATCGCCGAGCGCCGCCATCAGACCACAGTTTACTCTGCGAGCGAGGGAAGGGGACGTGGCCGTGCAACGGTATTTACTTCATCGCTGCCTTCATGTGGGTGGTCCCCCCCCCTCCACCCCCTTTGCTTCAATACAATGGCTGCACCAGACACTGCTCACTCACATACTGTCCTGCCTCATTGGAAAAGCCATAAAACACGAGTCGTCCAGGGCTCCCAGGCTGTGCATGATGTATTCTGAGTTTTCTGTTTCCTCACAGATTGCCTTCCATTTGCTGGGTGTCTGCCAGAAGAGGAATTAGCTTTATCAATCTTTTCCACCATTTCTCTTTAAGAGAATCTGACAAATTGAGCTCATTATTGTAGCTCATAAATAACTACTACTTAATATAATTTATGCCCAGTGGGGCTTTTTGTATTTTTTTTCCATCCACCAAACAATCTTTCAGGTCCTCTGCAGCAACGTAGATGTTGTCGTTAGCTCTTAGCTGCCATGTGAACCTGAAGACGGCGAGAAGGCACCAAAACCAGCTCCACAAAGAGTGTCTGCGATTTTATTATATTGATAAGAACCAAGAATCAGCTTTATCTGTAGTGTGTGTTTGTGTGTGTGTGTGTTTGTGTTTGTCATCGCGCTACATGACCTGAGGCAGTGGAAACTAAGCAGACCAACTTTGTAATTTCTCCAAATTGACATCTGACCAGAAAGGAAATCTTCCGGTATGGCTTAAATTAATTCACTTCCATTTTTCAGGCCTCACTGGAGATGGGGAGCTGCACCGTTAAAAAAAACAAAAAAACAAGGTCAACTTACTTCCTTATTTATGTTAAACACATCCAAATGAGTAACTGTCACTTGTATATTAGATCACCAGTAAATCAAGGCTGTGTCGGAGCAACAAATATAACACTATACTGATTTTACCGTTGATAAGTTCTTGGGTGATTTGGTCGAATACCAAACTTCCTTCAACAAAAAGCTGCTTCAGTATTACATTTTCACAGGCTTCTTCCTCATTTTCCTTCGTCTTTTTATTTTTAAAGAGAACTAACACGCACAAGTCCGACATACAAACACACACATGCACACACGCAGTAATGGAGATGTAACTGGGAGTGTTCCTGCAGCATATGGATGCCATTTGTAAGCTGCGCTGAGAATGTATAGGTCAGTCTTACCCTTTGGTATCTCTCTATCCATCTGTTTTCACATTACTTGCAAATTATAGTGTCCTCCAGACCCAAATGACCATAAATCAGGCCGCTGAAAGTGCAGAAGTTTTCCCATCTGTCATAAAACAATGATTTAAAGTACGGGTTGTCAAAATATGGCGCTGTGAGTTCGCCCCGCTCCCCAGCAGTAGGAACACAAAGCACCATCTCATCGGAGTAATTTATGGCCTCTGAGGGAGCGGCGGGTGATTAGAGCCTGGGCCACCAACAGCCAGAAAAACAGTAGGAGCTCCAATAAGGATGGCTGGAAAACCTTGACCGAATTTATCAAACAATTCAGCGAAATCTATTTCTGTTTGGAGAAGGGAGCGAGATATATGGCCTGTTTAGTATACTGGTACATCACTGGAACATTTGGTCATACTGCATTTGTGAGTTTTGGAGATTCTACATTAAATAGTCGTAGCCCGGGCCATGTGATGTATTGGTCAGCTGGGGTGGCCGAGGCCAAATCAAATATACAACGGGACGTTCTTGGATTTTAAACAACATCTTCGTGTAAATGATGTCACCGGGTCTCTATAAAATTGTTTCTTTTGAAAGGTGGAGTTTGAGGGTGAAAGCGGCTGTGTTCAACAGTGGCCTTAGAGTTTCTGGCATCCACAAACAATTGGACTAGTTTTAGCTGACTTTACCTTAAATGGCCTTTTTAAAAACTGAAAGGCATACGTGGTAACTAAAAGGGCGCAGTGGGACATGGCTTCCTGTATGGTCAGCTAATATATTATGATTAACTTGGTACCACCATCAAGTTGGAGGAAATGCAGGAGCAACGCTTGGAATAACACCGTTACTGTTGAGGTGAAGTTGGGTGGCTCCCAATTAATACTTTTGCTTATTGACGCTTTCATGTGTCCCTAAACAAATACAGATTTCCTGTGAACCAGAAACTGGTGCAATAAAATGAACTTAGGTGGTCCCGCTACTATAAAGTGACCACATATCAATATGGCCTCATTCTGTCCACCTCAACGTTTTATAAAGAAAGCCTTGAGGGGGTTTCGCCTTTCTCAAATTGTCTAAAAGGAAATTATGGATTATAGAGATTTAAAATTCCTTTAAAAAAAAAAAAAACTCTACAGTGACATGTTGTATTTACATCATGTCAATTCATCACCTGCTGCTTTTTCTCTACATGGGAGGTGTTCGCCATGACTGGGCAGGTATTGTTTTTGCATCTATTTTTACAACTGCTCTTCTGGGTCCCAGGCCAGTCATCAGCTCCGTGTGGAGGGAGTCACGGCCTCGAGCCCCCACACAGCGTACAAAGTGTGGAGCTTGTCCTCGCAGGGCTGAAGGTGTTTTGCTTGTACAGCTCTCCTCCAGAAGTAAAACTCTCTCCCACTACAACATCACCATAAGGGCACTGGTCAATGTGCTGTTTTGTGCCCTTATTCTCATCATTCAATATGTTGTTTCTTACGTGAAATGCTTTTAAAAACAAAGTGTGGAGCTGAATAATTTCTGTTCGGTTCCTGTAGAGAAGATAACTGAGCATAATTTACATAGTCAGCAAAGGCCTGATGCACGTTAAATAATCCTCCTCCAGTTTATCACAGCTAATTGTGCGGCTGCCTGGCAATCTCCTGAACCACCCAAGCATCGGCTCCCCGGAGGATATTCTGCATGTCCGCTAACCAATCAGCCACCGGGTTCTGCATCGCCGCCGGCGGTCTGCGCAGGGATCCAGAGGCTGTTCTGGCCAAGTAGTTCCTCATTTCTCCAGAGAACCCCAGTGCCCTCGCTGGGACTCTTAAACTTCTGACGCTGGGCGAAGTTCAGGGGCCTTTTTGCAGCAGTGGCCACACAGGCCCATGCTATCTGTTTAAACAGCAGGTAGTCCCCCGGCCCTCCTCTGTTTGTGTCCGTGGCTTCCTTCTCCAGTTAGAGGGGATTTTCCCATACAGGCCCATCGTTCCGAAGGGGCCCTGCTTTCCGGGATGGAGCTCGATGGAAACAAAAACACACGTTTATAATGTGAGCAAATTATCGTTTGTGTTTATTCTCCGCAGCAGGAATAGGGATGCAGCCGATGGTAATCAGCTAAATTGATTCGGTCAAACGCAACAGGAATGCTATATTTGTGTATTTATGCATGACATTTAATGACACTTTAAAAAAAGTAGAATTACCAAAAGTTTAATATCATTGTTAAATAGCCGTAAACCAATGAATTATCAGAAAAACACAGGCATAGACAAAAAAAACACAGAGTATCCAACATGTCTGGGACTGACTGTGTACACTGTGCGGCCCAACAGGTCTCCTCCACATCAAGGTGGCCTCAGCTGGGTTTCTATTGCATCCCACGTCAACACCACTGACAGCAAAAAGCACTTAGGGACCAACAGATCACTTTACCATTCCTCCAGCAGAAAGGGAAGCCTCGAGGTGGGTGGTGGGGGGTTGGGAAAGGTGGGGGGGGAGGACCGCAAGGGTGCACACTGCCAGACACCGGCCACTGGGTGGGAGTATTGACGCTGGTTTATTGTCCCAAACGCTGAAGGGACTGAAACTGTGCAGTGAATAGGTACATTAACATTTGTGTTCAGAGAAAGATTGTTTTTGATTTTGAAATAGTTTATCACCATATCATATTGTTCCCAATCCCCTGCTTTTTCTTTAATATCATCCCATAATTGTGTTGCAATGAAAAATAATATAAATGTATGATGGCTGGAAAATACCTGCGGTGTGTTCAGAGACATCAGGTCAATGTTAAGATCAGTATCTCCCCTGAAAAAATGTTTTGTCCCACATTTTTTCCCCCCTTGTAAACTTCCCACAATTTTAGCTTTTTTTCTAGTTAATAGCTTAATTGCCTACATTACGGGTTGTTCTGGGGCACAAGTGGAAGACATTATTTCATTTTAATGCTTCATTTGCAGCTACGTAAATATAAAAACACCACGTGAAATATTTGCGGGCTTTTGAGAGGTTTTGTCTGTGATAGAAGCTGCGGTTCTTTGAAATGGGACAATTAATAGAACATTTGTCAGGAAATGTTGATTTTGGAAAATAGGATTTGAATTTCATCCCTAAATACCAAATACAACTCTATTATTTTCCATATATATATATATCAAAAAATGGCCACCATGCTCAAATGAAACCCAACTAAACAGATTATTTAAAGTCAAAAAAATATATAGTTTACATATGTAATAGAACTTTATTTTTCTAGTGATTGGTCAAACATTATATTGAAGTAATGATGCATATCCAGGAGAAACGGGTAAATATAATGGAGTCAAACTAAGAAATCCCAGAACTTGAAATATTTATAGTAAGATTTTGAGTGTTACTCAGTCCTCGGAAATCTGATCGTATTTGCGTGTTTGCTCTCAGCAATCACCCGCAGTGGATGTCACCAAGCTGTGTGAATCCGCCGAGCGTGACCCAGAGTTTGTGGCCCGAGGCCCACTGCTCCCTCTCTTTTGCGGGTTACCAAGGGCGAGCATACTCCCTGTGGTATCACACACATATGCACGAGAGCAATACATGCATTGAAATATGCAAACACAGATCCATTCATGCACCTCTACAGTACGCAGGCACACGTACATATTTTAAATGAAAGATATATAAGCACAATTTATATGCACTTGAATCTAGTTTCAAATAAGTCTAATTAAGTTAAGGGTTGGACATTTATATGTGTGTGTGTGTATGTATATATGTGTGAATATATATAAATATAGATATGTATAGTATACAGAGAAGAGAGGGGTCTATATTTAGAGCGTACACTCTAAAATATTTATGCTTTTATGGAATTTAGGTATTAAAGCAAACCATCAGAAGACTGGGGAACAAATGGAAATAATTGAAGTGTTTGTATTTGGCAGCACTCGTATATACAGTAGGAGTGTGTGCTTGACTATGGAGCTTGTTGGCCTGACCCTGGTGAAGTAACGCAGCCAGGTGAGGCCAGGCGCCAGTCGCAGTGACAGACAGTCTCACCTCCGCTAAGCTCGTCTCTGAAGATGTCTTTTAACGTGAGGAAATGTGGCCATTCACGGCCAGCCGAGCGTTTCAATGAGCCACATTAGCAGTTGCGCCATTTGTTTTTCAAAAGGCAGCTCCGAACTTGCTTTGATGGCCGGGAAGCAGGTCCACATTTCACTTTGTCATTCTGACGAGTCTCTCTTCATTCGAATCTGCTGAGTCTTGCAACCTCCATGATATTGTAAGGTGATCCAGGACCTCAAATGTAGTGCAGCTGCCAAAATGAACTTGGTATTCTCGCTTCAAGTTGTTTTTAAAAAAAGATATGAAGCTGTTTTTTACTTAGTATCTAAAACTGGGATCCATTTAGGATGACGTTCAGAAATTTTACAAGGGAAAAAAGACGAATCCACTTTCACTTTTAGAGGCTTATGTCAAATTTATGATGTTTGTTGGTGTCTAGATGGTTAAATAGAGTTTTATTTGAATATAATCTGGTGGTTGGGTGTGTTCAGTGTGTGTGTGTGCGTGTGCATCGCCTGGAACCCTTTGAGAAGAATTAATATTCTACAAAGGAGATGTCAGCCATCCCATGTCCTCCGTCACTCATTCACAGCCAGTCATTTGTAAGTCACACTTTGGCATTGAAGGGAGTCGGGCACTCACCAGAGAGGAATTCCCTCTGAGGGTAAAGATCCTCTGGATGAGACCTATGATTACAGCTATATTAATGGCTCTGTAAGTCTCGAAAGATGTTTTGTCTGCTCGATCGCGCAAATGGAGCTTTTTTCACAAAGGAGAGGGTCATCTTAAACTGATTAGGTTGCAGAAATATCAGGTTCTTTTGGAAAGCCTGTGCTGTGCCTTTGGTCTTGTTGTGCAGACCCTGATGCCAGATGCAATAAATTATTAGTCTAAATCAGAACAGAATGCCAGCTTTACATCAGGATAGAGTCCATGTCAAGGAAAAGGAACGGTATGTTTGAAGCTGCGACCCAGTGTCAGGGTCTATCCCCGCTAAGTCCAAGGCTGTTATTTGCCGTTTCGCATCGCACATGGATTTGAGCTGTCCCTGAGCGAGTGGAGACCTTAAATGATTTAGTATGTTTTATTCTCAGCAAAAACAAAGAAAACAGTAAAGAAAACAACTAAAGCAAACACAGCAATGGCTGATAAATCACACAGCGGGTTTTGTGGTCGTTCTTTTTCTTTCCACAATGCATATAAGCTATTGCAGAAAGCTATTGATGATTATACTGTATATGCATAAACACGCTGGGAAAAAGATACAACACAACTGTTGACAATATACAATAAATTAGAAATTCAGCATTTTGCATTTTGCAAAGATTGAAAACAATATCAAATTTCAACCGTTTCCATTTGTGTGTGGAACCCAGTAAACTAAGAACATAAAGTAAACCAAACTCATCCTGTGCTCAATTATCATTTTCATTTTTCTCATTAAAGTTCTATGGTTCTGGAATAAGATGCACTCTATTGCTCCCTCCTGCAGAGCAACAAAATATCCCTATGCATTAATAACTATCATAATCATATGGGATTTTGGGGCCTTTATCTATGTGTCATCTTCAATATATCTGCAAACCATTTACTGCCTCAACTCTCTTGTTATGTCACAGCAGCAGAGGGAGGGACCAATGTGAGATTCAGAGTTTCTACTGTATGTAAAAGTTTCATTTAAAATCCAGGATTGCACCCATTCCATTGTTCCTTGTAGAATCTTAAAAAAAAGGTTTTATTTATATTATTTTAAGTTTAACCCGAGTCTACAATAATGCTGGTGACATCTGTTTTGGGTCCAATACGTTGTTATACTATGTCAAAATGAAACAGTAATTATCTGGACATATACGCAATGTTGTACTGGAAAAAAAGATACCAAACCTCGGCATGTAACATGTAAAAATGAGGGAATAAATTAATGTTTGAGAATAATACATGATCATTCTATTATGTGACTGTAATGACAGACAAAGTCCATCATATTTCAAATTCTTAACAATATTACAGCAGTGAAGCTAACGTTTCAGTGCATCATAAACAGCACACATGTCAGTAGCCTATATAATGATACCTGCAGTGCAGTGGGGACCATTGCAGAAGTTAACCAGCCTGTGCCAAACATACAGTAGCTATCGTAGAGCACATTCCTCTTGCACCACTCTCGCCTCTGCAACAGAACACACTCATGCTGGTGTGTGTGGCTCAGCAGCCACACCTCTTTTTCAGGATCACAGTCAAACGGCTCGACACAGTTCAATGACACTACAACACCCTGCCCTCTTCTGTGGAACCACGAGTTACAAAATAGCAGGGCTACACAAACACTACCTAAATTGTTGAACAACTTCACAAGTGTCATCTTAGCAAACAGCGTCCGTGTCCATGGAACACGGCAGCGTATACGGCTTCCAGGATGTACCCATGAGCCCCATGGGAGCTGTCAGACGTCGGCGAGGTCTGGGCGGGTAATATATGAACAAGATTTCCAATAAAACAAGGCAACTCTGACCAGCATGCAGGCTGCGAAATCAAAGCCAGGTGGGCTGCCCATGTTCAAAAATATCAAATGAACACCAGATCATGATGCAGTTTTTCTTCCTCTCCCCATGTGCTCCTACAGGACGCAGAAGTGACGGGCCACATTTAGCAAACACCTCACTTTGCTAGCGTGGCGACGGGATATGTGAAAGTAAACCAGAGCCAACAGAAAAAGATTTCTCAATGTTCAGCTGAGTCCAGAGTCAGTCCGGGGTACTTGTCTCTGAAGCAAACCTAATAAAGGAAAATGCTCTCAGTATGTCAGCTATAACACACTCCTGTTATTTCCTCCTTCACCATACCGTATATCATGTTAAGCCTGTGGCCTTCAAAACATCTCTGAACATTTGAAATGTGTGGGTATCACTTGTCCCTATCAGGAGAAATGTGATTTGAATAAGGCGAGGTGAACTGTTTAAGTGATCACGCATTTGCCATGAAATTCGTCCTCATTAAGTATGAAAGATTGGGTTTCCTTTTTTTTGCAACGAAAATGGTAAACAGAGTCAAGAAGGCAGTCGGCTTTCAAATGTTTTCCTGCCAGGACTGTAATGCAATTTTCTGCACTGGAGAGGGCCACGTTCCGAAATAAGCCTGGAGACATGCAACAAGGCACATACGGAAACATTTCGCCCGGGGCCAGGAAGGAAGTACCTTGCCACCGAAAGTGAGTTAGGAATAATGGAAAATACAAAAACACCGAAATGAGAACTAGTGGGTATAAATGTAACAGGAAACTGTTAGAAGTATAAGACACTCAAGGGCTGCTTAGTTGAGTTATTTATTTTGAACCTCAGATAAAGGTCGACAACAGACTTGTGAGAGAGCCGCAGTACCACACACGTGATGTAATGATGCTAAGAATACTTGAAGTCAATGTGAATGAGTCAGTAGTGCCATCTTAAATGTACTATATAGGTCAATACTGGAATTGCTGAATAGTTAGTCAAAAGCTAGCTATGGAGGATGTGGCGTAATAATCAGTAACTGGAGTTTTTAGAGGCAGAATGCTAATATTTTACCAACAAAAAGGATTTATAAGCTGCTTTTAGACATGCGTTAAACTCCGTAGATCCTCCCCAGTTTCTCCAGAGGAGGTGTAGTTTGTGAGAATGCAAATGTCCGAGTGAGAGCCTCTGGAGTTTCTGCTGACTTTCTCCACTTGGCCCCCTAGTGTTGTGTCTGCAGAAAGCCGCAGAAGTTGATGTTATAACCCAGCAGGAGATCCTCCACTGGATTGACCGTGAGCATGTGGGGGTTGATGGCACTTCTAGAATGTTTGACGTAAAATGAATGAAAAAGCCGGGCAACACATTTAGAAGACACCAACACCGGTGAAATAACACGTTAAATCCTGCCTCTGCCTGCTGCACCATGCACTCCTCACCTAAATGTGTGAAAGACAAACTGCGGAGGAAGTCCAGACCCAATTCTCAAGACTACTCCCGTTAAAAATGTCTGAAAATAAATGAATCATTAAATGATGTAGGAGCATCATTGAGCTAAATTGTTACCAAGCTTAGATATTATCTCTTATGTTAGCAAATAACATCTGACCCAATGTTAGCATGTTGCAAAAATGATCCATTTTTTGGTTGGGTTGAGCCTGCTGATTTGTTTCAAGAAATACAATGTCACATGTGGTTATTCAAAGAAGAACAGTATATGAATGTCATATTTCCCCAGACCTGGGTAATGTGTCTTTACACTGAGCCGTGCATTTGCTACACATAATGCTGGATGTCCTAAAGACAGTTAAGGCCTTGAATTGGCACTATTAATATGTATTATTACCATTTTGTCAAAAAGTCTACATGTAATATGAAAGGGTCACATGTAGGGAGAACCCCACAGTTTCATATCCCTCGGTTCTGCAGTTCCCCTGAGTTCTATAGAGTTTTAGCCTCTTTCAGCGAATTTGTTTCACTGTTTTCGTTCCCTCTCACTTCTCTCATCAATGTGCTCTCAGTGAAAAAAACTCTCACTCTTAATGCATGAAACTTGTCTAGAACCAATCAGCAGATGGACAAAGTTAGTATCGGCTAAATAGCTGGTCAGCATAGGGGAGGATTTAGCATTTAGCAGCTAAGGAGCCAGGTATTTCCCTTAAGAGTTGGTGGAGACCAAAATGAATCTCAAAGAAGAGTGAATATTAGACCTCCTGTTGTTAGGTGGCCTAATGTTGCTCTGTTTGTGCTGGACGTGTTAATAGGCAACTGTTAGCTAATACATTCGTCGTATACAATAAAGAAATATATGTTGTTCCCATGTGGCAAAAAAGAAAACGAATACAGTTCTAAGGTAAAAAAACTGTCTGTTTTTAAAAAATCTTGTTATGTGGTCTTTGAATGATACAAGTTGTTATTACTGGACAAAACTCCTTCAACAGGCAGTTCAATGTTAATCCATTTAATACTCCACTGGCTGGCGGAGTTTTGAATGGTTATTCCCAGGAATTGTTTTACTTGTTAATCTCTTTCTTTGAGTTGAAAAGCAGCCAGTGTAGATATTGCTGAATACATTTAGTTGCATCACCTACAGTTACTGAGCCTGTGTGTGCACTACTTTGTAAGAGTGTCTTTGTGTAACTGAACTGTGTTCCTGACAGGATGTAGGAGAAGTGCCCTGGAGCAAGGTGGGGGGAAAAAAGAGCAATCAGATTAGGACGTAGTGACGTCAGGATCAAAACAGTTTTTCATGGCTATCGTCGTGCGGGGCGACACAAAGCGTTTGAGTCGGGGGCACATGAAAGGCCTGTGACAGCGTTTTCTCATTTGAAGTAACTAAAGCTCAACTTTCACTTCTCCGTCGTGCTATTGGCTCCACAAAAATACCTGTTGTGAGAAGTCGGGCACGGTCTGTTTGTGGTTAAGTCGGCCATGGATACCCCAGAGGAAATTTCATGTATTTCCTTCACACTTCTGTTAAAGGTCGTAATATGTGACAGATTATACCCCCAAAGACGGACTGGAAGGAAAAGTACAACTGCACCTCATTTAGCGTAAAGTGTGTGTTGTGTGGACAGCCTATTGTTGGCATTAGTGGCACAAGTATTCAGTTCAAAATGTCGAATACATTTTAGCTTTTGGAATCCTTCTTATGAGTTCAAGTGCTAATTCAAAAGACACCAGAGAGTTTTAAACATTAATAGCCTCCCTATTTAGATTTTCTATGCTTCCTTTGATATCTCTCTGTACGTGTCTTCAAATCCTCCATTCCATGTTTTGAACCATGACTATTTCTGCAGCTTCGGTTAAGCTAAACAAATAGTACATTTTGAAATATCTTACGCAATTATATTGTCTACGACACTAAATCTCTA
Organism: Hippoglossus hippoglossus; assembly: GCF_009819705.1. Classification (NCBI taxonomy): domain Eukaryota; kingdom Metazoa; phylum Chordata; class Actinopteri; order Pleuronectiformes; family Pleuronectidae; genus Hippoglossus; species Hippoglossus hippoglossus. Next base: position 16,957,403 of record NC_047172.1, read on the forward strand.
TGACCCACATGTTGGTACTAAAGTAAACTATGCAAGTAACTGGGTAGTTTATGTAAACACAGTGAAAACTGCTGCTTAGCCCAGTAGCAGAGGCAGATCCCTAAGTACTGGAGCCTATGATTAGACCCACTCAACCTTTGGAATAATAAACTTCAGCTTCTGATCGTCCTTAATCGGACATTTAATCTCGCTCTCTTTTTTTAAACTGAGATCAGAGTTGGTTCAAAAGCTCTGAACTGTCCTTTAATGTCCCTCAAGTACTCTGGTTAAAATAGCTGCGTTTCATGTGTAACTGCTTTTGCCAGCTATTCCTAGTTTAAGATAAAGGGTTGATAAAGCAATTTGTCCAAAGTGGGTGATTCAGAAAGCATTAAGTTTCAGTTGCGATGCTAGTTCATACTGAAGTCAGTTTCAGTGTCTACTAAGGCTGAGTAACAGAAATGAAATTGGCAGTTCCAATTATAAACACAATCCAAAACTAAGAGCATCATTGATAAAATTGTCAGTTATTATAATTTCGGTCTAGGTCAATAGTTTTTTTTTTTCCCACAGTGGCACAACCTGAAAGTGCCCTACAAAATAAAAGATAATAAATATCTTCAGCAGACCTTCACCCTGTGTGAGCTCCATCATGTCCTGCAGCTGCTCACTATCATAACCATAATTAGCTCTATTGAGATGGGTCCACCTCAGCAATTTTTTTTCCTGATTCAAAGTAGTTAATTGGTCGCTGTGTTTGTTTGCTCCAGTAATGTCTAACAACTGAAGAAATATCTGCTGTCCCAGTCTGGAGCAATCAGGGTGTATTCTGTTTGGCACGCATGAGTGCGCCTGAAGTCCACAGGGTGAAGGGGAACTACACTGGATGTCAGCCCAGCTGGAAAACTGCCCTGTGAGAAGCTCCTCAGCTGTGAAATGGACAGTCTGCGTTTGATACTGCAAAGTGTGCGAGCTCAGATTAAATGATGGGACGGTGACGGAAAACTTGAAATCAGTAATTCAATTCTTAGAGAAGGCTGCTGAAATGTAAAACGAAAACAAAAATCTCTGAGTGGAGCGAGACAGTTTGTCCCATCCATATCATGTTTGTTTACACAGTGATCAATGGGTTGAAAGAGCGGCAGTCAGCAACTACAAATTATGTGTGAGCACGAGTGCTCACCACGACACACTCGCACTCAGCTGGTTTTGATGCAGGGATGGGATCATGGGACAAGTCTTGGACGGCTGCGAAGGCGCTGTAGACTCCGGCGGTCTGCTGCCTCGCTCTGTGGGTGGGAACTCACTGCCGAGTCTTCTGCAACCCAGTAAAGCAGCACTACACTGCTGGAACGAGTAGGCCCGACCTCGTGGCCCCGCGACGCAGTGGTCCAACGGCGCCTGCCGGCTGAGCCCAAAACACCATTTCTGCACCAGATGTATTCCTAAGATTTGGTAATGCAACAACTTCAAAGTCCGACTTGATTGTTTTTGATTGTATGATTATTCAGCGCTGCCGTCTTTTTCTCTTTATTTCTGGGGGGAAAAGATATTATCATTCAACCACACTTATTTAATTGCGGCAATTGGAGCCACTCTAATTGAGCCTCCCCTTTCATCTGTAATGGTAATGATTATGAGATTGTGTTTGTGCTGAGCAGTCTGATGAGTACGAGTGGAATGATGTGACTGCTTTAGATTTCATCTGCTTTTTTAAATATTGTACTTTAGCATCCCACGCATTAAGCCAATCTGACTTAAAACATTTATTTCCTTTTTCCTTTTCTTTTTTAGATATAGCAAACTAATCCTGGAGGCCCTCACATTGTTCTTCATCTCGGTGCTTGTAGCTGATTGAATCTTTGTAATGGAGGCCTTGAATAAGTAAACAGTGAATGCCTGTTCATAATGTCAGCCGGCTTTGTCAGGGCCACGCAGACATTTAAAGAGCATCTTATCGTGTTGATTTAAGCAATTAAACATGAAGTTGCTCTCTGCAAGCTCCGACTGACTGTATCATCTTAATTATTATCCACAGAGCCTTATCCTCAAAGCATTTTCTGTGGAACGATAAAGAGAACTTATCACAGCCATTACGAGGTTAAACGTCTGGCTATTTGAAAAAAAAAAAGCTTGAAATTGGGAAATTTAAGGAAAAACCTAGACCTTGATATTTGGGTTGACTGATACTTTCAAGGTTCATGTGCTCAACAAAGTAATTAATCCTCAAACAATTCCCTACTACACTTTGTGTGGCAAACATAAAGGAGCATAAATGGACTTTAGCTCTGACCCAGGGAATTGTTAGTGGGGTCTGAAGATCTGCTAAATACAATAGATTGATCACCCATTATTTTCTCAGAGCATTGTTTGAAAGTTCACATTTGCATCTTAATAAGGGCGGGGGAATCGTTTAGCATACCAGTGCTAAATCGACCCAAAATGGCACCACCAATGGTATCAAATTGGAGGTTGACATTTAACACATTAGCTGTTAACAGTAAGGTATACTTAACTTCAATATACAAATATAAATAAGCGCAAAACTCTCAACAAATGTATATAACAAAATCTTAAAATATATTAAACCGAACCCGACAATGATTTAACACAAAATAACAGTTTCTCTGCTGAATATACAATAAAATACTCCAGCTTTAATATCCTCTTCGATTGTCTCCGCACCACCGAGTCCAGGGACGTCCATCGGGTTACACAAGAGCATCTCTGTGCTTTTAAATGTATCTGTGAGTGCTTCGTTAAGTCTGTCATGTTCCTTCCTTCACACTGAATTGTTGCATGTCCGGGTGTTGAAATCCCTGGTGTTGAAATCCTTTTCCGTGACATACAACCACACTTTCGACCGTTTGAGGTGAGCGAATAACTAAATGTAGGCTAATGTTACACGCTGCCAGAGCCATGTAGTGAGTCAAATGTAATGTTAACCAGGCACGTGTGGGGATGTTTATGTTGCCTGTAAGCAGGGCAACTATTTCAGTAGAGTGCTCAAGCACCAGAATGAGGCACCTAAATCTCAGGTGTGATTCGGTCGTGTGGGAACCAGTACCGGACTTTGGTTCCAAAAACTAATCTATTCACTAATTTGTATAGATTTGTAATCAGAAATAAACTTAGCTGTAAGTGGCATTTTGCTATTTTTCCACCCAAAGGTGAAACCATAACTCTGCAGGTATAGCGGTGTATACCCATACTAATAATAATCCTATGTGACTGCAGTCTTTTGTCCCTATAAGTCAACCACAACCAGATCCCGATCTAATCAAATGTGACAAAGCTCTGCAGGGCAAGGTGAGCGGGGATCTGGATTCTGTTCATGCCAGTGTGGAAGCTGTTTTGACAAGGATTATCGCCTTCATCGCCAGGTAATTTATAACAACCCCCAGCTTCTGCACACCTCGTATCTCTCCTGGAGAAATGTGCTTACAAATACGAAAGCAATGCTGGTAGCTTGGTTTCTCACCTTCTGCCCAAGTAGGAGGGGGAAACAAACCCTAAAACATCCAAACATCACATTATCTTTGGCCCATATTGCAGGCTGACTCTTGCGCAGTCGTGAGTCGCTTGGCAGAACAATCACCTGCATGATGACGCAAAGGCCCAAGAATTTATCCATAAGTCTTCATAAATCATCTCTTCATGTTAAAATAAACTGCCCACTCGGGTTTGACGAGCAGCAAATGGATTCTGGACATTTCTTCCTTTTTTTCTTCATCTTGATCATGTTCAATTAGTCTGCTGACAGTTTGTCATGTTCTCAAAATACTCACCTTTACCTTCCTGTTATCTGGACAGATATTATTTGCATAGAAGTAAAAACATCATGCATTTACACCACAAGGTTTGCATTTCACTACAAACAAGCCCTGTCTCGACGGCAAAGAAGAATGAATTACAATAGTGGATTAACCATGTTTATGATGTAAGCGCGTCATCTATTCATTTTGTGCAGTGCAATTGTTTTCACAGTGCAGCGCTATCATGACAGCATCTGAAACACGCACCCCCACCCATTCCTTATGCCATTACACATAGGTAAGTACAATTACTCTGTGGCGCCTGTGGTCTGCATGGCAAAGTAGTTTAGAGTATTTTAAAGCAACACTGTGTATATCTTATAGTATTATTTTTAATATGTTACATTTTAGAAATGGCCTTCAAAGGGGAACATTTTACTCTTATACTTCGAGTGCATTTCACAGCCTGTACTTTTGTACGGTCACTTGAGTCTTTTTTTACACAAGTACTGTACTTGAACGTGTGTTCTTTTGTCCACCTTTGGGGAAAAAAAAAAAAGATTCAGCATGATATTGATATAGAAATAGTGCTAAAGCTCCATGAATTAAAGACAAAAAAAAACTATTAACAGCTATTTGTTTCTGCGGTTCCGCCGATTTTCTTCAATTTCTCAATAGATTATTTTTAAACGTTAACATTTGCAAGATGTCGGTTGCATTTCAGATGCACTCGCCACAGAGTAATGAGACTCAGTCCAATGGAATCCTTGTAGGAATGCATGTTAACGTATAATATACAAAAATCAAAGACAGAGGAGGAACCGGAGAAACCATCGACCAATGTTCTACCCATGTCCCTGTCAGCCTGCCTGCTTTGGTTAAAAAGCACTGAGAGGATACTGTGCTGGAGCAATAAAAGGGGATATCCTACACATGTTTGTTGTACAACGAATTGGAAATTATCACACAGAATTTGCAAAGAGAGGAACAGACAATGAAAGCAAGCGACAGGGAGGCCAAAAATGTGGCCACACAAGATTTTCCTCATTGCTTTTTTGTGTGCTGGAACTATAGTTCCAAAAAGCCACCCACACTTCACCACGTAGGGAGAAACCAGTCTCAAACTGGCACCTATTTATGGACTCTGCTACTGCCAGACAGAAATTCCTCCTCCAGTGAAAAAAGCTCATTGACTGTGTAGCTCATCCATCATTCCAAAGCCATCGGCTTTAAAACAGAAGCAGCAGGGCTATGATTTGCTAACACACTTTGCTTTGATTGGTTTCCCTGCTTATGATTTTGACTTCCCTTTTAACTTTCTTTATTTTTTTTCAAATTAAGCCCTTTTCCTCTAAAATACATTTTCACTAGAGCTGAAGTATCATGTACTGAATCTCAGCCAGTTCCCTCCATGTCAGAGTTTATGACCTTCATATACTGATATGAAAGGTTATGGACACCAGCGTCCCAAGGGAGAAGGAGATGAGTTATACAGCATATGCATGTGCACTCCAGCTCTTTGAGCGATTTTGGAGAAATTTTGATGTTAATAACTTTTGTGGTACTTGTGTTTTGGGTCATTTAGACTCGGCACAGTCTGAGGAAAATGGACAACATCAGTCTTGGTGGAATCATTTGCTGACTCGTTCTCAGTGGCTCATCACCAAAGTAGGTCCACGTGGACCTGGTGACAACTCAAGGAGCCGGTGCCCCCTCCCTAGAAGTGGTCTGCTGAAATGAAACTTGGCAGAGAGAGATCCTGGACGATGAACCCATTGTTTCTGTGGATTCCTTTCTGGAGGTCCAAGACGCAGACTTCTTCATCAAAGAAGGGATCCATGACTGCCCAGCTGTGAAGTGTGTAAACATAGGAGGCGATTACGTGGGGAAATAATTGTGCCACGTGTTCTTAAACGGCCTCACCCCTGCTCCTATGTGCAGTATGTGAGCGCTGATGTTCGTCTCGTGTGAACTCCTCACTGGTGTAACAGGCTGAGGGGCTGACGTCATGAACTCCACTTCACCTGCATAGTCTGCCACTCATGCAGAGAAAGCTGTCGTGGCCTCTGCCATTCCTGCTTTGAGGCCAATTAGCTAATCTTCTCACCAGTTTTTCTAGGTATGCAAACACTGTCGCACTATCTGTGTGAAAATCAGTGCATTAGTCAAAATGACATTTATTTAGCACATTCAAAGCCATAACAGGGTATAGCTTTGAATGCCATTCATGATCTACTAAGCCCTTTAATTTAGAAGTGAATCTATGGGTTTGACACTTTGGCAGCTATATTGTCATTAAAGTCACTGGTGCAGTGGCCGTTCTAAACCTTCCTGTTTGGAATGGGCTGTTTGTTTGGCCTGTGTTAATGCTGGTTGCAGCGGCAAGAAAAGTCCGGCTGAGGGACATAGTGCACAGAACCCTGACGCTGCACCACGGCCGCTGCACAAAGAGCTGTTCACCTGTTGATTTAATGGTCAGTGAAACTCCACCCAGAAACCAGAACTGGAAAATGTGTTGCCATTGTCATGAACTCTCCAGTCTTCGTGATCAACGTCACTTCCATTGATGAGTGCCAGCCGTCATCACTACATTTAAAGGTTATATATATATTGAACATATCGTGTGTCGAAATGGCACCAAATTGAATACTGCTCTTCCTTGGGTTCTCAACAATACACGTGCTGAGTGCGAAGTCGATAAGATGAACGGATCTTGAGATATGCGAGTCACATACAGATGGGCAGATATTTCTGGGATCTGAGATAAATTGTCCAATTGCAGTCAAACCTGTGCTGCTAAACTTCGCATAGTGCTGGGAATCCTTCATTATTTATTAAAGTAACGTAGTTGATAATGGTTATATAAACATAACAGGCTGAGAATATTTTAAATAGATGTCTTGGCTGTTGGTAAAGATATAAATGTAGTTCTATTTAGGGCTGTCTGGCCTATTTTCGTGTTCTATTTCCTTCTGGCAAAAGCCAAATCCCTCGGCTACTGTAAGTCACTTCTCAGTTAAGCTGTCAAGTAACGTATGGACTTTGATGCTGACCACTTTAGCTGTGTAACCCCAGTGTGCTGGAAATAGGGCAAACAACAACATGAAAACATGAAGGGGTTTGGCACTGGTGGCCACAGTGAGGCCTCGTTGCTGCTCCTGCTCGAAGTTTTCCAGAGATCACGTCAGTCAAATAAAAATGGCCAATGTGCTCGTAACTGCCGACGCAGCACAAGACAAGTCATTTTTCATGTGAAATCAGCTGCGGGAGATAAGCAGTGATTGACAGAGGAGATCTTAGTGATATGGTGACAACAGCAAGTTCTTTAGAGTTCAACAGTTCTGCATACTGGCAGTGTGATGAGGAACCTTTGCTTTGTCATCTTTATGTAATAAAACCAGTCCTGACAAAACACATTCTAGCCACACCCGCTTTCAATGGATATCACCATCTATTTACTGGAACAAAGCAAGGCAGAAATCTGAAGATTTCCTGGTGATCTCTGGAAAAGATTATAACAGAAATTACCCCATATCTCCACCAAGGCCCAACCCCCAACCCCCCCCCCCCCCCCCCCCCCCCCCCCCCCCCCCCCATACAACGAGGAGGATGCAACGCTTCAATGGACAATTGATTCTTTTCTTTTTTTGTCTTACCCACGTCTGCAATATTTCAAGAAGAAAATAAAAAAACTTGTAGCACAGTATTGGCATTAACACACGGTTTATTGTGACAGATTTTACCACATCGGCCGAACAAACAATCATTACTTTTTAAGACGTCACAACAAGGAACAGATGACATCGTGATGACTGTTGCAGCTGGGCCTGTAGCGCGAGAAAACAGGAGTATTATGAATCAATGTCTGTCAGTGCGCTGACACTGGAGCTTGGACGGCTACCAGCAGGGTCTCCTTCCTCCAGTTCACAGCTTTAACAAGTTTGATTTTGAGTGACCTGGGGAAACGGTTTAATGACTGCGTTTCAACACTGTGTGTGGGTGGGTGGTCCGACTGGGCACGGACGGCGCTCTGATGTACAGTGCAGCAAATGGACGTTTTTCGGCAGAACAACAAACACTTATTCTCGTCAACGTCCCAGGAAAGTACCAGACTAGGTCACGTTGTGGTGGGTTTAATGGTTTGTTTTCTGAACAGAGGTTAGTCCAGTGATTTCCCACAGATGATAACAAATAATAGCGTCAATCCTTTAAATCATATTCCAGCTACGTCTTTTTTATTTCTCTCCTCACCACACATTTTCTTTCATGTAAACCGGAATCGAAGTAAAACTAGTTTAGGGTCTTTTCACCCTGATGCCAGCCTGCAGGACGTCCTCTGAATATCTTCTATACCTTTTTCACAGGCTGAGTCTCAATAACCATCACGGATGTTTATAGGAGGCCTGGTGCCACATCGCTTGAGTAAGCTGTGATCCTTGAGAACATTTGGAGCCCACTGTTCAAGTGTCAATTGTTTCATCTGTCAGTTTGTTGGGTTTACCTCTGCGTCCCTCAACCTCAGCTCCTGCCAGGTTTATGGTCGGCACATAGCTGACGCCAGGATTTAAGAGAGGTCTGCCACTCAACGTGCTTTTCAAGTTTTTATCCCCCTCCAACACTCTATAACTAGATGACTGGGGGAAGCAACATGTGACTTTCTTTCTCTTAGATGTGACATTTAGATGCAACATCAGTTTGTGAAATATGAAGAATTTAAATTCAGTAGATGAGAGCAGCTGGAAGGTTAAAGGTCCAGTGTGTAAGATTTAGGTGAAAGGGATCTACTGGCAGAAATTGAATATAAAATAATCCTAGTGATGTTTTCACTGGTGTGTTTCATCTAAATAGTACAAGTTGTTGTTTTCTTTACCCTAGATTGGGCCCTTTATATTTAAATACTTTATATTTATATCGGGAGCGGGTCCTCTCTATGGAGGCCGCCATGTTTTTTACAGTAGCCCAAACTGGACAAACTACACCTTTTGAGTTTTTATGACAACTGAAGGCTGCCACAGGTTCTCTTTCATGTTTGGAGGGGGAGGTATTCAGCTGCAACATGCAACTTCACCACTAGATTTCACTAAAATCTACACACTGAACCTTTAAATTATAAAAAAAAATTAAGGGATGCTGGTAATTTTAATTTTAAAATGTTATGTAATCTAATCTGTTATCTAATATTAAGAATTTATGAAATGATTGAGGATGGGGCCACTTATAGTGACGAGCTCTGCAGTTCCTCTCAGCTGCATCTTGGTGTCTTTCAGCTCATTGTTTTAGTTTTACAATAGGTAACTATAATATTTTTGGTTCACTGTTACTGCTTTCATCAGTGTTGTTTCTCGCGGCAGCAGGTAGCTCTTTTCAGCAACAACAACAAAAAAAGGTTTCTGCTTTCAAAAGTAACTTCAAGAGTAACTTCACTGCAAAGAAGTCATGAGATACAAGGCAGAACACACTATTTTGTCCTTTTCACTAAAGTTGAGATAACTACTTACAATCTCCTTTAAATTTCAACAATTGTAAATATGTCGATTTATTTGAAAATGTTATCTGTGGTTATCTGTTATAGTGCCAAAAGTAGTGGTGTTACAATATTTCTCAATGATGTTTACGATCGAAAGTTGAGCAAGATATGCTTGATTCTAACCTCGAGACTATTTGGCTGGATTTGTAAATTGGCACGTGTTTGCTATGTGACTTTTATTTTATTTCAGTATAGTGTTAAGAGCTTAAATAAAGCTTAAATGTTCAACTGATGTATTTATTATACAACTGACGCAATAACTTTGTTTTCTACAGTATTATCTGCCTGAACCACCACCTGAAATTTACAGGGAGAAGCGTGTGTAGCTACACGTCAGCTTCCAAACCAAAGCCACGTTAATTTATTTTCACTTCCCTAATGGAAAAATATTCCCCTAATTACGGTAAACAGAAAGTTGCTGTTTCATATGGAATCATTCATGTTTGATGCCGGACTCCGATAAAACACTTTTGAAGTTCCAGTGTATATGTTGTAAATTGTTTCTTTGAGCTCGCTCAAGTACCAAAATCACCCCCGCTTCACCCATGGGAATGGAGAGCAGAGCGGGTACTGCTGAAGCACTCGGAATCTGGGCCAAAAGTTTCCAAACATCTTTTCCTGATGCCTAAAATTAGCAGCATAATGAGGTAGTGGCTTCCTTTTCTCTGAACTAATACCCCATCCCCGCGGGACAGCATGATGTGGACTAACACTCGAGATCAACAGAAAAATCTCGCACTGACACTTTGAGGCCCCGGGGCAGAACGTTTCAAACCCAAAAAGCAGGAGTTGTGGCGTCTAATCCGGAGACAGATGCAGCACAAGCATAAAGAAGAAATATGATGTAAATGTATAAAAATATAAGCAGTGTTCCAAAATATGGGGTTCATATACTATTTTTTCCTCAAGCTGGTGAATTTAAAGGCTGCAAACAGAACCCAGAGCAGTAAAACCTTCCTCTGCCGTCTCCCTCACCGCTGTTTCCAGAGTGCACCGTCCCTGAAAAAAAGAGTTTTATGTGAGCTCCAGGATGGCTGGGCAGAATGGAAAAGACATGCTTAAGTAGACGCCACTTCATTATTAAACCTATAGGTCACATTTAATTGCACTTGCATTAATCTGTTTTATTTCAACTAATGAGTGGTGCCGTAAATTTAACTGAAGGTGAGGAATTTTTATGGCCTTCAGCAGACTTTTGATCAGGTGCTGAGGCGGTTCAGGGGAGAGTGAGCTGGGGAATCTTTACTGTGTACAGTACAGTGTCCCGTTACACAACGGCTTGATTTGCAGCTCTCATTAGGAATTCTCCATCACACATAATGGTCCTTTAGGTTTAGTAGACTGCTTTTATTTTTGAGGGCCAGCTAAAGTAAGGACAGGTAATCTTACAAGAACTGACAGATTGGTTGCACCTTAAATTCTTAAACATGCAGCAGGAATTATTATTTTGATACAAGAATATGAGACGGTTAAAAGTGGCAGTTCTAAAAATGTAATGATGAAAACCAAGGAAGAAGAATATATATATCGGAACATGGAACAAAAAAATAATTATTTTTGTGTTAATTTAGTAAGCAAAATAAAAGCAATTCTTCATGATGGTGACTTTTAGTGTTAATGTTCACATGACTTTTTTGGTCATTTTAAAATATATATTCATATAATAATACATAATAAACAATTGTATTTCACACTTTAAATATTTTTAATTAAATGCATATTTATCATATACAAACATTTCCTGCTATTTTGCTCTGCTCTTAATAGGCCTATTAGAATTGAACAGGAGCTTATTCTCAAGGATCACAAGCTTATTGCAAAATAGCTCAATCAAATAGAAACTGGACAAACCAGCACTGGAGCCTTCGACTCTCTCGTGAGTACAACATTGATTGGCTTGATAAGTGGAGGCTACTACGTGCGATTTTCGAACTACTACGTGGTCTTAGTTGAAATTAAAATATTTAGCTGTGATTTGGGGCTTTTCACAGGGGAAAAACACAGGAAAGCTTTGTTGTGTTTTCAAATTTCATATTTTTGCAACAGATTTTTCGGCACAGCAGAAAACCGACAAAACTTTCGTGACAGCTTGTCACGAACTGTGCCTGTGTTTGGTGTTGTAGACACGTGCACAGTGGGCAAGAGATTTTAGCTGACAACAAATTTATGCTGCTTTAGGAAATGATGTCAATCACAGCAATGAGATCGGACCTGAAACTCGAAAGTTAGAAGTAAAATAAAAAAATAAAATAAAAAAAACAATGAGCGGAAAGATGCTAAAACACACCACAAAGCTGAGAGGACATCCAGTGACAGATAATAATTTGTTGCAGTTTTGTTGCTGTGACTGAATCATTTGACATTACACAGTCATTTTATTGTTTATTTACACAAAAATATGAATACTGCTGCTTTAAGCATATAGGACGTGAGTCCATTGTACAGTCATATGGAAAATAGGAGAGGATTTAGCTGGAGGGATGGTCCTAAAGAACAAAGGACTGTGACATCGGAGGCCGCTGTTTTTTTCCCTGCGTGAAATGGGCAGCCATTGTTGTTTATTTTAACCATGACCGTTCTACAACCCTTGCCGTGTGCTTATTATTGTAACCATGACTAAAAATGCCCTCCCACCTTAACTATCCATTTAAACCTAAACCATAATCTTTTCCTAAATCTATAACCAAATCGTTTCTGTGCCTAAACATAACCAAACCGTGATTGTTCCACAGGCTCTAACGCGTGTTTATTATTGTAGTGTCTGGTGCGCCTGCCACCATAGGGATGTGATTGTGAGAGATGCATTGAGGGTGAAGACAAAATGATCGGAAGGAATAACTGGTAAGAAAAATGATGTCATGTCAGCACGGATGGATCATCCAGTGAGCCGCAGCATCTCTCTCCGATGCCCAAACACGCAGCATCTCTCCGTGAACCCTAGACTTCCTCCAGTCCATTGACTCCAGGACGCCTCTACAAGAACTGAGCATGTTCTGAAAACAAACAGCACAACCTGTACAGGAGTCCAGGCCCGCTCATGAAGAGCCAGACTCTTGGGGTTGCCACTGACAGCTGTTTCCTGTTATGTAACTATACACAGCTGCTATTTCTAAAGAGAGGGCATCTTGCTGTTGTAGACATTTCCAAGGGTCAAGAGGAAGAAAAATAATGCAGCTTTAATAGTCACCAACACTGGCCCACCAACGTTTCCTCCTTTGACATGCAACGTTCATGCATCAGGATTCAACTCATTTCATAAAGAATGACAGTTAAATTAGAATAGATAAATTAGTTTTTGTATTGGTGGTGATATTATATGTGGTAATTGGTCTTTAGGAGTTCTTTTTAAATGGAAGAAATGGTTTGTAAGAACAACACAGATGCACTAATATACTGTCTATAGGCATTTATATGATATGTTATGACTATTATACATCATGTGTAGACATACTGTATTCTCAGACAGGCAAATACATGAGGGAAAGTCTGAGATATGCAAAAATAATACAATAAAAATATTACCGTGTCCTTAAGGCTTCGGACGCATTAGTTTCCTTGTTGACATTTTGCTCGGGAGAATAGAAGATGAATGAGGGAGCAGTAATGTCTGGGAAATAGGCTGAATCTTTGGCTGCCATTCTCTGTAAATATTGGTTCAGTTTGTTTGAGGTCCCTCCACAAAATAAACATTTTACATATTGAATAGATTATCATACTTGTCCGACCTGGATGCTGCATGATAGCATGTGAACGCGTCTTTAACCTCCACTGCATGGCCGACAAAGAGAGAGACCACCCTAAGAACAGAGAGGAGTGGAAGTGTGTCTTTTTATATGCTCCATTTGTGACGGTTATCAGATGCAGCTCAGTGAACATCACAGTTCAACCTTCACTAAGGACTTCCCATGTACAGTATGTAATTGGCTGATAGTTTCAAATGCACCGTAACTTCCTAATTCTAATAACCAATCAAAACAAACATCTGACGGACGCTCAGCATCTCTCATTGCGGCAGACAAACCTCTCACCTTATGTTTAAAAACCATGCAATAGCTGGAATGACACTTAGTAGGGCGCATACCAACCAGTCCCCATGATGAATGAATCTGCACCAAATTGCACACACTTATTTTTCATTATCAAACATAGGACAAGATGGTAAATATCCGCCGTTCGCCTGAAGGTCACCAGTTTGATAAGTTGCCAACCACCAGCAGATGTTTGCAACAACCAGGGGATGTTAGGGACATTTCATCATTTGTGTGCCTTATATATATCAGTCCATTCAATAAGCCAGATTTTTTTCTCATCAAGATGTACAAATTATTTCCTGGGAAATAAGTGAAAATGTCAAAAACACAATGTTTTGTGTTCCTGGTTCTTCAGGACATTTTAATGGGTTCCTCCGTGACTCATACCGGACCCTCCCACCAAGTTTCACTGTCCAGTAGATTTTGTGTAATCTTGCTTACAAACATACAAACCAACCCACAAACAAACGCACAGGGGTGATAACCTCAATAACCTCGGAGGTATAACTCTGATCTGGCCTGTGTGATGGTGGCAACGCACCACAGCGCTGCAGGCAGCTGACGATGACTCATAAAACTATCACACAAGTCGAGCCTTGCATGTCTGACAGAAGACAAAAGAGACACACAGTAACTTGGAAATGCCACGTTTCATGGGACCGGCCGTGGTTTAAAAGCAAACGGAAAACTGAAGACATGTCACAGTTAATCACTGGAGGACGAGTAAATCTCTCCCTACAGATGTTTGTGGAAAGATTAGAACTGGGAGGCGATAGGTCGTAACTTCGTGGCAGACCTTGTAACGGGAGGCAGATTGTAGCCGCTCTCACACTGGCCCCCGCGGGAGCTGGCAGTGTGTGTAAGCTAAGCTGTTACTTTACCCAATGAGTTTTTTAAGTAGTGCCGCGTCTCGAACATCTATGCCCATTATTACAAGGAAAGAGGCTTTACACGTCCATAATGTAAACCTCGCCGTTTGGTCAGGTGTTGACCAGCTAAGTCAGTCTAGCGTGTTAGAAGAAAAGGCCTCGTTCACACGCTGGAATGCCGCCACGGGTCAGGGGTATTCATTGATGACATCTGTTCTAGGTTAAAGGGCCACAGAAGGTACAAGTACATATGGAAGTCTCTTTTCACAGTAGAGGGAGCTTTTCCTCCATGTCTGCGGATGTCCAGGGTGTGTGTCCCCTTTAACCACATACCTGCTCCCGCCTTACACTCCGACTCTCCTCCACATGTCAAGTGACAGCCGTCCGTTGAGATTTATCAGGGCGAGATTTATGTTTTTAGCAGCCGGCGCTCGCCTCGTAGTAGCCGCGCTCGCTGCGGGCCGTGTTTTTCTTCCTGCACATTCTTATTAGTTTAGTTTATTACAGCAGCACGTCTGGTGAGGTCATTTATGGCCAACCATGGTGGTATGACAAACTCGTTTATAATGGTGAGGCTTCAGCACGCTGGATGAGATCACTTGTGCCTTGCCTCGCGCTGCCCAGACACCGAGCTCCATAGGTAATGAAATCATCTGTTTGTCTGTGTATTTGTGCAGGAATACGACGGAGCGGGGGGGGATCACTGTTGTTGGTGTGCAAGCGCAGGCTGGGGGGCCATTTCACACGCTGCTGAGTTTCTTCTCCCACAGTTGCGTAACAATATTGAGATAATATGAGAGAGGAGGCAGGTTGGGACCACATGCTGTCGCTGTGGATCATAAACACGCTTGGTGAGAGCTTTTAACTTTTAATATATGAAAATGTCGATGGCCTAGAATCCCTCCCTGGAATTTAGTGGATGTATAAACACAAACACACTTTCTTTTACAAATGGGTTGTTTTTGAGTAAAAAGGTAATTAATCTTAGTTGTATTAATGGAGGATGAAGAGACGCTGAAGGATAATTAGCGGCTCAGCAGCATGTGTTCGTCTCAGCGCTGCTTCCCCGCTGCTTTTGAACTTATGACCCCGATCCCCGAGGGAGGTGTTCAGACAAAGATAGAGGGCAGCAGAGAGATTTAGACGTGCTTATGGAACCTGTGTGGTCTCCAGATATGCAATGTGCAGTCCAACACACACATTCGCTCCTTGGCCGAGACTTAGAGCTGATTCATACCGAGCATCCATCTGGTAGAATACCCAGCAGTGTTGTACCCAGCCCGCTGCGGATCCCATTTTTAGAAGAGAAAGCACACCGACAGAAGGAAGCGCAAAGGAATAAAGCTGTCCAAATGTGCAAATCCCAAATGATGAAGATGCCACATAATTTGCTTATTTTAAAAAGGAAGTGCTTGCTCCAATAGACGTGTATATTTAACACTTTCAAAAAATGAAAAATGACAGAAAAACAGGGATCGTGAGTTACGACTGGAACTTTTCCCCAAAACGTTTTTCACATTAATATTGGAAATAAATTCTCCCGTCCAACACATAACTCAAAGCTCGTGTCCATCAAGATGTCATACATGAGCAATCGTCAAACATTACATTTTTAATCGAATATTCATTTTCTGTGTAAATTTTGTATATGATTCCATGAAGATGTGGCATTTCATCTGTTTTTCTTTTGCTCCCTGCGTCACACAACACTTCATCCAAATCCATTTATCAGAAACAACTTAAATGATACTGTTATTTAGAGGGGGAGATTAAATTGCATCGCATTCTTTGTGTCTTTAAAAACCAGTGGAAACTTTTTTTTGCAGTTGTGAAAGCAGAGAGATGATGACTCCTCTGAGGACCGTGCGGGAGGATCGCCGTCCTTCGGGGGTTGCAGAACGTAATGAGAGTCGTGTCTGTGGCAACCCCTCGCTGTGCGGCGTTGGGTGCGAGCGACAATAAGGAAATGTTACTCATCATATCATAAAAGTGGATCGTACCCTGGGCTCTTAGCAGGTATTTGTGTTTTATGAAAACCAGTCTCGCAATTTCACCAGCAGAGTCGGTGCCGGGGCGTCTTTTACCAACTCTGAATGGAGGCAGCTGAAGAGGATTAGGCTAAATGTCCTTGGAAAAAAAGGGCTCACCACAAGAGTAAAGGAAAAAATTCACAGCACAACACTGACCGCTTGGTGAATTGTAACAGATACGATTACTATGTTTGGTCATTGTGTGCTGCATGCGGGAATATACAGAACAGAACTGTTTATTATACTATGGGCATTATTAATACAGAGAATAACTGGATGTTCAAGATTAACTCAAGGGTGTCAATTACAACTAGGTTGCTTAGATATTAAATACGCCTACTCACATATACTAGCATTATTGACAACACCTCTATCATTACAATTGTCATCACTGCTGCCTTCATCTCTGCCAGACATTTTCTTTTGTTCAAATTCTGTAAATTTGATACACCTCTCCATTTATGTTGGAAACTTTCTTTTCTTATGAATGTAGTAAATACTGGTATTTGTTGATGTGCTATGGCAAACACAACATGTATTGCACTTCTCTCTGTCCTGGGAAAGGAGGGATCCCCCACTTGGGACTCTCCCTGAGGTTTCTATGTTTTTCTTTCCATTTTAAAAGATTTTTTTTGGTGGTTGCTCCTTACTTTTGCTGAGGATGCCGAACCTTGTTAAGCCCAGAAGACAAATTGTGATTTGTGAATATGGGCTATACAAAATATGATTTGAGTTTTGTTCCAATTCAATTTTTTTTTTTAATAGTATTTTAGTTTATACACACAGGATCACACTGGACACAGTTGTAGACTTTAATCACGTTTTTCTGGGGCTTTAATTACCTTTTTCACGGATTATATACTTTATGCTTCTGAAGCACACGCCCTTAATGAAGAAAGATCAAGTCAAGTGCAAGTGAACTAGTGCGGTATGTGCCTGACGTTTGGACAATGTTGGCTGCTACAGGTTTAATCAGGTTATCTATCTTGAAAAAAAATCCTTCGCTGGAGTAGAGAAGATGATATCAGGTAAAGAGATAATCCACCTTGCTCACCTCTGGAGGGCAGCTGTTAGAAACAGACTTTTTTTCCATCTGCCGCAGCCCGGCAGCAGGGGTCAGTGGCTGGAAATACACAGACTATTGTGCTTCCCCGTGGAGACAGATGTCAAGGTCAGTGTTAAAGTACAGCTGCACTGTCAGCAGCTGGAGAGAGCTGGGGAGCGATCACTGCGATCTCAGAGTTTTAGATGCTGCACGGGGTGTTAGATGATTGCTGAAAAGAACAAAAATGCCTCAGTAGAAATCTGTTTTTGCATTGACATGTAGCCGACAAGCGAGCGTGGATACCATTTCCATTTTTCCCTTTTACCACCCATGTGGATGTCTCGTAGATCGAGATACCTCCCTCCATTGCACGCACTGAATGTGCCCCCATGTAGGACAAAACCCTACACAACCAGTTGGACCACAGCCTATACAGATTTGTTGAGATTGGATAAAGCACATTTTGGCAGTTTTGCACCGGCTGAACGAAAGAATGATGCTGAAGGTGATGAGGATAAAATGCGTGTTTGCTCTTGCATGGGTGGCATTTTTCTACTGCAGCTTTTAATTGGTATGCAAAACACTTTATTCCCTTTGAACTGCTTCACATAATTGCCGATTGCCCTTGAAAAGGAGATAGTTGCAGAGAGATTAGCAGTGAGAGACAGGATTTTGCAGTTTGCATCGCATAGATGAGGAAGGAATTTTTTAATATCTGCGATTAACTCCTGCTTCCTTCCAGCTGTTCCAGAGAAACACTAGCCGAGCACATGGGAGATTGTGTTATACAAGTTCCTGGGACTTTTTTGAAAATCATCAGCAATCATCTCAGCCACATCCAAACCAGTGGAAAATAAATGATATGAGGATGTGCTGACATGTTGAAGTTTACTCTAATTCTCATTTTGGCTCGCGCTCCATCGCTCTAGCCACAGAGGAGGATCTTCGCTCCCACTTGGCTTTACTGCGCAGCACTGATGTGCAGGCCAGCTCAGTTGGGTCAATGCAGAACTAAGTCCAACTCACAGCAGTAATTGCTGTATGGGTAATATTAACTGGATTCAGGAGGCTGACTCTGTTATCATCCACAAGGATTGAAATTGAATTACGGGGATTGTCACATTTTTCAGAAAATTGAGGCCAAATATTTGAACTGATCCACATTTCAATTTTTCTCACGACCTAAATATAGAACGTTTCCAACATTCATTTTAGTCTTTTCTCGGCCTGTACCTGAGAAAATGGGAACCCCTCCATCTCTATGCATTGCTGATCTTCTAATCCCCTGGATCTGAAGGTAAACAGACAGACTCTCGGATATAAAGAGGGACACTCACAATATTTAGTTAAGAGATTTCAGTCTGGAGGAGGGTTACTCACCTGAGCGCTGGGAATGTCTTTTGTGTGGCCGGACAGGTCAACAACATATCCATTTTCACTAGCGGATGGGAATGTGTTTGCTCAGGCCTATCTCCGGTCTCGTGGAAGCCCAAAGCTGTTTCATCCTGAATGGATAATCTATCGTTGATGATATCTTCAAGCTATTTTTTATCCCGTTTATCTAAAAATGGGTCCCGCTTGGTTTTAAATTAGCTCTAATCAATGAAGTTGATGTGTCACATGTTTGGAACGAATCTGCGAACCATGAGGTAAACTTAAGTTTGGCATTGCAGACTTCACCCAAAACTCATTAGCTGTATAAGCAGAGGTGAGAAGACTATTCCTTACCTGTTCAGGTCAGGTCAACACCTGTCACAGGTGGTAAAGCTCTTCTCTCAGCAGCAACTCATCTCCTGCTTCATCCGCTCTTTACTCAGATAAGCCCGTCTTTAATGGTTATAAGGGAAACTTAATATAACCGTTTTAATAAGAGTTAAATAAGAGGAAAGAAAGTGATGTTAAATCTAATGAGATTGTTTATTGGAATGCTGAAAAACAGTACTGTTAAGCCATGCTAAAGGACAAATATGGCTCTAGGGATGGAAAGGTCAGTCTAGCTAAGACAGAAATATCCCAAAAAACACAAACGAACTGCTGTAAAATATTGTATGGTCCCAGATGATGAACCCTGATGTTGTTGATGATCCCCAGACTTTTCCTACTTTCCTACTTTTTTGCAAATAAGTCTTAAAACTATTTTATGTTTTTTCCTTCATGGTAAATTCTAAAAACTAGTTTTCATTCAGTGACCTCAATTAGTCAAATTTGAGTTTGCCCAATGTTTTCATTTATGACCAATTAGTTGCAAAAGTAATGACATTCCCATCAGCCTGAGTTGCATTTAGTGTTAATTGGCATATGTTAGCATGCTAGCACACTAAACTAAGATCAAGAACATAGTTAGTATTATGCTCATGTTAGCCTAGCTGAGTACAGTCTCAAAAAGATGTCAACAAGGCTGTGGACCAGTAGTGTTGTTACCTGCCTGATCCTGAATCTGTGTTTTTTTTTTTTTATTCCATCCATTTTGCTCTTTATTCCATCTTTTCATTTCTTGAATAGCTTTGTTGAAATAAGCTTAAAAATATTTGGATGACAATCCCCATTAAACCCAGTAATTAGCCTGTAGAAAATGTTTTTTAGGAACACACAAACATTTTCTGTGTGGCTGAAATAAAAAGAAAATCTGTATCTAAAACTCTGTTTTGTCACAAAATTCCAAATGTGTACAGAGAGATTAAAGTAATCCTTTAATTTCACAAACAGCAGCTATCGGGCAGATATGTTCTTGTAGCTGTTAAAAGATTCGCTTGGGATGATTGATTGCAGCGTTGACAGCTTCAGCCATGATAAGTCATTTTGAGTGGGATCATTACGACATCTTTTAGGGTTAGGTTATGTTAGAAATTAGAAAAAGGGAGCTCTGTGTGTTGCAAAACACAGCAGAAGGGTTGACAGCTTGTCAAAGTGGTAATGACTAATTACAGTTCTCATCTAGCCCGGGGCCAGAGGAATCAGCAGAGCAGTTTGCTTCTGTTGTTCATGTCTAATTATTTTGACATGACAGGATGAGCAATCCCATAAATTTCAGTCAAGTATGACAGACACCCACTGACTGATGCCTTGACTTTTCTCTTGTGTTGTTTTCTTTGAGGACAAAATGCCTCTGCTACTGCTTATCAAAGACCACAAACCTACATTATGAAGCTTAACTGCGCCTCAACAGCTATTAAACCTCATTTGCAGTATCAGCATAGTATTTTGCAAATTATACAGTCTACTCTGGATCTTGCAGACGATAAGGACTCTCCCTGGGGATTGGGGGAAATGGCTCAATTTGGGCCTTTCAGACGCACTCACAGGGAGCTGTGCTTGTGCATCCAGTCGCCAGCCTAACCGTATGCAGTATCTCCACCTGAGATCAGAACGCTCCAACAAAGAGTCAGCATTCACATCGAAAAAGATAGATCCCGGGGCTGGGAGGGGGCCTGCGGTGTTCAGACTTGGAGTTGTTGAGTTGGGCAAGAATGCCTCGCCGGTGCCAGGTTTTATTTCGGTGTAGGTCCACTGCGAGAGCAATCACGGAGTGTGTGGCATTATGGAGGACATCCAAATGGTTAAGATGGAATTCCCTGATTGTTATTGAGACCTGAACCCCACTGTTCCTGAGGTGATCTCTATCAGCCGGCACTCCTTGAAGCACACAGCTATTCATTAAAGATGGTTATCGGCGGGTCTGAGGCGAGAGCCGGGTTTTCAGGGGCAGTCAACGAGGCGAGATCATTGGTCGCATCTAAGATCGGCTCGCTCGACATTCTTCAACATGTTCTTTAACAATTAACACAACTTCAAACAGTCTCCCAGGTATCCTTTTGCCTCCTTAGATGTCACTGAGAGCAAAAAAGGGATTAATGAGTTTGAGCTCATGAAACAGGCTCACAGGGATATACAAGAAATTGCCCGACCTCCCATGACAAATAAACATAAAAATACCTTGCAGATGCAACAAAAGATCAAGGCAGCGCTGGGAGGAATTATCCACGCTGAACTCCCTTTGGACTCAGCGTAGCGTGAAGCTGCTATTATCTCTCTGTGAATATCATATCTAGACCTTCTATTTTCCATTACTGAGTAGTCTGCCTATCTCGCAGCTGGAAATCTGCAAGATTTGTTCATGCAGCAGCTCATGCGTCAGTGTGGTTTAGCTGGAGCTGATCTTTGTTGGTTGCTTTCATGGTCGAGTGATTGCATGTTGAAGCTCGAAAGCAAGGTCGTTTTATTTCTCGGGCATGTATTACTACAAGTCTGGATGAATTAGCAGTCTATCAATTTCATGTCCTTCTTTTTTATACCTTTTGAAAAAAGATCCACTTTGGGGAGGGGTTGTGTGAGTTGATCTGATCTGAGAGCAGCTCATGCACTTTTAGCGACCTAATGAAGCAGCGAACACTTCCTGGTTCATTATTGCAGGCAGTGTGTGTGTGTGTGTGTTCAGGAGTGTGTGGTGGCTTGAATCAGCAGCAGAGGGCTCCATTTTCCTGCCGAGCTCCTAATTTAACACTTATAACCAATAACAGCATCTGAAATTAATCAATATGTAATGTGAATTTTAACCCTCTGATAGCATATTGAATAATGTCCTTTTACACTCTTAACGCTATAAACACTAAATATCACTTTATACTGCCTGTTTCGTTTATTTTTTCTGCTTTTAAACATCTCTTCCCGTAAGTTAAGCAACAGTTTGTGCCTCCGCTCCGTATTTGAGAAGAGTTTGTCAAACCCGGTTATCTGTCGTGATGGAGCGGGACGTTTGCCAGCCAGGAGTTTCCCTGCCATTAATCTTACTGTGGCTCTGAGTGACAGCCCGAATTATCAACTAAAACTTTCAGCCACTTGAGACTGCTACTGATGTTTGGCTTTTAAAAAAAAAAAAAAAAGAAAAGAAGAAAGAGTGTGGAGCCATTCTTCTGGAGGAAGAGAGCAGACGCTGGTGTAACCTAAGCATTGTGGAACCACCTCATCAGCCCCTGTAGTAGCACTATCTGGACAAACTAATATTTACTCCGAGGCAGAGCAAACACACTCATTTACTCTGGCTTTATTCAACGCTCTGGCATTGTTGATGGATTAACTCTAATGATGAAATCTAACCTGTCCTCTCAGTTTGATCTGGAGGCTTCTAAGAGCGCACTGTGCTGCACTCTCCTGCAAGTGAAATGACTAGAAAGAGTTTTGCACAAAGAAGTTGTCGACAAAAGATAATTACTGGTTCGAGTTACTCTCTTGCTGATGTCATATAAAAGTCTAAAAGTGGCAGACGAAGACAAGATCCTTGCTTACAAATTACTGATCAGCTGCTTCACCGTCAATGTGCATGTTATTAGGAACAGCAGCCTCCTACAGAGATGAAAACAAAATCAACAACTGTCTTGTTTCTTTTTCTTTTTTCTCTGCTGTGTTCAGAGGGTTCGGAGGATTTGCAGCAGTCTACATGAAAAAAGGGAAGTAACGAGCTGGTCTGAAGTCTGACCACAGTGCGGTGGATCTCTGTTTGAGTCAGGTCTGCTTTGAATAAAAACTGATTCCCCCCCCCCCCCCCCTAAATTTAGTCTCCGAAATTACACACCCTTCAGAGCATTGTCGGAATGCGCGGGACTTGAAGGTCTTCCTTTCTCACCAGAGTGTAATAAGAAACTGCTTGTGTAGGGCACAGTGGTCATAAAGGCAAACACCTGCGCTGATGAAACTGAGGGAATCAATCTTCCTCTGCTCCTCCATCAACAGCAAACAGAGAAACGAGATTCTCCTGACCCGGCCGTTAGCTCTGTGCAATGAAAGCAGAGCTCTGCTGCCTGAGCCTGGAGGACAGATGGATGTGGGGAGAACCTAAGACCTGAAAATCCCTCCACTGCAAAGACTGAGGAAAGACGTGGAATGGTACCTCAGTTTTTGTTTGCATTTTGTCTGATCAAAGTTTGAGGAAAATAGCCCTTTGATTTATGCAGTAAACCACTAATCCAGATGTAAATACAAGTGATTAATGTGTCATGAATGTGTTACTTTTCTGTTATTTATTGCGTTAACTTATAAAAATCCTATGTCTTACACCTGATAATTCCCACACTTTCTTGGCAACATTGAACTGACTCTTAATAACATTATCAGGAAGAACTACACCCAGGATTTACTTTATTAAAATTACCATAACAAGAATTTAAGTATATAAATAAAGGTCCTGTGTTCAAACTGAAGTAAAAGTCCAAATGTAAAGGTTTGGTCACACACACTCGGAGCAGTATGTTGACAGAGGTGTCACAATGCCTTTTTAAATGTTCTGGAAAAATCTGTCCAGAGCTTTATTCTACACTTCGACTGATGAAGTCGCTAAGTGACGTATCAGAACATCTCGGTATGTGAATTTCTGTTCCCATGACAAGATTTCCAAAAGGCTGTGTGCATGGTTGTGGCGCATGTGACAGAACCAGCTAATTCTTAAAAGCCTATTTTAATGCTTTGATAACCTATTTTCCTATTTTACATTGAACATGCTCTGACAAGATTTCTAGAAAAATTTAAGAAACAAGTTAAGAAACTATAATTTTGACATATATGGGTTTATAACCTAAAGAAACATGTGACCTCACACTCACATTAAGAAAAATGAGCTGCTTAATTAATTTAGCTGATTAAAATATTGAAATTAATGTTTCCTAATTTTCAATTCAAAGCATATTTAAACAAATTTAAACATAAACATGATGGCAAATAACTAATAATAGCATTAAGAGTGAATGACTAATTCTACAGAAAACTAGCCTTTGTCAGTGCCATATCTTTAAATGATCAGACTGTTCATACTTATGCATCAATACATACACCAGTCGAGGTGGACGTGGTTATAATAAACAGTCACCAACCTGGAGGTTGAGCTACTTCCAACGAGTCACAGGATAAAATCTGAGTGGTTGTAGTTTTAAGAACAAATTGTGCTACTACAAAAAGTATATTATTACCCTTTGAAACGTTGTAAAGTTGATATAGAAGTAGCATTTAATAGAAATACTGATGCTAAACACAACTATCTCAGTATTTTATGTAATTTGAGTAAATACAGTGAGTAAATAAAGTTGTTTTCTATTGGATACATTCTTTTTTTAAGTAATAAGTACATTTACATTTATATATGTATATATATATGCACAAATATTATTTTTAAATTAAAAATATATATAATAGTTCTTAGCCTACTATATATATCAATTTAAATTGTATTTTTTTATATATGTATTTATGAAATAAGACAAAACAAAAACCAGCCAGTGGAAAGTAACTTAAATAGTTCCTTTCAGTTAGAACGGTCTTTGAAGTGATCTGATTCGACCTGCAGCTCTGTGACTTCAGAGTGAAAGCAGTCATCACGGAGACGCTTCATCCTGCTCTGCTCGATGTGTTTTCATTGGGTCAACCAGTCAGACCAGAAGGACAGGCTCTCCTTTGGGGGGAATTGAAGCCTTCCTCCAAGAATTTCCCTGTTTGCATTTGCAGGTGGACCAGAGATGGCATGATGGTGTATCCATACAGTGTCTTGTTTTCAATGGACAAAGCCTCAGCATTCTTTGGCACATTGCAGGCCCCCCGAGTGAAACCCCGACGAATTCACGTGTGTGTTTGTTTGTGTTTTTTTTTCTTCCATGTGACACACGGACAGACGGACGGACAGCCTTGTATTTCACTTATAGGTCTCACTTGTAGCTGAGACCTTGTTAACTCAGTAATGGATAGCCCTGGTGTACATGGAGACATCCTCTCCATTCTTGTGCCACTGCGAGCAGGAAGAGAAGACAAGCACTTCCTTTATCACTCTGACACTCACCTTTTGTCCGACTCAGTCAGCGACTTAACAGAGACCTGCTCTCTGTGCAGTGGAGGTGGTTAATGGCTTCTCTTTGGCTTTTCCCGTGAAGCAGCACATAAAGGAAATATTTTTGCTTTATGTGAGGTGTGTGCGTTGTTACTGATAAACAAGACTCCACTGTCAACTTACACAATACAAAGTGTGCTGTGTATGTACCATCTGTAAAACAACACCTATACGTGATGTGTTAGAAAATGTCTTTATTGAAAACTTTTTGTCAAAATCCATGCATGATTTATATTTTGATATTAAACATGTGCAAGTGATATTATTTGGCATTTACAATAATTGGTTTGTATTCCAAACCAATTGTTTGGAATAAGTTGTTTGGACAAACCTTGAGTCTCCACAACTTCCACATACAGAAGCACTTATTCTCAAACACACACACATCTTCTTTTCTGAGCTGCCAAACTACTACTCGTCAACCAGAGGACAACAAAATGATTGTGTTTCTCAATCGGGTTTCACATCATGACAAAATTGGAGCTGAAAGACAGATGGCTCACCAGACAATTGAATCCAGTTTAAGCATTTCTGCAGAGGCCCACCTTGCTATTGTGGCTGGGAAGTGTGACTGGTGGTTGAGTCAGTCTGCAGAGGAGGGTGATGACAGAGAGGAACTCCAGTTCAGAGTACAGCCACCCACATGGCGTTGTGTCTTTTCTGCAGATGAGTCTGATACATAAGAAGAAATCTATTTTTAAAATGTACTTTTTTGTTGTCTCAACATTTAGATTTACTTGATTCTCTAATGTGATGGAGCTGGGTCTTGTACTGTATTACAGCAACAGTACAGCAATTTAAATGAATGATTGCTTTCAAAAATCTAAAATTTGTTAGATTGAAGGCAGCAATGAATTTATTATTATAAATTATTTTGTCTCATAAATATATATATATAAAATGATATATACTATTAAGTGTGAGTGTGTATTTTTACTGGTCATTATAAAGAGAAATAAAACCTTTTATACATACTGACCTTTGACATGTTATATGTTGTTGACAATATCTGCAGCAGTGGTAGCATTTACTCTATTAGTATCTAATTCTATGCAAATAAACGTAATATCATTTTAAGCTACTTTATATTCCACTCCAGTACATTTTCCAATATTGTACATTTTCCCCTCTGCATTTATTTGATACCTTTATTACTAGTTATTTTTGCAGATACAAATACAAAACTATATTATCAGCTTCATAGAATGTGATATGTAGATGATATATATGAAGATGTAAATATATGGATTAAATTGCCTAATAAAGAATAACTTAGTAAAGTTTATACTTAATAAAGACCAATTGCAGCACGGTACTGCTATAAAATATGCAACAATTAAAACACTATGAAAGGAGCCACTCTGCATAATGAGAGCTTTAACTTCTGGTATTTTTTCTAATAATAACTCTGTATAGTTATGTTTATATAGTATAATGTAATGAATAATAAGTAAATCAATTATTCCTCAGTATCTCTTACACGTTTCAGGGTCAGCAGACAGACTGACCCTGACCCATTTCCGTTTGCCCCCGTGTACACACCATGTCATGCTGCCCCTCAG
Source organism: Hippoglossus hippoglossus (assembly GCF_009819705.1). Lineage (NCBI taxonomy): Eukaryota > Metazoa > Chordata > Actinopteri > Pleuronectiformes > Pleuronectidae > Hippoglossus > Hippoglossus hippoglossus. The sequence goes on from NC_047172.1 coordinate 16,984,065, forward strand.
TTATTTTTGAATTTGGTGTTGTGTCAGTTGCTGTGGCCTGTGGGGCTGCCCTCTCTCTTCCCAGTGGAGTGGCCATATCAGACCCTTCATTCAGTTTAAACCCATGTTTTCGCCATGCCAAATTAACAGCCACCCTTTGGGTCAACGCTGCGTGCGAGTGCTGAGATGGGAGAGGCGTGTCTGAGCGAAAAGCACCAATAACAGCGACATGCACGGTTCTCCACAACTGGCTGCACTCGGTGTTCTTCAAAGGGCCGTTTCCTTCTCACTGTCTCTCTCCCTCTCGCGCTCTAAGCGAGCTTGTTTGTAGCTGCAGTGGACTGCGCCGCGCACCGAGCTTCCATGAGCAGACCCCAAGAGAAATGCCGGTTGTTTTAACACCTGATGATACTGTCAATATGGGAAAGGTCGGACAACTTGTGTAAATGTTTAATTCATCCTGGATGTTGCTAAAGTCAGGAGGTTGGGTGTGTGTTGATTTAGACATCAGCCTGTCTTGGTTATCAGCCAACAGGTTCCTTTAAAAAAAAGCTGACAACTCATAGGGGCTGGCAGCTCCGACTGGCGCCGCTGTCACGCACGGCGAGGGAGTGGCGGCAGTAGCAGAGCGCGGTCAAAAGGTTGATTAATGACAGACAGCGTTGTTTACCTCTCACCTTTTGTTGCATTATCTCTCTGCACGGTGACGTGGGCACTGAGGATCTGGCTTCACACATGCAGTATCCAACAACACAGCAACAGGCTCCGCTTGCCTCAGACCTGTAGTTCCTGGTAACTCATTTGAATATGCAGGTGAAGGCCTCGCTCCACAAAGAGACCACAAGCCAGGGTGAATGCATGAATGAATGAATAAAAGCTCTTTGATGCCCAAGTCAGCAAAGCAACAAACTATCTGAGTTTCCTTCAATCATCGCTGTGGTTTATTCTACGATTCTTAGGCCTCAACAAGGTCAAGATCCTGTGTGTATGAAAGCTAAGTATATGTAGGCTACAAAATAAAAGATTTAGTATATTATTCCGCCTCTTTTTTTTTATGTGAAAGTATGTATTTGTGGCCCATGTTTAAAGATTTATATCTTCAGTAGGAACAAATAGGTTTTGGGCTGAGCGCCGCAGAGGCTAGAGAGGTCATACAGTTCGCTGGTTTTGGTCTTTTCGTGGGATTTGTCGACTTAAAGTTAAAACATAGACTAATCCCAGTCCTAAAATAGAAGAAAATACATGTAATATATCACTAAGCATCAGGTAAAATATCCAGTGAGTCAGATTGCTCCCTTTTCATCTCCTGAAATGTCTACTCACTCATTTCATAGCTCCAACCGAGCTGCAGGATTTTCCTCCCCAGGCCCACAGACAGTACCGTGGTTAACCACTCACATTTTTGGGGAGAAGAGTCATCATCTTATTATCACCTAATAAGAATTTGAGCCAAAAATTAACATGAAGACGACCCTTAAGTCCAACGTTGCATAGCTGTTCTTTTTTTCTTCGAGCTGGTAGCCTTTAGTGTGCGGGTGGCAACATTTAGCACAGTATACGTTTCAGCACACTTTAAATAAGTCACAGATGGGCAGCCGGGCAGAACATTAATTCTATAGTCTCCGCAAATTAGAGAGGATCCTCCTGCTCCGACGACTGTCTCTGACTTTGCCCAGACCTTCACCAAAATAGACCTCCGCTAGAAAACTGCTGACAAATTTCCACAATGCAAGTCTGTGTGGGGACTCTCCTCCCCTGCACACCCCGTCAGACGTCGATATTTACACACCAATTACCCACGATGCACACAAATCACAACAAATTACAAGCATTCTTCGAGTTTTCTTGTGAAAATATGCCGGCTTTTCGTGGCAGCGCTTGTTTCAAAGGGTGCATTTTAATTGTGTTTGCAAACATAATTTCATGCTCTTTTAGTCATCTGTATGTAATAATCAGTGCTGGGCCTCTGCAATTCAATGTGATCCTGTGGTTATTCCCTTTATTGCCGTGTGTTGCTGTATCCTCCGAGGACCAAAAACAGCGGCGGGAATCTCCGGAGAGAGCAAAAGAGTGAAATGATACGTTTTCATTTAGAAAGCCAAATGTCATCATCATGTCTCTGTCCCTTTTGCTTTCAGAGCGTCTGGTTGATGTGGTGAGCTGGCAGAGCGAGTAAGAACATGGGAGGGAGACATTTATCATCCTCTAGACTACAGAGCTGTAACTCTGCCTGCTTGGAAATCCTGCGGACAGTCAAAGGAAAGAGAAAAGAAAAAAAAAAACCGATGGTGATTGCATTACAAGGATGACATCGTTGCAGACCCACTGCTTTGGTGCTTTAGTTTTGGGTGGTAAATTCATAGATGCATCACTTGCAAATGAATCTAATAAGAATATGTCATTTATGCATCTGTGCGTCTTTGAGCCTGTGTAACTTTCCATGCTGTCTCTGACTCTCGCTGTCCGCTCACTAAACCGTCACACAGTGAAAACATCACGCTATGACCAGAATTCTAAGTTATGACTCCGCTCCTCGCATGCCAGTCAAAGAATTTCACCCTGCTTGTCAAAGAGCGTGACAGGGCACATGTTACAGCGTTGTACATGTTTGCATTCACCGTGTTTCCATGGCATGTCGATTCATTTTAAAAACTCCAGGCCCTCTTTCCAAAAAGCTGATCCCTTGCCAACTTGCCACTCTCTTTCTAAAAGGTTTCTCGCGTATCTTTCTTAGCTTTTTTTCTTTTCTTTCCAGGACCTGTCTGAGCTGCCATGTCGCCTGTCCTGAGATGCTCTCCTGTTGATTTTTCTTTTTTTTTTTTTTAGTCGAGCAAAGGCAGGAGTGAACAAATGATTCATGGCCAACTTGGCGAAGATAATTTACAAAAAGCAGAGATCATTTTTTTTAAGTCTTATATCATACCCAGCAAAGTGTCAAAGACATAAACTGAACTAAAGAACACTCAATCCCTGCTGTACACATGGCAGACAGTGATGAATTGATACGGCTGAAGATAGCAGTGGCCTGTTATTGCTTTTTTTCTAAAGGCATCTCTGTCACCATTCCGGCGCTGCTTGGATTATGAACAGTGCTTAATATCATATCCATTAGGATCAAGGGGGCCAAGTCCCCCATCCGTCTCTCCAAGTATCTGTTTAAGCTTGTGGTATCTGAGAGTCCTTTCAAGTTTAGAGTCGCAGAGGTAACACTCTCAGGGTCATGGAGATCAGAGCGCTGTATGGTCTGGACGTCTGCACACTTGTGTACATTGCAAGTTTGGCCTTTGCAGTGTCTGTACAGTCTCTTTTTGTCTCCTTTACACACGAGCCAGTGGAGTTTTTCAGTAAAATTGAATAGATGAGGATCAATTAAAAGGGAGAATTTGTATTTTTGCAAAATGATTAAAGACACAAATATGTCCCTTCCTTCAAGGTAAGATTTACGCAAATAGGAAATTATATCCTCAGCCTTCTAATGTATCTTGTCAGGCCTTAACTCCAAATATGCATCCAATACACTGCACACCAGGATGTAAAAACAACAAAATATTGCGAAATATTTTTGCTGTAATAAACTTGGATATACATGGTTTCACTACAGGAGGAAAGAAATGAATTGACGGCTCAGTGGAAACAATTTGAACACTATCTAAAATACACACAAACTTAGTTCTTATGGTCACCCTGGGATGTTAGAAGTGGCCCCAGCGGCAAATTGTCGTGTTGCAACCATCTCAAGGTTTAAGAAATATTACATGCCCTGTATAAATAGGAAATATCTATTTAGAAGCAGCCCACCTGCTGCCCCTCCGACACAGAGGGGTCTGCAGAGGACACAGTGGGGGGCATCACTTGCTGCCCTGATTGATGACCATAGGTCCCGCAGGAAGTAACCCCGCCACCATGAAGGAGTGTTTTCTGAACCCCAAGTGGTATCCGGGAAAACATGAGCAACTCCAGTCAGGGAGCGTGTGTTCTCGTAGGCCATCTTAATGTTTGGATTTACTGAGTCACTTGGGATTTCGCTGCAAACGGGGAAATGAATCATTAACTAAAAAATAAAGTTCACAGGCCATGCAAATTCCGCTGTGTGTCCTAAAGCTTGCTACCAAGCCTGAAGAGTATGACACCTCACTTCTGTTTGTTTAAGATCTTGATTGAAGAACCTTAGCAGTGAACTCTATGAATAAATTCATATTTTCTGGGACAATTTTTCTGAAATCTCATATATACATGAATGACTATCTCTACAGTATTAAACAGGATGATATTAGAAATCTCCGATATTGTTACAGACCTCTGAGCAAAGGCTGATCATTGTCATACATTAAATATCAGGTTGAAACTATGTAAATGTATTTATAAATATTTCAATTATTGGACTATATAAAATGAATATATTACAAAAAGCACAAAACTAGCTTCATCCATCTATCCTCTATCATTTTCATTGAAGCTATATTTGCATTTTTTCTGATTTAGGGATATTTCAGTTAAGGATTATCTTCAACTGTCCCCATAGCCAGAATGATAATAAAATCACAAAGAATCATAAAGAAAATCCCAATGCCACTATAGAAATGATTCCAAAGAGTGACAATATATTTTCAATTGATTTGAAATTAATTGAAGTGCATTTATTTGGAATAAAGTGGATTTTGTAATCACTGACAATACTTGACAATTTTTTCATTTTACACGTAGGTTCTAATATTACTCTCAGGCTTCACTCTCACTGACTGTCAAGCTTGACTTGTTACACTGTGAAATTCATTATTTTAATGGTATTCAATCAATCGTCACACTTTATTTTCCGTCAGTATTGAAAATTTGAAGCAGTTTTTGCTGATCAGGTTTATCCATGTTTAGAGTAAACGTATAATCAATAATCTAAATGGATGACCTTCCGTTCACCTCAGTAAAATCCCAATCAAGCTATTTCTGGATCTACCCTTAAGGTCAACTGCCTATTTGCAATGAAAACTACTGTATACGACTGTGTGGTTATGTGCTTATTAAAATGGGGGAAAACTACGTTCATTACACTTTATATAAAGAATCATTCTAAGTTACAAAAATACCATCATACATTTTTTTCTCTGATTGCATCTACACTGAAGGCGCTGTTGAAAACCACAGAAATGCTCCAACTCAACCAAACTAAATTGGCCTGTCACCAAACTGTATTTCACACATTCCCCCTGCAACAGTAGAGGAGATGCAAACTCTGTGAAGGATTACAAATAAATTAAAGTTTTAAGAGCTTGAAGTTGCCCAGACCAATATATAGCCACCATAGGAAATAATAAAATATCTAATCTCAAAAAATAAAATAGAAAAAGCTTTTATCAGGTTTAGATTTATGACAAACTCCACTCTTCATTTTATTACTTGGGCTGCTGATATTAATAAGAAGAAATTTTGTAAATTATTTACTATGTTGTAAAAATATATATATATAATTATGAGTCCTTATGATAAAACAAATCTATTTTATCTAACCTCAAAGAACGCAACATGGGGAAAATATGAGCACGTCAAAATGTTCCCTTTTCTACAGAAACGAAAGAATACAACGTTAATAGGATTATATATTATTTGAAAACATGTGCATTCTACAAAACGATGCAACTATATTTAATATTTTAGGTAACGTTAAAACGCAAAATGTCATTTATCAACTCGTCATGGAAAAGAAAGGCGAGCTCACAAAATACGCACAGTTCCGTGAGAATTCGAACTGTGGAGGATTTTCGTTTGGACGCTGCCATCGGAATAAAAAGTGTTCAGGCCTGATGCCATTTCCACACGGATACACACATTATCCGTGAGGCTGAGAGTGCACGGGTGGATTCAGCTGCTCTCTCCTGCACGATCAGCCCTCACGTTGCCATCATGGCACACAGGTATCAATTACAAGTCCGATAGCATCTGTGGAGGCACCCAGCATGTGCGCATGGAGCGCCGTGCAAGTGTGGGGAGGTTACACCTGAGCAAAGAAGATCCCGTTTCCCACTTATCAGTTTTATTTTCTTACATCAAGATTTAAATCCGATTGTGAATCGTTTCCACGTGAGACTGGCTAAATTTGGATCATTCGCTTAAATTAACGAGTGACCAGAATAAGTTTTAGGCCATTTTAAGCAACATGAAGAGCAAAATGTCTCCGCCAGTGCCAGGACTGAACCTCCAGTCAGATAAATGTTATATTTCAGTCATGTCCAGTTAGAGTACAGGCAGCTGGAATGTGATAAGTGGCAGGTATAGAGGGGATTGGAGTAAATTCCATCTGTCTATGGTGCAGAAATGAAAGTGGATGGTTTGGGGTTGAGGCCCGCGCTGGTTGCAACTAAACCGGAAAACGACTGTATCTTTAAACTTACACCAACATTTCAACACCAACTTCATTTGCAGAATTAAGCAGAAATAACGTGCGCTACAAGACCATGTGGCATTTAAGAAAGCCTTTATTTTTTTTTTAAATATTTACAGTGGAATTATAAAAATATATAATTAAAGCTTTGGCAAATATTTTACATTTACACAATTTAGTTCTTTGTTCACATCGTTGAGTCACTGTAGGATCGAGATCATGGCCACATGTTAAATAGAATGGCGGGTTACAGAACAGCCCGTGGTTTTGTAATAAAACATCGATGACAGACTGAAAGGGCGAGACGTGTAATTTTTTTTTTAAATCTCCATAAGAGAATATAGAGTCTAGAAAACATGAAGTAATTCAATGGAGGGAGAGAAAACTATCAACCAATGAGGGGAGACACCGATACATCCATGCAAGCTTACATTCATAAGGCCACGAAGGCCGATAAAGCTACAGTATACTGTATTCATAATGCATGTGAATAGGCCTGTGTTTGACTGTGAGTTACAGCACCCAGGGGTGGGGTGGGGTGGTGGGGTGGGGGGGGGGGGGGGGGGGGGGGGGGGGGCGGTATAGAGTTCAGACTTACTGTTGGAGATTGTTGAAATGAGTTCATTTAAAAGGGTCTGGTAATTAAGGTGGTGTAAGTCCCGGTTATGATGATGAGGTAGGGAGACTGAGTCCATGCACACTGTTCATGTCTCCATGTTGCTGCTGCTGCTGCTGCTGCTGTTGCTGCTGCTGCTGTTGCTGCTGCTGCTGCTGTTGCTGCTGCTGCTGCTGCTGCTGCTTGCTCAGCGGACTGGGCGGTTTTCTGTCTCCTGCACAACACAGACGAGAAATGTAAGTGCACGGGTCCTGTGCACGCAACTGCACATTATTTACCTCTTAAAATGTAAAGTATCTAACGCGAATTGTTTCACAGAGAGGTTTCAGTGCACAAACAGTGTCTTATTCCCCCCTCAATTCCTGCGCGTAAACGTTACCTTGGACCACTTGGCACACATGACGCTGGCCAAATCTGGAAGATCACTATTTAATAATTGACGTATAATTCCACTTCATTTGGGATTTGGTAAATGTTTACACTCTGCTGCGGAAATTGCGTGTTGCACAAGTGTACGTGCGTGAGAAGGGAACGAAGGAGGGGGAGTAACACCTCAGTCTGGCTCTAGGTCGCTATGATAAAAAAAATACTAAAAGACTTGTTTATAGCCTATTACTACTACTACTGCTATAATAATAATTGGTATCATTATAATTATTATAATTATCATCTTTCATTACATAGGGGATACAGTTTTAAAGACACAAAGACACACACACACCTTCTCGGGCATGGTGGTGCTTGAAGGCCATCGATGAGTGGATCTCCCCCGCGTGCATGCCCATCCCGCCGCCCGGGTGGGACAGGGCCTGGCTCTGCGGCTGCCAGTGGTGGTGTCCCGCGGCCACATAGCCGCCCGTCGACCCGCTGTACACCCCGTACTGGTTGGTGGGAGAGTAAGCACACGCCGAGACATAACCGGACAACGTGGAGGAAGGCTGCAGGCAAACAGATAGGACAGAATGAGCACAACCCGCCTCGAGCCCCCTGATGACTGTACGTGACAGTATGTGGCCAACAGACATTCTTAAAGATGGGGTCAAAGTGGTTTAGAGGGGGAGGGAAACCATATGAGGAACAGCCTTCACGGAGAGTCAATATCATTTAATTTACCACAAATAAGACTAATTACAGTATATATAGAAATAAATCTCCTCTTAGCCCTCATACAGAAACAAATATTAAATCAGAAGTAATAAAACTCTCATAGGTCAGATCTTATCAAACAGAGGTCTGTGGCCTGACGTGACTTCTGTATGAGGGTCTCTGATATGGAAACTTTTCACAGGTCTGCCACGAGAGCAATTATTTACTTCAGGCCTCAGCCCACTTTGGCACCAAGCATTTGGACTGTTTCCAAGCAAGAAGAGAAAATGGCGTGGATACAGCAATAGAGAAGTTGCAGGCAAAACAAATGTTCAACGTTTTATTATCATTGTGCATTTGGATTATTACCTGAGCGTATTTTATGTCGGCGTCAATGGCGGACTTGTCGATCCCGTTGACCGTGTGAGCCGCTGGGAAAGCTGCTCTGTTGACGCTACTCCACTCCTCCATTTTTGGTGGATATCCCTCCGCACCAGCCATGGCTGATTCAGAAACAGTAACTCCGCGTCAAACATGTATAAAACGTCAAATTGATAAAACGTGGGGGGAAAAACAGTGCCGCCTCTTTTTAGATTGATAATAAATGATGTACAATTTACCCATTTTTAAATGAATACGCATTGATCTCCTGAGCTATTAAACATATTGCAATTTAAAAACATGATGTTATGGTTAACGAAAGCAAATATAATATTTAATATATCATTTATTGTTAGAATGATTACAATTATCTACGTGCGTAATTGCTTGCAATGCTTGTGAATTATAAAATTATGCCTGAGTTTTAACTTCATGAAAAGAAAACAAGTTGAAAGCAAGTTACATTAAACGTAATATCTATTATATATTTCTATTGAATGTAATCATTTATATTTATACTTTTACAGGACTATTATGTCCAATATAACCTCACATTTTATTGTCACATGTTTGCGTGAAAGAAGTTAAATATAAGCAACACCTCCACAATTATAAGATTACACTGTCGACCTATTTAAATAGGAAATATATATTCTTTTGTTACATATTAGTAAATGATTACACGTACAATTTGTATAAGAAAATACACTGGGCCCTGTGGCACACAAATGCAATGGTCCATGGCGACTTAACAGTGACTACAGCTATTGTACACACTCGATAAAAACAGCGTGTAAAAGGATCAGGAAGGCAAAGAGAGAGTGGCTGTAGAAACTAGCTGAAGGATTAGAGGGATATAGCAGGTGAGCAAGGTGTTTGCTAACGCTTCATCCCATGAAAAGGCCCATTGACAGTGGCCTTATGCCTTGTGGCTAAATACTGAAACGAAAGCCTGTATTACTTCCAATGGACATATTGTTGTTCCTGGAGCCAGGCGAGGCTGTGTGGAGTGAAATTCATCACGAAGAATAGGACAGTAATAACCAGCTGCGAGGATTTATTCAGACCTAAATTGAAAACTATGGGATCTGCGGGTTTACATGTTTGGCACAGAGACGCAGAGGCCTTAGATTTCTCACAGAGCGCATACTGGCTGTGTTTTCCTCACCTGTGGAATCCATGAAGGCTCGTATGCCGAGGATGTTGCTGACGGTGTGCGCAGAAGGCCAGGCCCTGGATAAGCTCATGTGCCCGGCCGTCACCGGTACTCCAGCAGCGCTGCTCATCTTTGGCGACATGGTGTTGGGGTAGGAATAAGGGTATATGTGGTTGTAGGAGAGGCCGGCCTGCGCGGACGCTTGCTTGCCGCCCTCGTACTGGTTGGGCTGTGAGAGATTCCCAATCTTGTTGCGTAAAATCCTGCTGATCGAACTCACCGACGGGACATTGTACTTGTCACAAACTCCGTCCGCCAAAAGCCTGTCCCGGATCTCCCACGCAAAGATCCCGGGGTCGTTTTGTTTGTATTCCCTGATATTCTTCACCACGTTAGGCGTCGTGACCCGCGGTTTGCTCCCGCCGATGGCACCGGGTAAGATGGAGCCCGTCTCGTTGTATCTCGCCAAAATCTTGCTCACGCAGCCGTGCGAGACCCGGAGCTGCCTGCTGATGTCGCAGGGCCTGATCCCGAGCTGAGCCAGCTCCACGATTCTCAACCGTATGGCGTTGGGCAGGGGTCGTCCATTGACGAACACGCCGCCTAACTGGTTCACCTCTCCATAGGTTTGCTCTGCAGGAGGACAGATATTTTCAAATGAATGCACAAATGTCTGAAATAAATAAATATAAAATCGTCCATGCACTCCTGACCTGCCAAAAAATATATTTTCATTAAGCAACTAAATAGACAAAGGCAGCCACAATGTGCTCAGCCTGCACCAGTTTGACGCAGCCCAACTTTAAATTGCACCTTAAATTGTGGGTTTTAAGTTGTTAAACACGTGCCAGCCTATACACATGATAGCCACCGTTGTTTTTCGACTTTACAAAAGTGTGTAAAGTGTGTGTGGCTGGGTTTGCCCTCCACCAGTCCTGCGTACTTAAAAACAAAATTAAAAATGGCGAGCTTGAGGAATACACACCGGGAGCTCTTCAAAAGAAACGCTGTACATAAGATAATTGTTGGTGTGTTTCCATAAGATTTAAAGCTTTACGCAGACAGCAGTGTCTGCTGAGTAGAGCAGGAAAAAACCTCCATCACGAGATAAACTTGACAAGCTGTCGCCGAAAGATCTTCTTCATCAAAAGGAAACACTAAACGCAGATTTCTGTTTTTACGCAGACACACTGAGTCTGGATACGCTTCCATAACCCCCCCTGCCTCTGAAGCATGCAGATGGTAACCCGGGCTTACCCATTTGCCAATATGTTTCGAGATGCTGGGGGAATGTAGGTGTCCCTTCAAATGGCTGAATGCGTCCGAGAGAAGGCAGAGAAGGAAGGGGAACTTGTGGAGTGAGCCCCAGAGGAGGAACACGAGACCTCCCGAAATCTCTTCCCACTGCAGCGTAGCCCCCTTCTGTTTTTTCTTTTTGAAAGCAAGTGAGAGGTACAGCGGCGCCGAAGTGATCTTCATCCGATAAAAGCAAATTGAAGTTGTCCCGGGGAGTCCGGGAGTTTGCTGGAATTAATTTGACGCGTACTCCACGTCAATCTTCGCTGTTATACGCGGAGCCTGTGCCTCGGTCTCATTGGTCGTCCTGCGCTGGAAACAGCTGTCAGCCAATGCAAACCCCATCCGGTTGGAGCCGTGCTGCCTCCTTGAGATATTTTTGCATAGGGGGAAGTGGCAGAAAGGGAAGCCTTTCATCCAACGTGCAGCCTTCTGGTGAGGACTGTATACATCACAGGAGAAACGCACAAGGATGACAGAAGAGAGTTGTCCATGTTTTCAGCGCTAAATTAAACCCCAGCCACTTTATTTACAGCTGACATACAAACACTTCAGTGAGCTTCACATGGAGTAGCATTAATTTGACATGAATTATTAAGTGAGAGGGTGTAATTTCAAATAAATTGCACCAATCACTGCAGCAAAGGTCTTTGATATTCATGCGTAATTACATTTTTACGCATGGGATGTGGGGGGTGCTTGTGGCGTGTGGTGTACCTTATACTTAAACTCAATAGTCATGCACAGCGCGGTGAATTTAAGAGCACGCATGAGTGAATGGTTCATGCTTCCAAAGGGCATTTTTGAAAATGATCTGTGGGAGATACACGGTGCCATCTCAGCTAAATGGATTCCATGCAAATCCTATAAAAAATATGTAATTTCCCACAAGTTACTATTTTTTTTTTTGAGACAGTTCTGTTTCGCCATAACACCATGTTTTACCCAAATGGTTTTATATTTCTGCATTTTGATTCTGAGTGATGGTGGGGATCACGCGTAATAGAGGGATTTGGCGATCAGAGCAGGAGGAGACATGCACACGGGCAGCCCGAGTCTATTTTTTTTATAAGCCGGAGTGAGAGCATCAAACACGGGCCTCGTGTAATCGATACCTCTGTGGATCGCTGCGCTCCCAGACTATGGGCCATATCGACTGGATTCCAGAGACGCGCATTATCACAGCATGTTTTGCAAAGTTTCCTGTGCAAGTTTAGAAGGTATCGTTTATACGCTCGCAAAACGTCACTTGTAAAAAGTTAACAGTCGACCCAATGGTAACAAGGTGCAGTGTCCTGATACCCCTCTCCCCCTACCCCCCCACCCTCTCTATACCACCACCACCACCACCCCCAGCACACCCCTCTCTGTCTCGCGGCCACTCCACCACCCAGACCTGGGAGCTGCAGGACACATGGAACGCATCAGGTTTGGTCAGAGGAGTTTTCAGCTCGTCTTTAAGTTGGATGGTGAAAACATTGAGGGGAACATAATGTGTCCTGTTTGCATGCAGGTTCCAGGATGTCGATGCAGGAGGGCGTGATCTCGTCTGATGCCGCTGAGCGTGAACCATTGATTTCATATTTCCCTCCGTCTCTCTCTCTCTCTCTCTCTCTCTCTCTGTCTGTGTCGGTGTCGCTCACTCACTCCCCTGCTTGTGTGGGTCTACCTCTCCTCTGTGGCCTTCATGGCTGCCAGGACTCCCCTCATCTGGACAACTCCGGAATTACATGGTTTGGTCAGCACGCTGTCTCCTGCCTCCGAATTACGCGCTGTAAGTTGGAGTATAGGTAAAGTTTCCACGTTCACATTTTTTCCAATACGAGAGATGAACAATTTAATTGCAAATAACGAGAATTGGATTGAGAAAATGTGTTGATTTGCACGGTTTATTTACTTATATTTAATAAACCATTTTTAATTCGCAATATCCAAAACCACGTCACTCGTTATGCATCTTTCTCTACATTTTTTGAAAGTTTTGAAAACAAATATTTTATTCACATAATTTTTTGTCAATGAAGCCTATTAATTGTATTGAGAAAATAATGGTTTTATAATTTTCCTCTCACCGCTGCACCTTCGCAGGGCTGATAGATTCACATTGAAAGAACGAGCACAGTCTGAAGTATTTTTCCTGTGACCGAGAAATATTTTCATTTCGGGCGTTCAGACGTTTTAATGGCATCAGAAGCAGAAATGTGTGAATGAACGCAGCGGTGGTTTGGTTTTTACTATTTGGATCCACACCCATTTTGCTAAACAATTTTTAGAATGTGTTTTATATAAACGATTTATTGGCGTTGTATATGTTTTTTATTGCAGGATGAAGGGGATATAGAATAAATAACAATAATGAATATTCCGCGGGGTTAGAAGAGACTATAGAGCCGTTATAGTTCCATGAGACGTTGCAACCGTCTCCTCGGGTTCGTCATGTGTGACCAAACAACAACATAGTTCGAACGGCTCCCCTCATTCCCCGGGATGCAAAGTGTATTCACACAATATGAGCCCACATAAATACACTGCGGCACAAACACAACACACAGCAGTATTTCTGTTTAAATGTAAAAGAGGGGGATACCATTAATTACTGACGTGCTCATCGTGGAGGCATGTTCTTCTTTCTTTTATTCTCTGAGGTGCAGGTTGATCAGGTCACTTCTGAACCATGTGTCTGAATAAATGTTTATTTTTTAAGACATGAAACCTTATTATTTACTGTGGTCATTGGACACATTTATTTAGCCTTTTCATTTCGTGTTTGTATTGTGTGGTCTAATGATGATCATGGACTAAAGGCCTTATTTACTTACAGCTATGGTTAAATATCGATGCTGTGAGAAGTGAGTTTTTCTCTTTTTCATTAATATTAATTAGTCCGTGTTCCCAAATTGACGACAGTTATTTCAAGTGCAAGGATTACATATTTATTTTTGGTCAATCTGAATAATTCATGTAATGCTGCCTCAACACACTTTAACGTGTATTTAAAATATACAAAAAATGATACAATCAAAATATACTAAATATACTAATTGATCTAATTATTATATCAAATTATGCTTTCTTCCGTCAGACGCTTATCTTTATAGAAGCAAGGGAAATATAAGGTTTCTAATTTTCGTTTGGTCAGTGGCAAACGTTTCCTTTCAAATGATTTAAATGTTATTTTGTTATTGCTGGCTCAGTCGTATAAGATAATTTTATACTTGGAGACAAATAGAGAGGTCCTCAAGTCACCTCTCAGATCGCACACACACACACACACACACACACACACACGTCAACTCATGCGATCGACACCTGACACTCGCAAGGTGTAACGACCCCCGTCGGTAAATATTGATGTTGGTTTTAAGTGTCATCACAGGATTCACTTCCTCAAGTGTGAATTGTCTTTAAAGACGTATGGAGAATTTAAAGGCTCGATTTTTTGTCTTGCGTGTGTGTGTGTGTGTGTGTGTGTGTGTGTGTGTGTGTGTGTGTGTGTGTGTGTGTGTGTGTGTGTGTGTGTGTGTGTGTGTGTGTGTGTGTGTGTGTGTGTGTGTGTGTATGCGTGTGTGCTTGCTAGAAATGATTATTCTAGTGATACCTCAGGTGGAGTTACTGATATTTCTTCATAAATTGCTTTGCAAATATTTAAATAGCTGCAATCAATACAATATTGTGTGTGTGTGTGTGTGTGTGTGTGTGTGTGTGTGTGTAACTAATATAATCAATGGCTTCTTGGACTGTTTATATTTAATTTGTAAAATATGCAGTAGCAGTAATGACAGTTTGAACAAAGTCTTCTTGTCTCTCACCAGTTTAACACGATAATCATGTCCAGATAAATGTGTCTTTTCCATTATTTAAAAAGAGCCAGAATCTTTTTCTGTTTTTTGACATGGCTTCAACTTTCTTTTCACAAATGGGTGAACCGTAAGAGCCTGTTTGGTGCCTCCAGTTTTACACAGAGTTAGTGTTTGTGAGTTAAGTGATGTCAGGGCCCAGTGTGGAAATTAGAATGCAAGGTCCAGATCTGTGTGCATTTAGCACACTGGGACCAAAATGAGTTAAAACCGTATACTTCCATTTAAGCACCAAAGCAGTGCAGGTAAAAGCAAACGTTGTATTGTATTTTAACCGGAGCAATAACTAAAAGTGGGCAGCAGCAATTAAGGCCCTTGCCCATTTGAGAATGTCCTTTTTTGTAATAACAAAACCCATACATTAAACCTTAAAGTTTCACATGTTGTCTAAAAGCTAATAAACCCTTGTTGCTCATTATGAGAAAAGAGGAGGGGGGGCGATCATTGTTTATTCAGTTCAGAGCCAACCTAGCACAACCTGTAGGCTAAAGAAACACACCGATTCCTCAGTCGAGCACACACACACACACACACACACACACACACACACACACACACACGCACACACACACACACACACACACACACCCTCCTCTACTGAAAAGGTTTGTCCGCTCCTATCTGATCCAGAGGTGGTGATGTGTAGTCTCTTTGTGCCCCTGCTGCCGAGGTTCTGCTGAAGCAGGAGCCTTGGATCCCAGCGAGCTCAGTTCTTTTATAGCCACAGGACCCACTCTGAGCTGCAGAACACGCCTAATGAGGGCGTGCAGCCGAGCCATGTGAGACACGCCAGCTTTTTTACCAGGCAGGGTAATAGCTTGTGACCTTCACTGAACACATCTCATGTGTCTTCATGTACCGCGCATGTACCTCTAATTGTTACAGTGAGGGAGACACCTGAGGGTTGTGTCTGTACTTTGACTCTTATTGGAGGAAAAAAACTAATAATTAAACTGTTCTAAATCTTCAACAGACGGGAAGTATTGTTCATTTTATTTTTTTATGACATACATGCAGTTATTACATCTCAGAGAATATGAAGGCTGGCAAAATGTTACAGTTAGTATAAACATGTATTTCTCCATCATTTACCCATTACATTAGTACGTCATCCAACAAAAAACCAACTCCATCTGATATGAGTGGTTTCACTTAGTTTTGGATTCATACCATTGAATGTCCTTGGGAATTCATGACACACTTGTTGTGTGTTTAGGACAAATCTGCTTCTAATTCAAAGTGGAAACATGTTTGGGAAAAATAAAACAAACTGTTTTCTTTCTGCTGCTGTTACTCAAGAAACTGTCAACGCAAAATGTGAACAGCAGACGTGTGTGTTGGGATTCGGAGTCTCATCTCTGAGGTGGCGTTACATGGATTTAGGGTGTATTTTACAGATGGAGACTCCCTGTGAGATCTTAAGGCTGTTTTTGTTTGCTTGTCACTTATTGATAAAGCTTACAATTTTACTTTGAATGAGCATTTTCTCTTATTAATGTGAACCAAGAGGATCAATAATCAAGCATCAGTCCACACTGGCATTCAAGTTTTCCTCTTAGCTTTCTTCACCAATACTTAAAAACAAAAGAATTATTTTGTTGAGGAGTAGAAGTAGAAATCTCACCGGGGTCCTCATTATGCTCCTTTAATGATTTGTAAAAGTATCATTGTTATGGAGTTATGATTGTGGGTCATGAGAGGAATTATAATCTGCACCATGCAACATCTTTATCTTATGGACACCTGTGAAGTCAACGTGTTATCTGATGAAGAGAAGATGCAATGATGTGGTTTTAGTTTTAATCGGACATCTTTCCTCTGCCTCCTCTTTTGCTGCAGCACCAAATGACTTTGACAAGAAACAATTTGAAGAATGTGACACTTAAACTATAAATAATGTTATTAAACTAGGTCAAACCAAACCTCCACCAAAGCTGATTGGCTATTTAATTGCCATATTGCATAAACATGTACTGAGATCAGATACATCTGGATCTGAGTTGGCACCACATGGCCCCTGTTCGCAGATATCAGCACTCTACACATGTCTGATGTGTCTCTGTGTTATATCTTGACAAATTAATAAAAATGACTCATCATATGCAATGTTAAAGAAAGTGAAAAATAAATCCCTGGATTCACCCACTTGATCGAATCTGCTCCAAAAGTTACCGGGTTCTTCCATGGCCCCACCCTTTCACCAAGTTTCAAGAAAATCTAATTAAGTAATTTTTGCATTATCCTGCCAACAGACACGCAATGAATGTATAACCTCCATGCTGGAGGTAACTGTAAGACCTCCACTTGTGTTATATACTCTCGTATTACAGTAGCTATTCCTACTGGAACAATGTGATTTAATGCTCAATAGTAGCCTGTGTGGCTGAAAAAGAGGCTGCACTTATCACGATGCACTTCATTAGGATCAAACCTGTGACGTCATAATGGAAACAGTAACAATAACTCCAGTGAGATGACAACCTCCTCTGGAGAAGATAAGATGAAAGAACACACATGTTAAGCATCTGCTATCAGACTAATAAAGATTCAAAGTGTGACCAGTCTCTTTATCAGACACGGATTCAATTTACCACCATTTAGATAAAGATCCAGAGGTCAGAATGTGATGCACATTACACTGAAGTGAAAAATGATGGTATAATACTTCCTACAGATAAATATCCAGGAGGAAAAAAAAAGTTATCATCAGAACCCGACTGATAATGATGTTTGGGGGCCCATCCCAATATTAGGGAGGAAAACATTTCCAGTGTCAATATATAATCTGATATACATATTCAAAAACCCTTATGACAAAGAAAATTATTGTTATTTTACAATTAAACCATAAACTCTATTATAAATGATATGAATAGGAGGAAAACACAAATACAACCAAATACGTCAAACTTGGATTGAAAAAATGAAAAAAAAAATGTACATAACATATATGAATATATGCAGTTCTTTATGTCATATTTATAAACATGGCTTGAATCATTGCAAATGTTTAAAAAAAACTATAATAACCATACACTACTATTTGTTATGGACTATGGACTATGGAATGACACCATTATCAGCAACCATTTTCCTGTGTTTATTCTGTAAAATATTAGTTTTCATTTCGGGCAAAGATAAATACAGTTAAAAGCACATTGCTTTATTATAATGCAATGTGTTAGGTAGAGCTCCCTCTCTGGCAGTAAGCAGAATAGATCCGAATGCTGATGAGGTGATAAATAATTTCTTACTTGGAGCCAGAAAGTGAGGACATGTTTTTTTTCACATACATTATATGAATGCATTGTGTGCTGTTACAGTTTATTTTCATAATTTCAAGGTAGACAAACCATCGTTGGTCGTGATGTCATTATGATGTCATCATGACCCTAACAATAACCCTAGAACATAGATCACAACACCTGCAGCAGAGACTGAATCACGTCAACTTTATAGAATATTGAGAGAAGGAAAAATCATCATTACTACATCACTAGCCCTGATGCTCCCAGTCTATCCAGCCAGTTCATAACAGAGAGCTTTTCTAGCCTTTATTAAACGCACCTTTTTTTTAACGCTCCCATGCTTGGTTGTTGTTTGTAAGCGGGGCCTCGCTGAGCTGTGTCTGTTGTCAATTAAGAGGTGGAACCTTAATTACTTTCGGAGCACTTCAGACTCCGTCCCACGGCTGCTGCAGATTCAAGCCTGCCCTACTTGGAAATCAGCCCAGAGAGTCGAAAAACAGCGGGGTCACGTGGAAACTGACTCCGACCTTGTGTTTTTCAATTCACAATTCTTCTGTAATGTTTATGATTAACATTTGACTTTTACGTTTACTGCTTTCCTGTTCACTAATTGCCTTGTGTCCCCGATTAAATCTTGATTAGCTTTTAATGACTTTCTTGACATAAGAGCTCGAAAACACCTGTAATAATAATAATAACCAGGGATTTCTGAAATGATCCCCTTCAAACTGTATGTCCTGTCGCGTGTCGTGAATTGCACTTGTGGTGTAGCTCTTTTGCATCCAAGCTTAAGAATGCCAGATCCACGATGGAAAATTCTGCGTGGGGGACGTTCAAGGCCTTCAATTGGAGGCGGTGTGATATCGTTTTTTCCGCCAAACCAGAAATCAAGGCCTCGGAAGGGCCTTTCTTATGTCAGGGATAGGGGTGCTGTATGTTTTCTGACAGTTGTTCCTTTTAAGATTAATGGGCTTATGAGAACCGTGTGTCTTCCACCAGGAGCCAAGCTCAATATCAGTCAATGTTACCAGCATTATCGTGCCGTCCTGACAAAGGAATCCCGAAGACGGATCGAGTATTCATGTCACAACAACGGGGAGAATCACGATCAGTGTTTTCATGTGTGTGTTCATGAAGAGGACAAGGAGGATTTCTTACTTACGGGTCAAAACACACGCAAGCTAATTAATGTCATGGCGTTTTTTAAAGACTTTCATGCCACAAATGACAACACACATTAACGCAGCTGAAGTATAAGGTCACGGATTTAGAAGTGAGGCAAGAAAAAACACGCTAGCTCTTCCTTGTCCGCAATGTGTGAGGTGCAGGGATCTATCCTTGTACTTGTATCAGTGCACTGACCTCACTGAACCACAGCCAGATGCTCATAAATACGTTCCCTTATTTCTACCCTTGTGCGGATGCCAGTTGGGCCGGGAAGTGGGTTTGTTTTGGGTGTTCTCAGTATATTCCAGCCAGCGCCGGGCTTTCACACAAGAGAGCCGTGCTGACTCTCCTGAAACGCATTCATGTATTCCTGCCTGTGGTCGTCTGTCACGGCGGCGATCTGTTGAAAGCTGCACAGCTCTGGCCCAGTGTCTGCACAATGGAGACCTGTTTGTCCCGACACCCCGGGATTAATCAAGTGGACGTCTCCCCCTCGGTGAATTGTATTGCCTTACAGTGGCGGCCCAGAGTCCAGAGTGTAAACGTGAAAACCGACCCCGGGTTCTGGTGAAGTGAGCCGTTAGGGCTGCCTCCGCCGATGTCAGAAACTCAGCCCACATGATTATTTTTTGGTCACATCTGCACACATTCCCTTTCAGCTTTTCGAAAACACGCATGTGTGTCTTGCAGTGTGCGGATACTCCATGTCTTTCGTCACCTTTCCGTTTTTAGTAAGAATAAGAAAAACGCCTTTTTTAGAAGTAAATTAACAAGTTAATCACGCCGAGCACAAATTCAGGCCTGTAGCATCGCGTAGAGATGTTTTCAACCTGCAGCGAAAGAATGGGGGACCTCAGCCCACTCATACTGGTGGTGAAATGTCTGACATGTTTGCGCTGAGTAGGGACAGACAGGCCTGCAACCAAGCCTGGACTTGCTGGCCAAGAAAAAGCCCCTCATAGTTCCCCCATTTTTCCTCAGCTCGTCCTGAATGAATGCACTGCCTAACCCTCACATATAGACTGAGTGAGTCACTGGGTTTACAATCATAAAAAAAATATGAAACTAGTGTGAAAACGGACTGTTGCTGTCTGTGTTATAATGTCGGTAAATATTGAAGTTGAATAGGATAGACACCGGGCAGCAGCAAAGGCGTCGTTCACAATAGACGAGAGAAAGCAGTGGAAGTGAAAGAACAGGGAAGGTGAAGTGAGGTCAAACTGAAAGCGCATGCAATATACTGCAGTGTGTGTGTGTGTGTGTGTGTGTGTGTGTGTGTGTGTGTGTGTGTGTGTGTGTGTGTGTGTGTGTGTGTGTGTGTGTGTGTGTGTGTGTGTGTGTGTGTGTGTGTGTGTGTGTGTGCGTGCGTGATAAAACAGGGAGAATGAACTTAAAATGAAATAAAAAGAAACAGAATGAACTGTTCACTCTGTTTCTTTCCTGTCTTTTGTCATCATAATTGTCGAGTGTATCTGGTTTCATTCAATGCAGCACAGAAACTATTTGATATATTTGTCAATGAGGCCTCGTCTCCAATTCTTTTTTTGTTGTTACTTTTTTGTGTTTTGACTTGTTTGTTTTCCATGTACATGTATTGTTATTATTCATTTTTTTCCCCATCTACCTGTCTTTACTATTTCTATTGTTAGCAATAAAAAAGAGCCAACTCATTTATTTATTTATTTCATTCTAAAAGGGGCTCCAAAAAAGAAACAAGATTTTTTTCCCCCCAATAATCAATGAATCCTTTTCCTATTCATACATTAGCCACACTACTTATCCTTTTGAGAGTCCCGATAATCTCAACTGACATTGGAGGAGAGATGGGCTACACCATCGCCCGTCTATCAGTTACTGTGAAATGTAAAATAAAAAAATAAGTAGAATATCCCAGAAGCATGGTCATATTTTCAAAATGCTAGTTTTGCATGAACAATGGTCCAAAGCCTAAAGATGTTGAATGTACGTTTCTCAAAAAAAGAAAATGATTTTGCTCGAAAATATACTTAAATAACTCAATGATTCAAATTATGGCAACTTAGTTTATAGACATTGTTCCAAAACGTAAAGGTATTAATCCATGATTATTGTTGATGCCGATGGAATAAATCTGCAAATTTTTAGAGAGTATAAAATCAGAGGTACACAATAAGTTTGAGTGTTGTCTAACAGCACCTGCATTTGTTATTTTTTTGGAATAGAGATTTGCATTTTCTCAATTAAACTGCAGTGTATTTATTCCATTATTATTTGTTTATAGTTTACAAAGTGTCATTTCAAATCATTCTTAATGTCATGTCATCCCAGAGAACTCCCTCTGCTGTGGAAACAGAAACTACAAACACTTTGTTCAGTTACAGTTACAAATCAGTTCGTGATTCATGTCAGATATTGTTGACGTTGGTTGTAATTATGATGGTGTGTGCAGCCGAGCCCACATGTGATGATGTTATTTGTTGGAACAGCTTTGGGAAAAAAAGTAAAACGACAAACCGCGATAGCTCAAAGTCACTGTTGATGTAACCATATTTCAATTGTGTACACCCATATTACATCTAATTACGTGTTTGGTCAAAGGTCTCAGCGAGCGGCCTAGACGTCTCATGGTGTTATGGGATGTCAAGGAGAGCTTACCTTCATCCGGCGTAATTAGAGGACGTCCGCTGAAGTTTGCAACATGAGGAAATTATTCTTCCTCCACCTTGCTGCGACTATCCTTTCATTAACTCCTTACACCGACGACAATTTGTCCAGGGTGATGAATTAAGTATCATTTCATGCTCTTTCGTGTTATTTTAGCAGGTTTCGGTTATCGCGGCAGATTTGTCGATGGAAAATCTGAAGGGGTGGAAACTTTTTGTCAGCAACTGTGCAGATAAATCAAAGCCTCTCCGGTCTAATTCAAGGTACAATTATCTCAAAGGAGAGGCTTTTGTGGAGGTTTTAAAGTGAGCCCATATGCTGCAGACCACAACCTGCTGCCACATCTCCAAAACATCTACAGAGATGGAGCTCAAGTGTTTCCTCCTTCAGAAAAGAAAAAAAAAAAGCGCATCTTGTCCAAGAACAGAGAAACAATTACAACATCAAATAGAAAGAGTGTGGCACACTTCCCAGGATCAGAGGGTTGAGTCTTTCCTTGGAAGCGAGCAGTGATACTGGCTGAGAGCCCCCTTCACTCAGAGACATGGCGAGGATTTCCCCCATGACACAAGGGGAGGAAGGTATAGATCCAGTTGTGGACTGACGTTCCGGTTCTTTGTCACTGTGATCATGAGGATTGTGACGATAACACATGCATTCTGTCATGCCTGTTATCTGAAGATTAAATAATTCAGTGGAGTATGTGATTTTTTTCCCTCTTTTGTTGAGCTTTCCAAACAAGTGACCTCATATTTTGGCAAAACCTTTTACAATTCTGATAGAAGTATATGGGAAATCAAATTAATCTGGAGAAAGGAACTCACACTACATGACCTGGTAATCTGCGTCGAGGTGATTAATCGGTATTTGACATCCAAGACCGGAGCCAATAATGTGTTAAACTGTCTATCAATATTTCTTCAGTGCAACTTCAAGTGCACTCATTGCACCGCTGGGCTGCCTCAAATATGCCATAACTTCAAATGAGTCATAGCACAAGCAGTGTGAATATTAGAGGCCAATGTTTTTATATGCACCAGGAAGGGGTGGGCTTCCCAACTGCACATGTGAGTGAGACAAACCAATGTACTTCTGAAAACAGCTTCACCGGCTGAGATTGGTCAAATGTGTGAAACTCTGCAGGAGGGATTTAACGCCATTTTATACAACTTAATTGGTGTTTTGATGAAAGTGGTGGGCAGGTCTACTGTAGATGTCCAGTTGGGTCAAGATGTGAAGTCACTTTATTTTCCATGCATGGGGACCAGGCACTTCAGTGACCTTGTGCTTGGAAGCATCTGCACTTGTAATCTTGCTCCACTTATTGACAATAATCAGTTCCTGAGGATGATAATGATGATTATTATTATTAATAACTGGCGCTGCTATCCTTAATAACATGTATATACAACCAGTCATATAACAACCAGTCTAACAGAGCTTATCCTCTCTCCCCCCTTTCTCTCTTCTCTCCCAAACCGGGTGAGGCAGATGGCCGCCCACATTGAGTCTGAAGTGTTTTTTCTCCACAGTTGCCAAGGTACTTACTCGTTGTAGGAACTGTTGGGTTTCTTTGTAAAATTGTAGGATCTCAGCCCCTGCACTTTGTATAGTGACTTGAGATAATGTAAGTTATGATCTGGCGCAATACAAATAAAATTGACTTGAATTTATTCATGCAGTTTTAGTTTAATTTGTAACTTTTTCCTACCTATCCTATAGGATCACACACTGAAAGACAATTCTCCATGAACTACTTTCAGATGTCTCATCATGCTGAAAATAGGATTTATATTCAAAGGTGCTGGTAACAACGGATCCTGTTTTTTAAGCACACATAATCCACCTCCAGCTTCAGTATCATAACTTTACACTACGGTGTGAAGTGTTAATGCTGGGGGAGTTAAGTCTGTGTCAGTGGTGCTCCTGCAGCAGCGCTGTGACCTGTCAACACTGAGGGAACCGTCTGAAAGTGATACTCACTCTTCGGAGAGCGTTTGGACTAATCCAAGCGAGACGTTATTAGCATTCTGGAGCTAAAATGTTTGAGTTAAAGCTAAAAATGCATTTGTCACTGTCTCTTTGTCTTCAGATGATTCATTCTCACCCATTCCTCGCCCTCTTTTCTCATTCTCTGAACTTCAGCCGAGACAAGTGTGAACAAGTCCCGGAGGACGGGTTTGATGGGCGACTTTTAATAGTTTCTTTTCTCGCCATGCACATCAGGGAAAGAGGGACAGCTCTTTGTCCACCTGAATGAGGGGGAAATCTAAGGATAAATGCCCTTTAAATAAATTTAAAGGACATGATATTCATCACAACGTTGTTTTAAAATGAATTATTAATTATAATTTTATTTTAGTTTAGAATTATTATTATTATTTAGAAATTAGAAATAGCTGTCATTGATTAAGTACAATAGTGTTGCACCTAAAAATAGTGGCCTTTAATCCTTATGAGGGGCGGACCAATAGTGAAACCCATTGAACTGTGTGCCCTTAACTTTCATACATGCAAACATTCCTCCCACTTTTTTTCCCTCACCTCTGGGTCATATCAAGTTCTCAGGGAGAATGCAGATAGCAGCGATAGCATCGACAAGATGGTGCAAAGTGATGACACGTTTGCCGAATCAGCCCGCCTAACGATGCGTGGGGGTGAGCGAGAACACGTAGCGCGGCCGCTCACGTCATCATGGTTAAGTGTTGTCGAGAACGAGGCGTACGGTTACATGTTTTTCTCTTGAGAAAAATTACAAAAGGCAGACTGAAGTGTTGGGAGGCAGAGTTGCACTGAAGCAGCAACATTTCACTGATTGAGTTAAACCTCAACAGATGGAGCCAAAGAGCCAAAGAGCCACAGGTTCTGTTTTTTTTTCCGGGGAAGTGAGTGATATTAGACTAGAGCTGCAGTGAAAAGAGTTCTCAGGCCGGGACCGATAATTAAGTAGCGCATATTTTGATAACGTTCTTTCCTGTTAGCTGGAAAATGCATTACGGGTCATTAAGCTGACCCTGTGTGGCCTTTAAACTTGAACTAGTTATAGTAGCTGTGCAGAAGAGCTACTAAGATTGAGAATATCAGTGCTAAGAACATTCAAAATCACAGCTACACGTCTTTACTCCCACATAACAAAATAGTTTGGGCCCAGATTTGGCCCACACTGAACACTGTCATCCTGCCCACAGAACGCTGGAATTATGGCAATTGGCCAGTCCGCTGCAATTTGCCAGTTCTAGGCCACAAATAAGCCTCTGCAATACCGCATGTCAGCCAAAGGTGGCCCGAATGTGCTCTGTGCTCTTTGGGCCATATTAACCATTTACCACATGGGCCACTTTAGTTTCACATCCAAGTTACATCTTGCCCAGAGCCATGTTTGCCAAAAAAGGCCCAATTTGTTTTGGGATATTTGAGTCACATTGGCTATTTTAAAAGTGGTCCACTTTAGGCATCTCATCCATTTTGTCTGGGACGACAAGGCCAGAAGCGCTGCATCACTGCCAACCTGGATACATTAACTTATGTTTAGATCCATTTATTTATCAACCCCATATCTCATACTCAACCTCAGACTCAAGCAAAGCACACAACATCCAAACATGACAACTCAAACGTTACCAATCACCTTCAAAGATTAGCTCACCTCTCCTTGTTCATTAGCGACACAATGCAAGATTCGCTCGTGGCTGTACTTGGACCCCCCCTAGAGGTGGGTTACGTTATTCACTGTCATAATACGAGTTGCGGTCTGAGTCTTATTTGTTGACACACTGATGGAGAAGAAACCAGCAACCTCGGAGGCCAAAGAACCATGTCAGCTACGAGGTATTTGATTTTACACAGATATGACGGCTATGGTTGGCTAAATTGCCAGCTAAACTTTTATCGAAATGGGTTTGCCTAGCTTCTGATGACAAACTAGCAAGTCAACATCTTCAATAACCAAAATGCCAGGTCGGCATCTGTCCTTTGACCTCTTACAGCTCTCGCCAACGAGGGAAATATGCTCCAAAATTCACTCCATTCGGTTTGTTACCCAAGACAAAATACAAAGCTTCTTCATTTCCTCTGACAATGTTGTTTACTTCATTGGCTCTGCCATGATGTCCACAGCACTATGCATGGCTAGCTAGTTGTCTCTAATAGCTAGCTGCTAGCTCCAGCTCTGGTTGTTCGTGTGTGTTGTTCACCATAAAGCAGGTTGTCATGTTCCACACATCCAGGGGGCACTGTGGCAATGACGGACATGCCATTCTCCCTGTAATATGTTTGTGTATCATTAAACAAATTCGAAGCTGTTATTTTCAGGGTATAAAAACTACCTAGTGTTAATTTGAACTTTGTCACTGACCCCGAACAGTTTACAGAAAACAGAAAATCTGTCCCCTTTCAGTAATTCTATATCTTAAGAAACTTTAGGTGTGAAGTTTTGCAGACAAAGATGTTCTGGGGAGAAAGAGTGACAAGTCTGTTACGTGTCCGTAGTAAAGTTAATGCCAAACAATCTAGGTATTTATATGAAGCATCTCGAGCAACTTGTTTTCACTTTCCAGAATGTTCCTGCCTCTTCACATGACACCCACAGATCGATGGTGAAGTGTTATGAAAGACACACAGAGAGAGAGGGGGAGGTAAAGAGATGGGGGGCGAAGAGGGGGGAAAGAGAGCATGACCGAGCTTTATTGCCAGAGTGACAGAACAGAGACCTTGGAGTGAACTGCTTCTCTTTTGAGGGAGTTTATGTATAAACACTTTCAACATGCAGGTGGAAATACGGGCCGGTGGGGGTAAATAAATAGCCCTGGTCTGGAGATGTGAGCATTTTGCAAACAATGGAATGTTTAGATAAACTTGGACTTGCACGCTCCCTGGTAAAAAAAAAAAGAAGAACATTTTATTTTACTGATATCATATCTGACATATCTGATTATGTAATGGAAAGTGATTATCATTACATGATCAGATATGGACTTCTGAAATCTTTCTTTTCACTGCACACTAGAGTCTTTGGATTATTTCCTAAATGATTTATTATAGCTCCATATTTCAGCTGTACCTCGCAACCCTGCTAACTTATCTGTGCTATACCCACCTGGTGCAAACACACCACCATCTGGTCTGAAGTTGGAAGTTGTTTACTTGCAAGACTGGGTTATCTTAACCCAGTTAACTTGTTATATATTAATGCTGACAACCTGATAGCGTGAGTTTCAGCTAATAACTCATAAATCCTTTGATCTTGAAAGGAAGAGCTGGGATTTAAACATATTTTTTCATTCAGATGATACTTTTAGCTGTGAATCTCAGTGGTGATCAAAATTACACAATCAGTTTGTTGCGCTGAGGAAATGAGGCGGATGGGTTTAAGTTTGAGTAGGTTGCAGAAAGTAGCGTTCATAAAGGCTTGGATTTAACTTGTTTTCATTTAAAAAAAAAATCACCATGTCCTGGTGGTTAAATTTAGCTGAGAAGTTGAGTGCTTCTCAGTTTGCGTCCTCAATTTACACACCATCATTTCAGTAAAGCATCCACTAGATGGCAGCATAGGCTTATAGAAAAGGATGTGCCTCTGACAGCAAGTCTCCTATAGTACTGCCTATTGACTTGACTTGTCCCTTTTGACTTTTTGATGATCAAAAATGATATTTAACAATTTCCACACCCTTAAAATTGCTTTCTTTGTGTAATTCATCTAAAACCTGATTTAAACATATATTAGGATGATAACTACAAAGCAATAACTTAACATAGGTATAGGAGCGTGGTCTGTGATCTTACCAGTGGGTGGCAGTCTTTACCCACGATTCTAAGAGTGGGTTTTATCACCATCTCTTTATGGGATGAGAAAGGAGGAAGCAATGACTGAAAACAGCAGGCATCTTCTCTTGAGCGCTAAACTGTGATAGTTACCACTTTTATGATTTTGTTATTGTGTCTGTTACCTCGTGTCAACTACCGTTTATTCAACGCCTTCTGTGTGTGTGTGTTACACTGCAATCATGTCTATGTGCTTAAAAACAGGGGGTGTGAAAAAAAATATTCCACAAAGTTTATGTTTAATTTCTAAACCTTTTAGATTGGGCAGTGTTTGGTTTTTGACTTTTTACAACTTGAAATGCGGCAGTCACAGTGATGGCTCACACCGCCAAGGTCCTCTCCTGATTAGAATATGATTCGAGTGATGAAAAAAATGTGACCTCACACTGTCACTGTTAATCACTACACCTCCTTTCATGGAAGCGTTTCGGATGCCGCACAAAAAGATACAGAGACCACACATCCAGCTGAGTTCAGGGAATGCAATATTTCCATTATGAGTGTCCGCACATACAGAACTGCACTGACAAGTTGAAAAGACACCTCTGATTGATGTGACACAGAATGAGAGAGAGAGAGAAGGGGAAAAAAAAACACTGACGGCTTAGACCACATTCCTCATCGGGGTTCAGCAGTGTCAGCTTCCTTTTCTCTCCATCCTTCATCCGCTCAGCCCCGTCCCCTCCACGATGAAAGTCGAACAAATCTGCTGACATTGATCCTGTCTCCTCGGCTGGCCTAATTTCATTTCAGCCTGAGAGACACGGCTATCTCCCCAGATCTTGACAGACAATTGTATTTACTATTTTCTTTTCACGGGCCAATAAAGGGGGAGCAGTTATTGCATCAGATTATAAGAAAAAACGTTTAATGATTCCAATTTATAACTCTAGACTGAATAATGATACAGTTAAGAGCTGACAGGCCGTGATAAATGACGGCTCATATAAAACATATTTAGTGTGAAGAATGGCTGAGATGAATTGCACAGTGATACAAACTCATGATAAAGAACAGTAAGAGCCACTAGAAGACTTAATAATGTGCTATTCATTTTGAAGTGATTTTGCTGGTTAATAAAAGAGCACAAATTAAAAATATATTTATTGTAGAAAGACGTCAGGGAATATTGCCCCATGTCTCCCGAAAAGCACCCACCCTCGCCCAATCTAATCGCCTGCCATCTCTGTAGATTGAACCTATCAAGTCCTCACTTTC
Source organism: Hippoglossus hippoglossus (assembly GCF_009819705.1). Classification (NCBI taxonomy): domain Eukaryota; kingdom Metazoa; phylum Chordata; class Actinopteri; order Pleuronectiformes; family Pleuronectidae; genus Hippoglossus; species Hippoglossus hippoglossus. Next base: position 17,012,905 of record NC_047172.1, read on the forward strand.
TCTCTCCATCACTGCACACTCCCTGCGCATTGTGTTGTGTGCAAATTGCTTGATTCAGTGCATTTATTAATGCATTCATCACGGGCTTGTTCTCTGAGGGGATCCGCAGCATCGCTCGTGCTCCTGTTTGCACTGCAATTCTGAAATGTATAAATAAAAAAAATACCTATCACACTGTAAACCAAAGCTAGATCATCTAGGGGGTTGTGTGTCAGTGAGGCCCATTGTGTGGAGGTAAAGCATTTTGTAAATGAATATGGTGGAAGCCTCATACACATTCCTCATTCTTGCAGCATCCTTGAAATGCGGTGGTGAAAACATAAAGTATATACGTATCGTTTTTAAGGGAAGGACCAATGTGCATTCACCATCGCTGAATGTGGTGAAACATCATGGTCAAGTGGTGAACCTTTTAAAATCATGGTCAAGGACCAGATTCTATATGCTGTAATGGACCAGAGAATGTGTATTATCTGTTGAGCTCTTTTCACCGAGAGATGAGCCATTGAATTTACCAGAATCGATGTCCATGGCAGTTTCTATGCATTGGGAAGCCACTCTGATGTCACCAGTGCTTTTATTGAAAAGAGTTAAACAGGTGTTTTGTATTATTGCTATTGAAAGGGAGGCCATAGTCATCCTCTTTATTGGCTGCGTGAAGCACTGTAAATGTGATATATCCAGGAGGTTTAAAGGCAAAGCAGTCGCACAAAGAGACCTATTTTTTTCTTTTTCTTTATTTTTATCTGCAACCGAGTGGAAACAATGGCTGCATCCATCCTCAGGTGGCTCATGAGATGTATACAGACCCCATCCCCCCTCCAACACTAACCATTGCTCCTTGTTTAGGGTGACGCACATGGAGAGCAAGGGCAGCGACAGCATCGCCCATCCGTCCGTCCATCCATCCTTCTAGACAAACATGCGAATTTGAATGATAAAAGTGCGGTGCTAATGAGAAAATGTAAATTAGACCAAGGACAGGCAGACACAGGCCTTCATTTGATGGAGAAGAAGTGAGGAGCGAGGTAAATTATCCCAGGATCATGTTCGCGCTGACACCTGGGAGACCGATGAAGTAGAGGCCATTGTTTTTTCCTGAGTGCAGATAGAGAGGGGGCAGAGGATGGTGACCACCCCCTCCCCACCCAGCTCTATGTGTTTCCAGAAGAAGAGCTGGATCAAACAAGGGGTGCGAGTGTTTGAGAAGCAGTTGTGCCGCACATGAGATCTCTCTCATTCACTCTGACACAGACCTTGCACTCACACATGAATATTACTTAAAAGACCATTAAGGACAATACTAATAGTTTAGGCATGTGAGACATTCATATGAAGTTCAATCCTTCATTGGTAGAAGACAACCTTTTATGATTATAGTGTCTTAACCTTGAGGGTACAAGGTTTGTGTATAGGTTTGGAGAATAATGATTCTCACCTAATATCCCAGGTCTATTCAAACACTTCATGTCAATGAAAGTGAAGATATACGTTGACCATAGAAATAATTTCATTCATTTACTAATAAATGTTGGTCATTATTCCCTATATCGGCTGACACGGTATATATACAAACTCTAAGAAAGGACATGGAGACACATGTATGCATGTTTGTATCCACATTGGTAACATGGCGTAGAAGATGGCAATGTCAGTTTGTTGGTTGGTCCACCTCTTTGGTCCAATATCTGAAATATCTGAAGAACAAATGGATGAATTGAAATGACATTTTGTACAGGCATTAATAGACCCCAGGTAACTTTGCCTTTTACATCACTATGCAGTTGGTATTTGTGGTTTTGAGTGAAGTATTTAAAAAAAATACTGGATTGGTTGATACATTGCGTGGTTCAGACGTTCATGCCCCCCCATCACTATGAACTGTAACTTTATTGATCTCAACTTTTTATGAAGCAACGTCATCATTCAACACTTTAGATTGTGTTTTGGGTAATAAAACTGGTGCAATGTAAAATGGTGACCATGGTCTATAAACACAGCTTCACAGAGCCAGTAGCACAACTGAAGAGGAAGTCCAATTGAATTTTATGTCAACATATGCAACCAGGGACTTGAAGACACATCATAACCTTTTTACCAGACTGGGACAACGACTGGCCTGAATCCACATGGCCATATCCCCAACCCATGTTTGTAGAACCCCCATTAATGTATATGATTGGTTGGTTTGTATTTTTTTCTCCATCACACCTACCCTAGCCCTACGATATGCTGATGACTTGTCGGCGCCTCCTGCCCAGTCTCAGCAAGGATTGGCTCCAGCTCCCCCCCGCAACCCTCAGCAGTATCAGGGGTATAGGTAATTGATGGATGGATGAATGGATGAATGGATGGATGGATATTTAATAGGACGTTTTGTGAAGACCCTGTCTAGGACCACAAGTCAAAACATCGTCGGTTAAAGTTAAATATAGTATAAATTACATGTTGCTAGAGTCTTGGCCTCCACAGGGCCACATGTGTGAGTGTTTTTTAGGGAACATTCTCCGATTTCTAGTTTTTTGATTCCATGTTTTTAAGCGTTTCTTTTGTAGCTATTTTAAAAATGAAAATGTGTTATTTACCAGAAGGATCATTATAATGAAGGAAAAAAACATAAGTGGTTGAATTTTTACCTCCCAGTCAAAAGGCATTTCATTGTTAGTACTGTTTCCTGACCAGCTAATAATATAATATAATATAATATAATATAATATAATATCATACAAATATATTGACAAAACGATTAAAAATACAAATTATTAGTCTCATTCTACTCAGATGGTTGAGGGGCAGAAATCGGAAGGAAGTGAGCACTAAGGGAAGCGAACCAAACCAGACAGAAGCCAATAAAACTACAGCTCCTTCCTCTCAACAGCCCCCTCCTTGAGATGCAGATCATCCGTGATCACCTGTTAGTCCTGGACACATGGGGAGGGGTAAGCTCTCACCGACCTCTCAGACACAGCATAGCAACACCCTGTGTCCTTATCCCTGCGGACACCCACACAGCCTCACTTGCTCTTCTTCGCCACCCACCCCCCCTCCTCCCCAAGGCCTCCCACCCAGACCCTCAGTCCTCAGCGAAGACCCCAGGCCAACGGCGAACAAGGGGGCTCCTGAAAGGGCCCTGGACTGGCCTTTGTCTGGCCTGTGCTGCAGAGTCCCTTTATTTACACAGTCTTTAACGCTGTATGTTTTCTTGTCGCTTAATTGCATTGGCCTTTGCTGCCCCTTGGTCAATCAATACCATCTCTCCAATGACATCAGCCACTCTATTCAGCAGAGCCTTTCCAGGTGACGGCTGTTTCGTGGGAGAGACGTGGGAATGAGTCTTGCAAATGTACGCCCGCAGCCCCCTCCACCCCACCCCTAATCACTGACTCCGTCCGTGTACACACATCTGCCCACGTATCCCAACCATATACAATATATGTCTTTATTTGTAGTTTTCTTTGTAGCTAATCAATCTACAACCTCTTTGCCTTTGTTAATTCCCCACTGTACTCATTCAGGCTCTCAGGTTGAGGGTGTGGGTGTGTCTGCTTCAGCTGCATGTCAGCTGGCTGGCTCCACGCTCTGTGAGTCCACGGTTGAGTTCACTGCACGATAAGTTTGGCTGCATGCGACAATCATTGCCATCAAAACAGTTTTGCTGACCCTTGACTCTGGAGGAGAGTGGGAGAGAGAGAGAGAAAGAGAGTTGACATGCCTTTACCACTCCTGAGTGTGAAGAGTGTGTGTGTATGTGTGTGTGTGTGTGTGTGTGTGTGTGTGTGTGTGTGTGTGTGTGTGTGTGTGTGTGTGTGTGTGTGTGTGTGTGTGTGTGTGTGTGTGTGTGTGTGTGTGTGTGACCAACCACATTAATCATAAGAGGTCCAAGCCTCTCCTGTGTCCAATTCAGCGATGATTCTCTAGTGCAGCACCATGGCAATGTTTAGACAGAGGCGGACGTAATTATCTTTTTGTGTACTTTAATAAGGTGACATCCGAGTGTTCCTATGACTCGGGCGCATGCACCAAAAAAACTACATTACAGTGATATTATCCCCTTCATTCTGTGTGATTAAAACCTAAATGATTAAATGCCACTAACTAACATAACTGGTATGCAAATTTGATGATTTAGTGAGTTGAAGAACACAGGGATTTTTTTTTCGCCAAATGGGGACCATTTAAAGTCGACCTTTGGAAATGTTTTTTTGAATGCAATGTGATGGCGCTGTTTAATTTGAAGAGGCACTTATCTCAAAGTCAACATCTTACTTCTGTTTTCCTGTCGCACACTCAGTCGCCGTATATTAGGCAGTAGCCTGGCAACCACAAGAGTCGAGCCGCACCAAATGGATATGTTTGCAATATGTCGGGCCCACCGTGCTCCTTACCGTTGACCCCGCCTGCCATTTTGTTTCTGTCCTGCGAAGGTGTCAGTGATAAACGTTACCTTGTCTCAGCAGGTGTGCCTGGATGGAGGGCCCTGCCGCACGGAGGGGGTCACCAACCCCACAGTGATTCCCCCCATTTATTTGAATAATGGGCCATTAGGACGGCTGGATATCCAATGTTAAAGTAGCTGTATGTGTCTCCTAGATAAAAGACATAATTACCTGGGAGAGAGAAAGGGAGAGGATGTGTTGGTGCACACTTTTCCTCAGCTGGGCTCCAGGGCTCAGAATTTCACACACACTCCTGCCATTAGGTGGCGACAGAGAGAGGTGCAGGAGACGAGGCCATGGCTCACACACAACATCAGCGGTGTTAGTGCACAGACAAAGTGAGTCATGAAGTGAAAACGCGAAAATAAACCAGTAGCGATTGAGATGAAACTCTGACACATTGGTATAATAATTTTGAGATACTCACACAGTGTAATTTAGGTCTCCTGGTTGGTGTTGAATTGAGACATCATCCCAAACTGGACTTACTCGTCTTTTAATTTGCATCTGCTCAAATAGGTGACAGGAGATTCATTCAGTTTCCAGATGGAAGGTTCTCGCTAAAACTACAGCATGGACCTTTTTAACTATTTCCAGGCAATTACAGTTCTCATTGGGTTGCATAATATCATGGTGAACAGAGAGTGGGCAATTTGTAGACCTTTGGCTTGCTAAGAGATAGAGTTGTCCTTTTTGGTCGGAATTGTGACTCCTTTTGCCTTTTAATAATTCTGGTTCAAGAGAGACTTGCCATGCAGCCTGTGAAAATGCGGACAGGAAATTTGGAGTGGTATTTATATGAACCAAAAAAGATTGGCAATTAAAGATGAGTTCTTTATCATTTATTTGCCCTTGGGGTTTTATTCCTCAATTGCTATAAACCTTATAAAAGCATCCTTTTAGCGCAAAGAATAGGAGCCCGTTTTTGTGACCTCCTCTAATGCATTTCCATCCATCTTCACTGCCTCAAAAAAAGTTTTCACCTCTCCACAAAAACACGTTAATTGCCATCACAGGCCCAGTATAAAGAAGATATCTACACGTAATTATCCAAATATGGTGGCAACCCATCTGCAGAAAGCCATTGAAATTACTAAATTGTGTTTTCTCCCCTTCGTCTTTCATTTTGGACACATTGTTTGTCAAAAGGCTTCAGAAATGTGCAGATGGGTAATCCTTGTGTCTACAAGGAGCAGCCTGGTTCAAGGTGAGTGTTTCATACCCCTAAGCCCTTCTGTTTCTCCATTGTGTTGTTTAGGTTACATATCCTGATGGGATGTTCGCAGCACCAAAATAGGGACTTTCCTTGTACACATGCAAACACACACACACAGGTTTGCACAGCTATCCTTATTTGGACTGTGCTTTCACTTCTATTCATTGTGGACATCCTAACCAAAACCTTATCCCTAACTTTAAACATGACCAATTCATACCTAACCCTAACCATAACCAAAAAGTAAAGAAAGAGTTTTTTAATTCTCTATGTTGAAATTTATCTAAAACTTTAAAGAGCTAAACAATGGCTGCAGTGTGACTGGAAGCACTTACCTCAAAGATGTATGAGGCAAAGAAAAAGAAAAGACTCACTTGACGATGGCTCACATTGAGCTTAAAAGAACCAAGCTGGACGAGCGGCCGCCCCATGAGGCTATGCGCCTCTGCAGCGGACGGGGTTCGATTCCAGCCCGCTGCCCTTTGCTGTGTGTCGTCCCCCATTCTCTCTGCCCTCCTTTCACTACTAGACTCTCTCTGTCCTATCACATAAAAGCCCATCAAAAATATACTTCAAAAAAGAAGCACAAAAATATTCAGCCCCAAATCATTGGGGAGTTGTTGTCACAATGTGACAGTAACACTTAACCAGTGACACGTTATCTTATGATAGGAACACGGATCCTCCCGTCGTCAGAGTTGAAATCAGGTTTCAAGAGACACTTATACAGAGGATGTTTTAAACTTGTCGATTCCTCATTTTCAATTTTGGATGAAAACAAATCTCTCCAAATGTTTTAAAGGCTGTTTATTGGAATACACTATAAGCGAGTCCGCTCCTGCACCGAAAACTCCTCCATATCGACTCAACCCCATAAGTATCTTTAACCCTGCATCCAACCCTGTTTGAAGGCAGAAGAATGCTTTTCTCATGGGGACATTTTGCACCCAGCCTGTCATGATGATAAAGTATTTTCCAAAAGATAACAACTTATTGGTGAGTGTTACTGTCACACTTCACATATCACTCCCCACTGTTTTTCTTTGGGTTAGTTTTCGGCTGTTTAGCTCAATGTGAATGTTTTTTTGTTTCATCAAGTGAGTTCCAGTTTTTCTTTCAGAATAAAAGCAATATCAATAGAGAATGTATAGTTGCATAATTGAACCTTTTTGTACAATATGTTCTATGAATGCAAATGATGGGTATGTATATGTTTCTCATTATTCTCCAATTGTCACAAAGTTTCTTCCAAAACAACTGTATAGTGAGATATGATACTTGCAAAACTGCATTGCAAATTAAAATAGTATGTATTTGTCCTTTTACGAATGAATTTCTCAAATAGTTTTAATGGGTCTTTTATCATCCTTATTGCAATATACTGTAGACGTTTGTACTGAGAGACCGAAGAGAAACGCACCAAAACATCCATCAAAACAAAACCTCAGCTGCAGTGAGGTTGTCTGGAAACTCAGTCACTTTAACTGGTCCAGATCCTCAGTGTGTCTCTGCAGAAACGTGACGATCGTTATCAGTCATCAACAAGTTGGAGACTGGTCTTTGACTTTCTCGGCTGGGTGGACTTCTTGACAGTTTCTCTGAATCATGCTGCAACTTGTAGCATCGTCTGCTCAAACTAATCAGATTGATGTAAGTCTTCATATCCACTGCCAATGACATTTTTTCATGCACTTTTAAATAGTTTGACATTATGTTCCTCTATATTTGATTCCAAATATCAATATATTTACAGTAATTCTCTCTCTCTCAGCATCTTAGCAGATACAACTTCAGTGCTGCTCTGAAGTCGACAGGGGTTTCACAGAGAAAGTGAATAAAGTGTGCATGTGCTCACATGATATTCAGTTAAGAAGGGAACCCTGACACTGCAGGCTCTTACCTCACTTGTACTCATGCATTTGTAGAATATATTCATAAGTGACGTTAATTTGTTTGAAACTTTGTCCTCCGAGTTGTTTCTTGAATAAAGTCTGGAGTCATATTAAATACACTATGTATTTTTTAGCAAAGATGTATTTGTAAGGGGGAAGAAATGGCCTTGAGACATCACTCTTGTAATTCTAATTCAACATGTTTTGTGTATGCAATACTATTTAAATAGGAGAATTGCGACTTGACTATGGACCTTCTGTTGAAGGTAACAGTCGATATCCTTGCAAAGCCTTTGAATCTGTTGCTCCAAAGCTGCTCCGTGCAGCTGGAGCGAAGGCAAGGACACGCTCGCCCATCTTGCAATGATACGTCCGTGACTCATGCGGTTATCTATTGTTTATTTTAAAAATGAAGGAGATCTTGGAAGACTGAAGCAACCCAACTATAATTACTCTTCTGAATTTCCTGTGCTATCTACGTTATAAATTTGCTGTGAAATCAATACAGATGAACACTGGGCTGGCTGCTTTGAGATCCCTTCCATTTTTAAGGATGTGCCTCTCACTTCACTTGTGGGTTATATTTTCTACATGAATTGGTTCGGTGTCCTGTGTCCTGTTCTCTGTGAAGGCACTTTCTAGTTGAGGTAGTCAGAGCTGTGAGTTGATCGTGTTGGAGCCCTGTCAGGTGACCTTGTTGCTTTATTGCCCAGACACACTATGTCCACTATGTAATGGTCCTTCCAAGCATCCAGCTATTGAAGAAGTTGACCAGTTCCTTCATTTATGTCCTAGTGGCTATACCATCAACATTAGCTGCCCTTTCTAATGGTACGTGACTCTCTCCACATCAGTGAAAATAATTGATTGGATCAATTCTTCCTTACAGCTTTTCAAGCGACTGACCTTGACTGGGGCATTTGTCTTGTACCCACATACGAGCGGGGCTAAAACGCTTCCAGATCGTGTTAGCTAAGTACAGTACTTTTGGCCCTTAGCCTCCGCAGCAGGGTTTACTAAACAGCTATATGGCTCTCCAAGGCCAAGCACTGGCCTTGCAAAAGATGCTTAGCACTGGAGATGGAGGTATTCAAACCTAAAGTTATCCATGTCAAGCAATGTCCGCAGAACGATTCCATGCAACCCATAAATCTAATAACACACATTTCACGAGTGCCGCAGCGGAACTTCTCTCTTTACTCCCTCTGACACAGCTCACCACTTTCACACAGCAGGCCAGAAATGTTAAGACCGATCCCCCCCCCCACACACACATTCCGCAGCTCCTCAAATTCACAATGCACCGTTGTCATTTAAGAGATGGTAATATCCAACCGTGTTTAGAGTTGGACTCTTTTGCCAGAAAACAACTCATCTCCTCCGCTGTGCTTCTCTCGAGGGGCCAAAAACACCCATTCACACGCCTTAACACCAATGGCTTGGGTGATCTACTGCTAAACCTCTCTAAGTGCATGTATTTGTAGAGAAAAATTGCAAAGCCACTCAATCTGATAGGACTGACTATCAGCGTGAGTCTCCACGGTACAAGTGAGCCCTCAGGTTTAATTAAACTTTTTCTTTTTCTTTTTTGTAAAAGTGCATCTCCCATGAAAATCCACCCCGGCATCTGTGTGTCGAGAAGCTCTCCCTCTTTTGGTTCTCCTCGAGTGGTCGATACATTAAAACTTGAACTGATTGATTTCAGAATGCCTGCGCCATCAGTGTCCTCACGCAGCCGTTAACTACATCTGAAGTATCTTAGTCATCAGGCTTTAAGGCCGGGGATTGATAATAGCTTGACCAGCAGGGCCTATCTTACCCATCCTTTTTCAGGAGGTCTTGTATTTAGCACCTCGAGCACTTGTGGCAAATCTCAAACAGCACAAGGGTATTCACAGAGCGGCTGAGTGGAAGGCTTTTTCTCATTCGTCCGCGCCTCATGAATACATTCCAACTCTAACTAACTACTTTGCCTTAATGTGGAATTTCAAACAAGGTATGAGGCCAATTTATTTATTTGTATTCTCTGCGTCTTAGTGATACTCTCGAGCACGGTGATGGCAGGGAGGATAATCTCTGTCTTTCATCAGCAAAGTGGCCCGGCACAAAACCCATCAGTAAATGTATTCACTATTGATTGATGGTCGCTCCTGCACTACTAGGCAACACTATTATTATCATGCATAGATTCCAGACTAGCCACAATAAAATCATTGTCTTGATTTAAGTCATCCACCCCCAAAGGTGTCATAATAGCACCACTGGTGTTTGCCTCATATTGCTTTCTTCCTCAACAATTACTGGCATTCCCTGTCATCATCATCTTCACACCAACCATCTAGTCTCACAACCGTGTCAGAAGAGGAGGTTTTCTGCACAGGATGTGTTTGTGTGCAACAGGTGTAAACACATGTGCAGAGGAGATTCAAGACACTATCAAATCTGTTATCATTTTTTCCTTCTTCTCTGTTCATCTAGGGCAGGAGGTGCAACATAAAAGTGAAGAAGAAAACAAATACAAATCTTACTTTTTACACATTTTAGCTCTTCACAAACAAGGCGCGGTGTGTCCACACTTTGTAGATATAATTTTAAAAAAAATGTATATATATATATTGGCTATAGCTATCAGACATGTAAATGATCAAAGTATGCTAGTATGTAAGTAAAATATTTTATTAGAATTATGTGTTATATATGCATTAAAAAAATATGCAACTTCTATTAGGGTTAGGGTTACGGTCAGGTTGGTAACCATAACCCTAAGCCTAACTTGTATAATAATAATAATAATAATAATAATAATAATAATAATAATGTATTTTTATTATTGTATTTTTCTACCAATGTGGGTTATTTTTGCACCTCTTTGTGATATTTCTGTGCAGATATTGTGTAATTTGTTGCTAAAATAACATATCATTGTCTAACTCTGATAATGCGGTAATAATAACATTTACCTCTTGTGTTCCGTGGCTCTAAGTCCGTGTCGACACATGTGGATCAATATAACAAACATTATGTGTTAGTTGTCTGCCTCATGGGAGAAGCCCGGGTCCCGCAGCATTGTGAATCACTGTGACCTTGGTTATCAATCATTGTATCAGGGTATCTAATGTAAACGCAACTGTGGCGTGGATAACATGCCACATCTGCTCTTTGGCCAGCGCTGCTTCTTGGTTACCAAGCGATTTATTAGAGCGCGCTGTGTGAGGAATAATAGGTGTCAGTGTACAGATCAACCGGCGGCTCTTCCACAGGCGCACTATTATCTCTTAAACAGGCTGTTGTGACATTATCGTCCGCCTAAGTTTTACACCGGATAGTTTCGTGTCCCACAAAACATCCCAAAGAGAGAGCGCCACAGTCTGCACGGGTTAAAAGCGCCGTGCGCCCAGGGAGCAGTGTGTTTGCGCTGGAGACCAATTTATTGCCGATGAACATATGGCCAATATTTTGTCACACGTCATAGCAAGGGGGAAAACAAACACGGTGCGATGTGAGCGAGTCAGCAAGAGCTGAGCCACTTGGCCATCCGTGCAAACGCTCTTGGACAATATGAGAAAAGGAGCACTTGCTTTCTGGGTATATAAACCACATCAGGCTTATCTCTGCACGCACTCCTGACTCCCATTTGGAGATATTTCATTAACTCTGCGCGCAGTCTTAACGCTGGCTACTCATCCGGCCCCCTCTCCACTATAGGTAAGCGCTCCAGTCAGTTTGCATACACGGGTTTCTCTGTTTTTTTTTCACAGCTTAATAGACACTGCTTATTTTGTGTTTTTGCTGCAGTTTTACGCGCACCAGCGTGCACCTTGCTCTCTCACTGTTAAATGACCCTGAACCTCTTTCTTTATTTGTATCTCTATTTAAAATAGCATGCTTATTCAAAGTGTAGGCCTGGGCGTTTTTTTTTTAGCCAGCAGTGATCATTACGCACTCACGTGGGTAGTCTGAGCTTGGGTGAATGTTTTCTTTCTGGTGGCACATAGTGCGTGGCCTGAACCTCGTTCAGGAGAATTCATGTACACAGCATTTGGAAATGTCTTCATTTCTTTAAAAAAAATTTGAATTGCAAATATGAAGAGGTTTTTATTTTTGTTTTAATCCATCCAGATTCACACAACCAGAGAAAATAACACTTGATAAACAATACACTAACCGCTCACATAATCGTTGAGCTTGTAATTTGTTATTACTGAAGAGCAGTTTGATATGTAGTGGACATATACGAGGATAATGTATGTTTGCGTGCAGCTTAAGTATTTAAAAAACACTTACCAGTCCTTATATCATAACATGTATCTGGATCCATTGCACATCTTCCAAACTATTGGTTATTAGAAGTTGCCTAACTGTACACTAAAAGCACCCCCTGTTGTTTCTTAAAAGTGCCGGTAGAGACCGCTAGAGCTCTACAGATGTCAACAGCTGTCAGTGTTACTACTGCACTCACACACACACACACACACGCACACACACGCACAGGCTGACGAACAAGGAGGACAAGTTGTCTGCACTTGTGCCATCCAGAGCAGAGCAGGGCCAGATCAGCTTCTCGTGGAGAGGATGATTTATCATGATTTATCTATTCATCTATTTATTTAATTGGTTGATTAAGTTGCATTAATAATGTTCCACATCTTTGCAAAATGTAGTTGTAGAATTTGATTTATATGAAGAAGTTTCAGGGATTCAGTCCATTTTTTCCCTCTCCCTCCTCCCTGAACACACACACACACACACACACAAACACACACACACACACACACACACACACACACACACACACACGTGTACATAAATACACACACACACACACACACACACACACACACACAGGTCAGAGCGATACTGAAAATAGGAAGTGATTAAAAAATAATAAACCTCTTTTCAGCAATTCGTCTTACATAGTAGAGAGAGTAGGAGAAAAAGATTAAGGCGATGGCACAGCATGGCATGAAATTCACCGTTACAAATAAACTGGTGGTTTAACAAATGAAGGCATCTCCTCGGGGCACGGGCGCACCGCTATAATCTCGCCGTGACATGTTTAATCATTAGAGGAAAGGAGAAGAAGAAAGACGTTGTGCCCGGGAGGAGAAGGTGGCGGGATTTCTGTTAAAAAAAAAAAAAGAAGAAAAATCCAAACGGGTTCCAAAATGATTTGTACCCTGCGGCCAAGTGTCCTCGGGCCATGGCTTAGCCCCCATAAATAAACCGGACCCGGCTTTACCTGCATATTATATATAGGCTTTTAATCACAGAGGGAGGAAATCGGTCTTGTCACTCTGTTCCATTTATCATGGACACCCGGAGGCGGGCGGGGTTACCTTTATCAAAGACTGACTCTCTGCCGGAGGCGTCAAAACGCGCTGAAATTCCGCGATTAAAAGCAGGCGATGATCAACATTATTATGGATCCTCCCGCGGCATTTTTCTTATTTGCGCATTCAATCGAAAGATTTATTTAATCAGGAATATAAAAAGCTCTTTCTTCACTTATTTGGCAACAATCGTGGGCTTGAATTTTTAGGAGGGAATTATCATTAATCAGACGGGGCCCGTGTTTTTTGGAAGGGGAGGGGGGTTCATCCGCAAAATTAATTGTTTTCGGACGAGTCCATTGCTGCTGTGTTTGAAGAAGGAAAAAAAACACATGTAAGGAGCTGTAATAACCAGTCAGCTCTGTTGCTTATGATATCAAAGTGGGAGCAATGGAGAAAGTGTTGATAGCACAATTACAGCAGCAGTGATCACGTGGAAAAAAGGGTTGTGGGTGTTCATGGTTTTACGCACAGTTTTTACGCACAAGAGTTTAATATGCATCACAGAGAGTATTGCTACTACAACTACGATCAGAAAGTCTCGTTTTAGTGTCACGTGTGAAGATTTCATGTCAACATGGACTCAAATAAAGCACCGGCCTTGTGCCCCGTATTGTCCTTTAAATCCTGACGCGTCTGTGTAGGCCCTTTCTTTACTGTCCATCTTACCACACACACACACACAAACACACGCACACACACAGAGACACACACACACACCTACAACACACACAGACACACACACACCTACAACACACACAGACACACACACACACAGAGGACTGTCTGATGATGATTTGGGGAAAACCAGCAGAGCAACTTCCTGAGATTGTTAGAATCAGAATATTTAATATTGCAACTTAAACATTACAGATACAAAGCAAATAAAAAAGAATAAAATACAAGAATAACAATAATAATAATAATAGGCCAATAAAATAAAAACAAATTCTCAAAACCTACCGTGTCCTCTGATACTAAATTAACTTCCCATGACTGCACATCTAAACGCATCCTGAGCGGATCTACTGCACTCTGAACATTTTCCAGTGTTGGTCCCGTTGACTGGTCCCACTCTGCACATGGCCATTGTCAGAGCGCAAAAGGCGAGCGGCCTGTTTGAACTACCTGAGAAAGTAAACAGGTAAACAGAGGGCGATAGGCTCTCCAAGTGGAGTACGTCCACTTAGCCTGTGTGCACATTTACCTCTTCTTTCCGAAACCCTCGGCTCAAGTTGATCAAATAGTACATCCCCGGCAACTGGCCACATGCACCAGTCTGCACCCCAGTGCGCTCCCGTGCACGCACCGTCACCGAACCTACTGTGACTCCCCTCTTGTCACTGTGCCACACTCACACTCACACACAGCTAAAAGCAAAGCAGAGTGACACGGGTGACAAGTCTGTGTGCTCTCACACATGCCTGATTTGGCTCCACACACTTTCAATAAGTCTCAGTGAAATAATGTCCTTCATGGGCCAAGTGAGTTTCCTGTGCGCGCGGAGGCTGCAGCCTGGGCCAGTCCTCCGCGGTGCGTAAAGCTCTCTGGGCTTCTTGTCTTGTCTCCTGCGGGCTGGGTGTCCCTTCACGGGCTGGATGTCTCCCTGCACATGTCGGATTTAGTGCATCAGGTCAGTAACCTCTCTTCCCCCCTGAGAGGGGGCTCAGACGCAGCTCCATGTTTGTCCATGCAGCCCGTGCGGCTCAATGGAGCCTTTGTGGGATGTTGAGACTTGTGATTAATTCTGCCAGTGTGGTGAAATATTTAACTCGGGCCTGTGTGTCAGGTGCATACAGATCATCTGGCAAATAAAGCTTGAAGAGATAATATTAAAATGTAAATGTAAAATAGGCTGATACAGTTATTAATCTTCGAATAATGCAAAAATATATAGATAATGTGAATCAATATTTTTGAATATTACAATAATATTATTAATCATAATATTTTCAAAATTTAATTCGATTTCAGTATATATTCAAATATTACAGTCTCCATCTTTCCCTCGAAAATGAGACAACTGTCTGCTGTGTGTGTGTGTATGTGTGTGCGCTGAGATGAAGGACCTTCCTTAATATTGTGGAAGGGCCCAGGAATTGAATGAAGAGATAGTCCATTGAAAGCAGTTGAATGCCATGACAACTAGGAACAACCTCAGATTTATTCCAAACAGTTAGAAAGCATTGTGCGCGGGGCGTCAATCATCCATTATTTCGCCCCTGAAATAAATGCAAAAACTGCGGCCGCACAAAAGCTTCCAACAGGAGCCGGACATTTGTCTACATTTCCCCCATTGTCTGCAGCTTAGCAATCGGTTTGTATTTGTGTTTGCCCCGGGTCCGACCACCCAGGATGCGCAGAGGACTTGGTTAAAAAGAAAAAACGTGAAACATTGTCACCCACATCACATACTGGATAGGAGGCAGAGGGAGGAGAACGAAAGGGAAAGTCTTGAAGGGGAGGAAAATAAAGTAAGCAACAATGATACTCGGATTTCCACAGGAGAGAGGAGGGGAAAAGGCAAAGATGGAGCACTTTAAAGGAGGGAGGAAAACAAATATTAGGATGCGCTGCCATGATGAAAGTGAGGAGATTTATTGAGGGGGGGGTGTGGGGGAGAAGAAAAAAAAAATCAAAATTATGAGTAGAATTAATTCATGGGAAATATGCATAAATAAACTGGTTTAGGCCTTTTGTTTTTATTGTAAACCTGCATGGATGCACCGTTATTATTATTACTATTATTATAATAATCATTGTTATCATTATAATAATCATTATTATTAATAGCAGTGGGCTGTTAATATTATCGGTGTTGTTATTGTTGTTTTTATAGGCCTCATTATCACTCACTCATTTGGATGGGCCCAGTGTCTTAAACACTTTGCTTAGCGGTTTCAAACAAACACGGTCCTGCTTCAGTTCCACACACATGCCTCTTGTCCTTAAGCCCTGGCAAAAATATTGACTCAGAAGGTTTACATAAATTATCCTGCGAAATATTTGAACAACAGCTGCTCTTTGTGGCTGAAAAAAATAAAAAAAATAAACATATAACAACTTCATGCACCAACATCCCCAAAAAGAAATGCACGTGAGGAAAGTCAAATAAAAAAAATATATATAAAAGCCATGGAGCAATTTGTTCAAACGTGTTGTTTTTGTAAGTATTGCGAGGATAAAGCTACTTGGAGGTTCTTTGTATGTAAATAGGGTGGTAAAAAAAAGAAGAAAAAAAAAGGCCCTCCCCGTCTTTGTAATTAATTGACACGTTACACCACTCATCATGCTCTGAAGCACCAATGGTAGAGGCTCGGATCTCCCCAAAACCCACAATTTCACATCTGCAAACACTGTCTTCATCCACTTGACTCCTAAGACCCGCCCACACGTGGCCAACCTTTCGCGGTTTTTAATGCTTTTTCACTGCAGGTTCATGTGTTGAGACCAACCTTATATGGACCGATCGGACAAGGTAATGGCTTATTTCCCTCTAGCACCCAGCAGTAGCACAGTATCCATGAGCCACACATAGCACTCCAGCCACTTTGGCATCCTCCCTGGACTTAACAGAGGCTGCAATCCTCCCCTTGCTCTGCTCGCTCAGGCTATGGTTCACCCACAGTGGCTGCTTTGACTGTATTTCCGCGCATAGAGCGACTCCTACTCATCCTTCTCCTCCTGAAACATCGCCTCTGCTTTCTCTCTTTTTTTTTATTTGTTTGTTTGTTGCAAAAAAAACAACAGCCGGATTGTCCGAAGAGGAAGGAAAAGGAGAAGAAGAAGAAGAAGAAGAAGGAGAAGAAGGAGAAGAAGGAGGAAAAAAAAAGCTGGTGCAGCAACTTTTTTCCCCTGCATATTTCCCCCCCTCCACCAGAATATGTCGTTGACCAACACAAAGACGGGCTTTTCTGTAAAGGACATTTTGGACCTTCCTGACACGAACGACGAAGATGGATCTATCACCGGCGCGGAGGAAGACACGGAGGGATCGGAGACCACGTCCACGACAAAAACCGCTGGAGTTTTGGTGCAAAGTCCTCTAGAAAACGCTCAGAACCTGCCTTTAAAGAACCCCTTTTATGACAGTAGTGACAATCCTTACACACGATGGCTTGCTACTACGGACAGCATCCAATATTCATGTAAGTAGAGTCTCACAATCCTTGTTGATCACGTTGATAATGACTTGTGTCGGGGTTTTTTTTTATTTCCTGGATATGTGTGTGTTTGCATTAAGACATAATCGATGGCATGCAGCCTCCTGTGTTCCACAGTAACGATGCCCTTGGGTGGCGTGCATGCGTTCATCTCTATGCACCGTGCGCTCGTCTTGGGGCGTTTGGTTGCTCAGCAAATGCATGCAGTGTTTAGGGCTCACCTCATTTTGAGAATGTAATGAATTTGCGGAAAAGCAACACAAAAACACTAAGAAAACCGGGGGCTCTAAGTTGCTCGGAGTGTAACTGCGGTGTGAAACGCATGGGGCTGCATTCTGTGGGGATTTGTGCGCAGACAATGCATCTTTTAATGCTTCACTGACTCGAGCTGCTTGTGGAAAATTCAAGCTGGAGAATTTTTTTTTTTTTCTTTCTGCTTCCCACGTTTCAATGGCACCAAAGTGTTAAAATCAGCAGAACGGCCGGGCTGTGTTACAATCCAGTCATGTTGTAAACATGTTGTGTGGCTTGTGAATCTGTGCGTAATCCTGTTTTGACAAGTGCTCGATCATTAACAGGTTTTTTTTTTTTTCTTTCTCCTATTACGCACCAGCACAGTTCATTTCCAAATGCATGGAAACTTTTTTTTATGGCCTGTGCTTGAGATGATAAATAAAATGCCCACTGAGAACTTCACAACATAACATTTTGACAGTGTTTCTCCCGTTTCTTGCCGCAGTGCACGGTCTCTCCGCCAGCTCGCAGGACTCAGCCAAGTCCCCGGAGCCGTCCGCGGACGACGAATCGCCGGACAACGACAAGGAGACCTCCAGCAGCGGCGGCAGCGACTCCGGCAAGAAGCGGAAAAGGCGGGTGTTGTTCTCCAAGGCGCAGACCTACGAGCTGGAGCGCCGCTTCAGGCAGCAGCGGTACCTGTCCGCCCCGGAGAGGGAGCACCTGGCCAGCCTGATCCGCCTCACCCCGACCCAAGTGAAGATCTGGTTCCAGAACCACCGGTATAAGATGAAGAGAGCCCGGGCCGAGAAAGGTATGGAAGTGACCCATCTCCCTTCTCCCAGGCGGGTGGCCGTGCCCGTCTTAGTCAGGGATGGAAAGCCTTGTCACACTCTTAAAGCTCAGGACTTGGCGGCCACTTTTCAGGCCGGGATCCCCTTCTCGGCTTACAGTGCCCAGTCACTCCAACACATGCAGTATAACGCGCAGTACAGCGCCGCGGCCACGCCACAGTTCCCCACAGCACACCATTTGGTGCAAACGCAACAGTGGACTTGGTGAGAGAAATTATAGAGACTTGGCTTGGAGGCACGATAGGGAGTTTCACCACAAAGCAAAGAGAAAGAAAGAAAAAAAGAAACACAAAAAAAACAAAAAGACTTTTCATTTTTGCAGCTTGACTCATATATATACTACCATTTTTATTCGGGGCTCATGTGTGCGCCGTGTTTACGTGTTTTCGTTAAGAGAACTGGGTCCAAACCTCTCCCTTATAGATTTTATTAAGAATGTCAATGCTCTTCTTGTGAATTTTTTTTGATTTGTAAAAGTATGTTGTGTGTTGGTTGTAGAGATGTTTCCTCTCTTTTTTTATTTTTCTTTTGTCCCTTCGTGTTATTATCAGCACGTGCGAACCACTTTATAATTATAGAAATTTTTAATTTCTTGCTTCTTTTATGGACCGAAAAAATATTTATGGCCATGAATAAACACTGGCAACTTTTCAGCTATTTTTCCTTTTTGGTTTTTATTTCCTGTAAATATCCTGTGGCACATGTTTGCAAACCTAGAGAACTTTTCGGGAGCGTTGAGCTGAAATATCGACCTATAAATATATATTATATTTCCAAATTTAAAAAACAAGACAAATGAGGGAGTGATTTTTTTGGCTAAATCACAAATGTAAATATCAGTGTAGCCTCGCAGTGATGGCTAAAGATCCACATTTTTATAAGGATTTTTTTCAAATAAAAAGCTGTGTTTCTGAAAGAGGGTTTGGTTTATATACAAGTGTCCTATTCCACAATGAAAGGCTAAGAAGCTAAACGCTATATTGTGGCACAGAATGGAGCTCGATTATGGGAATAAATCTCCAGCGCACTTCAGCCTTTTCTCCTTTTTTAAACAAATTAATCCAGGGAATATATTTTTCCTTTTTTTCTGAATCCGAAACACCTCACTAATAAAGGGCCCAAAGTCACTCGTGAAATGAGACTAAAAACCACTTACTTAATATAAGAGGGCTTCTCCACATAAGAAGCTTTTGAGTCAAAAGCTCTTCTTTTCACTGCATCACCAACCACTCCCGGCCTCGGGTGTAAAGTGGACGGTTATGGAGGAAGAAGAATGGGGGGGGGAAAAATGTTCAATTGCAATAAATGTTTTGTTATCTCGTTCAGCGCTAAACTGCAAATAGAGCTGGAATAATCAATGACGCACCAGCCTCTCTTTGTTTAACCACGAACAACCTTCCACTGAAAAAGGCGCACGGACCTCAGGGGCTTTAACCGCCTAATAAAAGTGATTTTTTTTTTTTTTACATCATCATATAATGTATTAGCAGCAACACCCCCACAGTAAAATACACTTTGCTCTATTAGACACCACGGTCTTTTAAGGTGGAACCAAAACAAGCGCAAACGGCTCCCCAGTGATCCGCTGCAGAGCGCACTGCGGATTATCAGACTCCGGTCAATATCTTGGGTAAATATGATAACCGCAGTGGAGAAATCCATGGATTCTGTTTGTCCCGGGACAGAAACAAATCTCAGAACAGATGTCAGACTCGCCCCTATCATCACTGAACAAACAGCTAAATTGGGCAGATTTGCTAATTATTTACCGAATTGAGTCTCAGGGGGCTACTGCTTTTGTGGAGCGACACAGACTCAATTTGTCCCTGACAGACCGGTTTTGTGTTGCGCCGCTGGTCGGAGCTTGTAGGTCAAATTAATTTAGCAACTTGCTCGTAGATTTCGTTTATTTGATTTATTCGTGGATAAATAAATAAGAAAAAGAGAAATAAGGAGCGCTGCTTTGATAACCGCTCCTACACCTCTGAAATGGTGGGAAAGTGGATGTGGGGTAGAAATGTGATATGATCCGCAGTGCGCACCGTGGAAACATGAACTGATCCGTGGCAGTGATAAAGAGCTGCCTCGCTGCGATTGGATTTTAGTGAACTCTGGCTGGCTTCTTTCAAATCAGTCTTAAACTGAACCAATCTGAGGAAAATACAGTTTTTTTAAAAAAAAATCGTGCGTAAAAGGAGAATGCAGACTTTAAGTGTGGCCAGGATCTTTGCCCTGTAGATTTCGCATCTCTCGTGGGGATAGCTCTGTGACTCCATCATTGCATAATACACGACACAGCACAGAGATAAAAGCCCAGGGCCTGGTGTTGCAGGATGTCAGAGGCGTGCATGTTAACGAGCTGCAGGATTGAGGATGCAAACAGTGTGGATAGAGAGACTGACAGAGTTTCTTGGTGCTGTTCAGAGTCAGGGAGATGTATCCTTGGGCTTTTTGTCCCGCCTGTCACTCGGTGCCATTGTGATCTTTGCTGCACACGTTGTATCCCATATGGGCAGCTGGGCTCGGACAAGGAGAAAAGGATCTCTCACAAGCCCCAATTTGTATCAGGCCCTCAAATAAAGCATTGTTGTCTCTGAAAGAAAAACGAATTAAAAATTCGTGCTATATCTATTCTGGTCAGAAAAAGGAGCCCCATTCACAGATAACAGGGAGTCCTTCTTCCTTGATAGAGCTATGCCAACAACAGCCCTCTCATTTCTCTTCACCCTCCATCCCACCATGCTCCAAAGTGAAAGGGTGATTATTGTCTGCCCCTCAAAAAAAAAAGTGGCTCGTCACAGCGCAAAAAACTATTTTTAATTCCAGACAGAGTACTTCCTTGTTTGCGTTGACTCCCACTGGACAGCGCCGGCCTATAGCCTCTTTTTTTCTGAATAGACCGATGGAAAAAATGTATATAACACCATAAGAGTAAGGACTTCCGCGTGAGGTGTAAAAAAAACCACGACTCGAACTAAAAAACTGGAGTTCGCCAGCACTTTCCTGGATTCATACGCCGACACAGTGCAGTCACGTGGCGCTGTTCATACACGTAGAGAAATGTGCAAATATTAGCTGCCAGTGATTAATTTAAGAAGTAAATGTGGAAGCTGCTGTTTTCATTTTAGTTTTAGATTCGGAATCTGGAGGAGATGCTGGATGCAAACCGAGGATACTGACAGGTGTTTGGTGGAGCTGTGCGTAAAGATATTTCGTCGTTGGAAAGATATAGAAACAATCGCGTGTACGCAGGGTTTGGAAACGTCACATTTTAATATCCCATTTATATTTCTTAATATTTTCTTAAATCCCACCCTTACACACACACACACACTCACATTTCTGTGCACCAGCCTTGTGTTTATGTTTCTCCCTAAACCGAGACCAAGACAAAAACAGTTCGCTGTGTGAAATCCTCTGTGGGTAAACTTTTACGCACGAGAGTCCTCTCTCTTGCACCCCTTGTATTGTCATTAACGTACCAGAAAATTACACCACCTCTCCACCAGCTCAGCAACAGGGTCAGATTTATCGGAAATTGCTTTTTAGCTGCTCGGAGGGATAAAGCGGCGCGACATTAAAGCGAGCATCTTGGCGTGCAGTGTAGTTCAACCCGCGTGGATAACGATATTATATACCTTGGAATACAATACTCGAGGAAATGTGCACTTGGGACACCATGGATCTTCGTCATCCTGCCCATTTGAACCTCGACATGAATCCTTTTTTTTCTCTCTATCGCGCACATCGCCAAATAAACGAGGATTTCAAAGCTATAATAGGCGGCGCTTTTCATTTTAAAGGAAGCTATCTGGGTTTTATTGCCTTAAAGGAGATCCAGATTAGATTCGCCACGGTGCCGATATTAAATGGAGAGGGAGTGATGGAGAGAGGGGAGGGTGAGGCTGGAGAGGCGAAGGAGGAGACAGTGGCGACGAGCGGCCACTAGATGGAAGCAGAGGCCTGCAGTTGGCGTCATGCAGCGTTTGTGCCCTCTCTGCGCACAAACGGCTCAGCTCCATGCGATTCTCCCACTGCAGCTGAAGTCAACGCTGCTGTTTCCTCCCTAATGAACAGGCGTCCCTACAAACTTGACTTGTCTTTATGACACTGTTATGGATCTTGAGAGCATAATCACCATCGATGCTCTTGAGAAACCAACAGTCCACAGCCAATTAAAAGCCAAACACTGTCTCCGTTTCAAAGTTGGAGACAGCGCGAGAGAAAGAGAGGGGCTGGGTGACACCACTGTGTGGCGCAATAGGATAGGCGGATAAATATGGTGCGGATTAATTCACCTCAGTGAAAGTGAACAATAGAGCTGAAGAGAGGAAAAGCCTTAACTCAGTCACCGTGTCCTTCACAACAAAGAGGGCTGTGTAAGTTAAATGTCCTGTGAAAATATATGACACTTGCATCACTGACAAGTTCTGCACTGAAACTAGTCCAAGGCAGGTGCTTCTCCTGCAAACACGACAGAAACCACGACAACACCGTGTCCACCTGGAGTATCTGGTGGCAAAGGTCACACTGCACATCTGGTTTTCTTTAAAATCCCATCAAAACAACAATCAGATTCTGTGTCTGGCGTTCAAATTCAAATGCCCGTCACGTCCCTGTGCTTAGCTTTATTTTACAGTGCCTCGAGCACCATCATCTCCTCATGCAGAGAAGAAAGTATGCAGAAAAATGGGTCAAATGACGTCAAAAAAAAATGAAAGGCTTCCATCTCTGAATGCACCTGCTCAGTGCGGCATCAGTGAGTTTGCACCCGTAGGGGGCCTCATTGGGTCAGAAAGATGCAGCAGCAGCAGCAGCAGGGGGTTGGAGGGAATGATAGAAGGGAAGGGATGGGGGGGGGGGGGGGGGGGGGGGAGTGTTGATGTGTAAGAGTTGTGGCCACTTAGTGAGGAAAACATCCAGGGGAAGAACAAACAGGAAAATAATAATCAGAAGGTGTTATGCTTCAAATGAGGTGTTTGCTTTTTAAAAAGGGAGGATAAAGATGGACATGTAAAAGTATGATAGCAAATTAATCTACAACCCACATGCTTTCTAAATGCTGGTGAGATCAGCAGTGTGTGTGTGCATGCGTGTGTGTGTCTGGTGTGTGTGTGTGTGTGTGTTTGTGTGTGTGTGTGTGTGTGTCGTGAGTGTACTCGGTGGCAGAGTGTGGTTCAGATCAGCCTCTCCCATCTGCATGAAGAGAAGACCCCGGTGAGCTGAGAGCGGATGATTGACACAAGCACACCTTCCTGTCTGTGGGTTAAACAAGACGAAACAGAAGAGCTGCGGCCCGACGACACTTTTCTTTGGAGCTGCTGAAGTAAAAGAGAACGAAAAGCAAAGATTCCTCCCTGCAGCATCGCTGAGCATCTCCAGATCCGGTCATGATGTCTTCATCCATAAAATTATAAATGGGATTTGTCTTTTAGGGCTGGGCGATATGGCAACAAATTATATTAAGATAAAAACATTCCTATCAGATGATATTAATAATCATCACGATAAATGTCACATCATTATTTCGTTTAAGTTTAAAGACAGATTTTTGCTCCTGAGCGAGCAGAGAAAGACAAACACTTGATAAACTGCAAAACGTTTTATAAATCTGAGGTAGATAAATCAGTTGTTACACCTCCTCACCATGCTTGTGCAATCCATACGCATTATATCGATATATATTGAACCTTTTTCATATTGATATTTATTTGATAATTATATTGTGATAATTATTGATATATTTTATTGCCCAGCCCTATTCTCTTTACACTTTTCCTTAAGTTGTCTTTAACTTAAAAATTGATATTCATCATTTTTATTGGGATAAATACAGAAAATCTAGGTAGGATGAAATGGAAGGTTTTTGTGACTAAATAGGAAAATAATTCATAAAAATCATTTCAGCTTATTTTCCAGATGTATTCACAATTTGTTCATGGCTTATTTCACATGTTTAATTCTTGGAATAAAAGCTCACAATAATAAACCCCTCATTCCTGCTCACAATTCATGTCCCATACATAAAATGTCTTGCTATTCATTAGGCAGTGTCATTTGAAATGAGCCGATTGGTCGATTGGAAAAGGCTCTGTTGAAAAAGATGACACTGTTTGGTTTGTGAAAGTAAATGGAGAAGAATTTGTGATACAGCTATGACCCTGAGGAAGAATGATGCCACGCAGTATCAGACACTTCATATTTCATATTTCACATCCGTGCGACAGGTATCACTTGACACTTGCATGTATCCAGCAGATAGACACAACCCGACAACATTGTTTGATTTGTTTTACTCCAGCTACTTACTGTGAGGTGCATGACTCTTGCTTTTAGCTCCCTTTCCTTACCAGCGGGCGCTCAATGTTGTTCTTTCACACGCTTGAAAACATGGCTGAGAGGAAACGTAGAACCCATTTGCTTAAGTGTCCTTGTCTCCATGTAAGGTCATTTTCACAAACTTCACATTGTTGGGAGTGTAAGTAGATGTGGGACATTTTTGGCTCCTCTTTTGTTCCGTATCAGTGTGAATCTGAGGTAAACGGAGGCAGAAGAGCCAGGTTTCTGAATCCTTCCCTAGCTAACAGGGATATTTAACAGAGGCAGTGAGCTGGATCTCATAAGTGCTTCACGCTGGAATAAACGGACGTGCGTTTCATCCTTCCTCTCTCAGACGAGACCAAACACGCAGACATGTTTCGCCATGGGAGACGCTGATGATGCACTTCTTAAATTGTGGTAGTGGAGGTACAGGCCTGAGTTTGAAGTGCTGCATGAGACCAGCAGCCAGTCGGGAGTCATGTTTGTGGAGAGAGAAGTGAGCGTCAAGGTTCCTGACTTCGGTTAATGTTGAGATTAGGAGAACAGCAGAGTCTGCAGAGACACGTGGAGACGGACAGGGTGATAGTCATCAGCTCAGACAGGGAAAGGTTTTTTTTTTTACCAAGGTATTTTTACACCATCAATCAAATACTCCCATGTAAAAATGTACATATGTAAACTGTATGACAAAGGAAATAAAGGATTACAAAAGAAAATCTTACTGACTTTTAATTTTGATCGTTATTTCTAAGAAATGAGCTTCAAATGTGTATAGAGGTGACAATGAAGGGATTTTAATGTACTTATCATCAAAACATAGTGGACTTCATGACTCACAGTTAAACATTATCCTACTCATATTCTAACAGTGGTTGAAGCATATATTCCTCACAAACAGCTTTTTGGCTACAGCTTCTTCCTGCTCTCTTATATTGACTCGGTACATTACTGCACCAGAAATATATAGAACCATTCATCCATCACTTTTCAAGCTGCTCTAATGTGACAGATGTAAGAGTCCAGGGGGCAAATATACTGACCGTTAATGATTTGCGTGCCTGAAAGTCTCAACTTCCTCTTTTTACATTTTGAGAAGTTATTTACGCAGCGTTGTTCTCAAATGAATTAAAGCAAAAAGTGAGTTGAACGCCTCACACAAGCAGCAGTGGAACAGATGTTCGGTTACACTGAAGTGAGTCTCATGCTTTCACGTCGATGTTAAAGTAGTAGAATAAAATAGGGACTTTTTGTCTGTCCTCGGTTGTGGGTTCTAGTTGAAGTGGAGAATATACAATAAGTTGGAAAATATTATAAAATCTTACAAGAAATAAAATGTACAAGCTGAAAAGACGGAGATTGGTTTAGTTTTAAGTTGCATTATCTTTGTATTTCTCACTATTTCTTGTGGCGAGCAAACACACCGGATCATTGTCAGTAACAACAGACTGGGTGTGTTTGCAACGAGCGTGTGAATCAAACCAAAGTCAGACTTTCGCACCTGGTATTTACTGTTTAATACATATGGTTGAGAACATTGTTTGTAATGACAATGATGCACAACAGTGTCCAAATGTTTATTGACAGCTGCTTGTATATTTAATATTTGAATTCAATTGTTTCTGTCCAATGAGAGATTTGTGCCATTTTAGATTTGATTTAGAGTCGACGATGGGAAAAAACGAATAAAGTCCCAGCATTTGAACAACACTGTACAGTTTAATTAAATGAAAGTAAACTTACTGATACACAAACATGTGTTTTCACCCTCATCAATTTAAACAAACCAGAGATATTAATGTCATTTCATGTGGAGATGATTAATGTTAAACTAAATTGCCCAATAACAGGAGAAACATGTGTTTTGCCCGAGCACAATGCTCATGTTTTTAATTTAAAGAAGTGATGGTTCACAGTGGAGTAGATGTAGTTCATTTAAATTGATGGACTTCTGAATGTTTTCCATCTGTTGCAGGTAAATTTAATCCCTCGGTGCACGGTGATTAATATTTAGAGCCAACTTAGCCTCTGCTGCTTGCATCTGCGCCTCCTTCTATTAAAAGTTCTGCTTCTGTGTTGTGATGTGCAAGTTGCCACATGGTCTCATTTCCCTTTGTCTTCTCTCTCTCAATGTTCCACCTCAGGACTTGAGTTGTCATGTGTAAAACCCACAATGCACTGCTGCGGTCAGGTGGGCTGGACGGGGGACAGCGGCGACAGTCTGGTTCCCAGAGTTGAGTGTTTATGCCTTTCACTTAGCGGATTGTCTCACCTTCTTCAGAGGAGGAACATGCGGTGCTTGAGATGCCAGCACTGCAGATGGATCCTGGGGCTCTGAGGCCGATGCAGCGGCCGGCCGGCGTCTGTTTCAGACACGCTTCAGTCAGCACGTCTGCACCATCATCAAAGAGGCAACAATATGGCAGCGGCGTGTTGTGCCAAATTCAAGTCGCCTAATTAACTTCCTGCTTAAAGCGAATGTGAAATATGTGTTGCGACTCCTGCTTGTCATATGTTTGTGCACGTGTACCCTGTCATGGATTTATAATGTGTAAGTGCACTGAATGTAAAAAATAAATTCTAGAAAAAGGCCTCTCTATTATTTATTTTGTGGACTTTGCTGAATAGAAACATGTCTGGATCAATGCTCAGATCAATGCTCCATCTGACTTCCTTGTGTCATGTGTCACATTCAGTCATCAGGGTCCTTGTGAAACTTGAGACTGAAGCAATAACCTTCAACTTATTTATCCCCTAAAACATGGACAACAGACGTCGTCTGTTGTCCATGTTTTCAGCATCCGAGCACAAACAAGCTCCCATCAGCCCACTGTCCTTCAGGAGCGTGTAGCATGCTATGCTAAGGAAGCTAAAGGAAGTCCCTGATGCTTTAATAAGAATTATAGCAGTATCCATAAGCATTATTAAAGCACTGCTGTCTGATCAGACCAAAACAAAGAGTTACTAGAGCCAAAACAATACAAGAATGATTAGGACTTACAAGCTTATTACTGCCAAAGTACTCCTGAGCAAGGCACAAAAACCCACTATATAGTGGAAGTGCAAGATTATTTATTTATTTTTTAGCATTGTTATAAAATGCATATCGATTTATGTCTGAAAGGGAAATACAATGACATGTACTTGTCTTTATGATTTTATGTGGGCGTTACTTTCTGTCGGGGCAGAATTCAGCAGCAAAGCTCCCCAGAGGCTGGAACTCTAATCCACAGCCTGTTTTCATTGGCCACAAATCAAATACAAAAGATATTTCATGTCTGTGACATCACCGGGCCCCCACTCAACCTCCAGGCCCCTCAGATCCTCTTGTCCAGTCGCTCGTCCCTGTGGCCCCGTGACTGATAAAGCCCTGTGGAAGAGTGTAGTCTGAGCTGGCAGATCCTCCCCTGATACATTTATACATTCATTCATATATGCATCATTTTTTACTTGAGCTCGATGTTCACACCCACAAATACAAACATGAATACGTGATTGTTATATTCTATTTTTATCATGGGTTTCTGTGTGCCTCACTTTTTGTATTGAATGTAGTTGTAACGTATCTGTACAGTGCTCAAAGTGCTCAAAGTGTGTTATTTTAACATATACTAAATAAAATGGAATAAACTTAACCTCAGGTGTCATTTTATATAATTGTATTTTTTTGGAAGAGTTACAAAAAAGTCAGCGGATTACAAACTGCACCTCGTAATACTATAGTACTGAGTTTTATAATTGGTAGATTTGTGCAACATTTGTGAGAGAAACTACTGCACACTTCATTCCATTGTATTTATCCAGCGGCTTTGTGCATAGTTACACTTACACAGTACAGTACAGTTTGACATGTAGTACACATGATATATTATTATAGTATAATACTCACCAGCAATATATATATAGGTGAAAAAGCATCTTTACCATTAAGAACAGCTCAAACTCATAAAGTGACCCTCCCTCCGTTTCACGTACTTACTTGTGATATTAAAATAATCAGACAGTACATTTACATATATTTTTTAGCATGCCCTACATTTGAACATACTGTATCTGTTATTTGACATATTTTTGCTTTGTGGTATTATTAAATTAACCCAAACGCAGAGTGTCTATTCTCCCCGGTGAGGTTTGAGTCTGATGCCTTCCACACTGGGTCATCACAACACCTCATACAGTTATTCATCTGAATTACATGAGGTGCACATGTGTAAAAAATAACTGATGCTCAGGTTTAATACTTTGAATCAGAAAACATGTGACTTTAATGTGACATAAATAATCTATATACAGTGTGTGGGTGTCACAACATGTTGAAAACATAGAGATGTACATGTATGTGTATGGTGTAAGCTGATTACTAGGAAATGAAGAATAATAGTAAGTATGGACATCAATGGGACACTTTTGCTTTTTAATACACAAAGTACATGAGTGCAGCGGTGAAACTATTTCATTTAATGTTATTGTTACATAATACTATTATTTTAGGAAGTGAAAAGCACAAGTGTGAGTGGTTTAACATAAGACGACATGGTCCCATTATCAGTGGTGCTGTTTGAGCAGTGACCTCTACACGCCACATAATGTGCATCTCACTGCAGACTTTTGACCTGTTATAATTGGAAATCACAACTGTTACTAATAACATTAAAGAAGGTCATGATCATGACCCAGCATGCACTGCAGTCCCAAAACCATTCGCCATAGTTACATGTGTCCTCCGTGAAAAAGGCCTGTTGTGCTCTTTCAGGGCGAAAAACCATTGTATACATTAATGGATTAAAAATATGTATTGGCAATATAAGTTAAACATCTTCTATGTCATCACTTTCACTTGCTTATGATGCATGAATATAAAATGTATTGTTTTAATTAGATTTCCATTAAGATGCAGGATTAATTATTATTGTTGTTTTTGAAAGATCCAACACTTTAATGTTTTTTAAACAACTGGGTATGTGGATAATGCAGCAGCGGATGAAACACTGCAAAGATCCATAAACCAAACTGAAGCTGTGAGGGGTGAACGGTGGCAGGAAGCCGAAGGATGTTTTGTGTGTCTTCTTTTTTTCTTTGCCTGTTGACTGAGCCGCAGTTATCTGAGTGGAGGAATCTTTTCCTGGCCCCTGCACGCCTGGCTGGAGGGATGAGAGAGAGAGAGAGCCGGGAACAGTCTGCAGCGTTTTAGCACACAATTTCATGATGGTTTCAGAGAAGAGGCCAGCCAAGCATTTCAAGTGGGGGAGCAGCGAGAGGGCAGCATTGTGGAGGAGAGCAGGTAGTGTAATGATCAGGTTGACGAGATGACATCAAGCGTCCTCAGGGATGGCCAGGCACACAGAGCCGACATCCTTCCAGAGGGGAGAGAACCACGGGCACAGGACCAGACAAAACCAACAAACAAAAGAGCCATTGGCCTCAGGTAGACTTGTTATTACTGTACAGCAGCAGACACAGCTCACACAAAGAGATTCAAACACCGTAGGTAAATCATGAAAGATGTCCGTCTGTGTGTAATGTTGGTTTGCAGTCTCTCAGCAGTCAATAACAACAGGATACATGTGTGAGGACACTGTTTTTATGCAGCATTACCTCTTTTATTTACAAATCACTTTCACCTCCTCCAATTCTTGGCTCTAGGAAAGTGGACTCGTGGGAAACGTAGTATTTGTACCAGTGCAAAATACCATACAGTAAATAATAAATCATTATTTATTCAAATTCGTCATATAGCCGATGGGGAAAAAAATGTTTAAAATAACTTGGTTCAGGATTTAACCTTGACAGTGGTTACAAATAATTTATTGTATGTTAGAATTTGTATGCTTATACACATGCAACGTCATAATTCATACTTAGTTCAGACTGTATGGTGATTTGTATATTTATTATCATATATAGACACAATACAGTATTAAACTAAAAACCTATACATGCTAATGGTGATGAAAAGTGGTGAAAACAGGATGTGGAGTAAAAAAAAATTACTGAGATTATTTATTCAGCTGTAACTCCAACAAAAACATGAGCTTTTTAAATACATTCTAACTGAATTGCATTTTTCGTCATTTCTAAAATAACTTTCAATATTATACCATCTTTAAGCTTTTTTTCCCAAATTCAGGTTTTAATTTGATATATAACACCACGAATATCAGGTGTGATAAACCCACTGGGACAAACACCCTGATGATTGAAAACAAGTATAAAGAATAAAGTGTCAGACTTAAATGTTCCTGAACATCTTGTAGATATTAAGAATGAATCAAAACGCCTTCCTCTTCTTTGCACTGAAATATGTTGTGTAACATACATGCAATAAATAAATATTCTACACATAACGTATGAAAAATTACATAAAAACACTGATACATTTAAATCACTAATTCAAGTTTATAATCTCAGCTCATCATGTTTTATTTATAGGTTTTGATGTTATTTAAGCCTCCATCATTTTTTATATAGTTAAGTCTTTTTCCTTGATTCATTGTTCTCACTCACTGCATTAACAACTACAATTCAATCTGAGACCAGTTTAAAAACATGAAGCCTCCTGCATCTCGGGACAGTGATTTTTGTCATGTGTGTCACTCTAATGTCCAAGTTCATCTCCATGTGCATTAACACACAGAGAAGTGATTCAGGAAAAGGAAACTTTATAAACAGTGGGTGTTGTTGCTCCAGTTCTTAAAGGACATGAGTGACTTTGTATTCCTCCTGTAGTTCCTCAGACGGCCACTAAAGACCAAAAATAGCAGCAGCATTTCTTATAAATCAGGTGAATAATAACAAATATCATGTGTATGGATGTTATTATAGGAGAAAGATGTAAAGTTAAATCAAAACAGGCAATAAAATGGATCAGCTTTTAAATTTCATTTAGATTTTAACTTTAACTTTTTACACATAATCGCTGCTTCAGCTGTGACAACATGGTTTCATACGTGTAGTGGAATCATCTGTCAAATAAACAACTGATTAAAATATAATAAGGTATAGTACCCTCTGAATTTGTACAGGGGGGGGAGGGTAACTACATGCTGTTAATGAACTCATATCTTCTTGTTGCTAAAGAAAGAGTTGGATAATATAAGAGAAGTCAAATGAAAGGTTGCCTGTTTGATTCTATAGGGAAAACAAATGTGACCTTGAGCACGAAAGTTAAAAACAAAATTCAATAACTTGCTTTTGTGCCTGAACTTATATAGCTTTGCAAATCTGCATAAAAAGAAGAATTTAAAATGATGGGTCTGTTGATTTTCCAAATACAAATATTTCATTTACAAATACAGTATGTTTGTCTTATGAACAAGAAGAAAAAATATTAATGACCATGAAAAGGAAAACAAAATAAAAAATATAGGCTAAAATGTGTGTGGGGTTAGGGGTGTACTGCCTATAAAAGTTGGTATAACAGTTAAAATATATATATAACTTTTTTTCTTTTATATATATATATATATATATATAATGAATATTTTAATTCCTATTCATAAGTCCTTGTTTATTTTTCTGATAGAGACAAATGTGAATTCATACTATACAAAATACAATCCATTAGAAATTAGAGAGCAAATATCACAATGGATTAATCTCACAAATCACCTTTTATTCTACTCTACTAAATAAACAAAATATTTGTTTAGAGCGCTATTTAAATCTGTCTCAAAAACACATTACTACAATTCTATAATAAACAGCACAACTGTGATGACGTGCAGCCATTTGTATAATTATGTTTACTTACTTACAACAAAAGAAAAGTCTGATAAATGTGCTCATGTTATTCCATTTGATCAAAATGTAGTGGGTGATACTTTCCTCTCAGAGGATTCTCTCCTCTCCTCCGTGGCTCAGTTGATTTGAGCAGCGTTCACTTTCTGCAAAGAAAAAGAGCAGAAATGAAAATGAATGAATCTCTTCACACGGTGCAGTAAAAAAAAAAGGCTTTGACTTCATAGTCTCAAATTGTAGCACGTGGTGCGCGCTCACATCTGTCAGGATCAATACATTCAGAAGTTGAAGTAGTTTGGTGATAGTGTTTATGTGGATTCATCTAAATAATGGTAGGCTGTCAGGTGGCCTACTGGGTAAAAGCCTCCCAAAGTGGGGGACAAACACACGTGCAGACATTGATATGCAGCCTCAGTGCACATTTCCATTGTTGAGTTGTGGAGCCATTTGAAAAAGTTTCTGTCTCCGCATGCGGCACTCTGGGTGAAACTTTTCATTAGAAGATGCATCTCTTGACTGTTCACGTGAAAACAAGCCAAAATAAATGAATTCCAGCCTAAACGGACGTCAGGAGATACTTGATGCAGATTGCAGCTATTTGCATGCATCTCAGATGCAAAACCCTATATTATTATTATTATTATTATTATCATTTCTTTTACCCCTGAAACATCCAGATAGGAAAGTGTCCGACTGTGAACTTCCCTCCAAAATAATGGAACTAAGGTTGAATTAATAAATGAAAACACACACAAAATGAAAAGCCCCCAAGAAGAGGTAGTTTGCTTTGTTTCCAGTAATCATAATAATCATATATTATACAAACCTGTCTCATTTAAAGCATCTGTATTCATACACACAGAACATACCCTCAGTGTGATGACAGTTTAGTAAAAAATCTACAAAAACAACTAGAAAGAAACTTTTAGCATTTTGGCAACAAGAAAAAAACACCAGCTCACAATTTATAATTCCCCAGACGCTGGTCACTGCTTGAACATAAATATGTTTTCTGTAATGAAGTAAAATGTAACAATAATAATAATACATTTTATTTCTAGACACACAAAGACACCTTACAATATATCATAAATAAACACATATTTAATTTATGTAAGACCAAGTGTTAAAATCAGATGAGGCGATACAAACACCTATTAATACAGCATATATAACACAAGAATAGTTTTTGTTACAAAACATGACAAAGAGAAGCTCCACATGAACATAAATCGACAAGAACATGTTACACTTCATCTTACTCCAGCAACTGGCTCCCAGGGGCCACTGTGGGCGCAGGGGCCGGCTGGAAGAGACGTTTTGCCACATGAGCAACTGGGCGCTGAGGCCAGAGCCGAGCCGCGGTTGAGTCACAACAACCAGCGTCCCTACAACAGCTTTGTTTACCTGCCCTCACTGCGGCCACAATTAATGCAGCAGAGAAGTGGACGAACCAGGTACCCTTGGATCCAAGCGCCCTGTTCCAAGTACACTATCTCTGCTTTGTTCTGCCGAGCACGGATCTGCTGCTTTAGGTTTTTTTGGAATTGTTGTGACAAAAGAGAGCAGCTATGCTAGAATGTTGCCACTCAAAACAGTGCAGAGGACGGCGGCACTCACAGAGCCCTGTGTAACATAAACTCAGGAAACCAGGCCCAGAGCGGTGGATGTTTTTATCCTCTAAATCCCTTCAAGGTGACGGGCTATAGAAATATAGAAGTGACTTACTCCTATGTGTGTATATGTACTAATTTATTCCTTATTAATTTGATGCTTAGTGATAAGATGACATAAAAGACTCATCACATAAATAGTCCACAAATCTGACCTTTGAGTTTAACTCTCCCGGGTTATAGTTAAAGGAAAATAATAGGATGGAGGGTTATATTAGAATTGTATGTCTAGGGTGAATAATCAGCTTCTAATTCAAAATCTGAGTCATGTTCAGCACTTTGAAATTTCATAATCTTAATGCCTGCTCCCTGTGACATGAGTTATTTCATTCAAGATCAGTTTGTAACATGGTTTATTGATTTGTGAAACAAAAAGAAAAGACACCAGCGTCCTCTCACTGTTGAAAAGATAAAAACGATCATAATTTAGTTCCCTCGGCTCATCAAACACTCAGCGTGAAAGTTTTTTTTTTGCTTGGAGTTGATTTGAGTTCAAAATAGTTTGGCTACTTGATGGAGGGTCACGTTTTCAACTTAATATAATATCACAAAAGTTACATAAAATATACCAAGCAGCTGGATTTCATGTGGTTTCATGGCTTGAACATTGTTTCTTTCAGGTGACATGAACAGTTTAACACTGAGCCTTTTAGTTTTAGGTTTCACACTCACACTGTTTCCAGTGGGAACAAATCAATTTGCTGCAGACATGGTCAGCTGCTTACTCCTACATCAGTTCCCAGTGTCTGCAACCTGAACTATACAATAAACCAAATGAGCCGCTGCACATTTACAGGGAAACTTTAAGAATAACCTCCACACTGTAATCCTATTACTGCATTTTTGGAATCTCCTGCTCTCCATTAGCTGTCAGATTATGGTTCAGCATCCCGGAGAAAGCCCATATTCTGTTTTTGGCGCCCTATTAGCATCATTTCGTCCATCAAGCGACATTAATTGTGAATGAATGCAAACTCCTGCAGAAGAATACGGTCTTCAAGAGGCCTGTCACATACTTTCTCCACTTGGGAGGACCTTTAACCTACTTAGCCGAGGAACCGCACCGTTTCAAGTAGTGCAGCTGAAAGATATGCACCTGCCCGCTTTTTACTCTCACATTGCTCGGCGATTTAAGAGGAGAGAAAGTATTTGATCTAAACGGCACTGCACTGACTGCAGGTGTGGGATTTCC
The DNA here is from genome assembly GCF_009819705.1 of Hippoglossus hippoglossus. Taxonomy (NCBI): domain Eukaryota; kingdom Metazoa; phylum Chordata; class Actinopteri; order Pleuronectiformes; family Pleuronectidae; genus Hippoglossus; species Hippoglossus hippoglossus. The sequence goes on from NC_047172.1 coordinate 17,047,950, forward strand.
TCCACAAAACGTTTCCAGACCGAGTCCATCCAAAGAACCGGCCACTGTACAGATGTGGGGTGAATTGTAAGCTTTGGAGGAAGAGAAATTATCCATTTGATTTCAGTGATTTCAGTGTTAATATGGAAGATTAAGAATGAGGTTTCAGCTCCACGGAAAACTAAATGGACGTGATGTATTTCGTGCGTAATAACGCACAATAAATATTCCAATAGGATGGATGAAAAGGCGTAAAGAGCCACACGTGTTGGCTTCATTTTAACTTACTAACGGTAAGAAATCGTCCATTTAGCTTTAGCTGGTTTATAAAAAATATATTTTGTATATATATAATATATACATATATATATTCTGTTGCCAGACCAACTATTTATTATTTAAGAACTGCAGAGCTTCACCTAGATTTAGCTTCTTTGCTCATTGAATATTATTGTGTTTTTCCTTATATTTAGAGATTACAATCAAGCTCCTTAATGAAGGAGTTCCTTGCGTAATCAAACGTTTTCGGGGGAATACTTAACCAAAATATGTGCTTTACACGTTTCTGCGTCTTTCTAAAGAAACATGGTCATAACCAAGGCGAATCACTTTCTATAAATTAATAGAAATATGATATTCTGATAACAAATACTCCAAAGAAATTTAGAAAAAATGCACCCAGAGGCCCGAGACAAAGGAAAAAGGACGATCATTGACCGTGCGTAATTTACGCACGCCAAAATAAAGCACGAATCAGTCATTACAGGTGTGAGATTTGTGATAGGAACACACTGTCATTCACCATTTAATCTTTAGTGTAATAGACTACATATTTTTTGGTCTTTTTCCCCCACTTGTTTAAAATCATCCCAGCTGTGAAGAGAAAATGAAAAGAACCTTTAAACCATTTTTGGTGTTTGTTTGAATTTTACCCGCATCACAGAGAAAATGAGATAAAAGTTAAGTTTGCGATTTGTGTATTGCGAGACGAAATAACCCCCCCCCCATGTTTTTGCACTTTGTAGTCGGCCGGTGTGTGGCAGGGGTTGCAGGTCAGGACCCCGGCCCTTCAGCCATCTCCTCACATCTCTCAGGGTATTGAACTATAGTAACGACGAGATGGAGAAAAGCACTCCAGTAACCAGGCGCTTTGCTCCGTCTGTTGTGTTGTGCCGAGCTGAGGGGGGTGATGATATCGGGAAAAGGTTGTCTGTGTGATATAAACTAGCAGAATGGACTGTTATTATGAGCGGGTTAATAACACCTAAATAGTCCGATGACAGCGTATGGACACTGTGTAGGAAAACTGGTTCAAATGTCATCATAGAAACGGAATCGACACAAATCTACAGCATGATTTAACAACTGCATCTTATTTGATAATGGAACCTTTGTTTGACATGTTTTTACATTTGATTTCAATGTGTATGTCGGCAATTAAGTGCTCTTTGAAAGCTTGTGAAATGTTCTCCAAGGTGAGTTATGGAGAAAGTTTGACAATAGCAGTAGCTGATCTGTAAAAAGTCAAATGGCAGAATTTTAAAAGCGTGTCAGAACAGTTACACCGCAAATTAGCGCCGTTCCTTTGCATCATTTGGGGAATAAAATGCACCTTTCTTCGCCAAGCTTCCACCAAGTTACCACTATTTCTCTGGGGCGGCACGAGAGAGCGTATACACGCAAGATTACGCATACGCTTTTTATCCAGCAAATACACCCCTAACTGCTCAGTTCGGGTTATTATCTACAGAAACATGTGGAAAATATTTCTTATTTGAATATGATTTCTCCATAAAAGTCTGAGGTTTATTAACCAACCTTGGCAGGGGCCTTCTCCACGAGCTCCTTGGCGCGTCCGTTCATCCCGCTCCAGCTGCCATGGCCACGTCAAATTCACTGCTTGTAAAAAGTTAACTTAGATACACAACTATATCTCACTGTGGACAATAGAAGCTCTCAGAAAACGCCGCATGCAGCCAGCCAGCTCCAGATTTTTATGGGATCCTAATGTGGAGGGTCTGTGGACCAGGGTCCTGCTCTCTGACTCAGTAATCCACAAGGTTGAGAGCTTTGCCTCATTTACATAATGCTGGAGGTCTGGGCCGAGGCCTACCTTTCTTTGCGCCCTGAAAAGGCACCATGCTGCCGCTGGCAAGAGAGTGGAAAGGGCGCACCGAAGAATAGGATTTCCAGGTAGGAAATATTACTTTTTCTTTCAAAGAAATTGTATTTCTTGACTAAATTTATTTATTCGTTGACAGAAATATAATTTTACATTTGGTTTACATCTGTTAGCCTCTTTTTGTTGTGGGGGATTCGTGTTTTTTTATATTTCTTTCACATAACTCCATCCAACTTTACGCACGTACCTTTGTGTTTTCCACAACACCAATAAGGTCCGAGCACTTCACATTTCAATCTGCTGCGGAGTCCAGGCATCTGAGAGAGGAAGGAGGGAGGCGAAGAGGGGGGAAATGAGAAGAAGTTCGTCTCCTGAAATATGCACACGAACAACGATTTTATTACAATCAGGCTATCGACTTCACCGGAGATTGGGCTTCTCGACGTGTTCGCCGTAATTGATGGCTGACCATGTCACAATCTTCATTTGTTCAATTAGGGTAGGCAGCTACTTGGTGCCACGACACGCTAAATTACATTAGTGGCTTCACGCATGCAGAGGAAGATGGTGGCACTGACTAGGGTGGGGGGGGGGGAGCTGCTCCTGCTGTTGTCTGCTGCAAAAGATCCTGATGATGCTGATGATCAAAAACATCCAAACAAGCATCATCACGATTTATGAGCAGCAAAACAAACCTTTTTTTTATTTTCTTGTTATGTACTATATGGATTCGATAGATCCATGCAGGACGCACGTGAGCCTATAATGGGAAAGCTGTATTAACTGGTCGTCATTACTGCAATTTGTAGCACCTCTTTTCTCCTGTGACCCCCCCTCTGTTGTGTCTCTCTTCCTCTGACTCTTCCCCTGGCGCCAGTCAGTTTGCACAGAGATTACAATGTCAGGTCAAGACTGCGAAGTGTCATTAATGCATGTTGGCCAGACTTGGAGGGGCTTTGGGACGCGCAATATTGTCTCCAAATTGCATTCAGTCTAATTACGCAAAGAAAAGTGAGCATGTGGAGTATACATTCTCAGAAACGTAAAGAAAGAAAAACAATTAAATGATTTGTTTTTTTGTATTATTATTATTCATTCAGTTATTTGATAAATAATTCTCAGATGACGCAGGACATAACTATTATATTATACTGAGCTTTAAAAGTGTATTAAAGAGACTGTGGGAGCTTATTCACCTTCCTCCCCCAGTTATAAAATACAGGATGGAGGTTTATATGAGATATTGAGCTTCTAAATCTAATCTTCTAATTAAAGAAGAAAAATATAAATACAAACCATGTGTGATATAAATGCCCTCCCCTGCTGATTATTAATGTTATATATGGTGCAATACTCACAGGTTGGATCCCTATTCCCGTTTCCTTTGCGCATTCTGAGCATATTTGGACTTGTCCCTCTCTGCTGGGGCAAAATGATGCTTAAGAAGCATAAATGAGCTGGTCACACAACTTCATCGTGCCTCTGATGATACTCGGTGGCCCTCATGTCTGTTCAAAGTGCTCTCAAAGTTTCTAGAAAGAGTGGAATTCCCTCCTGACGCAAAATATTCATATGTGGTCAGATCAGCTGATGCGCACAACATAATGGCTGATTCTCACCTGTGTACAGTTGTAAGGACGGAATCATAAATGTGTGCCGCCGTTGTGTTCATGTAATGCGACTTAATATAAAAGAGCAAAGTGCATTTTCGTGAACTATTTCCCCCTAAAATGTCAATGACTATTGTTTGCTGGTTTAGGAGTTTCGCTCCGCCCCCTGTGTTTGTCGTAAACCTGGCTCCTGGCTCCAATAAACCCGGGCTAAGAGCGCCCTGGGCTCGCCTCCTTCTCCAAGGCGATCAATAGGATCTCAGGCGCACTACAAGCACTCTCTTACGTAGACATCCACCAAGGAGAGAGCCGATACAACAACACGGTTGATCTGCTCAAACACAAAAAATCTACCTGCTCTCTGAATCATGTCGTTGAGCCCAAAGCACACTACGCCTTTTTCAGTGACAGATATTTTGAGTCCAATCGAGGAGACCTACAAGAAGTTCAGTGGCATGGACGGCGCAGGGAACCTAACCTCTCCACTGGGAGCCTACCGACAGCAGCAGGTGTCTCAGACCGGCATGCAGCAGCACTCCATGGGCCACAACGGCTCCGTGGCCGCCACGTACCACATGCCGCACACCGTCTCCCAGTTCTCCCACAGCGCCATGGGGGGATACTGCAATGGAAGCATTGGCAACATGGGAGACCTCCCGTCGTACCAGGAAAGCATGCGGAATAGTGCAGCAGCAACAGGGTGGTACAGCTCCAACCCCGATCCCAGATACTCCACAAGTAAGTTCTGTCCTCGATTTACACACACTTTCATCATTTTTCATTTTCTTCGTTTCGTTGTAAATAACGAAATCAAATGGACATTTCGGGAATGACAGAGGAAAACGCACATGACTAAATATATACGAATACGTACATTTTAAAACATTTAATCTCTTTGTTAACGATAGAAAGTTTATGCAAATATTGAAGATTGTTTTAGAATTATTTAATGTAATTTCACAGTTTATGAAACTGAAAAGGAGATCATTCTTTCAAGTCCGGCTCGACTTTTTTTTATTACCTTTGGCACAGTAAACATTTAAAAGAATTATTATTATTATTATTATGATGATGATTATTATTATTATTATTATAATTATATTTTGATATATATATCATTGTTATGTTTATTTAAAGCTGATGCTTTCCAACTTGAATAATTAAGCTATAAAAGTCATCTTTAAAGATCAGGCGAAATAATGTTCTCCTCTTCTGTTTATTCAACGCATGTATATGTATGTATATTTTTAAGTTTCTAGATTCATGGGACCTTCCACAGGTATGAACATGACCGGCATGGGGAGTCTCACAGGAATGGGTGACGCCAACAAATCCATGCCAGTTCTCCACTCTGCGCCCAGGAGGAAACGGCGCGTCCTGTTCTCGCAGGCTCAAGTGTACGAGCTGGAGAGGAGGTTTAAGCAGCAGAAATACCTGTCGGCGCCGGAGAGGGAGCACCTGGCCAGCATGATCCACCTGACACCGACTCAGGTGAAGATCTGGTTCCAGAACCACCGGTACAAGATGAAGCGCCAGGCCAAGGACAAGGCGGCGCAGCAGCAGCAGCAGCAGCAGCAACAGGACGGTAACCTGTGCCAACAGCAGGCGCAGTCTCCGCGGCGCGTCGCCGTGCCGGTTCTGGTGAAGGACGGGAAACCGTGTCAGAACGGCTCCAACACGCCGACGCCGAACCAGCAACAGGTTCAGCAGGGCCAGCAGCAGAACCAGCAGCAGCAGAACGGAGCGGGAGTGGTGCTCGCATCCTCGGCCGGCAGCCTCAGCCAGCATCAGAGCCAGCAGCAGGTGAACGCTTTGGAGCTGGAGGAGATGTCTCCCAGCCCCCCCTCACTGCACAGCCAGCTAAACATGGCCCAGATAGACACCTCTGCTGTAGATTACACCAGTAACATGGTCAGCTCAAACCTCCTCTACGGCAGAACGTGGTAGGACCTAATACACAGTACTGTCACTTTTTTATGTCAACCTGCGGACGAGCCCGTGAAAGAGCAATACACACACACATATATATATGTATATATACACAAATATATATACATACATATATATATATACATATATATATGCATACATATATATATATATTTGTATGTGTGTATTCGAGGGGCCTTCTATGGTGTTGGAGGGGACAACAAGGCGCACAGACAGAGGCGCACCAGCTGATCAGGGCACATTTTCTTGACATCTCTGAGAGGGGAGTCTATTTTTGAACATTACAGAAATGGCTGCCCTTGAAAGCAGTTATGTCATTTCTGGACCTTTTGTAATCCATGTTTTGGACCTTCCTCATGATGTTTTAAACGTGTAGTCCATGTTGTTCAAACAGAAAGGAATGCTGCTTCACTTGAGTTCGGACTGGACTGGAGGTGGGGGGCTGTGGGATCAGGTCTGAAGTACACTATAAGCCCCCACTCCTCATTTGCGGTGATAACCTGGTATTTTATCATATTAATATTGTAAACTAATGTATTCATTTAGACTTATTGAATAAAGTAGGGACTTGTATATTTGGCTAACACACAAGAATGCGTTTAACTGTATAATACTCGTTATTGCGTCCACTTTTCCTGTTTTTCTTTATTCTTTTGTAAGTTAAAAAGGAACAAATGCGTGATGGCTGCTGTATATGTTTCAAAAAACCAAGTGAACGTTAACAATAAATAACTTGAAGTGTGAGAGCTATTCCTGAAGAAGTAATTTTTTTCTAAAAGCGATCTGTTGTGGAGTGCATTTTCATTATGTTGTGATTGAGACCAAATTGAGCTGGAAAGCAAGGTCGATGAGGGAGCCAGCATTGTTCAGGTGACATTTTGGAGGGCTGCCTTTCATGGAACATGTCTGCAAGACTGAGAGCTGGAAATCCCTCTCCCAACACTCACCAGCAACTTAAACATCTACATTAATTCACGCATCCGTGTATGTCCTTTTTTATTTTATTTTTTAAAACTCTTTAAACGTACTGATCTCATTTTGTTTAATAGGCCCAGACCCTCGTTTTGCCGCAGTGTGTAATTGGTCAATTTTATTGTAAATGTGAGCTTCCATAAAATACACTCTGACAACCAATTAGTAAGATAAGAAGGACTATATTATCTAAATGACATGCCTCGCATTATTATCATTATTATTATTATTAGGCTGCATTCATGTCTCTCTAATTATAGGCTTTATTATAATAATAATTATTATTATTAACATTATTATTATTATTATTATGCACAGGCCGAGGTACTTTTGCTAAATTACATATTTATCAAATATCAAATCGAAGGTTTCGGACATCACATTAACATCAAATACAAATAATGAAAATATGTAAGCTTTACATTTCAATTTCAAATATTTCAAAACCATTTACTCAATCCCTCGCTTTTTAACAAAAGTGAACCTGTGCGTCAAGGACGCGTCATGGCAGCCGGTTACGTTTTTAAGGGCATCAATATTTATGATTAACGCACCTTTGGTACAGATGATAGTGGTCTGAATAAATTATTTTGGATTATTTGAAAATATTTTCAGATTTTTGGATTAAATCAATTTCATTTGGAATGTATTTGTTGTTGTAATCTATGATCCAATTATTATTAGCCAAACATATCACAGGCAAAATGAAAACACATGTAAAATATTGAAATAATGACTTTAAAGTGTGAAAAATGCAATATTTTCCTTTATTTACTTTTATTTTGATGATTTTTAATTGCACTAATATTCCCATTTTTTTCTGATGCAGTCAAACCCCCTGTAAATGTTACAGCATTATTTTGTCATATTGTGTTTTATTCTTTTTCATTCAGTCACACACCCACACACACACCCACACACACACACACACACACACACACACACACACACACACACACACACACACACACACACACACACACACACACACACACACACACACACAGAGAGAGAGAGAGAGAGAGAGCGAGAGAGAGAAGAAGCCTTTAGAAGATGAATGATTTGTGCAAACAAACTCTAAAGTGTTTAAGGCCATCACTTAGCGTCAGTGTCGCTTCCCCTTTTGCGTCTGTCCTCCAGAACCTTTTCCCACACCAGCAGCGGCCTGACAATAGGCTCTAACGTTTCATTTCCTGCGGTCATTTAAACATGTTTGTAAATTACTTCTCAATGCCCCTTTGCTGATGACACCCTGTGATGATGATGATGATGATGATGATGATGATGATGATGATGATGATGGCTATCAGTGTGTCTCGATGGAGACCTTGGAGGGCCTCCATTTCCCAACCCCTTCACATACCTGACAGCTGTATGTATATGTGCTATCATCCCCACACTCGAAGGAAGCACCGCAGCCAATATGCACCTGACATTTGGAGCCGAGCGTCACATCTCCATCAGAGGAGAGTTTGATAAGAGCATTAAAAAAGAAGGAATGCATTCCTCAATTTACACTTTGATGCCAAGAGATGTTTCTGATAGATTTTGTCTCTGGATTGAGGGCATGAATGAGCCGTCAACAAAGCTTTTGAAGGTGGACCACATGAAATGAAAGTGGAGGTGAAGCCATTCTTTTCTCTTTTCAATAGCCATAGTTATGGCGCACTAATAGGCTATGCTTGGTAATCACTGGCTATTGTGCCTGTTGCTTCTCTGCAGTTTATTGGGGGTACCTCTCTTTGAAAGGACATATGAGACAGGCTCGGTACTGTAATTGGTGCTGGCATCATCATTTCTGTCTGGAAAGTTTTATGGGGGCTGCAGCCGCATACTGTGTGGTGTTACCTCCATTCTGTAGTTGCAGAACGTCCACACACACGTGCACATGCATGGCACACAAACGTAAACAAACATATGCACATGCAGCACAGACTTGTGTAAACAAAGCAACTGAACAACTATGCCACTGTTACACAAAGCCGATATTTCTATCAGAGCGAGAGGTCGTGCACCGCTGCCTCAATGCCATACTGTCAGCACAGAGCGTCACACAGAGGATATTATATTTCGGTGATGTAAAGAATTTTTTTAGACCATTCTTCTCAGGTAATTGCAGGTTGCAGTGCATAATGTGAATGTGGAGGGAAGCCTTGATTCAGTCTCTGCAAATACACACACACACACACACACACACACACACACACACACACACACACACACACACACACACACACACACAAACTCCCTTCCTCCCCATACTTAATATGTCAGAAGGTCTGATCGCAGAGAAACCTTTTCAAGTCCTATTGATGTGTTCCTCAATTGACCATGGCGACCTAGCAACCTGGAGAGCGCTAATTGGCAGGGGCTCAACATTATTGGCTGCATAGTTGACACAGAAACGCAGGCCAAACATATAACCCCCAGAATAAACAGTTCGGTGTTCGGCTGGTGCAGCAGCAAGGGAAACTGTCTGTTGATGTCAGTCTTCACCAAAAGAAAAAAACAACTAAGAGCATAGTGTGGCCTAGTTTCTGAGTGGAGTATAGTGGATGAGTTAAATGTCTCCTGGTAGCAGACAGGTAAAGTTAGAAGAGAGGATTTCATCACTGCATACATGCGTTTATGCTACTATAGATAAACATCATTGATAAGCCAGTAGTAGGTAATATCCAGAGTTTATTCCCACGAGTCCCTTAACACATCTCCTCTCCAGAAACCACAAATGTTGCCTCCCGTGTAACGATGAGCAGAGATGAGGTCCGCTTTTCATTTCCCTGTGTGAATGAATGCATTGAATTGTGAAATGTCTGAGACAGTGAGATTTTAATTAGTGTATTGCCCCCGTGCTCTGCCAAGGGGACACTCTCCCCCGTCCGTACTGTGACAAACCTGAGTCTGGCAGGATTTGGTTGGCTTCCGCAGAATGAGTCAAATTCGCCCCCAGGAAGCAAAAAGTTCCCTGAATTCAGTCATTTTCAAATGGGCAAAAAAACTAAAAATAAGAAAACTACAAAATAATCATCTTCCTACAGAGTGAGGAAAAAGGTGTTTCAAGAAGGTCGTAGGACTCTGAAAGCAATTGTCACCCTAATAGATTTCCATGAAATTAAATACATGAAACCACGTTTTTAGTGTTGCTTGGGTTTGACGATAACTTGGACTCAAGTGCACACACTCACACACACACACACACACACACACACACACACACACACACACATTATATGCTATTCCAGCTATTGCAGGACTTGCTCTAATTCCATTGCCTGCTATGAATACCATTTTAGCAATATGAGGCTTTGCAGGGCCTGAAGACTATTCACAACAGTCTGTACTAGAGCGAGGGGGGGGGGGGGGGGGGGGGGGGGTTAAGAATGAAGGACCAGGTTAGGTGTGTATGTGTGTGTGTGAGTGTATTGTGGGGGGGTGGGGGGGTGGGGGGTATGCCAGCATCCCTTATTAGAAAACCATGTCACATTCTCTCTCCCCTGCGCCGGCCGGACTCGCTGCGCTGCCAGTAATCCCCCCCTTCCAAGTCCTTCCCCTGCGCATGTTATTCAATTCGCTCATAAGTAGTTAGAGAAACTGTTTTCAGTCGCCACTAATAACTACTGACCTCCAGTGACACAGGCCAACAATAGGTTTGTCAGGCCTGAAACGCACAACCAAAAGAAGCTGATTAGGAACTCAAGAGGTTTGAAGCAAGAATCAATGGCCGCTCTGTGCCCGGCCACGACGCTTCCAGCATGGCACTGATGATTCTGGGACCTCCATTAGTTATGCCTCATTAAGTCCCACAAACTCCTCTTTACGAAAATTAGTTTAGCCAATTCTAAAAAATCTATTACAGGCCCCCGCAGCCCCTACTGAGGTGTCACTGTGTTGAGACCCTCGGATGGGAGAGGTTGAAGAAGGATCCCCTTCACTGGGTCATACATTTGTGCAACGTGGAGAGGAAACTACCAGTTTTACATTTTTTACTTTAACACCACTAAATTAAACATTCTCACACATTTTCAGCTTTAAAATTTCCATTTTTTTCACTGTATGCTAGTGCCATTTGGATATTTTGTCCTTCTACTCCTGCAGAGCTGCAGTGAGCCAAAGCCTCCACAAAGGAAGCCTCACAAGTACAAACCTTACAAAAATATTTTCCACTAAACGTTATGACAGTATCAAGGCAGACACACTATCACTGCAATAGATGTAATGTCTTTATTTCTCTTAGTCCAGGAATTCCAGAGAGATGTTTTCACAAAAATCGGGCATGTGATTGTTGGCATAAAAATGAAAAGGCCTCACGGTAAAATGGGACAGAGAAGAGCTACAGCATATATACATCAGTGACCAACATTTATCATGAGATGAAGGACAAGCGTTGCTACTGCGTGTGCCATTCAAAATATATCTGTCTGTCCGTCTGTCTGTTATATCGACAGGGCTACACATGATATGATCGTCCTCCATCCCTGCAATGGGTTTCAATCTGCCCCCAAACAACAGGAAAAGGAAATCAGACGTGCATAAAAGGCATTTTATTGTCACCTCCAGATATGTAAAGGGGTGAAGTGAAAATGTTTAACACGTGGAAGTTTCTATTCACAAATTTGAAAAAGACACATTTACAGGATAAAAGAGTTCAGCTCCGTCCTTCACTACACTCTTTACTTTTGAACCAGCGAGCAGTTCTCTCCCAACTCACTGTTGCCACGGTAATGGCCAGCTGCCAGTCTGCGGATTACTGGTTAATAGGGCCAGGGCTGGAGAGCAGTTCAATGAAGGTACGCAACCGATAAGATCTTTGTGTGTCGGCCAGGAGGTAGTTGTCTACGTGCACGTGTGCGTTTGCAAGTGTGTATTAGTTTCTCCTATTTCTTTTTATTATTTCAATTCTTTTTATAGACACAAGTGAATCTGACTGTATAGTGATTGTATTGGGATATAAAGTCAGGTATTCATGCTGTAGATAAATAACCCATAAATACACTAATGAGTTAGAAATTGTAAAAAGGGAAAATGGTCTCAAGGACAATGCTGAAAACATACTTGTAATAAAAAATATGAAAACTTAGAACTACTCAATGAGGGGCGATGATCCAACAGTCAAACACACACACGTAAACACACACACACATCGACATGAATGGCAATAAGACAACAGAAACAGCCACCACTCAATAGCTTTGTCTGTCAAATTAAGCCCGGAAGGACATAATCGTTTTTTCAAATATAACATCCAGTAATCTGCCCCCCTCCAAAACACGCAGGAGTCTCAATATAACTGTCCCAGAGAGCCGCGGGGGCCAAAGAGGACCACCCACTTTCTTTTCAATTATCATCTTGCAGCAACCTGTCTCCTCTCCAGCATTCAGCAGGAGACACTGACTGCTCTCCAGAGGGAATTACAATTAGACTGCTGTTTGTCCCCCGAATAAACTTCCAGACTGTAGCCGACAATCTCGGCCCCGTAGAGCATGTGACCCCCGAGCGCAAACAGGATTACGCCCCCAAATCCCATGTTCCTTTACATGGCTCCCTTCTTCCTCTTGAGCTGCTGCTGTGGTCAGGGGGTCTCAGGGTGGAGGCAGGGAGGGGCGATGTGGGAGCTGCAGCTGAAGTCCCCTCAAATACACAAATTACTTGAGGTATGAGTGAGAGTGCAGTTTCATTCATTACTATTAACTTGTATGATAAAGTGAAATATGCAACGAAAGGGATGATTTTGTTTTGGTTTGGTTCATTTTGGAATGGGCCCGTGGGGGGGGGTTAGACTCATTTTGGTTAAGTTTAGTAAAAAGGTTCCCACTTTGGTCTAAAGCTTGGTCTTACGTCGATTAAATAATTGAGATCCAATAAGGATAATCACTAAAAAACAAAGAGGGGATAGAAGCCAAAACAAGTTGCGGAATTCCAATGATCCAAAGTTCAACCTGCAGGTTGAATCAACAAAGTCCATATTTTAGTTCAGCACAGGTCAAAATATGACAGGTGAAATGTTGCATCTATAGCCTAACTCTTCAAGTTATTACCTCAGCCATAGAGGTTATGTTTTCACCCCTGTTTGTTTGTTTGTCAGCAAAATGATGCAAACACCACTGGACGGAGGGAAGAATGGAAGATTTCTCACAGAAGAATTCACGGACCTTGGTAACAAAAATCTGGCAAATAAAGGGGATTGTTGTTTTGTGTGCAGTTTGGTGCGAAACCCAAAGAAAAATCCAGATTTAGTTCATTTAAATGAGGTTTCATCAGGGGCTTGGTGGAGGTATACACTCTACTGAGTGATATTCTAGTTTGTTGGTTGGTCTGTTTGTTTGTGAGCAAGATTACTCAAAAACAACAAAACAGGATTCTATCTCAGGACAACATTTTTTTCATTTTCACAGGGAGTAATTCATCGATCTTGATAAAAAGAAAAATCAGGCACATTCAGAGGAATGATATTCATTATAAATGACTGGAGTGAATTTAAGGGGACTGCTTCCTTGGCGTAGGTTTGTGGTCTACTGAGTTCTATAACATGACTTCTGGCTGTACCATATCTAATTATTGTGGTTACAATGAGATAAACTGTGTTTTGCACAAAAATGCTTGAATTTAAACAAAATATATATGTTTTTTAATTCATTAGTTTTGCAGTTGACTGATTTGTATGAATGAAAAAAAAAATGTTTGGGTGAATTCCAGTCATCTGCATCTACATTGCTTTCAATGTTGACTAAACTCCCTCTATTCTTCCAGCAGGCTACTATTAGTCCTTTATTTACTTGTAACTTGTATCTTCTGTGTATTATCTGTCTGTTAAAACCTCATCAGTGCAAATAACAATCACACTGAGAATTTGTTTCGGGGGACACCAATTAGAGCTCAATCCACATGGGACAAAGGCTCTGCTTTCAGATGGGAGTCATACTGGCCAGTGGATCTGGAGTGTTTATTTGCCCCGCTGTAGCCAGCTGGTCATACGAAGGCCCAGAAAGGCTACATTGACTCCACCCTGCAGGGGGTAGTGGCACAGCAAAAGGGGAAATGGGACTCTTTTTCAGCTCCCCTCTTCACAATGCAGCGTACCCAATCAAAGAGCCCCCGGATCCTTTTGTGGGGGGCGGTGAGTGGACAAGCGAAGGAGGGAGGCACGGTGAGAGAGAGAGAGCGAGAGAGGGATGCAGGGATGAAGGGGGAGTGGGTTGGGGCGGCCAACCCCCTCCTCCCAACGCTGTCCTGTCTGTGCAGCCAGCCACACTTCACAGCTAATTAGCGGTCAGATTCACTGGCCCCTAATCAGCAGGACATGTTAAAACTGCCCTAATCAGGCCTAATCCTGGCTTTGTGTCACACACACAAACAGACACACACACACACCCTTCCCCTGTCTACTTACTCTGTCTGCTGTATTGATTAAGGCATCATTTGGGGATTTGGTGGTCAATACGCTGCAATCTGTGGTGGGCTGTAGGTGTGCGCTGGACAACACTGTATATTGTCAGTGAATGAAACTTTAAGATAAAGCCTCTATAGGAGGCATGGGTGGCCCTTTTTTTTTAGATAGTTTGAGACCAGTGAGATAGTCAAGTGTCAAACTAACTAGAGACGGGACCACTGAGGAAAACAGTGGGAAATTGCAAACTATTATCCCATGAAGGCTGGAAGCTACATATGCATGAATCCTCGAGAACAGGTGCGATGTCAGCAAATATTTCCCTTTAGAGTCAGATGACATGTAAGCAGACCTTACATGGTTTTATCACTGACCGATGAAATGCATCCTGATTTGCTGAAATTCATGCAAAAAAGCAGATATGAACAATATTGACATGTTGACAAATATTCTTATTTCCAGTCAAAAACTGTTTTCATGGCAAAGGCAATGATTTACAATAAAAGCCGAAGCTTCAAGCTTTCGAATGGTTCATTCCATGTTCCTGTCTGTTGAAAAATAAAGTATTAGAGCAGAAAATCCTCAGGTTTACAAACAATGCTTAGTGCTTTTTCAAAGGGAGCCTCGGGTCTTAATGGGTTGATACCATAACTGGAAACTAAAAATCTAACAATCAATCCACGTATTCAGAATTGTTGCTGAATTTGGATGACTGCTACTTGATAAGATAATTTGAGTTACAATGTTCCGCGCTGCTGTTTTACATTGATAAACTACTGGTGCAGTGCCTGTATTTAACCAGCCTGTTTGGAACGGGCTGTTCTCTTGTTCTGTGTTAATGCTCCGGAGCTACTTCAGAATGATTCCTTTTCATATGCGAGTCCTCCACGAACAGTTCAACAATATACTGTCACTTTTTCACTGCTTGTGTGCTGGACGTTGTGTGCAGACTCTTTGGTGCAGGGTGAAGTTAAAAAACGTAGTTTTCATCCGACCTGGTTTATCTGCAGTTAAGAAGACATGTTCCACTCAGGCCCCACTGACTATTATGCACACATACTGCATGTCCAAATTGCACCAACTCAGCACTGTAGTTTCTCAGGCAATTACAAGAGACATGCCAAGAATGAAGTTAATAAGCTAAACAGTTTGCGTGATATAAATTCCAAATACAGACAGATAGACAGACATTTGTGGAATAAGTAGGTAGATGTATTATAAAGTAGGCCTACATAAATTCTGGGTGGTTATTATTACCTGTTTGTTTCCGATTCAGATTCAACTTTATTGATCCCAAGGAGGGCATTTCAATTGCAGCTTACCTCCGTTCACAATCACACAAACCACATCCAATATGATACGAGGGCGGTGAAGGACATCAAGATAAAGATTTAGGAGGTGAAAATAAATAGCAATAAAATAGATAATAATTAGAACATAAGTGTTTTCATGTAAAAGGCACAGTCATAAAAGATGTCATTAAAAATGGCTACTGTCTGAGTTTAGTAGTACATGATAACAACGGCCTGAAGGCATCACCGTGAACTCATGAGACAAAACATGATGAGGTTGGCTGATAATATTCTTTGCTTTCTTTTTTACCTGAGTCTCCCAGAGGGAACATGAGTCTCTTTGCTTGACTCCAATGATCTTGGAGCAGACCTTGACAGTGCTACACAGGCTGTTCTTGTCTTTAATGGATAATCCATTGAACCAACGGATAAAAGAAAAAGTTAAAAGACCTTCAATAAATGAACAATAAAAGTTACTTAAAATTAGTTTTTCTGACATTGAAAGAGTTCAGCTTCCTCCAAATGGATTCTCTGTTGTCCACGTTCGACAATAGACTCAGTGTTAATATCAAACTTGAGTTAACAGTCGAAAAAACTGTACCAAGCAATTTATACGACTCCACAATCTGGACGTTTTCTCCCCTTGTATGACACTAGCTTTATGTTCAGTATGACTTGACCGCAGTCAATAATCATTTCCCTGAAGTAGAGGAGAAAGTTTTAAATCAGCATGAGAAGCTGGTCAGGGAGATTAAAATAAGAGGCAAGTCCCTCAATCGGGATGTGAGGCTGCATCTTGTTAAAAGCTGAAGAAAAGTTAGCAAATAAAAGTCTGGCATGAGATCTGTTTTTTTTTCTAGGTGCTTGTACACAGTGTCCGGTATAAAAAGTTTTGCATCCCGATTGAGAGACAAATTGCAAAGGATCAAGTTTTCCGTCCATAAAAAACACAATAACGTCTAAAAGGTCTGAACTCATTTAGTTCTTTGGAATTTTTTGATTTGGGAATATGTATGATGGTTGACGTCTTCCAGATCGTCGGTATCTGCACAGTAGTGCAAGGTTCGCCCACAGATGGACTCACGACCGGCAGCTTTCCATATCTTAGCCCTCTCAAATAAAGCTGTGACACATTCCTGAGATACCACAATTTCATTCAGAGGCCCAAGGGACTTTTGACATAGAAGGACGTTTTCAGAGAAATCCGATCTTTCAAAGCCGGAAAAGAAAGAGTTAAAAGTGTTAGGATTATCCATTTCGTTTACACTAATGTATTTTTTTGTCTCATTAGCATAATGGATAATGGAGGCCATATTCTTAATTCCTTGTCTAAGTTCTCCACTGCTATATTGCACTTCAATTCTTTCCTTATACTTTCGTTTGGCCTTCCTTATTTCCTTCCGTACTTCTCTAGAAACAGCTTTTTTCTCTGGGGGATTACCAGTACAATAGGTCTGGTTCTGTTTGTTGATAACCGATTTAAATGGATAGTTCACCCAAAAATGAAAATTCACTCATTCTCTACTCACCACTGCCGATGGAGGGTCAACAGGGTTGCAGCCAAATCCAAAACAATTAAAGTAAATGGTGACCGATTCTTAAACGTAAAAGAACAACAGAAAAAAACGCCTCTATACTGCTCCTGTGGTGTCATCTAAGTGTCCGTAAGACCCGACATTCAAATTCGACTGGAAATGTCGTCATTTACACCATTGTATCACCATTTTATCCCTAAAAGTCCTCTGATATCCTCCTCCTAGTTACTGCTGCAGTTCTTGCAGGAACTCATGAGTATCGTGATAAGTACAGTTACTGCAGCAGTTCACTTCACTTCACCCACCCCTCCATCGTCATTAGTAGATAATGAGAGAATTTTCATTTTTGGGTGAACTATCCTTTCAAGCTCGTTTGTTATCCAAGGTTTGTTATTTGAATAAATTACACCTTTTTTCGTTGAGATGATGGAGTCCACACAGAATGTGATGTATCATGATACAGTGTCACAAAGATCATTAATAAGGTCACCACATGCATCATACAAGTATTGCTAGTCTGTAAAGTCAAAGCAGGCCTGAAGAGAAGAGGGGCTGTCTTCAGACCAGCTGTTTTCTCTACAGGGGGAGTCTCCTGTAGAGACAGGGGCATGAGATGTTGGGGTATGATGCTCCAAGGGAAGGCAATGGCAACAATGGTTACGCACCACTCACTGCCTTGACTCCAGGATCTCCACTATCTTAGGATGTTATTTGTGTTGAGTGAAAACAGACTTTGCTTCTACAATGTTCATACAATAATGAATTTATACATTTACACGATGTCATGTCACATGTGTGTATTCTGTAATGTGAAAGAATTAAAAGCTGTTTCTCTTCAGGAAATGTTTTTAAATGAATGACACTCACTTGATGCCGATTTTAACAGTGCATATCACAACCTTAACAATGTTTTCAATAAATGAGAACTTTATTATGAAAATTTGAATTTTTCTTTCTTTTTCTTTATGAACCTCACCTCTTAAACTTTGTAAAGTTCCTTTTTTAACGTCTGCTGTGGTTCAACGTAAAATGACCTGCTTATCTCATGTTTACAGGGTTCCGTGTAGACTGAGCTCTGATGTCAAAAACATGAACTAGCAATTTTGTAGAACAAGAAGTATAGTAATTTATCACTTACTTTAGCCTTTTAGCCATTAACCGGTCTATAATGTTAATTAGGATCCAATGCAGACACTCAAAGATGGGCGTGAATAATAAGACGTATTTCCATATGCAGATTTTTCTGTGACCACTCATGAGTAATGAGCCACAATGCTAGCGCTAATAGGAAATATATATACTGCTCTATCTGTTTCCACCCTGTTATACAATATAAGTACAATAAGTGAAATACACCAAAACCTCTGTTAGAAAACCACATTTTTCCTCATCATGCAGTTTGTGTTTTTTTCCTCATCTTGGTGTCAGCATCACTCACACCACAGGCGTACACCTGCCTCCGCACTGCCTGTCTTGTTTGTGCTTGATTCGGTTGATTTAGAGATTGCTTATAAACTTTAGTGGGAGAAAATTAGGTTGTCAGCACTGACAGTATATGGATGAATTTTAATCCATCCGCTGAGCTGGGGAGAATGGATTTGGTAATTACCATACTTTCCGGCGATATAAGGCCATAAATTAAACTCTCCAGCAACTTCTCAAGTGACAACTCATCTAATCAGGGGGACAATCATGGAGAGGCCTTGCTGTTTACTGATTGCTCTAATCAAAAATGGCTTCTTCAAACACAGCTAATTGGTCAGCTTACTCACCGAACGGGGAGGCAAATGTAGAGGGGGCCCACTGTCGTGATTTGAAGGACCCAAATATCTCCCATTTGCATTGAGTGCCACCAGAACACACTTGACTCCCACAAGTTATCAGCAAACCAGACAATTATTCATCAGGCACGAATTGGCACATCAAAGTCAAATCAGAGAATTACCGTCAGGAAGACCCCAAAGCAAGGGCTGAGAGCGGAAAGGTGGCTTTTTGATTGACCGCGTTGCCCTTCGCTCAATCTGACGGACCCACACTGTCAGGCTCAGTGCCAAGCGTCACACCGTTCACATCTAACCTCTGAAGGAAAACAGAGGGATGGAAGGAAATGGAAGATGAAGTTACATTGACTATAAGACATCCTTTCTTCCACTTGTTGACACCGAATAAACTGAATGTTATCAATTTTAAATCTGCTTCCTTTGTGAACTACTGTTTTTTTTTTTTTTGCTTCAGAGAGACACTGTCAAAGCTTTTGTTGTGTAGGTAAGTACAATAACACCTAGTTAATCATTAAAGGTTAGAATACCTACTTCACAGCACAAATGAGAGAAATAATATTTTGTGTCACGTTGAAACTCAAATAAAAAAACTAATTGTTGTGAATGACCAGAGTGAAATATGGATTGAAACTAAGAACTAAGAATTAATCAGATTTATGGGAAATGAAACATTTGGTGATCCCGTGCTGACCTCTGTTTCATGAGAATTCAACCTCTATTAGTTGCTTCCCCTGTCATTGTTAATAATGGGAAGTTTGAGAGTAAAATAATCGAAATCCATGCAGCAGAACCACAACATCATTTATTCCTCTCACTCATTCGTCTTCAGCCCTGACCGATGCTTATCAGACTTCACACAGCTCCGTCTGCAGCCTCAAATGGCTTCATGCTACTTTTCTCCCTGCACTACTTATTTAAAGACAATAAAAAATGTCATTTTCATTAATAATGAAACAATAAACTGTGATGCACTTTAGAATCTGGTTGTGTAAGAGTTTGTATTATTGCTCACTGTGGGTTAAAGCAGCACAGGAGCATAAAAGACAAGGCAGCAGCAGCAGCAGCGAAGGTGTGAAGCCACAGAACGTCATTGTGCAAATCATAAACACGGTAATGTAACAGTTAAGTGAGTATGTATGTATGTATGTATGTATATATCGTGTGTTATTCAGTAGAGGTGAGTTGCCTGGGAGACAGAGGAGGAGGAGGAGTGGGGGCAGAGTGAGGAAGGCCACAGCTCTGGGGAAATAATCAACTAACACAGTTTAGATTTTGGGTTTAGGTTTATAAGAATTTAATATCTAAGCAGATTTAGTCACTGTTGTATTGTATTGATAATGTGCGAAGATGTTGTGGTCAGTCATATCAACATGTTTTCGGGTTGATCTTTCTGTGGGGCTCTATCTATCAATACCTTACATACCTGCATGACATACCGATAAGAATAAAACATATATATTACTGACTGTATCATCGTGGGTCGAGCCTATACTCAATTTTCCTTTTACCATATTTGACTTTTGAATTCATTACTAAAAAGAATCATAAAAATGATACAATTGTTCTGCTTTCAGTCGGGTTTTAAAAGGGAAACGTGTTTGGAACTGTTTTTAAGAAGTTATTAAATATCTTCCTTACTGTCAAGGCAGCTTGTTCCCGACACTGGCGTCCAGATGAGGTAAAGAATGTTACTGATGTTGATGTATAATGTTTGAAGGACAAAAATTGTTTCAGACGTCCACATTTTGAAATGTGTTACATCTCCTTACATCTGATACAGCTGGTAGAAAGTCAAGGTTACTGCTGAGCATTATTACTGGTATGTAACACCTGAGACCAACTGCCCGTATAATTATTAATGATATATATATATAATTGGTATGAGTCTGAATGATTCTAACATCGAGGCAATAACAGCAACCAAGAGAAAAAACAGTCACATAGCCCTCATACATCCTGAAAGCACTCATTACGATTGGTATCACTTATTACCTCCTACAAGGAGGTTATGTTTGTTATTGTCCGAATGTTGTCTTGTTTGTTTGTTGGTTTTTCAGCAGGATTACGCAAAAACTACAGCATTGACACTCGAAGGATGGAACATGCGCCAAGAAAGACCCCATTGAATTTCAGCGTGGATATGGACAAAGGAGCAGATCCAGGAATTGTTTTTTGCTTTCTTTTAACATTGTGAGATAAGACGCTTTTTTGACATTTTCACAGATTTACCGGGGAATCATGCATCTATGTTGAAAAAAATCGTGCATATTTAGAGAACTGATATCTATGATGTGTTTGCAATGTGGTGCAGTTTGAATTTTAGGCCGTGGCGTTGGTATGCGCTCAACTGAGTGCAGTTCTAGTTATACTACCTTAAA
Organism: Hippoglossus hippoglossus; assembly: GCF_009819705.1. Lineage (NCBI taxonomy): Eukaryota > Metazoa > Chordata > Actinopteri > Pleuronectiformes > Pleuronectidae > Hippoglossus > Hippoglossus hippoglossus. The sequence continues at coordinate 17,068,953 of NC_047172.1, forward strand.
TTGAAAACAATTGCAACCAACTGAATACCCCTACACCCCCAAAGGGTGCAGGAGAACCTACAGTGTTTGGTTGACCATTCTGGGCTACTGTAGAAACATGGAGATGCAACATGTCAGACTCAATAGAAGAGGACCTGCACCAATGTTGATGTACAGTGTGAATTCTAAGGTAATGAAAACACAATGATTCCCAGTTTCAGGTGAATACACACTAATGAAAACATGATTACTAATATCATAATTTTGCCAATAGATCCATGTAAATCCTTAAACATTCAATTAATTTAATAATTACTTTGAGTTCGAAATGTGGATACAGCAGTTTGGAATCAAAGACATTCTTTTCCTCTCAGTAACGCTAAAAATTGCTTGTCGCATTTGTCGCGTTTCTCACATAAACCATTACACCCAGCTGACAAGGTTAACAAGGTGGCTTTTACAGAAGGCGAAGGACAAATCTATTAACCTGATTTGAAAGAAAGTGTTGAGGAAAATTAAAAATGATGTTATTCATTTAAATGTGATTTATAGATTCAAAGATGGAATCATTAATGATTTTAATGGCCCCACGTGTCTTGATATATATACACAGTATATAATCCTCAGCGTTTATGCAACAAATTACATGGTGATTAGTGTCTGGAGGCTCATATCTGCTGGGTCACAGAGCAGCAGTAAAGTAGGGCACAGCAGCTTTATTCAGGCAGTTGAAAGTTCTTATATTTAATGGTCTACTTAAAGTTGCCCAGATATTCTATGACCGTTTTTTTATTTTTTTTTTTTTGCTGTATTTTAAAGCTCAAGGAGTTTTTTTCTTGCTATGTAACTTTGCCTTTGCTCAACTCATTCTGAAGCCAATGCTAGTATCTCGAGTGGCAGTTGACTGATCAGCTGTCAGTTGGCTCGTCCAAAATCTTGGTCCAGATTGACAGTAAGTATCTCAACAAGACATTTATAATTCTCATGTTCCCGAATGACTGTGGTGACACTGACTGTTCCACTAAACATGGATCAAACATTGTCATAGAGCGCTTTAGCAGCAGATAACTAGTCAACTGTAATATGACTGTGGGTGAGTAGTAGGGATGAGCTGCCAAGAGATGTTCCCGATACCATTTCTCCCTATGATCTGAAAAACACAAATAAACCCATCTAAGAATACACAACAATTATTTCCTTTGAATTTAGAGATTGCTATAATGTTGTGCAACACTCATTCCAAACCCTCGAAACTGAAGTCTTGCAGATGGCCCACGTCACTGTTTTACATTTTAGCAAAGAGGATATATGCTTTGTGTCATATATGATGTGTGGTCTTGCTAATAAATGGATTGCTAATGTAATCAAATGGAGAGCGTACATTCAGGAATTTTGCTTTCAGAGTTCATTATGTGCATTCACTGTGGCTCAGGTAAAACTAGCTCTAGGGTCTGTAAATACAACATGTGCAACGGCTGCTTATTTACATGTAGCTCCTCATTCTTAATGTACCTCATTTATAAACCCAAATTAGCTGGAAATACCCCTTTCTAATTACCAGAGGAGTTTTCCTTTATGAGTCATGTTCGACGTCACAAACACGCTGGAAACTGAGAAGCTCTCTCACCTCGCTGTCTCACCAGTGTTGCATTTTGCACAATACAAAGAAAATGATCACTGTTGTACGTTGTCCCCAAGATGTTAAAACATAATAAGTACTCATACGTTCATGGCTGTTTACGTGCCAACACCTTCGTCACATCGGAAAAGGTGCAGCATCAACGTCTAGACGGCCAAACTAAAGAAGAAGAAATTCGCAAAATCAGCCAAGAGCCAACTTTTACAACACTAATTATTAATTATATGACTACATGAAAGTAACTGAAGGTAACCTCGTGTTTTTCACCCACCAACATAATTCACCCCATCAGAGGAATGAAACCATGAATTGCCCCTTTACAGAAAGTCCCTGAGGCCTGATTTGGTTAAATCCAGCAGATTCACATGCTGCCTTGTTTAATACCGACTTCCCTTCATGCTAATTCCATGGTAATGAAGACGACACTGCAAAACTTAATTTTCAAAGGCAAAAAAAAAATCCACAGTGTCCCTCTTAACATGATGTATATGAATTTGAGTGAATTCAACGGGGGATTTAAGGATGAATCTTCTATTTATACGTCACATTACCAGAGGTTGTCTGATGAAGGGGTCTTTGGCAGTGATCTCTACCAAGCTGCTGGTGTATATCATGATCTGACTGGTGGAAATCTGTAGCTTCAGAGCATTTTATGTAAAAGTGTCATTATTCAAACTTCATGACGAAGATTCTTTTCTACCGAGAGAAACGTCCATTGTATCCCAATTACTCTTTGTGTTTTCAAGGCTACACAAAAACAAAGCCTTTGTAATGACTGAAGTGGTGATGAGTGGTTCCATGCTTTCAGTTTAAGACAAATGCTGTATCTTGATATGTCAATAAGCAAAAACCAATTCAAACAAATATAAAAGCCGCAAATGAAGAATGTAACATTATTTCTGCAAGTCAACGTCTCAAAAGTTCGTTTCCCTGGTGTTTAGTCAAAGAAGAGTGAATAGTCTGTTGATGGCAGGAATCCGGGCTACTTTAATTCACACTGACTGATGAACTAAATAGAAGAAAAAAAACTCAGATTTGCTCATGGAAGATTTTGAAGGGCATTATCTCCATACAGTATTGAGCAGGCACATAACGAAGCAGGGGGCTAATGAATAGGCCTACTGCTTGGCCTTCCTTTGCAGAGTATGGAGGGTTTGAAAAGGGAACTACCTGAATGGCATACATCGCTGTCTTCATATCAATGTTTGTATACAAAGAGCTACACTCATTTCCCTTTGCCCGGCTGTCTGTGTTGCAGCACCACATTTTGCTTTAGCCTGCATTTAGATGTTGGCACAAGAGAAGTTTTGAATATGAATATGAATATGTACTAATCTTTTATCCTTTTTATGTAGGTTATGTTGCTACTCGTGTCTGCCTTTTTTCAGCAGAATTACGCTGAACAAAATATAAAATACTGAACCCATCTGCACAAAACGTGGTGGGCTATAGAGAAGAACCCTTTGAATTGTGTTGTAGATCTGGTTAAAGAGGCAGATCCAGATTTTTAACCTTTATATAATTTGATATACTTAAATGAAGTTATATAAAATACACATAAACATGTTTATATTACCAAGCCCACATTAGACTTACAATACAGTATTAACCATTTTAACCAGTCTTTAATAACAAAATACATAAAAATGTATCTTGTGTGTTAATCATGAGTTGTGAGATTTTCACTTCATGACCACGGCCTTGGACACACATATTCATATACTGTATTAGCATTAATGATCACAGTTATATATATTATTACAGGTATGTTCAATTTATATCTTGTATTCATACTTTATCCACGTTTATTTTCCACTGGGTCAAGGTTGCTGTAGTTTTGTATGTCCACTGTTTTGGCTGCTGGTTTTCTCATTCAGCTAATCTCTTTGTACAGTGTGTCTGTGTGTGTGTGTGTGTGTGTGTGTGTGTGTGTGTGTGTGTGTGTTAGAGTAAATGACAGGTAGTGTTACTGTTGATGTTGGACAATAGAGCTCAACACCGTGGTTCTGAAAGGGACAATTCCCATTCAATGTCTGAATAGAGATTTAGATTTAGATGAGATGGTGAAATTATATTATATGGTCCTGTTGGAGCCACAAGTCTGTATGATGTCAACTGCATTATAAGAATGTCAAAGAGAAGCACTACACTACCCACAATCCTCAGGTGTAACAGCAACCTCTCTAATTGGAGGAGCTCGCTGTTACCATGGAAATGTTTACCACAACTACGTAAATCTGTCAGCTACGATCGAGTGGTATTTACATAACGTTTACCACAGAGGAACCTTGATTTGTTTTTCTGACATGCTGTGTTTTTTCAGATATGAGCAGAAGAGTGCAGACGGCTGAAAATCACTACAACAAGGTTCAACTCAAGAAACAGCTCATTGGAAAGGCATCATTCACATCAGTGATTTGGTTGATACATTTTTGACAAAGGGCTTTTAAAGTTAGGTGTGGCACGTTTCCTGGGTTTGGGACTTTTTAGATACCTTACTGATCATAGAGTTGTTATTCTATGTTATTCATGTCCTTCATGCCATAGAAGTACAGAAGGGCTCTGTTGTGAAAACCGGGCTTTGACTTTAATCAACACTGATTCATGATTTTTGTGTTATGTTTCACTTTCCTCTATTTTTAAGAAGTACCTTTTTATTGGAGTTTCAGGAACTTATAGAATTGTATACATATTTTGTAATAATTTGAGAAAATAAAGGACAAAAAGACATTTAAAAAAAGTAAGAATACAAATAATAAAGATTAGTAGAGAGAAAAACTGCAGGACAAGCAGGAAGAGAAGATGGTGGAATGAGTGGGATGGATAAATATGTTTCAAGACATGTAAAATTATTTTGATAATCTCATTGTACAGGAATGACCATTGCAGGGCTCAACCTTCAAGTAAAAATCTCTTTTTGGAGTCTCAGAGAGCATATTGTTTGCACAATCTGGTAAATTTCCATTCTCTATTTGGTTTTTGTTTATTTGTTATTACTGTTATATTTCATTTGTAATTTTATACACTATCTGTTGTTTTCCAAATTCCACACTTGTTGGTAATAATCTACTTTTCCCTAGATATATGGCTTCTGGTAAACAGATCACCTGTTACACGGACCATGTACACAGACACACACACACACACACACACACAGATAAATGATGCCATACTCTTCCTTCATCCCTGTGCTCATAGCCAGTGCTGAGATCTGTTACGTTTCTGCATGTGTGTGTATTGTGCTGCAAATATTGATAGCACTCGTGTTTTGATGCCGAGGGAGCCAAATTCATAGGGCTAATTGTCAAAATACCTCTTCCCGCTCAAGCAGTGCGAGACTTGAGGGCACTTGTTCTGCCTCTTCTGCTCTGATGATACAATAACGCCAAACAAGTTTGCAGCCTCAGGAGTGATGGCTCTCACACGTGTGTTCCTGCAGCTCATACTTCCTTTTATCACTGTGAGAGCTGAGGCGACGTGCAAAGCTCTCAGAGATACGGATGCGACACTGTGATCTGCGTTTTTTACCTGCCCGTCTCTCACACAGCCCGTCATGTCTCTGATGCTTCAGATTGCAGTGTGTCACATGGAACACAAGGGTCGTACATGTGATGTTATGCCTCAGCCGTGCACCTATTTCACAGCGTTGTGTGCCTCATGACATATGGTCATTCCATGGTTATGTTTTAAGTCAATTGTCAAAAATACCCACAAAGCTCAGCGGAGCCGCAGATCACCTGTTTGTGTCGCTGGCTAATAACAGCTTTGAATCCTCAGCGGTAAATGATGGGCGGCAGGCAGTCAGGGGTCTGTTGATTCAAGTCGAGCATTAGCATTTCTACTCCATGCTAATGGCTGACCCTGTATTCCCCCAGCGAGGACTCGTGAGCGTGCCGACTCCCAGATAACAGCCTGTGTTAATGACGGGGAGTCCAAACAATCCCCCCGCTGTGTCTTGGGCTAATCTGCTTTGATCACCTTTGCTAACATCTCTATTATCAACAGATTTCAGCCATCAACAAGGAATTACATTAATGCCACTTCCTGTGACCCAGCCGCACCGTGCACAGCTGTGTGTGTGTGTGTGTAAGTTTGCTAACATGTGTTCTCCCCTGGGATAAAGGGAGAATGGAAGGGGGTTGCGAGGGTGAAGATTTGTAAATGCAATAACATCCACCGGCCTGACATTATGCATTGTCTTCATTTCAGAGACTGATGTGTGGTACAGAGGCGACCAAGAGATCACCGGGTCCCCGCGTGGATAGGAAGACAAGACACAGCGGCAACTCCCTCAGATCATTTAGTATTATTTGTGCATTCGGGGGAAAGATGCAGAGCAGGAAATCTGTGGATGTGTGGCAGGCGGGCACAGACACGTCTCTAGTGGCTGTGGGAGAGCGCACCATGAATAAATTGAACGCTGTCCCCAGGAGATTGCCTTCAATCATGAAGCATAAGGTGTCAATGCTGCGCCCTGTGTGCATGGAGCACCAAATTACCTTCCACCAGATTGCTGAGCTGGGTCTAATAGGAACTGGGGAATGGACTGAAGAGGACGGACTGCTAATTAATCTGGACAAAGTCAGAGCCCATGTTCTGGGCCTGCTGGCCACTGGTCAAGATGTGGCCATAGGGGCACATGTGCTGTCAAATGAAGTCGTATTTCAAAGACTGTGCAAACCGCAAAGTACAGACTCGTCCAAGAAATGATATACAATGTTGTGTTCGCGTGTTCGGGAGAATATTGTTGTACGTACTGTATGTAGTATGTGTTCTTCTAACAATAAACAACAACAGAACGGTGCATAATCTACCTTTCAAACAAAGTCATTACATAAATATTTAATCAAATATCTATGACCTTTGTTATGCTGTGCAAATGCTCTGCAGCCACAGTAATGGAGATCCATAATCACCAAAGCATTTTATGTGGTGTAACAGCATCAAATGTTCTCAGTAAATCCTATGGTGTATGAACCATAACATTAAAGGCCATATCCAGTATTCAGCACAAGCTGAAATATTAACATCTCAATTTACATACAAATTTCCATGCATCTAAAAGCAAAAAAAAAAAAAAAAAACCTTACCAAGCCATTTTCCCATTTTGAATAATGGGTGATTTTCTGAGATCCAGTTGATTGACTAAATAAAGACATGACTAGTGCATTAAAGCAATTGTTTATTGCCACTGAATCATGGCGTACGTATAATTTTGCTGTAAATGGTTATTAACTGATAGAGAAACCATGGATTTGTATAATAGCTGGTAATCATTCCACCTCAGGATGTGTTTTCTGCCTCATACACAGGGTTAAAGAATTACAGTGTAGTCAATTACATTTAGCAGGTCACAGAAATTGATTTACTGTCTCAGGAATGTGTTTTTTCTCTCTCCTGCTGGGCTCCGGCTCTGTGGTGGCATTCTGCTCACATAATCAAGGATGAGCATAGCCTGTCTACCCAATCTACTACTTGGTCCCACAGGGAAAAATGACTTGCAACAGGAAAAACCTGCATGAATACTAATTTGCCTACTTGGCTTTAACAGCTTTTGCAAGCCAATCTCATAGGAATTTGTAGAATATGATGCCTTTCCATCTTCCCATACTAATTACCCCAACTGAAAAATAGAGACAGCGAGAGATGGAGGAAGAGTTTGTGACAGAAAGAAGGAGAGAGAGAGAGAGAATCATGGGAATAGCTCTCCGCTCTCCATCCTAAATGTGGTTAATTATAATGTGATATGAAAGTTCTCGGGCAGGAATCTGGCAATCTAGATTTGGAGCTCTATGACCACATCTCCAGTTTGGGTCTCTTCATTATGGCTCGGCATCGCTGCCCCCCCCCCCCCCCCCCCCCCCCCAGCCTGAGGATCACATAAATGGACAAGATGCAGGAGTAAAACTAGGACACTGGTCATGTTTGTAGCAGATTGTTCTGACTCCTAAACCCGTACTCCTTTAGTTTATTTCCTTTGGGCAGGTAAGAGTGATGCCTTTCAAACCCGAGATAATGCAGTAAATCACATGTTTCAAATGTTTTTTCCTTCTGATTTTTTTTTTTACTCTAATGGCATTACATTGATCGAAAATCAAAATAATAAAATTCACCCGCGAAAAAAGAACAAAGGGGAAACTGACAACAATATAACCGCAGCCCAACATGGAATTTGCTTTGTCTGCCCGAAGAGGTATTCAGACTATTCTTTAGCTGACGTAGCTGACAGACTATTCCAATATTCTTTGGAACTGACAATAATCATATCATATGTGCAGTAGAGAGGAAATATATCACTCCTATTGTAACCTTCAAAGTATTAACCGCTAAGTGACAATGTCTCATCCCAGTGACAATGCAGAATATTGTATGTATCTTATCTTAGTAGAGAACTCGGTTTTCTGTAAATGAGCAACTTCACAAACAAAACAAGCCAATTAAGCTGTGAACAAATGATGAGTAGAACTGAGAAAAGCAAAAACCAGCATCAGTTGTGCAATCAACACCTTCTCTGGTAAAACTGATCTGGTTCTCCACAACGAACACTGAAACACTGGCTGCCCTGTCCCTGTATGTTTGCATGAGGTGAGCTGACCTCTCTGCACAACCATGTGCCTGGTCTGCACTTCTAAATATACTATGATGCATGTTTTACAATAAGTGTGAACTGAATAAATCTGAATTTGGTTGGTAAATGCATGAGGTTCTGCAAAATATATGATATTTGATTTATAATCAGTGGTAAAATGAACAAAGAGTTAGGAAAACCACTTTATATTAGTTTTACTCCAATCTACCAAACTTTGGAGGCATTTATTTGTACATTAACACAGCTTCAGTTACCGTCACTTTGCAGTATTAGCTCCAGCTAGGCACACACGTTCCTCAGTTGGTGGTAGTTACAGGATTCTAACCCTATTTGTTAACATACAGCAGTTGGTTAAAAAAAAAAACTACACCCCTATGAAACCTTATTTAATAGATAGATCCAGAGTTTTTATTGGATCCCCATGAAATTGCACACGCTCATCGATACCAACCCCCTGTCTGAATCACACCTGATTTTCGGAGAAATATATGAAAATGTTAAAAAAGATGTCCTTTCTCACAATGTTAAAAAAAAGTGGAGGAAAAAATCCTCTGGGTCTGGAGCTAAATCTAATGACCCATTACTCGTATCCTTCTACATTCTGTCCTCAAGTTAGATTTCATGATAGCGCACCTATAATACCGATATGTCACTGTCAACTTACAGAAACCAAATAAAACAAAGAGCTACAAGCATTAGAAAATTGGAAAATTGTAATTTGTTTTAATTCTAGACCAGTCCCATACATTTTGTTGTCAGAATACTTATTGTGACAAATACATATATCTGAAGCTCATCATGAAAAATGCTACATATTCTAAGTTGAAAACATTAAAGTACATTTTTCAGACTATGGGGTAGATTTGTTGCTGTTTTTGCACAGCGGGAACGATTCAGCAAGATAAGACACAACCTATTGTGAGCAGCCTTAGTACAGAGGCTGTAGGCTTTATCCATGTTCCACACAGAAGTGAAAACCCATTGTGCGATACTATACGACACCAATATAGCCTTGTTATCAAGGGATCAAAGCATGTGGAACATGGAACATCAATCCATAAAGACATGGTATCCAGCTGTAGACGGGACTAACTCTGCTTTTATACACACACCCAGTGAAATCCTCCCTCACGCATCACCATAATAAGGGTTTTAGGTGTCCGTGCTGAACAGATTTTCACTTGGCCCTTTGTGTCGGAGAATCTCACCTGGTCTTTGGAGTGGGGGCAGAGGGGAGCAAACCTTCCTGCCCCGACTGTGGAGAGACAGCCTTCCTCTGTAACCCACTCTCATTCACAGACATCATTCATGTGCAAATCATCCCTGGACCCATTGTTCACCCACAACGCTTTCAGATACTTGCTGAATCAAGTGATAAATGTAACGCAGGCGCTGGAGATATGTTCCATATAGTGAAAACGAATAATAAGACTTAGCAGAGGACTCACATTTGTTCAAAGGGGAGGGGAGACATTTAATGCAACTAGTTAGAACAACAGTCACTGTGTATTTTTTATTTTTTCTTCTCATTTGATTATTTGCCATTGTAAGCTTTATCCAACATATTTCAGTGAAAACAGCTCTGCTCTAAACAAAATTCTGACATCATCAAAAATCTGGATGAAATTTCTATTTGTGTCCATGGTGACTAATTCTAATGGTTTCAAGTCATGTGTCTTCACTGGCCGAACACTCCCAATTCAAAGAAGATGTATTGTGTTTTGAGAAAAGGGAATAATTCAATGTTTTACTTAAATTGACATAGGTTTGTATTATTACGACAATACATATAAACTAAATCAATAATAATACCTTTATTTGTATAGCACGTATCTAAACGAGGTTACAAAGTGCTTCACACAAATAAAATGTACAGAAGATGACTATATTTTGGAGCCAAGAATTTTTATGAAAAATGACCTCAAAAAACCTTTTTTGAAAGCATTACATACATTTCACCCTCAGAATTTGGACAAATGAAATAGTGGAGGTTACATGGCGCAATTATTAGTCATTTGTGAGTCATTTTGACCGAACAGAGCCATTGTTAATGTCACAATGATATTCCTACTAGGACACGTTAAAGGCCACATCCACACTAATATATTATAGTTTTAAAATGCAACACTTTTGCTATGTTAACACCTGATGTCCATTCTACTCTGGACTTGTTGAGCCCCAAAACTGAATTTCTGGCCCCGTTTTAGTTTGAAAACTCTTGTTTCATTAAAGTCTCGGGGGACAGAAACTGAGGCTTTTGAAAATGATGTTACCAACGTTAAAATAGTTGTATCTCTTGTACAGTGGCAATTTTAGGAAACCGGGTTGAGGCTGGCTGATGGAATTCAGTAATTAGCTTTAGATGTATTCATGAAGAACTGTAGAAACTTTGACCTGCTGGTGGTGATAGATTTAAAAGTCAGGGATTGCCAAAGTCATTAGGATTCATCTTCTGTGGACAATGACTATGTGAACCAAAGTTCGAGTCAATCCATTCACTAGAGTGTTGGTTCAAAAGAATAAATGACACTGATTGCCACATTGCTAACTTGGCCCAGAGCTGGCAATGATGAAAAAATACCCCTCAATCATGCACATTGCAAGTTCTACAAATGTCTTGCTGCTCATACATGTAATTGAATGTTACCATATTAGATTGAATAAACACAGGTTACATTCTTGTCAGGAGGAAACTAAATGGGGCGTAGCTGCAGCTCAATTCAAGATGAAGCAGTGCGGCAGAAAACATGAAATACAAGCCTTAGAGACGCAGCTCGATTAAGCTCTGCAAACTGAATTAATTGTTTTTGTTTCAACATTCAAGGACAAAATCATTAATCCTAACCCAAGTAAACATTTTTACCAACAACTCGGTTGATTGGTGGAAAAGATTGTTTAACTCTGTATAATGGCGCCCGATCTCTTTGAAAGAGCCCAAGCTTGTGTAATCAAAAGCACAGCCTTTTGTCTCTTTAACACACATACCAAAGAAGCTGCTGAAGAGACCACATCAGAATGAATGAATATTTAATTGAGGCCTATTGAGGCAGAAGATCAAAATGACCTCGCTTTTAATGATTATTCACTGACAAAAATAAAAGTAGGGGAAGTGGAGAATGGAAGGCGCATGCTCGAGAGCCTCGGTTTGTCCAGCAAACAGGAATATATTACACAAACATGTGAGAGCAAAGCCATAGAACTGTTGACGGACGTCTTTAACTTGGCCACTTGCTTTTATTTATATGTCCAACCACTCAGTGTTAACATTAAATTCTTATTCACACACAACTCTACAATGAGAGGATTTCCAAACCAATGGCGTTTATGAATAGTACACATGGAAAACCAACATGGAGGAAATCCAATGTTCCTGACACTACTACCACAAGTGCATTGAGTGAACTACTTCGACACATGCATGAGACTCGGATGCAAGACACCGATGAGAGAGAGAGAGCGCTGTGACCCTTCTCACTGTTGTCTGGACAAAAAGCAGGTCAATCTGGCTTGTGAGGGAGCGAGACCCTCCTCTCAACTTTCCAGACACTCAAAAAAAAAGGGCTGAACTGATGTGGACTGAACATCAATGGCTTTAAACCCGGTACTTGATAACATGCCAGACTAAAAGGATCAGGCTTTCATGCTTAACAAAAACAGTGGTTGTGGTTCTTGTCTTATTCTAAAATATATTTGTGTTATTTTGAGTATCGTGAAAACCTAACTTATTAGGTCCAACACAACAAGACTTAGTCAAAACATAGTAAATGACTAAGGTTCTGTATCACTGGGTGTTTTCTGATACTGGTGCAAAATCCGATACTATCAAAACAGCACCGATGACTAAGCGGGGCCAGAACCCTTTTCCTAAAAAAGCACAAAATGACAGTTGACAATAAAAACTGCTACTTGTATTGCTAAGGCAAATGCAATGTAACATGTCAACTGTTAAGAGTTGAACGTGTACTTAACTTAAATATACAAATATAAATAATTCAGAGCAAAACTCTTATTTGCATAACAAAATCACTGAATAAATGAAACCTAACCAAACTACAATAATTGAACAAATAACTGTTTCATCACAGCAAAATACTCCAGCTCCAAATTCGTCATCAATTGTCTCCCAACCGCCGTTTGTTTTGATTTCCATCATTTGCTGCAGGTCACGGTGTTGGGATCCTTTCATGACCGTTTAGCCACTTTGTTGTCGTGTTGACGCAGTTACTAGCTACTAGCTACTAGCTAACTGCAGGCTAATGTTACATGCTGCCAGAGCCATGTAGGAGGAGTGTTGCCACCAGAGTTAAGCGTAATATTAACTGGACACTGGATTTGGGCCCCAAACCCTACATATGACTGTACTGTATATGGTCAATGTGAAAAATTGAGGACAAAGCCGAAAACTGTTGAGGAAACTACAATGCGCCAATTAGGGACTTCATGTCATCGCGTTGTATTTGCAGTCTGCCCAATGTCAGCCAGTTTTAGTCCTTTATCTTTACTTCTCTCGTACTCTGTGCGCCCACATAGTGATTTAATATAGCTCCACAATAAAGCTTGTCTCATGTTCATGTTTGTTTCTTTTGTCCAACGAAGGAGGTAGGAAATATAGCGACAGAAACACAGCCCATTAAGACAACGTGTTACCCAGCAGTTGTCTAAGCATTTTCCAAGCTGCAGCATTGTTTCAACATTCAAATAAGGGTCTCTGTGTGAAAAGTAGATGCAGTAGATGCGTTTGCGAGGCAACAATTTAACGACTCACTTTACGGAAAGTAGCTGAAGTTCGTCCAAAAAGTCACTAGATTTGAAGCTTAGTGGTATTTTGAAAGTAGCAAAAATTGCTGAAGGGGTCTGAAAAGTCCGTAAATGTATTGACTGATTATTCTATTCTATTGTACTTTTTATATTTTACCTTGATTTTTTTTTTTATATAAATCTTAAAAAGCACGGTATACATAATGGAAGGCAAAGAAAGAATTTCATTGTACAGTACAGCATATATGATAATAAACGCTTTGAACTTTGTACTGATTTGCTAAGTTGCCAACAACCCAATGGCATAATAGAAAGTGTTTGCACCTATTCACTTTTGAAAGGCACAATTGAAGTAACTGGTGACCGAGACGGACATAACATGGCTCCACCAGAAGTGGCTAAGCTAGCGGACTTAGCTACATGATGGTGTGTCCGAGGGTCGGTGAATGAACCTCGTAGGAAGATGTCAGTTGACATATAGGATTAAAACATGGTGTAAATGACGCCATTTCGAGTCGAATATGAACGTCGGGGCTTGCGGACACTTGGATGACAACACACAAGCAGAATGGAGGCATGTTATGTTCGTCTCGGTCACCAGTTACTTTAATTGTATCCGATTCAGCTGCTACAAAGTTTACTTCTGAGACTCCAGAAGTGTTTTGTGGACTCAAACACTTCACCCACCCCTCCATCGGCATAGTGGTGAGTAGATATTTAGTATCCCTTTAACACCCACGTGCTCAATACAGATACACCTTGCTCGTGTGAAGTACATCATAACTTATTTTCATTTTCTAGATAAAGGTTCTGCCCAACCATGCTGGTTTTATGAGTTGTCCTCGGTTCCAATTGTGCCACGGTGATTTACAGCGTTAAGTCTCGCATCTTACGTACAACAGTTTAATTAATTAAATTAGGATGGAACGTTTGGTTAGCTGACACACACACGAAATCACACACACGAAAACACACGTAAGTTACATGTTACATTCACAGACGATGTATTTTTACCTTTACCTTTGCCACAGATGTGGGGCTTGATGAGCTGAGTCACAAACTCACAGCATTCAAAAAATTGTATTCACACAATGTTAGAATGGAGATGGCTGTTGTGCATGTTTTTGTTATGCTCACTTACTTCACTAAAATGGATTTCTCCATGTTACTGGGTTACAGTTTATCACACTAAACACATTGAAAGCTTCACATTTTGCCTCAGAAAAGAATCGGATCCAAAACATTGGCCTCAATAGTTACTGATTCAATTTTCAAGCCAATGACGAAGAGAAGAGTTTTTCTCTTGGTGCCTGAGTGACGGTTAATGTGGAGTAAATTCTACCAAGTTCCTCAAGGAAAGAGAATCAACCTTTGCTACAGAATATGAATTGAGACATTCTGTAAGCCTGACATTGATCAACACAGATGTTCTGTTAAGTTTCCTTGTGACAATTGCACTTTTTATTTCCATCTGAAAAGGGAATGTGTTTGCAGTCAAGCCGTCTCTCTGCCCTTTGGTTTCACATTGAACCAGTGGGAGTAATTTGAATATTACACTTCACCTGACATGTTATTATTGTGATCAAGGACAGCGGAGTCTGGATTTGTGATACCTTCACATTCGATAAAGCGACAAAGCCTTGAGTTTCTCATTTTAGAGAAATGCACAAGAAGCTAACAGTCCACACCCAATACACAGCATTTCTTCACCTATTCCAAAGTCAGCCATGTCAACCTTTACAAAAATACCCCTCTATTACAGTCATGCTACAAAAGAATAAATTTGTTATTATTTGAAACGCAGCCATAATTTGTGAACTTGAAAATGAAACAACCTCAAAATACCCTGAAACACAGACTTTGTGGAACATGTTGTTTATTTGAACATCAACATCAAATTAATGACCAAAACATTTTCAGCAGAGCCTGACCCATATACTAGTTGGCTGATAATATCGGCACATATGACAGAAATATCGATGTTTTTTGTTGTTTATTTTCTGAATAAAAATTCTATATATTTGGTTGTATTTGTATTTGTACTTTTGCTTTATCGTTAATATTATTCTTTATGCTTAAGTATATTTCTGGGGCTTTGATTACCTTTAATTCATAAGTAGGAGAGCAAGCTGTGAAAGAGGCACAGAGAGAGAGAGTGGGGGAGGACATTGGAATTGGCCACAGCCTGGAACCGAACCCGGGAAGCTGCGGGTTGAGGCACTGGCTCGTTGGGGCGGCAGCTCTGCCAGGTGAGCTATACGCCGCCCCTTTATAGTTATTTATAATAAGGTTTATGGTTTAACTGTGAAATATCAAGCTTCAATTATATTTCATTGTCCTCAGGGTTTGATAACAACAGCTTAGGAATCATTGCCAATTTGATTTATTTATATATTGGCCGGTATATCAGTATCGAAAATAGTTTACACCCTGATAACAGAATTGGCATCACCCCCCCAAAATCCATGTATTTCCACGATAAATTAAATCTCGGTTTTAATTTCGATCTGTATCAGCATTTGCTGTTTTTAGAACAAGAAAGCATCGTCTTGTGGAACTACCACCGACAATGTGATTTATTTCCCATCACTCTTTATCTGGTGACATCTGTTCGATCAACACAAATGTAAACCACTGCTGGAAGAGTGGAGCTCATGTCACTCTGAACACGACAGATCAAGTAATGTGGCAATGCTGACACTGCAATCGAGTCAGTCACACCTGCTAACTGCAGAATCAAGCCGAACAGTCTGACTACACACGCTTTAAAAGAGAATGAGCTGAATATCATCATCATCACCACCATTGTCACTCCAGCATGGAATCAGGAAAAAGTTCCTTTCAAAAATGTTATTGTGTTAGTACACATTAGTACAATATTACTCCACTTCCACCATGAGCTATCTGTCGCACACAAGTATCTGTTGACATGCTCCTTAACATGGATATTATGTTAGGGAGCCTTTTAGCAAACTCCAAATTATTCTGCCACAGTCCCTTTTCTGTGGTGGGTCAGGGCTGTCTGAAGCCATTATTGGTAATGAATGTGGAGTCCTACTTTAAAAGGTTCAGGCATGTAAAGTCACCTAAAGCTGACTAATGGAATCCTGCTGACACCGAATGCCAGGGGCTTTTACCACATCCCAGAATGGCAGTTTTGGAAATTTACACTACAGACATAATGAAGTATAAATGTAAACTTGGGAATGTAGCCTCCCACACAGCAGCTCAGAGTTATTAATAGACACAGGATGTTCAATGTGCTGCAAAAATGATAAATTGCAGAAGACTCTACTGTGTGGCTCCAGCAACGATCCTGCCACCCGTGAATCGTTTGCACAATACCGAGGAAAAATGTATCTTTGTGTTTCTTTACCATGAGCACAAGTGTTAAAGAAGCCGCGGTGGAAATATATATGTCGAGCGTTCGCTGGAGGGACAAAATATTCTGAGTTTGTTGGCGGTGCAACACTTTGTGCCCCGGGAGATGGGCCTCTTCAGCGGGTTCACAGGTCGCACGGCAGCGTGCAGAGTGGCCATTGTGCTTTGTCATTTCACAGGTGACTCACATCACTACACTCGAGCATGCTGGAGGTAGAGCACTCGGAGATGCTTGCGGCATTCAAAATGCATGATTTCCAGCCTAGTGCAAACAAATCGCTTTAAAAGATCAGTTTAATCTATTTCGAGCTGTTATTATGAGCCGGGAGAGTTGTTCAGATAAAGAGACTGAAGCAGGGTTAACATCAGAGTGTTGGACAACTCTTCACGTACTTTACCCAGCGTGAGAGCTGTCAACTTTATTATTTGTTTTTACGATACAGTACGCATATGATTTACAATGCCGACCACTAAAATGGTGGTCAGGGGGTGAATTACTGGGAGCCAAACTGCCTGGAATTTTGTAGTGCATTTAAAAAAATATCTCCGGGGCAATATCAATCATAGAAGTCATCAATGTCATCGTTGTTTGTGTTGAAAGGTTGAGGGCGTAAGGCTGCTTCAATCTCTGAGTAGCTGTCGTCGGATTCCCCCCAGAGAGCTGAACAGAAAAGGTACACAGGAAAACAACAATAAAAAGCAGTGCAACGCTTTACATCCTCTACATGCTTTCTTTATCCAGCCAATTCTATACTCTCTTTATAAGCATTCCAGGATTAGGATACAGTAAAGCTAACTTGAGTTACACTTCACAATGAACAGTCTACCTTTTATACAGTCCTATATGTTGTCTTCATTCATAGCAGTGAAGTGCGTCTTGCGTGATCTGATTGCGGCTGTAAACATGTAAATGTATGTGTCATTGTGTCACCTTATAAGTACACAAAGTGGGGTCCACTTGCTCGAGCCCCATTCAGAGATGTGTACTATTTCTTTTTTACGTGCAGCAGCTCAGGTCTAAAGAACAGCAAGTGTTTATATTCACTTCATACTGTATCTTAAGTTGCTATTGCAGAGGAATGGAAATGGATTCTGATTACAGCCATCACTGCAACAGTTGTTATATTTCAGCTGCATCTAGGGACAAACAGATTCTATCTGGATACAGAAATCATTAGAATCAGCAATGCTCTTTCATGGTTTAGCAGTTGATAAATTGCCCAAGACACTCTTTGGTTTTTGTTCAAGGTTTGATCCTTAATGCAAGAGCAGATTATTTTGGGTATTTATCAGAGGTCGCGCTCGCCGACAACATAAAACTAAGCTTTCAGGGTTTGGCTTCAAGGTCAGGTTTTTCATATACACATCCTCAAAAGGCATAGCTGTTTTAACAGGAAAAAAAATCTTCAAACAGTTGGTTCACTTGTGAAGTTCAGAAATTTACAATAATTTCGTACTTGGTAATGCATGAACCCTCTCTATGGTTCAGTGTAATTAACCTGTTTTTTCACAGGGTGTCTCCACGTGAAATGACTGCCTATACTCACCTTTTGACTGTATAGCAGAATGAGCCTTTGAGTTAGTCTTTTCTGTCCTGGAAACACAGAGACAGTTAAGAGCCTTGTTAAGTTACCACTTTCTTTGAAAAATGAGCCGCTACTTTGGAGCAAAAATAGCTAAAAAGGGAAAAAAAGGCAGCACGTACAGTAAATGTAAAACCACACAGAGATTAGGAAATGTAGTCAATAAAACGAAAAAACACAACAGAAGAAGTAATACAACTAAGAATCTATCAGGAGCATGAAAATACAAAAATGTACTGTACTTGTACAAATACTACATCTAGATGACAAAAATTGACTCATGAAAATCACTGTGACGGGGGTTGGATGGGGTGGGGTGTATTTGCTGGGTAAGCTCAGACAGTATAGCACGGGGAACTTGCTTGACTCCTGTTCTAATTGTGCCAAAGGACTTCCACAAGGCCCTCTTTATTCAGAAATAGTCCAACGACAGGGTTGCCAGGTTCCCATAGCTCGGGTGATATCGCTATGTAAATGCGTGCCCTCCGAAAAGGCTTTGATCTACCTCAATGCATATGTAATAAGGCCCCTGTTCCAATTTTAAAGGCCTCCTCTTTAATTTACATCATCACAGAGCCCATTCAGAAACCCAACAATATATCCTCATCATCTCCCAGGTTAGCATACATATACATATGGCTTGTTTGTGTGGACCCTCTGTATCGGAGCAGCGCGGACGCTTTCCCTTGTGGAGAAGAGGAAAAAAAAGAAAGATGCACAGTTTTAAGCAGATGAGATCGGAACAAAAAATAAAATAAAACAGTCGTGGGGTGTGTTCCTCCATCTGCATCAATTCCAACCCATGACCCCTGTGATTGTCATCCTCTCAATCACCCTCATCTCCTCATCTCTCCCTCAGCTAAGTCTTGGCACACGTGACTGTACATTGAGGATAAGGACCAAATTACTCTGGCTGTATTCCCACTGCTATCTTCTAAACTATATATTGCTGCTTTGCACCACTCAAGACAGAATGAGAGAAAAGAGATGCGCACTACCCATTGCAAACTGTGAGCAGATTGCTCTGTGCTATAAGCAATATACCATAGAGCCAGTATAACCATTAGAATATAACCTTCATAGTCGTATATGCCAACGGTACTTCCCACATGACGTTTGGATGATTCCAGCATCTTGTCAGGCAGCAGGCTGAACCTCTGCTACTTAAAATGCTAATAAGTCAAAGCAGGGGCTGAATAAGTAAAATAGTTTTGAAAAAAAGAGAGAAAAAGCAATCCCCCCATGATACGAGATGTTGAAACAAAGGTTGTCTGTATTTTATTCAATTTATAATCAAACCTTGTAAAAAACGTAGATTTAGGTGAATTCAGGGTACTGTATAGCCTTATTATAGGTTATTTAAAAAAAATAATACAATATAGTAATTTACTAGTTATTGTAATTTTACCATCCATGCTATTGTGTATAGGGAGCTAAGTGTTTTTATATGTAGCTAACATAAAAACAACATTTTTTACACTGTAAAAGATTTAAATCATGATATACTTTTGGTACAAGACTAACAGTGGGAACCGTGATGAGGAAAAGAGGAAAAGGGAATCTACCTGTTATGCACATTGAGCTTTTTAAAATGAATGAGAGATAAAAAAACCCGCTGAAGCAAAACCGCTGGGTTTAGTGCATCCATTTACAACTGTTAGGCAACAGATCTTGACCAGACCCTGCAGCAGCAGCAAAAAATACAGCAATAATCTATACGATTACTTCCTCTCCTTTGCCACAATAATAGCTGCAACTGAGAGTAAATTGGGCTTTTCTTTTCTCGAACTTCCCCCGGGGATGGGAATGGTCTATCAGCTGTTCCACTTCAGTGAGGGACAGAACTGATTTCAAGACGGGGCTATTACCATAGAGAGCCCAGTCTGGATCTGACCCCGCCAATCTAATATCCCGTTTCCATAAACATTATGCCAGTTCATCTTCTGCTGAGTTTCCCTTAATTGAGGCAATAATCTGAATATGTAAGACTGGGCCGGCCACTGTTTTACAGGCTCTGGTAGACAGAGGTGAATGTAATGTGTAAAATGATGCAAATTACAGCTATTGTAGCATCCTTTTTTTTTCATCCCAAATACCTCGCTCGATCTCTTTCTCTGGCCTTTGCAATTGTTTCATATTGTTGTTTATCTCGCGTTTGAACAGTTTTTTGTGTCTCCTGCAGAGTCAAATCTACAGCGACCTTTAAAACTGTATTTAGTTCTGTTAGAGTTTTTTTCACAATACACAACTGCACCTCAGAAAATAATGTAATGTAATCTAATTTACAGATTTTTTTATTATATCTTTGCAGATATATAATAATTATATTATAATAATTGATATATCTACAATATTGTATTTCAGGCACATTGTACGCACACATATACATATATATATATATTTATACAGATATAGTACTGATGGTGTGGAAGACAGGAAAAAGTGACAAGACAAACACGCTTACTGAAATCCAAGGCACTCTGCTATACTGTTAAATTCCTTTTGAGACTATTCTTGTTTGTCCTCACTCTGGTCGAGGGTTAAGAGCAGAGGATGCCACTCTTTGTTTAGCCTATTAGACAAATTTTGATTTGTGAATATGGGATATTAGAAAAAGATTGATTGATTGATTTTCTGTTTAACTGAGTGATAAAACGCCAGTGCTCTGTTCTGCGACTACACCTAAACCTCTTTGTTGGGTAAGATGAGAATACTGTTTTAAACTGTGGCTTAAAAGACACATGCAGCTGAAACTAAATGCTGTCGAGAATAGTTTCATGTACTACGGATAAAAGCACAGCATATCGTCTATATTACAATAATGTGTCCAGTGTCGTAGTTTTATATTAGTGCATGGACAAAAACACTGGTCGTACAGTACATACTGTCCTCTTAAACTGCAGGTTAAATAGGTTAAAGTAAAGGCCAATTGCCAAAGTAAGATATGTGTCCGTGAGTCAGTGAAGACAGATTTCACTTCTAATCCTACAGTATAAACACATTAGAGAATGTAAGGAAATAATGCTTACCAAGCAGTTAATACTGGCTTGCACACACTGATAGCTGGAAAACTGCTTTTATTTACCCTGGCCTTTTTTAAGCTCCTGCCACCCACGCACAAATGCTAATAGCACAATAGCACTTTTGTGCAGCGGTGCTTGTCTAAAGGTAAAGGGAGACCCATCACCTCATCATTCCCATCAACTCCTACTCCCATCCCAGCGATGACCCCGCCGAAACATTGTTTAGGCTCCGTTTAGATGTACTCTACTGGGGCCTGAATGGTAGCAGGATATAGCCCTCAGTGGGGGCAAACAGTGAGAGGCAACCATGAGTACACTGGTGAGTGGGCGCTGTCTAACATGTGAGTGCTCTCTGCTGGCAATGAGAAAGAACTGCAGCTCAGAGAGGAGGAGGAGGAGGAGGAGGAGGAGGAGGAGGCGCTGGGCCAATGATTTCAACACAGGCTGCTCTCCTCCTGACTGGTGGCAGTCAGGAGGAGAGAGCCAGGGGCAAGGGATGAGGACAGATCATTCATTTCATGTTAGGGTTTGTTTGTACATCATACAGCAAACGTTTGCTGCTTGTCCAACACACTAAAACGTCAGAGTGTCGAAGAAGGTGTAGAAAATACACAACTTAATATATTTATTTAAAATCTGAAAATTGTATCCATGTATTATTTTAGTTTTTGCCCAAATCTGCCTCCAAACAGCTTACATCAGTTGCTTCAGTGCTTTTGCTCTATAGACCTGCATAATACATCTTGAAGCTAAATTAACAACAAAAAATGAACAGAAAGAAAGCAGAGGAAGTGTCTGAAAGCCAACTAAGTCGTTTTAAAGGGCAATCAGGTTTACTTTCCTGGTTTCAGACAGTCAGTGTAGGACAGTGACCTCCTCTGGTTAGAGCCTCTAAATGCTGCCTTCCCCGACAGTCACTGACTTGTTTGTCATGTTTTGTCCTGGTTTTGGTTTTGTTCTGGTTTTGGTCTTATTCTCTGGTCTATAGGAAGATCAGGTGAGAAAATAAGTCAGAACCGAGGTTGACTATTGACTGTTTAAGAGGCAATAACATAATCAGAGAGGTATAGATCTAATGCTGCCACATGCCTGGTGGTGCAACTCCTCCCATTAAGAATCACAAAGCTTTAAGTATTATATTGTCAGATGAAGTGTTTACATGTGTTTTCCTTGATTCATTGTTGGATTTTAGAAAAGGGCAACTCCATCTTTCACTCCCTCTTTATACATTTCTGTTTCCCTGTCTCCCTCTATCTCGCCACTCTCCCTCTTTCCACATCCCCTCCCCTCCACTTTTTTTTCTCCTCTCAGCTCATGTCCCTCTTGCCCCTCCATCCCTCCTCCCTGTGAACTGTCAGGGATCCACAAACATCGCCTCCCAATGAGAGAGAGAGAGAGAGAGAGAGAGAGAGAGAGAGAGAGAGAGAGAGAGAGAGAGAGAGAGAGAGAGCTTCTGATTTTGAGTGATTTGAGGTCGAATGCTTGAGCACATCCTGTTGTCCAAGGCAAAGCTGTAAACCACTAATTGTTGAGTCAAGGTTTTTGTCAAGCAGGCACTAGGCACAACAATCATCGCACCGGCTGATGGCTGCATGGAGGATTTTAGTTTGTGCATGAGTGTGTGTGTGCACATGTGTTAGAGCATTTTTTTTAGGATCAAAACGAGGGGCGGAATAAAAGGTATTAGAAAAAACCTAAATAAAAAATAAGAAAGGAGTGGCATCTGAAATGCCTACAGTAGAAAGGAGCACAATGACGCTTTGCACGAGAGGAAGCAGTGGCATGCACTCGCATACAAAGGGGAACAAGTGGTCTTTACATGGAGTGCAGCTGCTTATTAAGACTCACTCCTTCGTGCATTATTCCTTTCATCCCCACTCAACCACAAAGTGATTTTACTTTGCCACTCACAAAGACAGCAAAAGATTTCTAATGGACAAATCCTTAATAAATGTTGCAGATCAGTCGCTTCCCCACGACTTATAATACAATAAACAGCACATTCTATAAAAGTGTCTGACTGAAAAACACTGTGTGGGAGAGAGCAAGGAAGAGAGTGAGGGAGGAAAAAAAGAAAAAGAATATGAAAGACTTCAATTCTCTCGAACGCCATAATAGTGAAATGAGCACATATAAATGTGTTAAGAGTATCTCTTTGCATCTTGTATAGACTGCATGTATTTAATCTGTAAAGCTTATTAAGGCCCTAGTCATTGCTATGCAAAGCAGCACCCAGTGCTTTTCTCTCGCTTTTCAGCCGAGTGCAGTGTTTAGCCAATAGGACTGGCCCCCCGCCTCTCATTCTGCATTCATAACATGCAACATTTGCACAATGTATCTCTCAAAGGCCCTGAATAGAAGGCCTTAATACTCATGTAAACAACTGCAAACCAATTACTTAATGAATCGGGCCCACACATAATGAGGAGCCTCACAAAGGGCTATAAATGCATTTTTTGCACCAAAGCCTCTGCTTTAAACTACAATCCCTCTGCTGTACTCCAGGCTTAACTGGCAAATCATAATTATTGTCTAAGACAACAGAGAAAGAAGCCATTTTTGTATTTTGAGTCCAGTTCCATCCTCCTTTTGATGTCACTCATCAGCTCCCTGACAAAATAAAGCAAATAATTAACAAGTTTGTTTTTGTTGGGTAGGAGAGGCGGGGTGGTAGAGAGAGAGGAGAGGCAGCTTGCTGCGGTGTTATGCTTCTTCTTGCAGGGCTTCCACACCACTAGTGGCGGCAATGAAGCAACAACAAGTGACTTGTGCTAAGTGGAATGCATAAATCCAAGCAGAAGAAAAGAGCAGAAATCGCTGTATGA
Source organism: Hippoglossus hippoglossus (assembly GCF_009819705.1). Lineage (NCBI taxonomy): Eukaryota > Metazoa > Chordata > Actinopteri > Pleuronectiformes > Pleuronectidae > Hippoglossus > Hippoglossus hippoglossus. The sequence continues at coordinate 17,092,730 of NC_047172.1, forward strand.
CTGAAAGGGAAGAAGATGATGGTCATGGTGACGTGCAGCTCTTCACGCCGTTTCCATTCAAAGCCTAGTGGGATTAGAGTGTCATCCACGCACAACGACACATTTGTTCAATTTTACTTATGTACACAACTTGAGGTCTCATCACTGCTCTCTGCTTCTGTCGAGTTTTTTTCCTGCAGGTTTTGTTTAATTACATATATTGCGGGCTTCCCATGCACGTTAATGACAGGGCCGAAGGCACCATCTGAGGGGGTCTGGGCCCGAAATTGGCTCATGTTTATTAAAGAGCGTGGTCACTGGGGCTGGCAGTGGCAGACATCAGCAGCTATGAGGACCACAATAGAGCTAGCCCATTAGGCCCTTCCCTGGGCTAATAGGCAGACTGGGAGTGCCTGCTTGCCAGGCCAGGGAGGTACAGACTTGAGCCCTTGTGTCAGCGTGGTGCCCAGTAATCACATGAAATCAGAGAAGATTATTCCTCATAACGTTTACCCAGCCATTACGACAGCCCAAATGGGTTCGCAGTGAAGAGGTGCTCTGAGGACCCGACATGCAATTGCAGATTTGATGAAGTCGTGTTGATATTCAAATGTAACTGTGATGGTGTTAGCTTCCACAAGGCTATTTATCATTAGACGTTCTTTTCCAACCCACTTAGGGCTCTGATTTGAGAAGGCGAAATATGTTTCAAGGGTGAAAAATCAAAGGACATTTGTCCTTGTCAACACTCAAGTCCCCTTCTTCCAAAACAGTTGTCCCTGATTCTCTTCTTGACATGATCTGTTTGCATTCTGACAATAAGGCTGAAGACAGTGAGATTATGACTTCAATTTATTTTTTGTGGTGGCTGTTTTGCTTTGGATTTCTCAAAAAAACTGTCCCGACCGTGCAAACAGTGAGCGAGTGGGGCTTCAGGGGCCTTTTGTCTTTGTAAGCGAGTTAATGGGTGGCGCCCAATTGATCTTATGGAAATGAACTGGGAATTATGAGAGCAGCCATGCAAATGTACATCAACCACTTTGGTGTCTGGTGGCCCATTTCCTGTGGCCCGTTGAATAATAACAATGTTCTTACCCGGGGTAAGGGTCTTGATGTGAGGAGCGTTTGGCCCTCCCCAGGTCCTCTTCATGGCCGTGATTTATTCCTTAAGAGAGAAAACAAGGCCAGATGAAACCATTAGGTATGGACATCTCATCACAAGCTAATTACCAATGCATATTTCTATGTGGACTTTATGGTAAGGATTATGGGAGTGTGATGTTTGGGGTCTCACAACATTTGCTTCACAATCCACTCAGAACTCTTTGCATGCACAAGGAATACGTCACCCCAAATTCTACAACCTCAAGCCCAGGGTCGTGGGATCTTGAGAATTTAGGAAATGGAAAATGTGATTTGGAGCCAAAAATTGGTTGAGAAAACTTGGGCTTTGACAATCATTTGGCGTACGGCATGTCTGTGTAAACAACACATGTGGGCTTTCTGTGGTGCCCTTACGTGTTGTGAGAACATATGCCAGTGTTGACCAATGGTTAGGCTCCGATTGCTTGCTACTTGCCGGGTAGAGTGGACCGCATCTCTTACCTGAGAGGCCATCCACCTCCTCCTCCTCCTCTTCAGAGCTCTGCTGCCCTTCCTGCATGGCTGATTGTTTAAGTAACTGATATGCTTTTGTCTCTGTTCAAGGACACACACACACACACACACACACACACACACACACACACACACACACACACACACACACACACACACACACACACACACACACACACACACACACACACACACACACACACACACACACAGTCGCTGTTAAATATTTGCTTAAAAGCCAGGTTTCCAACTTTCAGAGGTTTCTGTGTTTGTTGAGACAACACGCTCCAGTAGCTGAGTCTTTTGGTCTTACTGCCATACAGAGTGGGTAAAAAACACTGCGCTCAATCAGCTAAGCTGTTGATTCAAGCCTACAGTATGTAGCAACAGTTTCCATGAGACAGCAATCAGCATCTCACATTATCTCAGCATCCCCGTAGCAGGAAGGCAATGATTGATTTTCTGTTTTAAAAACACTCATAATTACTTTCCGGCACACTAAAGTAGGTATCATATTTGAGAGGAGCACAGACTGCGCTGGCAAAAATCAGCAGAGCAGAAGTACATAATAAATGGGCTGTTATCTCAATGATGTGGCTAAAACACACAGAGCAAATCAAAAGGATGGAGCTACATGTCCTGACATTTCTCACTTGGTTTCAGAATAAAACAGAAATGCTACTTTTAATCATTTTCTGAAACCATACGACATTTACAGTGTACGACAATCTCCAGTGTTATTCCACCCACTGCACTTTCTACAGCCACAGCTTTTACATCTGATCTAAAAATACCCACTAGGTCTACAGATGATCATGTCTTGGCAATTACTATCAGTTCCAAGGTCACGGTATTTGATTGTAACATTGATGTCCCTCAGCACAGCAAAATCCTTTCCTGGCAAAATCTTTAGTCATGTTTTTTTTTTAGCTGGTTATGGCTCTTTTGATTAAGTGTAGCGATTGAAGACTGGACTCATTTTGCTGGCTGTGCACCTTAGGGATGCGGACACCAAACACCCAGTAGGAAATCTGACAGCCAAGGGTAATATAGGATTGCTTTACATTTCAGAGCTGCAGCCGAGGGATGGGCACACCAACTGCTTCCAGGATGCCTTCATATCTAGTATTTTTTCAAGTCCAGCCTTGCCGGAGCATTGTTTAGAAGATAATGAGAAGCGACGACAGATCTCTTGCGCTTTCCACCCTGGCATCCTGACAATTAAAGCAGCCGCATTATGCCGGGGCCTGTGAATTATCAATTTTGCCGGAATGCCTCAGACAAAGGCTGAAAAACGCAGCTAGTGTTTTCTCTGAGATAATTAGAGGGAACTAGCACTGCTCTTCAGGTGGGACTTTGACCCTGGATTCACCTTGATCATCCTGCCTCAGCCATCGCTTAAAAGAGCCCATTATTCACTGCAGTGGGAAGAAAACAAACCACAACATAAGGACAGTGTGAATGCTGGGGCACCAGCGATGCCTTTTTACCTCTAATAGGAACACTTTCCACAGGGCTTTCGTCCTGGCTGTCCTCTTCAGCACTTTGTAGTTCTGTAAGAAAGGGAAGCACATAGTGAGAAGCAGACGCAGGGAGGAAGGGAGTCTCGGGGATAGAAATGGGATTGGGGGGGTCTTTCTTCAGCTCTGAATAGATGGCTGCATGAAAACTGGCCTGTGAGAGATTCATAAAAAAGCTCTATGGTGAAATTGATTTCTTTCATAAAAGGGAAGTTTTAGTTCTCTGCAGAGGTGGCACATAAAAAATAGCAGTAGTCTACATTTGTTCCCATAAATGCCCTTGTTACATATTATTGTGCAAAGACGGACTTAACTCTGTGTGGATTGTTTGAGGGAAACTACAGGAAACTGTAATGAAACTAAACCACTTTCTGAAAGGAGAGATTTTAATTGTTGGGAAATGCAGCCATTATCCGTAAAAAAATTAAGCAAACCCCTGTATTCAAATAATAATAACTAGAATTTTTTCTATTGTGCCCATACTGATAATCTTCAGTTACCTTGAATCTGTTGCTGTTGTGCTGACCTGGCAGGTTTCACATGACTGTCAACTGGGAGGGAAGGTGAATCACACGAGGAAGACAAGTCGCTCTCGTCCTCAGCTGAGGGGCACTCCTCACTGGACCGGGACAGAAGTGTCCTCAGCAGCACTTTGGCCTGCGAGCAGCACAAATTAAAACCACATTCTTAATTGTTCCCATTTAGTGAAGGAAGTGTCAAATTGAACTCTCGCCGATTAAGCAAGTCATTTACTCGGCCACGGCTGCTCGCACAGAGGTGCAGCTGTGGTGCACGTTCAAACGCCAAGAGAAAATAACTTCAAGTTCTCTCACTCGTTTAACTAAAAAAAGATAATTTTGCACACTTTCGTTCCCACTCGCCCTCTCGATCACACTTTTTTTCATTTTTGCTCTGCCTCTCTTCTCATCCATGAGATTAGAGAAGCGCCTAAAGAATGCAATCACCCTGGCGTTAATGTGCAACACGTTCCAGATATCTCCCCTCTTGGCTGAAAGGATTGAGACAAACTGCTCTCTTCCTCCCTCTCCAGCTCCAGCTCATTTTCATCTCTGGGGAGATGAGGATACACAATTAAGAGGAGCTGTTCCGGGAGATGAGGAGCGGGGAGATGCCACACACCGATTTCCTTCCTCTCCCTTTTTCCCTCCCTCCACGTATCAAATCCTGCCATCATCATCTCTCTTTTGTGATCAAAGACTGCCTCTCAGCCTCAGATGGCCATTTGCAACTTTTAATGAGCACTAATATGGAGCGGATGATCAGGAGGATTTTGACAGTGACAAACTTTAAGTGCATTGTAAGTTCTTATCAGTAGGTCGCAGTGAAGATTGACAATGTACACCCTTTTATTTTCTGAGAGGGGAAGAGACACAAACACATGCCAGTCTGAGCTTGCCCGTTGGTATTTGATGATGCTGCACAGAATAAAACTGTCTTGATCCTTATCCCCGATATCCCTCTTTGTTCGTTTTTTAGATTTAGTCAAATGTACCGCGAGTTGAGGGCTCTCGCGGACCCACTGCATTTTAAATATCAATGAATGCAACTGTTAGCACTTGAATATTCAAAGGGCCTCTTTGAGTGTGTGCATGCGAGCTGCATGCTCCCATTTGTCGGGAGTAGCCGGGCTGTGTGGCAAGACGTGAATGGAAATTTCAGTTTTCTCTTGTGTGTGGAGAGTAAGCTGTTGTGCGAGACGACCAAGGGAGAGAGAGAGAGAGAAATAAAGTGAGAGATGGTGGAATAGAGGGAGTGAGAGAGAAATAGATGGAGGAGATGGAGTGAGAGAGAAAGATTTTCAATCAGGCTTTTCTTGATGCACTTGGACACAATGATGGAGATGGCAGTACCTCTCCTCCTTTTGTCAGTTCATATTTTCAAGAGGCTCTACAGTCTCCCTCTTTGCCTCTCTCATTGCATCTGGGACACTGGAGCAAGACCTCGGAGTCACAAGAACCCCCAATAAGAGGAATCCACAAAATTAACACAAACCCTGCTTGTATATATATGATCATTCCTGTACATGAGACTTATATATTTTCTGGGATTCTTGATGAAATCTCCTTCCTGTTGTCCTCTTTGGGCTCTAACTGGGAATTTTCAATGCCGATTCTTTTCTTTGTTTAATTAAACATGATCGGCACAGGGTCAATGAGCGGGGAAATTTAAAACAATCCTCTGTTGTAAAGAATTTTTAAATGGTTCCCCTCATTTAGTCGGATCCAGCTGACGGTTATACTTTGGGCTAATACCAAATTAAAAGCAAGTGTTTCTCAGATGAATTCACCACATGAGATGAAAGAAGCCAAGCAGAGGCTGTGATTTGTGATTAGCGCATGGGTCAGGATCTCCCTTCTGTCTGGGTCAACGTGTGAAGCAATCTGATGAGCAGGCACACCAAGCAGGGCTTGGTTTCAAACGCCAAACACAAAGAGGGCACTCAGTACCGACTAAAGCGCCCTTTAAAAAACATGCAAGGCAACAACAAAAGAAAGAAAAACACTAGTCTTTTTGGAAAGAAGAAGAAAAAGAACACATTTCTCTCCTGTAGTCATCTGTGTGTGTTAACGCCTGCTTACTTTTGGGGAAAGGGTGTCTGTCTTTGCAAGTGTCTGACCTCCTATTTGTGTGTAGAGGCAGTGTATGTGCCTCCGACGCTACCTGGTGGCTGTAGGAGGCATGGCGCTCCAGCAGCAGCGGCGTGAACAGCTGGACCAAGCGTTCAGTGTTGAGGACACGGCGCTCCTTGAGCAGAAGGGCGTGCTTGAACCAGCGATCCCACAGCCGAGCGGCATCAGGAGGGAGGCTGGCGCTGCAGTGAAGGGTGGGGGTGGGAGAGAAAGAGGAGGCTTTCTTGTAGAATGCTCAGTGAGACATCTGAATACAAGTCATAATTATACTATTTATTCGTATTTGTTCATACTTCCTGGTAATGGAATAGTTTTACATTATCAAATACATGGAGGACAAGTTTTACTAATGTACTAATAATTTGGAGAAATTTTAATATAATATATTTTAGCACATTTCTTCCCCCATTGTCAAAAGACTACTTCATGTGCCATCTTTTAGCACTTCAGCACAATATATGGATCATTAATAAATTCCAGTTAATAGAGAAAAAAGAGAGACTGGAATATACAGGCATCTCCTCGTTGAAAACTGGATAAAAGGTCAAAAAGCCAAAAGGGATCTCCAGTGGAAAGGGACACTGGTGTGTTTCTTTGGACTGAGTATATAGGAGGAAATGTCTCATTGAAATCAATAGAGTAGTGAGGCAGAGCACGGATTTGGCTCAGAGTACAACTCCTCATTATCCAAAGGACTGGAAGTCACAGATAGGGCATTTTAATTTACTCATGACATTCACCCATGCACTGTTACCGCACTGGGTGACACCAAAGATGACCTTTATATGTGTGGACAAGGGAGACTGTATCGAATGGAAGCGTGCAATATCTCAGCCACTGTTGAAATGCACAGGCGGCTCTTCACTCTTTGTCTGAAAAGTGGAATTCACCTTTACTGTCCATCTTTTCACTCTCTTTATGAAATGAAGAGAAAGGCCTATTGAACTCTGCAGCTTTCAGAGCACTGATAGTTGTGCTCTGCATTATACTTTTATAGCACCATTTTTGACAGTGCACACAAACACACACTATATTACACAACCCATCACTATATCACAAACAATATTTTACTAGATATTCTCACACACACACACACACACACACACACACACACACACACACACACACACACACACACACACACACACACACACACACACACACACACACACACACACACACACACACACACACACACACACACACACACACACACACTCTCTCTCTCTTAAATTATGAGAGGAGATTAGAGGATATCATTACATAAGCAGTGAAGCTTTTTACAAATGATCTAAACTGAAAATACAGGTATGATACTTCTTACAATCCCACAATCACAAGTCTCATTAAGCTGAACATAGCATAAATAAAGACAACTTTGGAAAACGACACACTAATCTTTGGCTGTTAATTAATAAATGATAATTTCGAGAAACCCAGAGTCTTACCTTATTTCATTAGGATCAGAGCTTGACTGGTGAGAACTCACTAGATCCTGTGATAGTAGGCAGCCCTTCGCCGTGCTCCATGACAACCTCTGAAGTTCATGAAGGACAACGGCTCCACATGCTCCAAGGTCCTCGTCATTCAAGCCCGCTCCGACGTTGCAAAGGCTGCCAAATATATAGAGAGAGCAGTCAACTACCGCCACGGAGTCGAGGGCTCAGCCAACAGGTCAGGAGTACATGGGAGAACATCCAGCAGCTGCTAGCACTTCTCTCTCACACACACACACACACACACACACACACACACACACACACACACACACACACACACACACACACACACACACACACACACACACACACACACACACACACACACACACACACACATCACTTGCTTACATAATATCACAGCAAGACTAAACATTACACTGAGGGTCACGACACAATACAGCCACTCTCTTTACTATTAAATATGTTGTTGACATCATTTCAAACGCTCACATTTGCATCACTGGGGGATAAGGATATACTGGGTTTGAAAAGAGAAGGACAGCTTTCCCTTGTGAGACATTTATGCGCACTTTACAACAAGAACACCAATTATGGCAAATTAATCATGCTATGAAATATAAAAGGCTTATGAAAAATAAGCCCAGTCTAATGAAACAAATTCTCCATCCTCAATCTCCCCGACGCCCAATAACAATTCATCAGGGTGGTTACTATAACAATCCTGTGTGTTCGAAAAACCCTCAGAAATAAAGACGTGCGCATGTCTGTGATGACACTTCATCTAAAGTGAGAGCCCTTGGCAGAAGGATAATATGTTTTCCTCATCTGCACAAACGGCTCCATGGTCATTAAATAAATACACACAGCATTTTAATTTTGACAGGGAGAGATAAGATTGTAAAATCTGAAGAAAGACAGCAAGGGTGTACCCGATAAGTCTATTGAGTTGTCTTCCATCAATTGAAGAATCCCCATACAAGCGGGTCCATTCACCGTGGAGTCGTCCTTCGATGCTGTCTAGCAGATTAAAGATTCCTTCCTGGGAGAGACTAAAAAAAAACATAACCCATTGATGTGGTGAAAGGAGGAGGTCACAGGATCGATAGACCCGTTATTTGTATAAAAAAAAAAACCTGCAATACATTTTCCAGGCAATTTCCGTGACACACACACAAGGACTGCTGAAGGAATTTGATCATTAAAGTGCTGGCCCCACTGTACAGGACTTAAGCAATTCAAAAAGCCTCGTCTGCCGATGGTGCCACATGTAACGACAGGTTGTATGACAGAGCTTGAGAAACCTGCCACTCAAAACTAGAGATCGCAGAAGTAGCGGTCAAATGCTGGAGTAACACCTAATATCAACTAAATGGAGAAAATAAATTTCATAAATATACAGTATTATTACAAAAAGTAAACGTGTTTCTTTGTAAAATTACGACGTGTAAGATAAAAGCTTCCATAAAAAGGAAGGGGCCTCTAGATTTCTTTTTGGGGAGCGATTTATACTTTAATCTGGGCCTGTGTGCGGCTGCAAAATGAGAAATGGATGTGTAATGCATGTGGATATTGGGAATCCATCTCTTCCATGAGCATTAAGCTCTGGGTGGCCCTCATTGAATTCTCCCAGAAACCCCCGAGCCGAGAGGGATCCTGAGCCCCCCAACATAAAAGGGGCCAAAAAAGAATTTATGACAATCTGTAATGGGCTTCTGGGTTAGGGGTCAGCAAACAATTGCTCCCTCTTTTTTGCAGGTTGTTTCCTGGTAACATCCTGATTAAGCTAGCAGCTTGAATTATATCCATGACATTCTGTAGTGTGCCATTCGTCTGTGCTAAGTCCTCTTCAGTGTGGCTGAAGTAGCATAGGCAAAAACTGTCTTTTTTTCCCTCTCCCTTATCGTCAGCGCGGGCCTTGAAATAGTCATCTTTCTCTTTCCACTTTATTTGTCAATGCTCTTCAAAGAGAGACCTTTAGAGAGGGAGAAAGTGAATTAGTTGTGTTTTTCTGCAAACCTCTCTCTCTCTCTCTCTCATTGTATTGTTGCCAGCTTTCATGTCAAGGTCCCCAACCTCACTTTAGATGCTGCTGTTGTCCGTGTGTCAACATCATCAGAAACACATTGTTAGCTGGGAAGAAGGGGTCAGCCTCCACAGCGTACAGTACAGGCTCCGGGGTGATTTACCACACGGAATGCCCTCACCGTCAAGCGACTGGTGTCAGGGGAATCTCACCGTGCTGGCAAAGACGGCAAATATACTGTAGCACACAAAGGAATTGAAAAATAGTAACACCAACACACTGAGCGCAATGTAAGACTGGCAGTGGATTCTTTTTCAAGAACCCAACGTTAATTGGGTGACATGCTGTCCCTAATCGAGCAAAACCATCATGCAGTTCAGGGACGACATATTTAAGAGCAGGACACAGGGAGGCCATTATGATGCTCCTCGAGGAAGAAACCTGAAGGATATTTCAGGCGTATACTCTAACTCACCCTAGCCACGCAGGAGGAGAAAATATAATGGGATAATCTAATGAATTGCCCAGACTTGTTTTTCCTGACTGTGAGCTGAATGGAGGGAGCGATATAAACTCTAACCTTAAGAAAGAGGGAGAGAGAGAGAGAGAGAGAGAGGATAGACACTGGATGCTCTTGGAACTTTAAATCAAAGCCTCGGGTTTTCTCCTCGTACACAGGAGCCCTCTGTGCTAAGAACGAGAGCTGCAGGCCCGCGGTTGTCTCCCCCAGCACAGGCTAGCTGCGGTTCTTCTTGAGGTCACAATATAAACAGTATAGTCGACCGCACAGACATGCACAAACAAACATGCTACACTATCAGAGAGAAAATAAAAACCCTCACACTGCTTTTGATACATATAGAGGCCAGACACATTTCTAAAATAAAGCATTTGACACTGGATAATGGTCTGAAAAGCTCTTTGTGTTTGTGGTTACAGAAAATAATGTGTTTGCACTGAATACCATTGTTGTGACCATGTGGGCAACTGAGTGTGCAATCTAAAAAAAAATGTAAGCATATATTAATATACAAGCATAATGGGGAAAATACAACAAAATGTTTCAACAATATGGGCTGTATATGAGACTATGGAAAAAAAGAAATACACCAACAGTTTTCTTCTACTTTTTTCAAGAGCAAACGAGGTGCTGGTCATAATAAACTGTATATTGCAGGGAAGGTGCAGAAGCTCAGGGAGCAAACATTCACATGGGATTTTCTGTGGCTCTAACCCCATCCAAAATGATCCTTCAACTCAGAGGCCATCATCACGCTAAGGATTTGTGGCTGTAAGTGCTGTCCACATGCCCACCCTCCAGAACACTCTATGGTGCCACAAATTTCCTCCTCCACTGGGGACTTCCTGAGGTCTCTCAAGCAGAAAATTGCTCTGTTACAGCATTATCTTGGATTATGGCAATATTGTTGGTGACAGGTCCTGAGCTCTTCCCTGTAAGATGCATCACTGCCACCACCGCAGCTGCCGCCGAGCTAGAGGGAGCGAGGTGGCGTGGACCGTGACTCCCACAATCCTCTCTGTCAGCCTCAGATGTGATGGTGGAGAGGAGGAATGCGCGGCTTCTTCAGCCCTGCTCCTATCATTAACAGCCCTCTGTGGTTCAGCATGGCCGGGCAGAACTTTTCCTTTCTTAGCTTGCTTGGGGGGGGGGGGGACTGACTGCATTGTGGACGACATTTTAACACAACTATGTGCTGTGAAACAATCAAAATGTTTCTCGCTACGGCGTTGCCTCGAAAATTCCTGACAACAAAGTACAAACAAAGTTATACATACTGTACCTTTCCAAGGTCACAGCTTCAGTCTTCTTGGACCCATCAGAGTGGGTGGGTGATTCTAGGCTGTGTTGATTGAGAGCATCACTCCATCCAGAAGTGGCATTCCTCTCGGATTCCACATCCTCTGGCAGATCCTGGTCCAGCTCAGATTGTGTCAGAGAAATGGACAGGTCACTGGCACTGCTCTCAGACAACTGCACGTCAGAACCCGGCGTGCTGACACGTATCACTTGGCTTATTTTCAAATCTTCAAAAGGACAAAATAAAGTATTTTTAAAAACAACTGAGGATGTCAGGAAAGACTAAATGTAATTAAAAAGGTAATGCACTAGAAATAACATTTGAAACCTGGTGTATCTTGAGCTCCTTTTCCAGAAGTGTTTTCAGGCATCAAAAGGCTGAGACTTCTCCCTCCAGCCTCCATTATAGGTGGCTGATGAGCCATCCCTTGGGATTTAGTGCCTTCTGAAGGGGAATCTTTAGCCATCGTGGGGACTCTGCTGCTGGGAGATAGATTCTTCTGAGGCCCAGTCAAATCCACCAGACGTAAAGGTTCTTGTTCATCATCACTTCCAAAAGGCACATTGACAGATGCTCCTGTTAAGGCACACACAGATGGGAGCACCGCCATCTTTCTTTCATGTTTGTCACTCAAATTACAGCCATCGGGGGAATCGTTTGAGCCTGAAATGTCATCTGATAAACGTGTTCGGTTGCTGGTGGCATCCTCTTCGCCAACTCTGAAGTCCTTCAAAAGGCCACTTGGTAGACGTTCGCGGGAGTGCACACTGCGATTGGGTGAGCGATGCATTGCTTGGGGTGAGTGTACACTTGTGGTGCCAGCATCAGACGCTCTGGAGGTCTGTTGGTCCGTAAAAATGACTGTTGTAGAATGCTTAGCTTGATGAGAGAGGGAGCTGTCCACATGCTGTCTTTGCACAGCTTTGATCTGTAAATGTGAAAAAATATATTATTTCTAGGAATTAATCTTTCCATTACCTCACCCAAAGACATAAGTGAAAATCTTATGCATTTTTTTCAAAAATGTCTTGCTTGGTTTAAACAAGTCTGCTATGAAAGAAATTCAAGTCAAGTATATTAACTATCCACTTTACATTTCTGAATAAGTATATCTTATATGGGCCAAGGTCAGAATTCTTTTCACAACCTATTTCAGAAGAATGTCTCAGGATCAATGTTTTAACTTTTAATCTTATTAGAAATCCTTTAGACAAGTTTTGATTCATGTCTGCAATGTCACCAAGGGGCGGGTGGGGGAAGAGCAAAAAAGCCTCCCTCCAAACATAATAACAAAAAGCATGGCTTCTGTTTCTTTTCTGATAAGCGTCTTAAATACCAAACAGTTAGCTGCTTAATAACATTCACTGTAAACCATGCAGCCTGCCCAGCAGATCCACAAAGTAGGTAAAAAAAAGAGGAAAAGTTAATTTCTTGGCTGAGTGATTCCATCGGTAGCTGCAGGGCAAAGTAGAAAGTGTTTCACTAAAGTAGCAATTGATTCTTCTATCAATCTGCGGCACGCGTGTGCTCTTCCAAGGAATGTATTAAATATGAAAATCATATCCCGTTATCATCTGTCTCCAGCTTTCAGCCCGGTAAGCTTCCCTTAATGAATGCTGCTGCCTGAGGGACATGCACACTGCAAGCCAATGGCTTGTATGCATAATGGAGTGACGGTACCATTTTGCTCATTACAATATCGACAGGCTGAGGGGGGTTTTGCACACAGTTACAAGTGACTGCTCTAGACAGCATGCTCCAAGTTATTATGAGATGTCTTAGACATTTCATCTAAAAGAGCTTTAACTGCTTTAAGTGAAGGGAGAAAGCAGCTATGGGCTTGAACTACATCGCTTGTACAGATGCAGCAGCTCGGATTAGACACCTGTGCTATTACAGATACACAATTTAAATGTAGACTCCTCTACAGACTTACCAGGCATAATGTCTACTTCCCTTTGTTATTCTAGACCTGAAAACACAGCTTGATAGAACTGAGATTTGCATAAACCTTGTAAACATTTCAAAAAAGGAGCCCAAATAAAGAAAAAAAAACAAGGACCATTTTTCCACTCTTCAACAAAATGTGTAAAAACACACAGTATAAGATGTGATGTGTAAAAATTCAGTTACTTTCAAAAAAATAAACTCTATTGTTATTACTACTAGAGGTTTGCATTTTTTGTTGCACATATCACTGTTACCTTTGCTGCTTCACGCCCTTTCTCCATTTTCTTCCTTTCTTCCATACATTTTGAAATCTTTTTGAAAAAGTCAGCCTGTAACAGGAAAAGACAGAATATCACAAAAACAGAGGCAGACAGATCAGCTGCTTGATTAATAATCTAAAAAAAATGATCACAGAAATACGATAGTCACATTATTTGTGAAAGGTAAACTGACACTGAATGCCAACACTAGGCGCTGTTTGTTACAATGCTGTGATAGTGCTGTTGGATATTATCTGAATATGGTGTAAAAGCAGATGGTTTGACAGCAAAAGTGACATTGTCAAGCATCAGTCAATCACAGCGCGTTTTCCCAAGTGGGGGTCCTCTGTGTGACTGACCGCCCGTAACATTTTATCTGACTGGCCAGATTAACTGCCTAAATCCCAGTTCCAATTAAAAAAAACCTAATGGTCAGGTTAAGGGCACTCGGATTAGCTCAAACATGCCCGTACCTCTAAACAGCAGTTTACCGAAGCAGAACTACTACAAGAGCCTTCAGTTCTGGCTTTGAACATCTTGCACAACCAGTACAAACGAGGATTAGAAATATAATTGTTATATAAATGTATGCACCTCAGTATGTGTATGTGCAACTTCACTTTACTATTTGTCAATCTGTGGATTTGTGTTTTTTTTTTATATTGCTGAAAACATCAACGCTAAACCAGAAAAACACAGAGGGACTTAGAAAACAACAAAAACAAAAGGGCAGCGGGAGGACCAAATAACAACAAACATGTAGGACTCATAGAGCATCAAGAGGAAATAAACCAACTGCTTGAGGGGAGAGAATGACTAAACCTCTGGAGCACTTCAGAGTCTCTATATTGGGCAATTAACTCAGCGAGTCATAATTAGCCAATTTTGTTAATTTGAAATTAAGCTGTCAAGCACTGTCGTTGTGTTTTAAGTGATAATCTGACTGGCTCATTGTTTTCCCCCTCGTTCATTTGCTTGTCGTGATAAATTGCACAGTTTGAGTGTTTACTAGTGTCACATCAAGCAATTCCAGGCAAATATTTTGACTCTGTTCAAATAACAACATAGCATTAAGGCAGATACACGTGAACATGCTTCATAAATAAATACACATTACCTTGTTAAATAATCTTTTATATTGTAGATGTGTGAGTTTATTGTTGTTCTACAGTACAATTGGAAACCTGTTGTGTTTTCCTAAAAAGTAATGAATGAATGAATGATTATTAAACCTGGATCCACCTCAGTGCGTGTGTTCAATACTAATCCACAATGAGAAAAACTACTCCGGTGGACAAATGAAATTGTGCGTGTACCTTTTGTTGTTGCAGGGGGCCATGGTCAGGACTATATTCCTTCATGCTAATTTCTATGCACTCCACATCTCTCAGAAGCTCAAGGTTTCTCATTTTCGCTCGAGCTTCCCTGTTTGAGATTTCCTTGAGATAGCTGCGCAGTTTGGAACACTTTATCTGCAGGCTGAAGGCAATGGAGAACTATTATTCACAAGAAATATTATCTAAGAGCTTAGTCAAAAAAATAAGAGCTTGACTTTTCACAAGAGAAGGTTAAGCACAATGTGTTTTAAATTTAAATCTAATGCTCAGCACTCATATCATACATGAGTCAATTTCCAATGAAAACAAAATGTTGTGCATATCCAAAGATGAACCAGTGACACATTTGAGCACAACACTGTTAAATATAATATATATATATATAATTTAGAGTAGATGATTACCATCGCTATGCATTTATGGGATTTACAGCAAACAGTTTACTGTACTAATCACATGCACTACATGGTACATTTCAAACCTAATTTAATATTTAAAATGAACTTGTATGCACAGAGGACTTCCTACTTAAAATCTCATATATTTAAGTTTTCAGTTAATGTGAAAATGAAGGAAAAGGAAGAGGTTGAGGCAGAAAACTATATACATACACAGTATATACCTATAGATATATACCTATAGATATATATATATATATATATATATATATATATCACCTGTCAACAACAGTGGATACTTACATTCTTGTATCTGATCTGGAGTAAACAAACAGTTCCCTCTCCAGTTCCAGTCTCCGTTTCTCCCTGCACACACACCACACACACACACACACACACACACACACACACACACACACACACACACACACACACGCACACAAATAAACACACACAAACATACACACACACACACAAACATACACACACACACGTGAGAGAAACCCGTCACACACTGTCACTCACTCACACCCCTGCTGCTGCTCCGTGGTTAGCTGGAGGCTAATTGATGGCTAAAATGTAACACTGATGCTAATGTTGAGTCCATCCTGCGAATCATTAGCTACATAAAAAAGCATTAACCGCATAGGAAGCTAGCATCACGCTAATACATGTTAGCTTCCCATCTATTTACATGCAAGAACCACCCAAAACATGACCGCTGTTAGCTTCAGGTAGCGTCCGAGAGCAACAGGCTAATGAGCTAGCTAGCTATATGGACTTTGCAGGTTAGCTAAGCAGCTAGCACCATGTCGCTGAGGCAAGCGGCAGCGGGACGCTCCCGGGCGGGCAGAGACCTAAACTCGAGCCCGCGGTCTCCACCAGGCCGCGTGAACCCAAACAGCCGGTGGAACCTCACCTCTGGTGCATGCTCTGCTGGATGGAGGTGATCTTCTCATAGTACTGGTCCTCACGGCGAGACGGGCTGGACATGTTTCACTCGCTTTGGCGCTGCAGCGGCGCCGAGAAGAAGAAGAAGAAGGAGGAGGAGGAGGAAGAGGAAGAAAAGGAGGGAGGCTGTTGTTTACGTTGGTTACCATGAGCACCGCTTCCCAGAAAGCCCCGCGGGTAAACACAGAGAGCACGTGGTGTTAGTGCGAGCGCGGGCTCTCATCAGTGATGCTCTTTTAAAGTGGGAGGTGAGTGAAAGTGTGTTGTTGATTTTTTACCAAAAACTGAGAAATAGATATAAATATACAGAGCTACCAAGACCTTTTTAAGTCAAGCAGAATACCAGCTATATGCTGCGGTCACTGTATACTGTTGGTAAATGGCATTTCTTCTTTATTTGGGTGATTTCATTTTACGCCAAATAGAAGAAAAGTTAACAAAGCATGAGTTAAAAAGGATACAGGGAACACCACGGTGCAGAAACCCCGAACATTTGATGTCAAATAATAATAATAAACATCATTGATATAGCCCATTTCAAAACAAGGTGCTATTCAAGTAAAAAAATTAAAAATGAAGGCAAACAAATGGAAACTATTTTAAAAAGCAGAAAATGGGAAACAATAAAAGTAACTGTGTTTCTGTAACCTGACTGGGCTGAACACCAGTCATCAAAAGGCATTTTCTTGTCTTCATTTGATAAGCTTCCACTCCCCTCTCTCTATCTGATACAGATTGATGTCTCATTTGCTCCAATGGCTTCCGATCTTGTCTTGCATTATCAAAGTTCACCACTGACAGTTCTCAGTTCTCATAATGTCATGTTTTGACTGCAGCAGCACGTCTATTTTAATTTTTCTTTTTTTTGTCAAAGCGACAGCACTACGTATCCTTGGTGGGATTCAGAAATTGACAGCCCCTCGGAACGCACGCCCTCATCAAGCAATTTCCCCCAATTCCAGCCCCATCAAATTGCTCTTTAGCTGTTGAACCAGGGAGTTTTGTTGTCCCTTTCTAATGCTAATCTGCCCTATTCAGTATCTCTCTATGAGGCTATTTGTTGTGAAATAAATCCCCTTGTTTGCCTCCTGCATGTATAATTGATATTTTTTTTGCCAGGCTTTTTTTCTGTTTGTGGTGTGGAGAGCTGAAAGGCGGCACTTTAGAGGTGATGAAGAAAATGAGACTTGCAACGTTTGCTGTTCCAGCTGAGTTCAGCTGATGCCGGTGATCGGTCTTCGTTGGGTGTCATGCCGTGCATTCAGGATTATTTTTTTTCCGCAGATTACGGTTCACAATATAGAAAAACATTCACAACCGCTACTTAATATGCTGCTGTTGCTCTCCCCCTATTTTGTGTGTCAGACAGAAAACTCATCACTCAGGCCATGCACTGGCACCGTGAATTGGACTGCATCAAAAGTAAAGATACCTCCGTTAAGGTGAAATTCCTCGATTCAACTTGTGACCTAACTAATTCAGGTCGGTGAGTCATGTCAGTCACTCTGCATAGAGCAATGCATCGCAAATCCACAGAATGATGTGTGTTCTAACCTACATACTGTATCCGTATTCATTTTAACTCTGCTATGAATTATCTACAGTATAGCTCCTGCATATTTAGGGGAAAATACTTATTTCGCTTAAATGGGGCAAAATAAAACACTTCTTTTATGATACAGTAGGAATAATCTTTCAAAGTGTTTATCGGCCAAAAAACCCCAAAAGTGCCATGCATACATTTTCCAAAGCGGACATGAATGGCTGCACAGAAAATATAATTTCCCCCGGTTTGTAGTTTTATATAGTGTTTCTGCACCGATTCTCCCCACTGCTCCTCTGAAGACACACAACGTCTACGGCCATTGATATGCCCTAACAGGGGTCACAATTTGCATGAGAATTAACAGCTAGTAAATTAAATTGATATTCAGTGCACATCTCCGTTGAATCCTTATTCAGACCTTTGTTCGCCTGCCTGGCAGAGCCCATGTTCAGCCCCTAGCTAGTCAGAAACATCTGTGCAGTTAATAATTTGATAAACAGCTTACACAAATGCTAAATTATCTTCTCCACCACCACTCCCCCTCACTCCCACTCCTTTTTCCCCCCCTTCCTCCCCTTGTGCAAGACTTGGAACAGTTGGCTCACCTCTCTGTGGCGTTAGGGCTTTATCTGTCTTTTGTGGCTTGTTCTTCCTGGTTTTCACGGCTCTCCCTTCACTCCTTTTCACTATATCACCTCGATACTGAAGCTGTGTTTGGAGTTAATGCAAATCCTCAGTTCTCATCCATGAAGAAAAAGTGTATAGGCGTCGCCTATTGTGGCAAGTTTAAAATGAACGTAATAACATTTGTTATTCATTCACAGCTCCGTCTGAATAGCATTTGCGGAAAATGTTTCGAAGAAGAACTCTGACATTTTTAACATTTACAATGTCATTTTGCTCCCATTCAATGGAAGCCTATTGTTTGCCTCACAATGCGGGTGACTCCCTGTGAATTTGCTAAATAAGGTCTGACATATTTTTTTCCCAGAGTGCATTCTACATCAGAGTGCAAAAGCTTTCAAGTTTCATGTGTTAATTCAATGGTCACTTGTTTCTATAATTGGCTGCTGGCACCAGCGCAAGAGATTTGACCCAGCTTTTATAATTGTTTCAAAAGGTGGACACTTGTAGTTGGCACAGGTATAGTTTGATTTTCACAAATTTATATTTATATATCAAATGTGTCCAGATGATGATATTAATTGTATCCGTTCAAAACCAGTGTTGATTAACATTTTAAAATGTGAAATATGAAATGTTCATCTCTATGTGTGTGTGCCCACATGCCTGCATACCGTTTATTTGTGTCTGTTGTGAGTACGTGTTTGTCTATGAGAGGAAAGCAATTAGTTAAGTGCTATCAAGTGAATGAAAAGCTGCAACAAATCCCCTTTATAATTTCATGGAAAAAGAAGCTGACAAAATAGAATGGGATGGAGGGGAGCTAGTTTCCAATGCTTGCCTTTTCAGTCGTGACTTAAGATGAAATTGAACGCCAAGAGGCTGAGCTAAGCTGTTTAAAAACATTGTGTAATTTCCCTTTTTTCCACATGTCGATTCTTAATGCTGCTTACAGTTTGTTTTTCTGTTGATGTTGTCGCTTGTATCGCTAAGGGCAAGTGAGGAGATCAGATTCACCGTGATGCTGCACTTGTTGGTTATTTGAATAAACATTAGGGCAGTCTGGAGTGCCGTCTGAGAGCACAATGCGTCAGTGTGGCTTCAACAAAAGAATCCCAGGTCGAACGACAGTGGCCTGTTGTCAGTGCACGCACGCCTCGTGATGTCGTCGTTCGTTAGAGTCGATTCAGTCTCCATTTTCATTTTTTATTTTTTGTATTCTTTCTTTCGGGCATCTGCAGCCCCGTGTCAGCCAGTAGTTTCCACACTGTCGTGCTCCACTGGCAGATCGTGTCTGCGGGCGAGAGAGACAGGAAGGAGAGGATCATCTCTCCGTTTGACAAGAGTCTGTGGAGTCTGGTGTTTGACTGACAGCTGATAACCAGGGTGGCGTGGAATACAGCGCCGGGAAAGGGCAGCGTGTGTGTGTTTGTCAGATGATGAGATTCATGTAGGCCGGGCCGCTTGGGTCAGATGTCTGACAACAAGGACGTGATGTTTGCTCCTGTTTCGGGCCTGGTTGGTTACACTGATCCCTGGTGTTGTTAAGACGAAGCTCACCCACCTTGATCTTTACCAGCTCAGGCTTGGTGGTGAGGAAGTGACTGCCGTACAGATGACTTGCACTGAGATGAAAATATTAAGGCTGAAGCCAGTGGGTAGCTTATGCTGTGTTTTGATATTTGGCACACATACATATATTGTAGTAGCAGTGGGACCTTTGCCTGCACCTTGCAGCATTTTGTAAAAATTATAATGAATAATTCCAGGAATCTCTGTCTGTGTGTATGTGGCACATATCTTAAGAACCTTATCAGCTTCAAATTTGGCATGTGTATCGTAAAGGGCCAAAGGAAATGCGGTGTTGAATTTTGTGCTATTTAAACTCACAATATGTTCAATATTAATAAATAATAAAATAATATATATATAATAAACAGGTGCGGCTGGGACTCATCAACGTAATACCTCTTTTATATCATCAAAATTAGCGAGTTTACACAGTTTTTTACCACGGTTAAACCTTCTATAGCGGTGATTGCCTCCTTTCCCATTAAATTCAATTTATTAGCCCCAAATAAAAACATACATGATCTCAAGGCGCTTTAAGTGCTATGGTCAAGACCTCGACCTCCGATTTTACAAACCCACCAAAAACTGTGGTGCTCTCTCTCAACTCGATGTCTTGCCAAAGTATAGCGTGTTCACCCGGGTGTCTCATTTCCATCAGTGCTGAAGCCGGATAAGACCTGTGTCTACTGCAGACTCATTTGACCTGGGAGCGAATGCCAATTGTATCCATTCCCATTGCCGACACAATCCAGATGTGTGTGGGTCTAAATGTGTTTTTTGACCACAGTAAAAAGGGCTTTAGTGGTGCTCTATATAATAGCGCGTTCACACTAATGGCAACAACAAGTGATTCTCCAGTTACTGCATAGTGTCTTAATTTAAAAAAGTGAGCCACCAAGATCCGTAACTTTCTGTCTGAAGAATATGAGCATCTAGTAATAGACGGACACCTAAAGAGCTAATCCAGTCCTGGAAGGCCCATTTGACCCAGTCCACCGGGAGAGGCCCTCGGGGCACGTGCACCATCCACATTAAGGCTTTAGGGAATACGTTATGTGTTTGCGTGAGGGGCATCCTCACCTGTCTCTTCCATGGGTCACACTCGGGTGACACTTTCACTGGATGTCATTGCGCTTATGTGGGTTTTGTCTTCTAGGTCAAATTATCCTTCAATTTCAGTTCAAATTGGGAAAAGCAGAAGCAAGGATCAGCTCCGTGCCAGCCCTCTCCTCTGTATTAAGCCATCACCGTGTTGTAAGGCAAGCTCATATAATGAACCCTGTCACCGCCACCACTGCACCAGTATCCCCACAACACGGCGTGCATATTTATTGCAGCCTGTGGTTGTGAGAACATGTGTGCATGTATGTGTGTATGTAATGTATGTGTGCATGCTCGCACGGGCTCACCTTATTCTAGCAAGGAGCAAGGGAATCATGTTACCCTCTGACTGATTAGAAAGCTCATGCATAGGAAATCACGACAGAGACACTGCTCCCCATCTGCCTGCAGTGCAGGTGAAAACAATTTACACATCGCCAGGCTAATGGATACATTCATAGGGAGCTCAGACAGAGGGGTAGAGGGATCGAGGGGGAGAGGGAGAGAAAAACGGAGAGAGGAGAAAGAGAGGGGTTGTAATGGGCCCAGGCCAATGCAGGCCAGTGGCCCTGCTCATGCAGCCAAGCCAGATAGCCACGTATCAGATAACACATAATCACCAGGGTCAGGGACTAATGAATGCGGTCGTGGCCCACCAGAGCAGGCTTTTGCCCGCGCTAAAGACACTTGTAAACAATTCGGCTGGGTGAAGCATGGCAATAATATGTTGATTCAGCAGGTAATGAGGTTCTCCCTGCACCCATACCCCTGGCTAACCCCTCTCTCAGGTGGGCCAGTGGAGAGCAGCAAGGCAGGTTGGTGAGCGCACACCTCTGCCGATGACCTTTCCGCGGCAGTAAGGACACAAGGCAGTCTGAAGAGGACTATTCTCGTATTGCACAAGGCGCTGAGTGTCAGAACTTTCATTCGCGGCAGGCAAATGAACAGGCAGGCGCTGCATGCTAATGAGCGGCAGGCTATTTTCCACCTTTTTTATCTGCACATTATGCTCTTGACTTTGGAGAAGGTGGGAATTAGGTTGGACCTCAGTGTCAGGCTGCCTGATGGCTCCGCTCAGGAAAAACTGGTAATTGAAGCCGATGGCTGCCGCGGAGGAGGTCTGAATTTGGAAATAAACAGTTTCAAGCACTGCACGTCATTTCTATAGAGATGACAGGGGGAATGGAAATGAGCTGTCTGGATCTAATGTGCTTTCGCAGCAGGGAAAAAAGGGGGCCATCTTTCAGATAACAATTCCACTCATTAGGACTTCAGTGGCACCGTAATGACAAGAGACCAAGTTGCTAAATTCAGAGAGGACAATTAGGAAACGCTGGCACCCAGACAAATCAAGCAAACAAGGACACATGGCTCAGAAATCTACATATATTGTGGCTCGATATTGTGTGATGCATCTGATAGCTTTCAATGGGCGTTAAAAATGGAAAAGCAATAAATGGCCTCCCACTGGGTAATTCTTCTCGCAGTGGCAACTTTGTTATTATTGCTTATTTATTAGCATAAAGGGAAATAGACCAATTAATCCCCCTCTCATTGGTAAAGTAAGTTGTTCATGTTTGATTCCATGCTTATTAAAGTGGAACGCCACATTTTAAACGCACGTTTTTCATGCTTTGCAGTTTGTATTTAAAACCGTGTTTTTCTACTTCAACAGAGCTCATCTGATGAGAAATGTGTTTTTTAAAAAACATTTTCCTTGATCACTTCTCTCTGTGCTCAAGGACAAAATCTGTGCACATGTTTTTATGTTTAGTGCCAATTCTAACACCCGGTTATATTTTACCTACATAATAAAATATAGTATAAAATGACTGTAGTTATTCATGTATTGTCATGACGACAGATGCCTAACTATGTAGAAGTTGTTATAGGAACAGCAGTAACAAGTGTCACAGTAAACATTGGTTATTTGAAAGCTAATTTTCTCGTACACTCCTCTGCGATTTTGACAGATGTGGCCTCCTCACCTTCCTCTCACTTGGCCCCAATCCATTGCACCCCCTGTGGCGACTACCAACTTCTCAGGCTCTGCAATACTGTGTGTGTGTGTGTGTGTGTGTGTGTGTGTGTGTGTGTGTGTGTGTGTGTGTGTGTGTGTGTGTGTGTGTGTGTGTTTGTGAGTGTGTGTGTCCACAGCATCCCTCTCCCATAGGAGCCACTGCCCTCTCCCTATTTCAATTTCCAAAGGATTATCAGTAACAATGCATTTTTCTCAACAGTTGTGCAAAGTTCCTCCGCTCCCCTCCGACACGCCGACTCTTCCCCTGGTTGCCCAAACAAAGCCCCAAACCACAAATTGTAACTTGTGGACATTTCGAGCACGATTCCATGAGTTGAATGACAGTTTTCTCATTAAAAAATTCTCCAACATGGCTGCTGGATTGATCTCTCGCGCTGCATTAGGGTTAAGAATTTGTTTATAGATCTCAAACGATGGCAGCAGTTAATCTCTGATGCTTTTTAATGTGGCATGTGGAAAAAAATGCAGCCTTCCATAGACGCGGCATGCAACCTTGATGTAGCGGGCGAGACCACAGGGGTTTCTTAGACTCCGATAGCCTTCATGCTCATGAATAAAACAGGGGGTTTAGGGGGCTTCCTGTGCAGCTAATTCACAGTGCCGGGCTTCCAATCTGTTTTTATGGTACTTGGGCGGAACAATTTCTCTTCCCCTGCTTCAGGGCTGCATGCAGCACGGAGAGCGGATTCTCGGCGGCTCGTACAGGGATAGTAATTTGCCATAATCAGTCATTGTGCACTGGTGAGTTCAGCACAAGCTGAGACACATGATACTTTATGCTGTTTCTTCAATTTTATGCAAATAAACAAAGCAGCGCGGCTTCTAAAATTGCCCCTCATTTCTAGCATGAAAAAAGTGTATTGGCATGTAACGGCCAACGCAACTTTCATGTAGCTATTATGTGTGAGTAATTTATGTATTATCTAAGCTCTAGTGTCCGTTTACATGAGCTGCGTATTTAGAATTTGTGATTTTTTATTTTTTTCAAAGCAAATGCCGGATTACATCACCATATGCTTTTATACCAAACCGCCGGTGAAAACACAAGGCAACGCATCGCCATCACTCACTGCAATTAGTAATGAGCAACGCGGTTCTCTTCCTCGTGAGTCCTGTTTGCAGACTCATTACCGGGCCCTGCTGGTTCCTCCAGCACTGAGAGGAAGTTAAACAAAGCGCCACTCACGCGCAGCCCCTCCGTGACGACAACAGGCTCCAGACCCATAGCCAAACGCTGAGAAGTGAAGGGCCTGCGAAAACAAACCACTACGACACCCTTCACTCTTTTCTTCTACTTGACTGCACCCTGTCATCATCCGAGCCAATCACTGGTGCCTCGAGCCACGCTAAGAACTGAGAAAACAAACCACCAGGCTATAAAACCCCAAACCTCTCCATCTTAATTCTACCATACAGCTCATCATTTCACAGGTTTTAAAGTACAGCCCCTTTTTCTTCTTTGCTCATTTCAAATTATAATTAAACCTTTTGTCTTTGCTTCAACAAAAATAAATAGATTTTTTAAAAATCAGGAACATAATTAATCTGTACGAACATAGATATGCAGAATTACATGTCCATTGCAAACATAGAGGCAGATGTACATATTGATATACTGCACACACACACACACAGATACAGTATACACACATACACACACGAGGCAGAGGGGACCTAATTAAATGCAGACAGTGACTGTGTGCACAGGCGTACAGTGGAGCCGGGCCCCAAGCTGCTAGAGCAACAGTTCATCTCGGCCAATTAGATGTTGCATCAAAGCCGGGGCAGCCATAAAGTTGTGGGTTCACAGGCGATATTGTTGTGTGCGTGGTCAGCAATCAGCAACATCCCCTGCTGGGATCTGCCGCAGTCGAAGCCGTAGAGAGAGTCACCTGACAACGAGCCAGTGCAGCGGAGGCCCGCCTGCCCGCTGTGTGATCTTCTCCTAATGTGTGTGTGTGTGTGTGCCTGAACTGCTGGTCTCTAGTATGGAGTCGTGCGATGATATATCTAGACCCCCGGCGAGGTTACTGTTTATTAGTCCTCTTTCAATCAGACTGTGCGCGTTTGATCTTCTCATTGCCGAAGTGTGATGCAAACACACAAATGGTAAAAAGGGACTTATTTTGCACGGGTCATTAAAAAAACAAAACGGTTTGGCCACAGCAGGTTTGCTTTACCTGCTTTTTCCCCCGGACACGGGCGGGACGTCGCCCAGTGAACACCTTCCTGCCATGAACCTAATTTGCATGGTTTGTTTTCCCTTTGACCTCAGTGAGAAAATTAGACAATAGTTAGAGAGAGTTTCTTTTTTCATGCAGCTGTGTATTCTGGTTTCGATACCGCTCATCCTATTTTTGAGGGGGATTGTCACGGGGGGAGCTGGAGCCAATCCCGGCTGACATTGGGCGAGAGGCGGGGGACACACTGGACAGGTCGCCAGCGTATCACAGGCCAACATACAGAGACAAGCAAACCATTCACAATCACATTGACCCTGAATCTGCATGTCTTTGGACTGTGGGAGAGAGCCGTGGAGAGAACATGCAAACTGATGCTGCCTTGAATAATATGAAATTGCATTTGCCAAGATCTCACTTATTCTCCAGTACTTATATCTCTGCAGTCAGTCTCATTCTGTGTGTATAGAGGTGATCCTATAAGAGCCGTAAGGAGCCAAGAGAATGAGAGCAGAAGGAGTGTAGTTTAAGAGTGAGTCCAATGTTTAGCCTGTTGATTGGCTCAGGTACAGGGAGTCTCCTGGTCCTATCAGAGACGGAGCAGCAGCAGTGTCTCCTCAACCCTAAAGCTGCAGAGTGAGGCAGGAGTCAGCCCGGGATGTTCCCCAGGATTAGGAGTGGGGATGGGGGGGGGTCAGGGCTGGAGTGCTGCCACTCTCGCTCTCAGCGACCGAGCCGCTGCTCCCTCATTACACCTGAGGAGACAAAACATTACCCATGGTGCACTGGGGCCCACTAGGAGACGCCTATCCCTTACACGTCCATTGTGATAATGGGGAATATTTGGATGTTTTGATTTCCGTCGAGAAATAATTCTTGAGAGCAGGAAAACATATCGTTTGAAATCGGGTTACAGCTTTCAAACTTATTAAGAGCACTTGAGAACACATACACGTTTCCTCTCTAACATACTATTGTAGGTCACAAAGTGAGTGTGTCAGCGTGTATGTGGCAAATAGACCTAGACCTCCCGTCACGTAAAGGCATCCATTAACCAATCACATCAATAGCCTTTGTTAATTCATGTGCACTTATTTATATATTTCTCCCGTTTCCTTCAGCGAAACATAATTACCCATTACGTAATGTTTGGGTCGCGGCGCGTTGATTACTGTCCGGCATTTGAAAGGCTGCAGTTCTTAGTGAATTAGAGATTGATTAGTACATGGCAAATCTACTTCATTCTAAATATGTTAATTAACAGTCTATGCAGTGGATGCAGCAGTTAAAAGCTCTAGTAACCTCACACAAGCTTCAAATGTAACCACACTCTAAATTGCTCGCCATGGGTTTCTTTTGAAAGGCTATATTTAATTAAATGCCATACAGTAGCCATTGCGGGGCTAATGGAACTTATATTATATGTAAGAGATCTGGTGAGGAGTCACTTAACCGTCCATTACGGCGGCTGTTTCAGCTCCGCTCCTCTGTTTTCCAGCCACATGTAAATGACCCGGATTAAATCAGCATTCTAATACAATTTAGCCAAGATGGCCTGTGTGAATTTTGCAAATAACTAAAGGTAGATTTTCATTGATAATTACCATTTCTGTGATTTGTTTCATTGCAGTTCTGCAATCTGTATTTTCTAAACTGCATTACATGCCTGGCGATGATCTATAGTAATGATTTAACTACTACCAATATGTTATTTTTTCATTTTTAATGTTAAGATGAGGACAGAGATGTAGAATCTCTGTGCACACAGGACCCATCCCTGTAAAAGTGGCTCTTCAGGACCACTAACAGTTGACAGAGCCACCTAGTGTTTGTATCTGACACACTGTAGACTCCCCTGGTGGATTCACACCCTACACTGCGGTCAGTGCTGGTCCTGAAAACACACTGTCGAGAACATATTTGCTCCCATGTATCATAAAATCCATCTGAGGTTGATCTCAGTGTAGCTTGGGCGACATGCAGAAGATCCATGGTAAATAAATAAATAAATGGATTTGGTTGCAGTGTAGTTGAGGAGCGCCGTAAAAAAGTATAGAAGTATTTGAACTTTTGCATAGTTTCAACTATAACAACAATCATTCCCAGTCCGACACACATCCTGGTTCCATTGTGACAAGCTGCCCTGCTGATGTGCAGCGCGGTTTCTCATATCTTGGTTAAGGGTGCCCCCATCTGGCCAACAGCTCACTCCTGTGCTCACAGGCTGTGAGAGGCGGTTTGGCTGCTCCTTTGCTTGCTCCTCTACCCCTCCACTCGCTCTCTGCACTGATTCCTATTATGAAGCCTCACCGCCACATAAAAGTACGGCTTGTT
This sequence comes from Hippoglossus hippoglossus, assembly GCF_009819705.1. Classification (NCBI taxonomy): domain Eukaryota; kingdom Metazoa; phylum Chordata; class Actinopteri; order Pleuronectiformes; family Pleuronectidae; genus Hippoglossus; species Hippoglossus hippoglossus. The sequence continues at coordinate 17,120,097 of NC_047172.1, forward strand.
TGTATGAAATACGCTAACTCTGCACTGACATAAGCTGATTTTAAACAATTTAGATGTGGTATTTATTTGTTTATTCATAATGTGGACTTGAGACGTACAGAAAAACAGCAGTTGTGTATGATTTTTGCAACAGTATTTCAAGGATATTTAACTTTACCTACTGGTCCCTCTCCCTGTCACCCACACACTCACACACACACCTTCAGCATCCACACAGCCACAGTTGTTTTGGGGCAGTCTCGCCGTATTGGGTTTGAATGAGGGTGGCGGTGTGTGCGGTGTAATTTGCAGCTTTGCCGAGCCGGAGGAGCCCATTTTTTCTGGCTGTGGTCAGTGGGCGCTGGCTGCTGCTGTTCATCAGCACGGAAGTCTGTGAGGTGAGGGAAAAATTGTAATGATGGACACCGAGCGGCAGGAATCAGCTGCTCAATAAGCACCCCCCCACCTAATTGCTTAGCAACAGTGTTCCAGGGTCTCTCATTTGAGATCAAGAGTTTAGTGGACTGAAGACTCCGCTTTGGAGAAATAGAGCTTGTGCCATTCGATAAGACGGCGGAGAAATGGGCTCTATCTTCTACTTCCTCCGTGCCCTCCCTCCCATTCCTCCTCCACCTCCTCTCTCTCCTCTTCTTTCTCGCCTTCTCTCTCTCTGTCTCTCTGCCACCGACCCCCCCCCCCCCACCACCACCACCAACCCTTTCCTACCGGGATGATTATGTTACCTTTCAACTGCATGATGTATTCAGTTCACTAGATTATTTTCTGTCATCTCAGTTAATTGAATTCTGTCCATCACATATAGATGTTTTCACATTTGCATAAAGGTTAGAGTGGTGAAGAGTGTCAAACTTCAATTTAGACAATGTCACTCAAATAAAATATATTGGCCTCTTTCTCTCTCCCCCTCCTTTTCTGGCTCTTCCGGACGTGGCTATTTACTGATTCCGTCTAAATTTAAATAGATCTGTATTCCTGGGACGCGCCGCCTCTCATATACATGTAAATATGAATATGAAAATGACCGGATGGCATTTCTGATACGTGACCATGCGTGGTTGGGTGTGTGTGAATCTCTGCAATAATCTGTCTGTTGAGGCGTGTTTGATTTGTGTGTGTGTGTGTGTGTGTGTGTGTGTGTGTGTGTGTGTGTGTGTGTGTGTGTGTGTGTGTGTGTGTGTGTGTGTGTGTGTGTGTGTCTGTCCACATGGTCCACCCTCGCGGCATCTTTTCCCAACACAGACAGTATGTAGCCATCGCTATCCTCTACAGAGGCTCTCGGTAAGCACTTCCTCCTACTCCCCTACTCGTCGTCAAGTGCCTTCTAACAACCAGCCTACAACTGTTGTGAAAATGTAGGACCTCGGTGGGAGGGCTGAGGAATGGACCTACCTGTGCATAACGTGTAAATGCATCTCTGCACATGCACATAAAAGCACGTTTTTGGATACAGACATTTTCATTTTTACACACACACACACACGCGCTCCTCCATTGAGATTTTTTAAAGCAGTTTCTCCATGGCAGCCAATCTGTTAAATGGCAACGACTGACAGAGGGAAACGGAGCATAATAACATGTCACACAAGGAAACATAGCAAAGAGAGAGGGGGGAGAGAAGCAGACAGACAAGAAGACCGGGGCCAATTCACATTTAATGAGCGTCCCGGAATATCCAATTATGTTTGCTTTTGAAAATTGATTCATGTGTCTTTAGTGGCAATTTTCATATTAGCCCCTTTCAAATAAACATCTATTAGGTTTATGTATCCGGGTGGCGACGGCACACAGCCAGAGCTAAAATAAGTCTGTGTCAGTTAGTCAATAAATGGGAGCACGAAAACGACGGACAGATTAGAGTGCTTATCTCTTTTCATCAGCTCTGAATGCCAGCTGAATTGAAGGTCAATATCTGAGGATTCTCCAGGTGTCTGGAGAGTATGGATTGGCTAGTGCTCGCAGCGCCTCTGTCCGTCTTTGTGGGCAGGCCAGGGCCAATTTCAAATGTGTCACAGCCGCATTTGAGCAGTTTCCAGGACAAAGCCACTATACATTATACTACATTCCTCTTTAACACTCCTTCCCCCACCGTTCTTCTTCTTTCTCTCCCTCGCCGTGTTCTGAGTTCTCTCTCCAGATATGTCACACTGTGGGCTTTGTCACGCCTTGTGACACATGGTGTGAGTTATCTACGTGGAGACTTAGGAGGCGTCTGCTGAGAAACCAGCAAAGGTGGGTTATTATTTATGATAACAGGAAAGACAATCGTGGGCTGATATTGACTGGAAGATTTGCAATCTCCTTTTAGGAACAGATGCAGTCAGAGGCGCGGCGGCGGAGCAAACTTCTTTTTCTGATTGGAAATTAAGGAACACAAAAATCATTGGGGTGGGCACAAAAAGGTGAAAGTATGTCTCTTTTCAATAGGCCATCTGCTTACAGCAATTTTCAAGGTTGTTCATTATTGATTACATCTCTATTTCTCCTTCCGGAGATGCAGTCCAAAAAAACCCCACTGTAGATAAAGAACTATTTAAAACTTACTCAGGCGGTGTACAACTCTATCTTGCTTCTTTTCTCTCCCCTGGTTTGCAATGAATGCAAAGGTTTTCTTGTTGGAAATGGACAGTGAAAGCCTGATAGGCCCTGAATGGGGCAGATGGCGCTGTGCTCTCGCCTCCAGCTCCCAGTGTTTGTGTTTGAGCTTAGCACTCTGTTCAAACTCTAAAATCACACACACACACAAAAAACAGTAGATAAAACAACATTGGCACTCGTGTGGTGCCACATATGAGTGTATGCAGAATGTGCGTGTGTGTGTGCGCGTAGTTGAGGTTGGTTATGAGGCCATGGGGGAAGGCGTTTGTATATTGAAGGGTCTTGTCCAGTGTGTCAGAGGGCCCTTTCGGCTACTCTCTTCTCAGACAAAGCTTTGGTGAAGGGGCTCACTCCAATAGGACATGGCTGCTGCGGGGGGGAGAGAGCAGCAGCACTCCAGACCCACTCGCCTGCAGGAGGAGGCTATCTCAGCCACCTAGTCCACTCCTCGGGCTGGCCGATACCCTCCACCGCAACCAGCACCACCCACGGGGAAGGCCATATCTGACCTTATCTCGGCATGTGCGCAGCTGTCGATCAACACACGCCAATGGAGCCCCAGAAAACAACCTTTTTACGGAGAGAGTAGGAAGGAAATTACAAAAAAGTGAACGCAGCCGAGGCAGACTTGAAACTGGATATTACAGGGTGAGGAAATGGTCACCAGTCTCACAAAATTAGCGCTAACGGTGAACACAATGAACACAATCACACCTAGGACATGGACTTATTTTCGCACTTTGAATCTTACCGCATAAGAAAAACATTTACTTTTGCCGCGCAGACTAAAGTGAAAGTGCCGTCTGAGTACTACAAGAAAATGAATGGCTGGCTTTATTTGTGTATGCATCTGTAATGTTATTGTGGCCATTTTTATTCATGCAGGCAAAGTTGTGAGCTCACCCTTGGCTTTTATTTACTTGGTAGTCTTTCGTCGGCTCAACGGGAGAGCCTAGCAAGCTGCAGATAGGCCCTTTCACATGCTCACAAAGGCTGCTTCAGCTGCTTTTTGTTGCCGTAACTACCTCTTTCTTCCTCACATTCCAAATATCTTTGGTTCAGACCTGGTGGCCTTGATGAACAAGGTTCTATGGAATCAATCAACTGCTTCTCTCAGAAGATCTTAACATGGGTTAATGTTGGCCTTGCCACATTGTCCTTCTGAGATATAAACCTCATCCAACTTACGCCTGAGATCCAAGTTTCTTTTCTGAGAGGTCTTTTTGTGTAGAGTGGATTTCAGAGAGGCCTCAGTGTGGTGAAAAAAAACACAACCAGAGACAGACAAGCAAGGCTGAGGCATATTGTTGTCGCTAATAATGAATGACAGCATACTTCAAGTATTATTCATGACACATTTATTCAGCGCAGTCAGAAACTTCTTTAAATCATTCATCTTTAATGTATATTGAACTTTTCAACACAAAAACAATATGAGTGTTGTATAGGGCCATGGCTATAAAATGTCTTCTTCTTCTTTGATGGCAACTCATCAATGGAATCTTTAGCTTTTTGTTTCATGTACTATTTCATATATGACCACCTATACGTGAAGAATATCAACTCTTTTACGAGGGAAACAACCTGTAAAATGTACACGTAATGCGCTGCATAAAAGATTAAGGTGTCTTGGGATTATTGTGTTTTCACTGTATTGAATTAGATGACAAATGACACCTGTATTTTTCTCTTTTTTTCTGTCACATGCAGCGGGGAGCATTGTTAGTGAAACAGACAGCTATTCATGGTGGACATATGTGCAAAGCACCATCAGCGTGTACAGCCTTTCCCAGCTTCAGTAAAACGGCAACATCTGCCTTCAGTTTTTATAGCCCACAACATATGTCCCATCTTTGGTGACAAAGCTGGCTGAGGCTCTCATGCTGTTCCTGTCCCCTAGTCCAAACATACATCTTTAGATACCTGTCAGCCTTTATTATTCCGTCCTCTGTTGCTGCAGATAAGGGAAGTTAAAGTTTAATGAAATGCAGCCCGGCTACAGAGGCCCGGCTTTTATAATTTGTCACAGGCTGGGTGCTGGGAGCCCACTGCTATGTAAACATGGAGGCAGTGGTCAGGGCCATTACCTCTAAATGACGGAACATGGACGAAGTGGCAGAAATGTCACCCTGAACCAGCCATTTTCCTGTTGTTGCCTTGTGCTGTGCTGTGCTTCCCCATAAACCAAGATGGAGATATCAAAAAATTGAAAAAAACCCAAAACAAATTCTAATAAAGCCCTGAATGTGGTAATATTATTGCAGCGAATTACCCACAGGAACTGTATCCAACAGCAGTCATTTCCCATCTGTATTTTCATATAAAATTCATAGCCAGCATGTTTGGGATATAGCCTCACATGTAAGAACAGTAAGTATGCTGCTGCCATGTATCCAGCTGTACTCTCTTTACACCAAAATTAACAAGTATACGCAGGTTTTTAAACATGGGTGAATCCGCTAAAATAAGTTGAAAACTGAGAAGCTATAGGAACTTGTTGTCTTGCCAGTGTTGCATTTTGCACGATACAAAGAAAAAAAAAACTGTATACCACTTTATTTACAGAGATGTAAAAAACAGTACACAAACTTTCATGGCCAACGCTCGGAGGTGCAATGCGGTAACAGGGGTGTACGTACAGGAAGGCCACTCTCATATGCAACAGATGCCGAGTGACAGGTACACAGACTAAAGAGTGAAAGATTAGTTCTTGTGTGAGAGAAAGAAGTGCGACTGCAGCTGGAATTATGAGGTCTGAGTGTCTACGTGGACAGTAAAAACGTTATGGGCCATAGCGTGAATATGCGGTGCCTAGCAGTAGTGTGAGAAGTGTAGACAACTTTTGGGTTCTTTGTGAAACTATTATTAATGGGAAACCTTGCACGTCATGACGCCGCGCAGAAAGAGTGCAGCTTCAGCGTCTAGACTGCCGAGAATAAAGAAGAGATTAGTGTGTTCACCCAGGTGTCATGTGTCCATCGCTGCAATCCCTTCAGAGCTGGAGCCGATAAAAACCAGTCCACTGCAGAGTCATCTCAGCCAGATGCCAACAGCCAGATGCTAGTGGGTGTTTTGGCCAGTGGAAAAGGGGCTCCAGAGACTATAGTCAACATCCTACACTTAAGGCCTGGGGTACATATTCCCTGTCTCATGCGATGGGGCCACAGCACTACTTACACCTGTCCACCTATATAACCGTAGTGACAAATAAAGATAGGCCTGTGCTGCCTGCAGCTATAGTGGTCAAGGAGCTCTGCTGCACCTTCTATCACTGGACTGAAGAGTCCTATAGCTAACTGACTTCAAGAGTCAGTTCATTGCAGTAAATGTATTTCACACTAGCAGCTCCCTTTCTGCACTGTTACTATCCTGAAGATTAGTATTAAAACGGCCGTTATCTCTTATTAGACAGCGTTATTCACGGTGCAGTTCATTTAGCCGTCGATGACGAGTGGCGCAGTGTGACATAAGAGAGGAGGACCATCCCTCTTCACTGGTTTGTTCTGCACTAGACAGAACTCTAGGAAACAGCTTATTCTGCCACTTCAGTTTTGAGCTCCATTTTAGCCTGGACTGCAGTCTAGCTGAGAGCAGGGGTCCACACACCAGAGCACACACACACACACACACAGAGAGAGAGAGGGAGCACACACACACATCCACTATACACACTTCAGCAGCCGTTGATGTCTTAATACAGGCAGGATCTAATTTAGCTGATCCTCTGACATTTATCCCTTAGGTAAACTCTAGCGCTCCCCTCTCAGTCCCAGTGGCACCCGTGCCAACAAAACGGCGCCGGCATATTTTAGAGCATCCGCTTCACTCCTCAAAAGTGCCCTCAGAGACACTCGGTGTCTCCTCTCCGGCTTCCAGTGAAATACTCCACATTGGATGTTATTTCTCGGGCCCTTTGTGATCAGGTACAAGAAGTTAACTGAGAGTACACCCTTGATGAAAAGAAGTGGGGGGGGCTTTTATTTATTCCTGGCTGCAGCCATTTTCAGGTGGTGAGGAAATTGATGGGGCCCTCGCTACACAATAACATACGCACTCACTTATGGCAAGGCGCACCAACAAAGCTGTTGAGCAGACATGCGCAAACACACTCAGAGGTGGGCTGTATATGTGTGTGTGTGTGTGTGTGTGTGTGTGTGTGTGTGTGTGTGTGTGTGTGTGTGTGTGTGGACTGGTGGGGGCTATAATCAGTAGCTCCGTGACAAGGGAGGGAGGTGGTGGCTGGCGGGAGGGACAGAGGGACAGGAGTGATAACAGATTGAGCGACTCTGATAAACTCTCCTCTAATGGTTCTGCCTGTCCCCTCGCTCCCCCCCCCCCCCCCCTTTTCCGAAGGCACCTATTTAGTGGACTCTTTTCACTGGCGGCGGATTAGAAACCTGGATAAGGAGAAGCAAACACTGGCAGCTTCTCAGAGTAAGCAACAGAGAGAGGGAAGCAGCGGAAGATAGAGAGAATGGGGGAGAGAGAGAGATGGGAGGAGGAGAGACATGAGGAGAGTGAAGGACGGAGGGAGAGAGGCAGGAGTGGGAAGGGAGCCGGAGTGAGGATATTCAAGGAGTGGCACTTACCCGTGGCCATCCATCGTTTCTCCTTCTGCCTTCCACCTCCCCAACACCCTCCACGCCCCCCCCGCCCCCCACCCAGGATCCCTCCCTTATAGCCTCCTGCTTTATTTATTTTGTTCCGCTTTCTCTGCCCTCGACAATACTTACAGAGCACCGAAAAAGCTGCTCCTCGAGCCCGACATCGATGGTGGGTTCAAGTAGCAGGTTGCAGGAGGTGTCAAACACGGCCTAATTCTGTGTGGTTAACAGCTAGGCGTGACACGGGCAGGACAGTGTAAACATGGATTAGGTTGATGTCTCAATCACAGCATGGCAGGCTGACAGACAGGCGGCTGACAGTGGCAGCAACACGGGGGGAATCTGCTCCGAGTTCGCACAGGGCGCTCGCAGCATATGTGCTCTCTCTGATCCAGACATAATTTTTTTTTTCAAGTTTTCATACTGTAACAATACCAGTTTGGAATAATCTTATCTGAGTCTGTATGAGTGCACTTGCTTCCTCTTCTTCTGACATCAATAGTCCGATCTGTATCTGTGGATCTTTGATACTGCAATTAAAAATGATACATTCAATTTATTCATTCTCTACTTTATTTTATTATTTCATTCAAAGCAGTTTAAGCTTTGCACTTCTTTGGTGGTCGACCCACAATTTGTTTAATTGACATATTAGTATTTAAATAAAATTTGAAATTATAGAATTTTATAGAATCGGAAGTCCTGTATTATTGATTTTGTGCCGTATATATTATTAGTATTTTGTATTCTTCAAGAACAAAAATTGGTATTTTGCCTGATATTTAAATTTCATTGTTTCTCTTTGTGTCTCTTAAATTCAGGAGTCACATAGAATGCATGTATCTTGGTTTCACTTCATCATCATCTGCATGTCCACGCAGACCTGAATGAAATACATAAGAAGAAGAAAAGGTACACAGCTAAAAATAGTACGAATGAATGAAACAATCAATAGAGAAATAGTTTTTGAAAATTCTATTTAAATCATGAATAAATAAAACAAACACACAGTGACATGTGGTCTTAATTATTTATATATATTATGTATTTGCAGCAGTGACCACAGTGTGATCTGACTGAGCTTCAGTACAGAAGTAGATATTTATTAAAGTGAGGTGTTTTATTGAATGTGGATGGATAGAACCCAGTTCTACTGAGAGACGACTCAAATTAGAGAGCGATAACGCAACCGTGCAAAATGAAAAGCAAATAATTATATCCATCTTTAACACCTCTATTGGTGCAATTTTGTATAGACAAATGGAAAATTGCACACTTAGTAATTGTCCATTTGATTATGACTGCTGAGTAGGTGTGATTAAAATAGTGTAATTATATCTACTGTATTGCATTCACACTCTGAACAGGACAGAAGTACCTGACGACTGAAAGGCCGTATTGGCAGGGCACATAGTCATGTACTGTGGTAAATTAATAGAAAGTTCCCATTTGCTAAATTGATCCATAAAAAGGATTTATCCAGCGCAGCTCAAACTTCACAGTGCATGTTGCTTTTATAGTGCAACAAAAGGGAGAACAACTGTTAAAAAGTCAACTATTCACTTCTGTCACAATGTTTCTTTTCAGATTGTGTAAATAAGAAGCATTAAAGCAGCACTCCAGACCGAAGCAAAAACAACTATATCTAGCCAAACTCCTGCCACAATGACAAAGAAGAAACAACGCCAATTGCTTTACACTGGTGGCAATTATGTTGAGTAGCATCCTGGTCGACGGGGTCGTCTTTCTCCACATACAAGACAACATCATGCTTCTGAGGGCCAGTGAGCAGCTTCTCTCAGCCTCACGCTCTAGTGTCAAGTGCTGCAAACAATATGCACTCACGGCAAGCACTGCTCGAGTCAGGAGACGACATGCTCCGATGATTGTGCCTTTGCCACAACTATTTGTGATTGACAAAGGCCCGTGTAACTCACCATTGACTTCACCTCACTATCCGGTATCTTCTTATATCTCTGTGCGCGAGCAAACAAACAGTAAATAACTCGCTCGCCCGGTCCCCGCAGGCCGTCAATCAAACGGGCAAGTGTACACTACGCCGTGTTAGAGAGCTCAGAGCTGAACTAATCCAGTAAATACAACAAAAGCCCCGACCTGAGGAAAATCCTGTCAGAAGATCCAGTCTCAAACCACAGGAGAAAAGCCGGGAACATAGAAATCTAATGACTCCAAAGCAGCCATGAAGTGTGAAATCCTACTCTCTCCCTCGGAACAGCTGAGCCTGCATGAGAGGCGAAGCCAGTGGCATTTGTTGCAATGATAGATAATCATATTTATTGATTCACTGAGTGGAGTCATTAGCGAGTTAACAAGTCGCTACCAGAAATATTTTGGCCATTATAGTGGAAAGCCATGTTGAAAAGAATGTCACTTGAAATTCACAATAGCCAAATGAATGCAACTGTTGTTGTGCATTGAAGTCTTTCAGTGGCTGTCTTCACCATCACCACACTCATCATACCAATGCATTACAATAAACAAAAGGGCTAAAGACTAATTATTGAAAGATCCACACAAACTCGTGAGCTAGCTAAATATTGTCGACTCTCGCCAAATTTCCAATCTGCCTCTATTAATTAAGCCATTTAATCATCCACCACACTAATTGCATAATTAAATCACTGCCTCCTGGGTGCTACTGATGTGCAGTGGGTAATCTGGCGCAAAAATACCATTCATCAACAATGTGGGCTGGTTGATAATGGTAATGGATGGGTAGGTCCACAGCAACTCACCAAGGACATCTTTGCTTTATAAATACACAATAGGTCGAGGTCAGGTTTTTACACCAGCTGACATTGGAGCAAATGTTGGGGAGGAGAGTTTCTTTATTGTCAGAGTAGAGAAGGATGTATGTGTTAACAATGGCTTCCTGCAGTTGTACTACTATGGGTCATATGGATGTTATATTGATTGAAAATCTGTATTTCTGTTGTCGGAGTGAAGTATTAAATTGTTTCACTCATATATTATTAATTATATTATTTCAAGCATTTTTAGACGTTATTGTGCAATGTGTTATTGTTTGGACGTGACTATTTTCACTGTGACAGTTTGACCATACCAACTCTGCACAGGCGCAAATTAAAAGCTACGAATAAAGAAGTCATCAAAAGGTTAAACAGCGTAAAAGATACAGGTCGTCATCCAAAAACAACAACATGCTGCAGCCGTCCAATTTAGCACAATTGTGGTCAGTCGACCAGGAGTGCGACCGGCGCTAACACCTTGCGCGCTGGCATCGTCGGGTTCCGCTCGTCTCAGCACAAGACCCGGCAGCTCCAGCCAAGTGTTTAAATTCCTGAAGAGCCTCCAGAAGAAATTAGTATGTAATGGCCACACTCTGCAAGAAGAAAGGCCCATTATGGCTTTCCCACCGACTGTACTTGGCTTTCATTTGTGAGCTAAATGGATGTGCGCGGAGGTGAGAGTTCACTAGCCATTCAAGTATTTGGCTTTAACTGGCTCCAGCACTCTTGCTTTAATTCAAGCAGAAGGACAAGTATGAATAATCAACTCTGGATAAGACTCATCACAACCGGCGGCGTGCCCCCCTCTCCCCCACCCTCTCCACCGACACTACATCCAACCCCGCCGCCCTCAAAATGGCTGCTGGAGCTTAATGACAAAATACCATTTACATCATGCCTTTTAATTCGCAATTTGCCAGCTTTTGTTGCTGCTATCTGATTTTGGTCCGTTAGCCGCACACTGTATTATTTTGATGCAAATTTCTTTCCCCCAGCTCATCTCGACTGGTTCTAATTTCACATTTGTTTATCAGAGCTGGAGAAAAGAGCGAGGGAGAAATGGGTAACTCTAATCAATGTAAAATAGAAAATATCCAGTGATTACAAACCCATGAAGCCTGGCAGAGAAATGAGGCTGCAGCATGCAGTAGCCCGTGTGGTATCATGGAGACAAAGAGACCACACCCAGCTGACACTGGGAGGACGAGTTGTTAAAAAAAATTGAGGTTTTGAAGAGAAATGTCTGCGACTGGGGCCTGTGATGGAGGAGCGACTGCTTTATTTAAATACACAGGCGTGTGCGGCCAAAACTGCTAATACGAGGCCCCAAGGGTGTTCGTCTCATGTAATGTATGCACAGGCTAATTTATTACACCAGGACTAATTTCCATTGCTTGTGCTTGGAGTTGCCTTGCTAATTATGGAATGTTTTTTTCTTTAGCCGTTTTTTCCCTTCCCTCATTCATAATTGCACATTCACATTCAGGGGCAGCATCTTTGCAAATGAGATGAGGCCGTGCCATTTGGCATTCACGGCCCCCCCACACCCAGGTGAGCCCACAGCCCACACAGAGCACACGCAAGGCTCCGTCTCCTTCCAAAAAAACAACAAAAAAACACACCCACCCCTCCAATCACCAGTGTTCAGATCTTTGATGGGCTCTGCCCCCAAAACTGGTCAGACCACCTCAGAAATATCAGATAGGCTGGTGTGTAATTAGACTTGGGACTTTAATTAGGAAAAGTTAACTGTTAGATGAAAGCTGTCACATCTGTGATACGTACTGCTGGTTCAGTGGATAGATCCCAGGGGGGTCTGCATCAAAAGGCCCTTCCCCGCTGAGCAGCCCCACTCTAGCATGTTCTCATGCGCCAAATCAGGCCCTCTGAGTGGCAGCGGATGTGAGGGGAAGGGAAAACAGAGGCACAGACACAAGTTAACTGCAAAGGAGAGACCGAGAGGAGGAGGAGGAAGAAGCACGAGCGAATGGCGGAAAAAAGAGAAGAAGGGGAGAGAAGAAAGGGAAAGTATCGCCGAGCCGCTCGGCTGTGTTTTTGTGTGTCTCGTTAAATGGAGAACGTGGCACAGACACAAAGGGATCTAAGGGAAAACAATGTCGCTTAACAAGACATCACTGGCTCATCATTAGTAATTTGTTGTGGGCATAATTTTCCCCTACCCCTTGCATAATAGGTGCCCTGGGATATTGCCGCCGCTTTTGTGTGCCCTCATTTGGCTATTTATTTACTTGGCTCATGTCACAAAAGAGATCTGGCCACCTCGAGCGAGAGCCAAGGTAACACTGTGATGATTCCACATCACAGCCCTATTAAGAAGGAGCTCCTTTAATTGACTCCCTGTGCTCATTGCCTGACCTGGAGTTCCACTGATCCCACCCAACCAATAAGAGGCCTCGTCTCACGGGGTTAGCGTGGAGCGGTGCGGTTCTTTTTGTTCGACTTGTCCTGGCTGGTTTCGTGTCAAACGGCCTCGATTGGGTGCACTTATTTGTCTTTATGCATGATGCTGTGTGTTAATAATGTGCTAAAAGAATATTCAGCTGTGATTATTCTGCGTTTGGACTGTGGTGCTCTCCCTTTACGTCCTCGCTCGTGCTCTCTCGCTCACTCCCCTCGCCCTGGGGGTAAAAAATACAACAGCTGCAAACTGCTGTAACAGTGTTAAATATGGTGAAACGGCTTGACGGATATCACTGCCATTAATCACAAAAGCGAGGAGAGAGAGAGAGAGAGCGAACGCCTTATAATATCATTGTGTTCGCTTCCTGTTTACCCATCCCCACAGATGGCACTGCCAGCGCTCCACAGAGGAGCCCTCACACTGTTGTTCCATCGCCCTCCACTTTACTGTGGCCCTTTTGTGACAGTATAGACATTGAGCTGTCATTTACATTCAATAGACACATGCACTGGGGATGGATGGATGGTCGGACGGACGGATGACCCGAGTCATGGCAACAACGCCGCTATTTGGAAAAACAAACCGCAGTTTTTCTGGAAATGGAAAGAAATTGATGATAGTAGCTTGGTTCAGCGCTGACAGATTGCAGCGAGTATAATGACGTGCATACACTATCTAGGGACCCCCCCCCCCCCCCCCCCCCCCCCCCCCCGCCCGCCCGCCCTACTTCCTGTTCCTTTTTCCACCCATCGTTCTTTTTGAATGACAGCATTGACATTAGTCTAACTGTAACACGATTGTGTCTGTTGTTGAGGAAATGAAAATCAAGTATTTGACCTTTGTATCTTACAAGTGGCTTAGTCTTAGTTACGGGGGCCTTACACTGATGGTGCAGTAGCATCCTTTCATGCCTCCGTTCCTCTCTTAATTTTTCCGTAATTGTTAAGCCTTCATATCGAGACTAAACAGCTTTAATGTATTCTGTCCATAGTGCGGCTGGAATTTGCATGAATCCATCAGGCTTTAAGCCAGGCCCCCGTTTTCTCAGTCCTCCATTGTGTGAAGTGTGTTAAATGTACGCACATGCACACGGCAGCAGCCCCGTGTCTGCCGCTTTGACATAAAACTGCACCGCGGCAAGGCCAAATGAGAAGATAGTGAAATCGATTTCCACATTGAATTTCACACCCTTTCATCAGGCCCAGCCCTCGTGGCTGGAACGCTTGTGATTTTCAAAAGCACTTAACATACGCCAGCCCCTTTGTTCAAGAAGCAAACTACTTCTGAGGAGACATCAATGCAAATAAAACCAACTAGCAGAGGGAAACTCGAGCTGAAGAACAACCAAATTACCCGTAGTTAATACGTCTTCATTACAGTTTCTCTCTCTCTCTCTCTCTGTCTCTCGCTTCCCCTCTCTCTCTCTCTCCAGCATACCAAAGATTCTCAGTGCTAATGATTTTTCTGGGTATTAAAGAGGCACCCACTGCTGTCACTCTGGATATGAAACGAGGAAAACAGATTATTGTTGAGATCACCCACTGTGAACGCCCGAATGATACTTAAAAAATAATGATGTTCTTAACCATACTCATTAACGGCACAGTGCAGGAACGAACAATACTCTCCTCCAGGAAAAAGCCTAACAGATTTCAAATTAGAGCATAAAGCGGAGAGAGGCAATCAGTTTGGAAAAACACTGAAGATGGAAACAAAGCAGACGGTGTGGTGGCATCCTACTCTCACACACACTGGGACTTGTATAGACTAGTATTGGTTTAAAGTAACTAAACATTTTGTCGTGGTTCTTGGTGTAAACTGCGACTTTTGTAATTTTTAATCACAGTAAACTCATGAAAGACATGCAATCATTTACTGTAACTTCCTGCAGCCATGTACTATCAGCACGATGTACTTGTAGTTGATGCCAAATACACACAATCCTAATGATAATTACTGTTCCTCTACTGTTCTTCACTTCAAAACATCATCTGCATACATTAATATACATCTGTTCGGCTTTTCCTGATGAAATAATTGGCACCATATGGTAAGAAGAGGAAAGTAGGTGTTGGGTCTCTTTTTGTAAACATGTAACAGCATGTTTTATTTTGTTACCCAATTTAAAAATGCATTCAGGGCTCATGGCTTGACAGGAAGTCCATCGCAACAAGTTGCCCATGAATAACGAAGGCCTAATTTCCATTACATGGGAGAGGAGTTCAAACGTCGGCCTATTAACAAGACAGTAAATCCAAGTCCAGTGTTCATAACTCAAGCCCTGTCATGGCGCTCACTTCCCTGAATAGGACAACTAGGGACACAGTGGGATTGTTCAGTTCTCGCCAAAGCTAAAAACGATTCTTTGTCAGCCAGGCATAAATAACATAGTGTTGATTGTTCTGTCAAAGTTAATCTGACAGCTCGGGGAAGCAGTCATTTATCTAATGACAGAGTTTCTATGACAACAATCGATCCTCCTGCAGCCAAGTGTGTGTGTGTATGTGTGTGTGTGTTGAACACACTAAACATTCAGTAACAGGGGACAGAGATGCTCTGTGGTGATGTTCAGCTTTGTCTATAAAGGTATTACTTTCATAACTGCAGTCTGCATACTGTAGTCTCACATTTAATCACATATATTTGAAACTTTTATAATGAAACAAAAGGTAATAACTTTTTTAAAACACTAACAATGCCACTGTTTTTCTTCACAATACCTCATCCGGTCTGGATTTCACCAGTGAATTCTACCTGGTTATCTGTGATCTTGTTTATTGTTCAGAACTATTTCAGAGTGGCTGCATTCACTGAGGGACAGTAACACTAATTGCTTTCATTCAAGTGAAGAAATGTGAAAAAACATGGTCAAATATCCTAATTTTTGTGTTTTTTTTCCAAAGCAGGTCGGTATTTTAAAGAATCCCTGTGGAGCATCAGGTAAATATATGTTTTTCCTAATAGAACCGTTACATTACTAAAATCAAACCTGTTCTATTAGTCTGATAAATGTGCAGAATCATTTTGATATTGCTCTCAAAAGTAATAGTTGCCTCGTTCAATGATAATAAGTTTTGTATTCCTAGAAATTATGAAAACTTGAATTATTATCATTATGAGACATCATATTTCCTCATTGGGAGTGCAGTAGGTCATTGCCCTTGCAGTAGGACATTTTGAGCCTTATCTATTTTTCAGTCATGGCTGAGGTTGCTCTAAAAATACCTCTTAAGTCTCCCTTATGAAACCACATTGAAATTCACTGGATCCAGATTTTTAAAGGGATTTTCACACACTTATAAATATCAGTGGCCTAAACTTTTTTAATTTAATTTTTTAATGATTTATTTTCCGAGAAATCAATAAAAATGCTGGAAAATGCCCTATATCACAATTCCTGTATCTGGCCCCTGATCTGAATCCCTACCAAACTTGAATGGGTTCTTCCCTGACCCATTCCACATCCTTCCACCAAGTTTCGTGATGATCCATGCAGTAGTTTTTGCGTAATCCTGCTAACAGACAAACACAGACATAACAAAACCTCCTTTGGCGAAGATAGTAAATTACAAAAAACGAACAAAATTGATGTTTGTTTTGCACTTTTGGGAGGTTGTGTGTTGTGATGTGCTGCTGGAGAGAGAATATGCTGGAATACACTTATAATCAGATAAATGCTGTTCGACATTCACTCCATTCTTGAACTCCCCCAAAAACCCTTCTCACTGTTTGGGTGTTGTTGGCTGTCACGTGACCTTGACGTGTCACAACAATGGCAGCGTGGTCTTAGGTTAGCGGATAACTGTCAGAGGATAGTTTGGAGTCTTCCTGAAAAGGTGTCCTTGGATGCCACTTTTATCAAAAAAAGAAAAAAAATTGCATCTGATATAAATTTGTCTTTTCCTTAGTGGCCCTCCACCCTCCACCCCCCCACCCCCTGACTTATTTCCTCTTCCCCACAGTAAATTAACGACGGCCAGTTGAAGCAGACACACCTTTATGAGGATATACATCCCTCATAATGAAATGCATTGCCATTGCTAGAATGCGGAACACTGTCAAATGTATTTTGGATTTTAATGAGTTGAAGGACACTGTGGAGCACTGAATGACCCGGCAGCACAGCTGAGATATTAGAACATTTTCCTGACAGAAGTCTGGCTGCGTCTGCGTGGCTCTCTGAGCACTTTTAACATCCCATTACTCTGAGGGACGTTCGGTGCGGTATCTGTTTAAATTCACGAACCAGCAAGCTGCGGCCACGCTGCTGCAACTTGATTTTATTTTCTCTATTAAATGAGGAAATTAACAAAGACTCACTATCTGTGGCTGCTTTAGCTAATGTCCAAGTGTCCTGATACCTCGACAGAATCTCTCAAATAGGCTACGTGCCGGAAACAGAGGAGGGTTGAGAGGAAAGGAAAAAAGAAAGACCAAGACAGAACCTTGACAAATATCATCCATAACATTAAAATGGCCCCTATTGTCATTACGGACCGAGAGATTAAATTCATCTCATCAGACGTAAGTATGACAGGTGCCTCAATAGGCTGATGCCAAGCGGCAAGCCAAGAAGATTAGCAGGGCACTGATATCATTATTTCCGCCTATCAGGGATTCAGCAGGGAGGCAATTGTAATTTCTAGGCTTATTAGTCCACACTCGGAGGAGAGAAAAACCAGTGATAAAGCCGACTGTGACAGCCGGGCATTCCAGCAGCAAGTGCTGTCACTGTGACACTGACCAAATGCCAGTGTTGCCTCTGTCCCTGTAATCCTGCCTAATGGAGGTTAACACACAATACAGAGAGGTCCACAATAATGATCACAACAATCCACACATTTGCATTTTTAAGTTATAAGAGCGGTCACGGAGAAAATAAAAAATTAGAGAGGCGGTAACTTGTGGAAATGAAGAGACGCGGGGAGGAGGGAGGGGGATTTGCGCGGAGCACGTATAGGGATGCAAGCGAACACACACACACACACACACACACACACACACACACACACACACACACACACACACACATCCACACACAAATCAAGTGTGTTTCAAAGTTGTGTGGAGAAGTGGAGCAGCAATCTTGAGGGTGGCACGCAGGCAGGCACATCCTCTTGGCAATTCGAGACATCTGCCTGGGCAGCCCGTGCCAACGCCGGCCCCTGGAGAGAGCGCCGCTCCCAGCACACTAAAGCCCAGAAGTGTTTGTCGAGCCTAATAAATATTGCACATTTCCTCCTCTTTATCTCATGAATGTTTGTGCATGTCTGTTGGTGGCTGTAGATATACAGTAAACAAGGGATGAGCATTAAGCTCTTAGAAAAAAAAAGATGGCTGTCATCAACGCCATCGTCGTCCTCCCTAGATATAAAACTTTGGTCGTCTTCCTTCAAACACCAGAGCGACTGAAAGACTTAAAGCACACAGGCATTACTATCTGCTCCCCAACACCTGAGTTCCTCCCCCTGTGTGTCTCCGGGCATGGGATTTCGGGTTGCTGTCATATTTTGGGCCATGATGAAGATATCCGCGGCTCTGTTTGGCAACATGTCTCCTTAATTATGCCTAATTTGTAGACCAAATAGCCGCTTATCACTCCCACTGTCTGTGACAGCTTAATAATCTCTAACCTCGGTGTGGGTGTGTGTGTGTAAGAGGGAGCTGGGGGAGCGTGACCGGGACCTTAATATGATTTGTGTATTTTGATGTCACGGTTTAACAGTTTTATAAGCCAGCCTGGTGATAAGTATCATGTTATTAGGGAGTTACATATTTGACTTTATTTTTTTTCCTCAAAGGAAGCCACATTGTGGCCAATTGTATTACAATAATGGCATTAATCAGGGGTCTCCTGGGAGGAGGAGGAAGGTGATTTGCATTGCAGCAGCTGACGGCTCTCTGGTAATACATGTATCTTTGTATGCACTGTGGACTCTCTGTGTGCACTACAGAGAAGGTTATTGGTAGGAAAATAGAAGCAGGACCTTCCTCCAGCTATAAAATGCCATTGTGGTTCTGTTTGGTTTAAGAGGGCTGGTAATCAGCATTGTCTTTTCCTCTCCTGCTACATTCCTTCTTTCTCTGCTATTTCTACGTTGATTGTGTGTGTGTGTGTGTGTGTTAGTATGTGTATGTGTGTAACATAAGGAGGGGGTATGGGAATGGAAGTAGAGGTGGGCGAGAGGGCTTTGATGGCCCTGCAATGAAATCTGCCTGAGCTTGCCTCTACCAGCTGCAATTATCATTAAGCCTCCAATGGAACCGGTCCACTCCAGAGACACCTAAAAGCTGCCGTGGACCCACACATAATATTGTATTAAATGGGACCAAAAAAATCAATACACAATGCAAATGAAAAGCAGGGGAGTAGGATCCACTCAGTATGCATATTTCCTGTCAAGTACACTTTCTGACCCGCTGAACGCCGTTCGCGGCGGAACTCAGTACTTTTGAAAATTACTGATGATCTCTTGTTATGAGCCCCTATCTGCCTGCCTGGCACTATTTGTGATATGCTTGTCTCGCCTCGTGCGCTGCAAAAACCCGCTCACTTCCTCGCTGAATTAAAAGAGTTTGCCCATGAACTGAGGAGAATGTGCTGCTTATGTCCTTTTTGTACACAGTAAATGGAAATGTTGATAAATACCTCCTCCCATGAAGCACTTGTTTTGTGGCGGCTGTGTGCGGTGCACAACGGCACAAGAGAGCTAATTATGAGAAGGATGAGCTGGGGTGAGGAGCAGGGTGGGCAGCTACTTATTTTGCCGCCTTTCTTTCCATTGTGTGGAGATATTATTTCTGGGATGTAAACACGTGCGCTGCATTTGTGCGTGTTTGCTCACGCGTATATTTTGGATGGTGCATGCATGGAAGAAATCCTCCAGCAGGAAGGAGGGAGGAAGAGAAGGAAGCCTCTGAATGCATGTGCTCCCTTAGTGCAAACAGATAAGTGCTTATCATGTACCTGTAGCCAGGAGGTCAAATCCAATATAGCCAAGCAATTCCAAAAAAACTTCCCCTGGTTGAATTTGCAATCTTAACTGGTGGGGTGGTCCCTTCCATTGTGAACAGGGCACACACTGGGCTGTCAAGGTATTCTCTCAGAGGCCCACATTCACTCTGTCCCACACAAGCTATTTATTCTCTCTCCCTATCTCTCTCTCTCACTCTCTCTCGCTCTCTCACACACACACGCACACACACACGCATGCACGCACACACGCACGCACACATGCACGCACGCACGCACGCACACACTTCTTGTTTACTGGAATCATTTTCAGATATAAGAATTTGATATCACGCAGGATTATTACACTATTATTTTCTGTTGTGGACTCTGTATTAATATTACCTACATAGTCCTGACAGAATTGAACCAACCAAACATTTCGTCCAACTTGATTTTTTTTATTCCTTTGTTTAAAAACGTGATAATAGGTGGATTAAGCCAAATAAAATAGAATAATATATTCAGAGTGTTTATTGTAATAGCGGATTCCGCTCATTGCTACGTGATCCATGAAGTAAGCTTGTTTGTTTTTTTTCAATCAAATTTTTATGTTACTAAACAAAACTAATTGAACATACGATGTCTTCTAGGAAAAAACCTGACTGACCTCATTTCTAATTTTTCATTTTCTATGAGCATTATTTTTCAGATGTACGGTAATTCTAATTTTCAAAGATTTTATTCTGTGTTTTATTCTGATTTGCAATCCTCAATACAATGTGCATAATGTAAAGCATCAGAAACCTTATAAAAATTGACATTTCGACAACAGATCGCCAGCTTTCAGTCGTCTGTTTATTTCTGCTCAGTAAACATTACAAGTAAGTAGCAGGATCTTTATCACGCACTCGTTTCAGCATCACGATGCAGAGATGGGCTGTTATCTAATTAGCTCCCCGCTAACACGCCTGTAAAATCAGACTTTACACGAGTACAATGTTTGTCACGCTCACAGATCTCTTCTCTCCCTCCTGCCTTCTTTCTCATACTTGCAACTGCACCTCAACGGTGGAGAACATTTGTGAATTTGTTTTAGGTCAATGGTTATGACGTGAACTCATTATAGCAAAGGTCAGACCCATACATAAATGTATACTATGGCTACACCGCGAGCGTGGCCCATCTCAGAGGAGGATCTCAGGATACTTAAAGGAGCTCGCCCCGGGGAAGGGAGAAGGGCAGACCTCACAGGAGGTTCACAGGAGCTGGCTACTCTGTCTCAACCAGTCAGCCAATCCCGTGTCGCACTTCGCTGATTATGCACTCGTCCCAGACCGCACCGGAGATACTCCACAGGGAAAAGGGGACGAAGAAGCAAGGGTTTTATACGTGGCCGCTAAATAATGATGCCGGAGCCATGAGCACGGGTGCCCGCTGTATTCCCCTTGGAGTTTTAGTTCATGGCCTGTCGCATCTCTGGTTAAAGCTCCTGCGTCTAATGACCCATGTCAAAGACTACCTCGCACAGATGTAATGACATATCATACCTCATCACTTAGACCCCACACTGACAATTATAATCATATATATATGTGGCTTTTCCTGCCGGGTCAGGCCACTACTATGACAAATTGATGTGGGGATGAGAGATGTGGAAGTGGAAGAAGGAGCTGAAAGGGGGAGGCAAGAGCGGGGGAATGTGTCTGAGCACGGAGCACAGCACCGAGGGATGACTGAAGACACCTAGTGAGGAATTGCAGTATCAGTGTTCCTTACACAGGGTTTCATTCTTCACGCAAGTTATTGTTCATTCACCCCCTTGCCCCTTAAAGAGTCATATCCTGCCCTGTTTGGCTAAAGAACACTTTCTGTCTGTATGGGCCCTGTCACTCCCCTCTTGTTTCCTACAATGGGGAGGTTTAAGCTGCCACACTAGATGTGTAAAACCCTTCCCTCTCTGATGGGGCTGGGGCAAGGACCACCAGCATACTTGGCCCCTCTGCCCCGTGATGCACCCAAAACAAAAGTGCATTGAGAGTCCCCCCGGTTTTTGTTCCTCGACCTCGAGGTACCGACACCCACAAAGCACTGGACTCGCTTCCTGTGCAGCACTTTGCTGTACATTTATTACCCGGATCTGCCAATAACAAGTCCTTAAAGCCCCGAGATGGATGTTTGCTGAATGAGTTAACCTTGTGTACATTTGACAGTGGCTATTGGTGGTCCACCTCTTTGAGGCTGACTTGGCACAAAGGGGCTTTTTGTTCATGATTTTTCTGTGTCTTTTTCCTTGTGTTCTTCTTGCTGTCCTTTGTTTCCTGCTTCCTCATCTCCTATTCTAAAAAAAGAAACACCCTTAAGGGCAGGCTTTGCAATTCACATCTTTTTTTTATTTCCCTTTGCCACACAATTTTCATACTTCCACAATATCCCCCTCTGGTCCAACCCCCCAGTTTCTATCCCCAGCCCAGCCTCCATGCCCCAGCGCTGCCTGTCCTGCAGCAGATTTAGCTTTTGTTGGCTAGTGTTAATAGGATTAAAATGGGTTACCAGCTCAATCACAGAGAGCTTCAAACCATCCCTAAATGTAAGTATCTCATGGGGGTCGGGGGGCATTGTGGTTCTGCCTTTCCCCCTCGGGCAGCCCTCCTGATCGCAGGAGAGACCCTGGGCCTGATGGGGGTGGCAAAGGTTTGGCCTCCAGGAAAATCCGCAGGATTATGTCAGCACTCATTACAATGTACACAAAGACCACAGGATCAGTAGGAGCACAAACGGAGCAGTTAAGTCAAATAGGGTGGGCCAGGGGATTCTCCGCTTCCACCCTGACAGTGATTAGCCTTTGTGCCTTTGCAACTCCCAACATTCAGGCTGCAGCCGCTGGGTTACCAATAGGCGATGACTAAAAGTAGCAGTCGATTTTATACTGGCTAGAATCTAAATGTTAGGCTTAGTCGTACTTGTAAGTATTGAAATAATAAATAAAGTTGATGTGTTTAACGTGAGCAAAAGTATTTAGGGCTTATATTTAATGCAAAGTTATGGGTTTTTTACTCAATAGATAAAAACAGTCAGCCAGCTATGATGAAATCAATTCAGGCTTGGCAATGTGGATACTGTGGGTATACTGCACCGTTCCCAGCACCCATACATAATTAGACAGTGGATGAGAATAGCAGGGGATCTATTGTGATAATGTGAGGTCACTTGGCTCTTGAACATCCATAATGACCATATCCGATGAAGTTGTATCCATTAGGCGTGCTGAAGTGTCCAGTACCGCATTCACACACCCCCGAGACAAACACGCACACACACGCGCGCTATGCACCTCATTTGCATAGCGTTTGAATATAAGTGCAAACAGATCATTAAAAAAAATAAAACACAATAAATAGGATTCATTTTCTGCTTGTCATTAAAAAAAATGCTACAGATGCATGCTGGGAGGAGCGTGTGCCTGACTACTACAGCGTTGCCCTCCGAGGCTGGAAGCACGAGGGGGCCCGGCCAGCAATTGATGTTTGTGTTCATCTGAATAAGTGCTCAGGGGCCAAGTCACACACTCGTGCATTCACGGGCACTTTTTTCACTCGCACTTGAAGATACATATACTGTTGTGTTCCCGCGCACAAACGCACAATGCACATCTTATATCACATGCAAATGCTTTGTGCGCACACAAGTCATTTGTGCTTGTGCATGCTAAAAAAGGCTGATGAGCCAGCTGTGTGTGTGTGTGTGTGTGTGTGTGTGTGTGTGTGTGTGTGTGTGTGTGTGTGTGTGTGTGTGTGTGTGTGTGTGTGTCCACTATGGAGCCATCACTGCAGTGACATTAGAAACTATGCACCAAAGCTGAATCTAGTAAGAATTCATTTTACTATACCAACAAATAAAATACAATCTCCATGTAGCCCACATTCAAAAGGTTGCACAAATGTTGCATTGCCAATACGTCCCGGCTAAACAACAGGAGGCGATTGAAGGGATTTTGTTTCCATTTCTGCTGCATCAGGTTCGAAAACAATGCACTTGGTCAACAGTACACCGTGATTCCAGCTAAAGTAGCTTCTCAGTTAAGATTGCTGAGGTCCTTTAAGAAAATTACAGCCATATGGGTTTTCCCTCCACACATATCTGTTTATTTATTTACCTAGATTAGATCATAAAATCGTGAAATTACCCTAAAATTGCTTTTTCGAGAATGCACATAGCATATATAGATATATGTTCTTTTTTTCTTTTTGCCCCTATCCTCTCCTGTCAGCGTATTCATAAATGTTGTTGGGAAAATTTCTTATTTTAGCAATCCTCCAGATAGCCAGAGCCCATTTCCATAGCTTTAAATAATGTCAATCTGGGCATACCCTGGATTGAAGCCCCTGAGCCGGAAGGCACAATTTCTCCTTTGCCTACAGTCTGATAATTTTCGGAGCTATTGGCAACTTGGGAATTTTGCAGCCTTATCACTTGGGCTCAGCGAAGTTCACTGCCACTAATCGGTAAAGGGATCACTCATTCAAGGATTGCACGATCATGTTTTTTTTCCTTCCGGGGCAGTGACAGCTGTCTGCACCGGGGCATTAGCAATGCAGATGAAGCAGCCTAATAGGTTAAAACGTAACACACAAAAATTTGGTTTAATCCCCGAGCGAAATAATCTAACATTTTCAAATTCCTTGATGTGGGAATTGAGACATTGCCTGTGACTCAATTAGGCGCAATGCAGATCAAAGCAAATTTATCTAGAGGATGTGCCCTAGATCCCCAGCACGCAGCCGTGTGTGTGTGTTTGTTTGGTTGTGTGTGTGTGTGTGTGTGTGTGTGTGTGTGTGTGTGTGTGCGTGGCAGTGTGGGATATGGCAGTGTGCCTGTCCTCATAATGCCGCAAGCAAACCCTGGGCGGCAATAACATCATCATGACAGGACCTCTGCCTGCTTATTTATTCCCTTTACTTACTCACTGCTCAAATAATGTCAATGCACACATGCGCACGGACATACACACCCTGACATGCTGACATACACACACACGCACACACACACATTTGAAAATGAATAGCCTTAGCTGTGGAACCTGCAGAGAAGTGATAACTGAGACGGTGTGAGCAGCCTCCATCACAGCAGCAGTGTTTTCAACCTAATTGGAACTAAGTACCAGACACATATGGGAGCAAATATATGTGGTGATTCATATGCATGTGGTCAGGTTGGGATATATTTCTTATTCAAATCTAAATTGAACGGGGGGTCGGCTGAATCCATTCCAAATGTAGCACTAATGGTGGATTCTATCCTGCATCCTGCCCCATGATTACTATTAATAAGCCCCTGCCATGTGTACATCGCAGACCATATACAGTGCCCTGTAATGGAAATGGAGCATCAGGGTGGAGGTGTGTGTGTGCACATGTGTGTGCACGTGTTCATGTGTGTGTATCATTAGCAGGGTGCAGCTGGCCATTAGGGTCCAAGGGTGGGTGTTGTTTTGCTGCTCTCCTCACTGTGTTCCTGTCGGGTTATTCTCCAATGTGTTACTGTTGACCACGGCCACTTTGGTAGAGGACAAAAACATTTCCTCATTGCCTCTCGCACAAGTGTGTGTGAGTGAGGTCGCGACTGATTTCTCAAAGCAGGTAGCGAGTAATGAAAGACACACTCTAAGCCTCCACGAATTGGCAATCGAGAGAGGAGAGACGACTTCAGAAATAAGCACTGTTTGGGGATGGCGAGCGTCAAAATGCACCAATTACTATCCCCAGACAGTTACCCCTCCAAAAAACACACACACACGGAAATCAATGAGGACACAAACTGAACAATCAGCTGCAACTAGCTATCAACAATGGAGTGGAATATGCAAAAATGTCCATTAAATGTGTTAGCATACGCAGACTTTTTTTTTTTTTGTATGATATCCCAACATCTGTGGCATTAGCCGTGGCTCTCTTTATGTAAAATAGAGACAGGGAAATGAATACGCAATCTACCACTGTGTTTTCATCATTAGTGCGCTCCAACTCGCGGCTCCGGTGCCTCCCCAGCCGTCTGAGTGGGGAGCGAGCGGAACATTTGTGAGCCCTCGCTTGCCAAATTAATTCTTGTCTTGACATCTTAATTCTCAGTTCTTGTGTGTGGTCAAATCAGCCTACTATGGAAAAGCAATCAAGCAATTATTCCCAAATTATATTTGCCCAACACACACTGATTGGTTATTCTTTTCTTATTGAGTAAGCTCATTAATTCTGAGCAGCTTGCTTGTTATGCCTCTGCCATTACTCCTTTCCCCTCTCATCCCCTCACTCTCTCTCTCTCTCTCTCTCTGGGTCTCTCTCACACCCTGCTCTTCATCATGCACACTCACTCCCAGCTCTCACTACCTCCCCCCACACACACACTCCTCTTCCCCTTCTCTCTCCAACAGATGCACCCTATCTTGCAGCCCCAGCCCGCTGATGTTTTGGAGATGACATACACTACAGAAGCCCCCATGATCTGTGGCATTGTCTAGTCGGCCAATTACTATTCCCATCTCTGATTAACTTTGATGTGGAACCTAATGAGATAAGGCGGCTTATCAAGGCGGCAGCTGATAGTGGTCTCATTTATTCCTGTGTCTGGCACCCAAGCCGAGTGACGAAAAAAAAAAACTAATGAGGAGGAGTTTGTGTGTGCGAGTGCAGGTCTGAGGGAAGTGCGAAATTGTTCATCTGCAGTTCATCAGCTCCCGCCTGAAATGGCCTCGGCGTCGTCGGCATGCGACGTGGAGACACTCCACATAACAGTGCCGTCGATCACAGTGGAACAAGAGACACC
Organism: Hippoglossus hippoglossus; assembly: GCF_009819705.1. NCBI lineage: Eukaryota > Metazoa > Chordata > Actinopteri > Pleuronectiformes > Pleuronectidae > Hippoglossus > Hippoglossus hippoglossus. Next base: position 17,146,260 of record NC_047172.1, read on the forward strand.
AAGTTTCTCTCTGTCTCTCTCTCTCTCTCTTTCTCTCTCACCTCCTCTCTCCAGCATCTTTCTCTTAACAGCTCCTTTTCCCTTCTCCAGGCTCTAATGGTGCAGCTAATTGCTCAGGTTGTTTAGTTGTGAGGAATTTCAGTGGGGAGTGTGTGTGTGTGTGTGTGTGTGTGTGTGTGTGTGTGTGTGTGTGTGTGTGTGTGTGTGTGTGTGTGTGTGTGTGTGTGTGTGTGTGTGTGTGTGTGTGTGTGTGTGTGAGAAGCTCCTCCCTTTACCTGATCTCCAAAAGGTGAAACCTTAATTTTCCACCTCTGTCATCTGTGTCTATTTTATTTTCTTGTGTGTGTGTGTGTGAGTGTTTTATTTTTTTCCACACAGAGAAACAAATTGAATAGAAAATAGAAAATAATAAAGGAATATTTGTTTCAATTGTTTTACATTTCACTGTTAATTTTGTGTTTTTTTTATTTTCAATCACAACAAATACACATTTAATTACTGTTTACAAAGGTCTCATTAAAATACTAACTACTACAAGCAATTCAAATAAATCAGCTGAGTAGAGGTAAAAATAGCCTCTTTCTTATTTAAAATAAAAATATGGTTGCTTCTCTCGTCTCTGTGCCACCGCATGGCAATGTAATAATTACTACCCTTTAAAAGGGTTGTTAATATTTCCTTATCAACAGCAGCACTACATTGTAATGAAGCAGTCCTTTTAAATAATACTTTTGTTGTGGAGCAGCAGCAGCACATTCTTGTAAAGAGGTTGACGAAGGAAGGAAAAAAAAGAGGGAAAAAACACCCTGAAGTGAATTGAACTGTGAATTCTCCTGCACGGACTGTGTGTGGAGAGGCAGGAAGTGTGTGCCTTTTGATTTGGAGTATAAAAGTAAATAATATTTGTACATCTAACACATACTCGAAGTGAATGAGCAGCCCCTGAATGTGTTTCTATGAGCGAGTGGAGAGCTCTACAGACTTTAAAGCCAGAGCCCAATTAAGCCTCGCCTCATCGGGAGAGGGAGAGGAGCTGAAAGCTGAATACATAAGATAATGCAGCCTCACTAAAGCAGCCAGCTCACTCAGTGTAAAATTAGAGAGGGGAGAAAAAAAAAAAAATCTTGATAAAGGGAGAAGAAAAAGCAGGGACAGACAGTAGGGGGAAAGAGGAAAAGAAGTTCCTTTGGGCCAGCTCCCTTTGAAACTGGTTAACCAAATGCAGCTATTCATATTCAGCACAATTAATAGTGTCTCTTTCTTGTTCAGACGGCACATCATAACGGGCAGAGGAGAAGACAGAGGAGAGGATTTCTTTCTCTCTCCAAATTGTAGCCAATTTAGGGACAAAGCGGTACCCTCTACTTCCCCCAGAATGGGAGTCGCACTCATAAAAGAAGACTGACAGTCGACATCCAAATCTCATTCAAGGACGCAATTTCCAAATGCTAATCATAATCTGCAGATGTTGGCCACTGATACATCCGTTTATTTATTTATTTATTTTTGCGAGCATGTCTGTGCCCATTTGGACGACGTGTGAAATTTGAAACAAAGAGGGAAAATCCCTTCTTCTTGAGGCATGTCGAGCAGCGTGTGCGAGACCCGCCACGGCACGGACATCTGCACCATCTTCACACGCATGCACGCACACATGCACAGAGGGAAACATACACGCCCATCTTCTTCCTCCCTTTTTTTTTGCTCTCTCTCTTGCTCTTCCTTTCTCTCCGGGTCGTTCTAGAGTACCTCAGATGTGTCATCAGACATTGGTTTCTATCTGAACCTGAGGGAAAAAAGAAATACTTGACAGAAAGGTATATGAAAAGAGGACACTCTGAATTTTTGACATTCTTTGCGCAGCTGCTTCAAAACGAGTAGGATGGAGAGGCAAGGAAACGCAACTCCAAGACGCGTTTGTTTATTTGCTGCCTTTTCTCCCTCCCCTCTTTCAGGGAGATGGAGGCTAGCGCGAGGCCACAACTCATCCTTGTATAGGCCGACTCGGTGCAGGGCCATGAAAGAGAAATAGGAATGGCTAAATGAATTCTGGGATTTGTGCTATTCAGCCCATCTCAAAAAAAGGATAACCCCTTTTTTTCCACTTAGAGACCAAATGCAAGGTGAAACTCAGCTCAGTTTGTCAGTTAGGTGACGTTAAACGTGCAGCTTCCTTCGATAGGCGCAAAGATAACTACAGCTGCCAAACAATAAATAGATTTATTCAAATCCTGGCTTGTGTTTGCTGATGTATGTTTCTGGTTTTAAACTGAGCCGGCTCACCATTCTTAACATACTTCCTATTTTTCCCTCATTTTTTTCTTTCTTACCCGTTTTTGCTTACGTGGAACTTTTTCCTTTCTATCTTTATTTGTGGGTGAAACTGCCGGTAAATGCCCTCGATAAATAAATAGTTCGAAAACATCAATTTGTTTTCCTCGTTCAGCTGCATTCAATTTGCCGTTGCGATTTAAATATGAACACAGATCACAGTACAGTGCACAAACAGCCTCAAGAGCGTGTTGAGAACACGGTGAGCACTTGTCGAGACGGCAGTCATACAGCGCTCCATTATCACCGACTCACTTGCTCTGTTTGTGTGATAATTAATATTCATGCTTCTCGACGTGCGATCCATCCTGCGATGGCCGCCGATGCTATGGAGCCCACTCTGGCTCAGTGTGGTGAACACAGACAAAAGCCATTGATGGTGGTTGTGCTATACAGTGCTGGTACAGTGCCTTAAAGGCTACATCCATACTACTACGTTTTCATTTGAAAATGGCGTTTTCAAACCGAAACAGTCTCTGTCCACACCTCGTTTTGACTTCTTATCAGTTTTAATCCCTGTCGATACTAACACGCCTGCAAACACATATCATATGACTGCTCACATCTACTGGGCATGCATGTGCTGGTGTTAACAGGAAGCATTTGGTGGTTAGTTGCAGAAAGAGCTAGGCTACAACTGAGAAGCAGCTGATTATCCCTGTTGTGCTCTGGTAGAAGAGACTAATGCTGGTTGTTTTCTTCTGGAAGGGGTCATGTGATAAGAGCCTAACGAATCAGCGAAGGCTACATCGTGAGCGAAAAGCCCAATCAACACGTGGTTAGTTTCCAAACATCTCCAGTTTTCAAACTAAAATGGGGCCAGCAGCGTTTCCAAACTTCTCCGTCTGAGGCGGCTCCGAAACTCCAGAGTACTGTGGATGCCAGGCGTATCCGTAGCAGAGTTGATGCCTTTTCAACTGAAAACGTAGTGGTATGGATGTAGCTTTTGAGGAGCTCTGCATATGCTTGTTTCCTTTGAAGACTTTCTCTGCACATTCCCAAAAACCCACTGTTGGCTCCTGTGGCTCTCTTTGTTGACTTTGTCCTGATTTTCCCCCCCAATATACAATCCTCCCAGCTGATGGTGGGCCAGGTTCGAAAACAATCAGTTCTCGTGCCCCTCTCAAGCATGCCAGGCCGATCAAAAGGCAGGGGGAAGACAGACAGAGCAGTGCAGCTGTCCTCCGAACAAAATGAAGCACTTCCGGGGCCAGCGAGGAGGACCGGGGCGCCGGGTGCACCCTAAATAGACCATTGTACTCTCCCAGAGAAAAAAACCTTCAGGATCACACAGCACCCAATTGTGGGCCGCATGTGACACCCCAACACACCCACCCACCACCCATACCTACAAATCACCCATTTACCTTCACCCAGCCCAACCCTGCCCCCTCATTCATTCGCTGCTTCCCTCCCCCTGGTTGGTGAGACTTTGGTTGTCGTCTCGTCGAGAAGAAGAAAAGACTCACCCTGCCACAAATAGGTGGAATGGCTTCACAATCCCCCACCCATCCTATTCTCCAGTCTGCGGCAGACACCGAGCAAGAAACAACTCTGCATGTCTAGCCGCCAAAAACACTCAACATGCCACAGTAGTCTGACTAGGGTGTTGAAAGCAGCTCTGCATTTTAATATTCAGTGCACCACTTCATTAACATTCTATTCGAGCCCACAATAGAGACTGGAGAGGCTCTGACCCTGCAGTTCCCCCGATCAAGGTCAGCAACTAAGAAAATAAAATCTGAATTGCATCCTGGCACACAATTGGATCCTCCAGCCCTGCCATATCCCCGCTTAAGAAAATAAAATCACCCAACCCACTCCCTCGCTCCCTGCCTCCCCCCAACATGAGGAACGTATTCACCGTGTTCTCAATAGAGGCACTTTGGAATGAAAAGACTATGCTTCAAAAGTTAAAAAAAATATTATTTTGATCTTACAATATGAAAGGCAAATTCATCTTCAGGACAAGCATTTTGCAAAGTACTTCTATCACCGTGACTGGATTTGTTAAAGTTTGAAGTTTTTATGTTAAGGTTCCACAATGCTCACGCACACACACACAGACACACAGACACGCACAAAGGCAGCCACAACAAGCTCCGTGAGTTTTGTAGTTCACCCCAGCAGCTTTATAACCCATGCCAACTATGCAGTGCAGTGTCTCTAAAAGGTCACTCTTACTATTTACGTCCCTGCACATATGGACACACACACACGGAGTCAAGAGAATAAATCTAGCCGACCAGTCGATTATGTGATTGGGTGCCGTGACAAAGGGTGAGCATGTTGCTAACACGTTCCCTGTCAGTGGAGGGGCTATATGTGGGCAGACACAAAGCCTCATTAAAATACATACAGAGCCAGTGCTGCTCTGGTGGGTGGGAAAGATGCTCCATCAAGATGTCGTTACAACAACGCTATCTCCACCCACTGGCATGTATCTCCCTCACACTGTCCTCCCCCATGCCTGGACAGCACAATGGCAGGCTCCTTTATAGCCAGTGTGGGCCATTCCCTCCGTTCCCCTGCGAGGTCAGGGCCTAATCCTCGGGGAGTTCTCACATTGTGTTTTAGCGAACTGGGGTCAAACTGTTTGAAACGAGGGGGTTTAGTTAAACATCTATTAGGCAGGCCCAGTGTGTTGGGGTGCGCTTGATTTATGCGCAAAGCTGTTGTGCTCAGCTGTCTCGACGCTCGGCAGCGTATTGGGCTACATGTTCTTTAAGTCCTGTATGTGTCACCATGAACAAAAAGAAAACCCTCGGCGTACACCGCCTTGAATAACGCCCACTGACCCGGCGTTGCAACACATGTCCACATTTGGTGTGTCTTCCACAAGGATGGAGCGAATGTGTTACTGAATAGTCCATGTGCCTCTCATCTTCGTTGCCACTGAGAGGCGCTGTGCTGGGTTTAGGAAAAGAAAAAAGGAGGGGGGGGAGGGGTGAATTAAAGAAAAAAAGTTGCAAGTGTTGCTGTGTTGTCAGCAGTGCCATGTAGTCCAACTGCCCTGTTAGTGAGGCTGACATTCAAAGAGAGTCGGGATGCTGACAACAATCCCACAACCCCCTGCTGAGAGAAGACATTTCGTATGGTGGCCGAGCGCTTTGATACGGCTCTTGTGATCCTCGCTGACGTGGCTCTGAGAAGGCACAACACACAGCACACAGCCTTGGCCGTCGCCATTATACACCATTTGAACACAGCGCGTTTTATATATTCCGGAATCTTCCATCGCTATTGTCATGATATCACCTCTTTCAGCCTGGTGTGTGTTTGTATGGAAATGTGGCTGTTTTGGCGCAAACATTTATTTTCATCGCTTGTGTCCATATCAGAGACAACTAGAAGAAAAGAGGTATTACATAGCACCTGTTCAGATGCATGAAAAGTATTCCCCGAGAAAAGACCTCTTCACTGAAAGCTCCCTCTTGTCATAAGCAAATAAAAATGATTAAAAGACGTCACTGTCCTCATGCTGCCCATTAATAGCAAGCCTGTCTCAACAATCGGGAAATGTGACTGCAGGAAATAAGCAGCAACGCAGGTTAGTGAATATACAACCCACTTTCAAGACTAAAGGCAAACAAGCTCCACTAATTACTGAGGCACTATGCTGTCATTTTTCAGAGCAGGGGTTACTGAATGGTTGCCTATTACTTCACTCTCCCTGCACCCAATGCTTAAGATAATGACCAGTTACTAATTGGTGCTTATACCTTATATCAGTTTGCGCAGAATATAATTGCGGCTATTATGGTTCTAAATAATCATTGGAATTAGCATCTTTTGGTTAAAAAAACATGCTAAATAGAAGTACGGAGCATTTTCCAGGACAAGGTCTCAGTGTCGATGCACCACCGGTTGATTCATTATTAACTCGAGGGTGCAGGGGCAGAGGCAATGGCTGTCATGTTGTGGTGTCAGTGCATCTTCTACACCAGCTAATGGGGTGTGTGGTGTGTTTATGTGCATAATGTAGATGTTTGCATGTGTGCGTGCTTTCCACCAAGTGCACAAACAAGAGGAGGGAGGTCTATATTCTATGCAGATCACGCTCCCCATGCTTCAGCAGCTCTTCCTTTGTGCTGGCCCTTCCGTCAGCTGTTGACTTCCTAAGTGTCTCAGACAGCCGTGTTTCTGTCTGCGCCTCTGTCCACTGCCTTGTCCTGCTCACATTTCTGAAGTCCGCTGACTGCTAATGGCCGTGTCCACACAAAGAACCCACTCTGTGGCCACTCTGCGGGGCCAGGCCGGAGGCCAGGAACAACCAGGAGGCTGGGGTGGGGGGGTCCAGGGAGGAGGTGACACAGGGTGGGCTGGGTTTGGGGGAAAAGGGAGGGCTGAAGCCGGGAAGAGCGCCCGGCACTGCCTGCCTCTCTGCACTCATGTCACGCTTGTGTGACAACCACTCCTCTGTGCTTGTTTGAACTGTCCTTCCCAATTAGCACTAATAAGTCACTTTGTAAGGATGAGCAAGCATAGTGTGCCCAATCACCCCCTGGTTCACATAGGCATAAACAGATTTGTGCACAAAACGCAAACACGCACATTCTTTCTTCACCCCCCCCCCCCCCCCCTAGGCTTAGCAGCCCATGGAAATCCCAGGAGCACAGCCCCACTAATAGACAGAGGAAGTCCAAAACACATCTCGTTCCCAGCAAACAAGTGCCAGTAAAGAGGCAAATTAATGACAAGTCGTTTGAAGGGTTTGCCTGAGAATAATTTCACTCTGGCGTCTCACTACCACTGAAGAATTGATTAGATCCCTGCTCAATCAAAGTGCCCGAATCAATAAAGAGCAGAGCAAGGGATGCTCCAAGCCAATTTATTCACAGCATCAAACTAACGTGAGAGTCACAGAGGAACAGAGAGAGAGAGAGAGAGAGAGAGAGAGAGCATCGCTGACAGGTGAGCGTCCTGCTGAAACTAAAAGCCAGTGTTAATGGCAGAATGGCAGGTGTGCCCCAGTTCATGGCGGGTTAGCTCCAATGACTTCCAGCCTCTATCCAGGGATTCACTTCCCCGTCGTCCATTCAAATCATCTGACTAATAAACTCTGCATTTATAAAATATGACACACGGGAGGAACAATAGTTATTTAGTTTCGTGAATCAAAGTTCAGACATAAGAACAGACATGTTGAAGAAAGCTAGGAACTCTGCAGTAATGACTTCACTTGTGTGTTGACAAAGTAGAGACTGGAGGACTTAGTCAAGCTCGGCTGTGCTCGGCTGTTTCTTGTTGCCTGCTTGTTTATTGTTATGCAGAAAGCAGAGGAGGTATTAAAGGCAGATTTCGTCCGTATTTTAAAATGTGGTGCTGAAGATTAGAGCGCTTGCCAAACACTGTGGAAACACTTAATTGATTTCCTTTGGACTGTTTACCTCTACTGTAGCCCTCCTAGAGCCCAGCACCCGCGCAGGCACACACAAACACACACACACGTAGAGTACAACCCTGGCCCCATTGACGCCAACACAGGCCTGCCAAGAGCCTCATTAGTATTCACAGCAGTGGCATTTGCCAGCCTGAGCGTTGCCGTGGTGATGCTGCCCACACAAGTGATGATAAATGGTGCTTTCAGCTTCTCTGCCTTCCATAGAGCAGAGCAGGGAGCTGAGGAGTTGCTGGCTAGGACCCAGCTCCAGCCGCGGCTAGCAAGGCCTCATCCCCGACACCGGGCAACTGACGCATGACTACACAAGCCCGGGGCTGCTTGAAGGCTTTGGGCACAGGGGAGTGGTGGGTAAGAGGGGTTTGGTGTGTGTGGATACGGAGAAAAGAGATTTAGGTTTCTGTGTGTGTGTGTGTGTGTGTGTGTGTGTGTGTGTGTGTGCGTGTGTCTGAGGGGGAGGAGGGGGCATGTTGGGAAGAAGTGTGTGCTTGAACTTGTTATTGTTGGCAAAAAAAAAGTGATGTCCGCTTCAGTGTTTCTCGAGTGTGTTTTGTTCCCTAAGTTTTTTTCTTTTTCAAAGTTATGAGATAATCTGATCACAAGTCAGTGTCATAAAATATCTGACTTATAAAAAATTAAATATACTTTGATATTGTTGACTCTTATTCATTTTCGTCATATATAAACAGATCCAAAAAGTGAATTTTATAAAAATGTTGCAAGATGAAATGGAACACAAGGCATGGGGAAATACAATACATATTTGACAATCATAAATATAATCATAATAACACATTTTTCATTTACAAGTGATACTAGTATTTACATTCACATTAATGCTCCCAAAAATATAAAGATAGACAATGATCAAATAAACTATTATAAATAAAAAAATGTTAATTAAACCGAATTATTGAATTAATAAATTAAACAAAACAATTACTGTCTTTATTTTTAAGACATTTTTGGGGATATGTGACAAGTGTCATTTGTAACTGTTTGAATCAAATGAAATAATCACTACTGTTATAAAAATACAATTTTATTAATTTTATTAAAGATATTCTTCAGAGGGTTAGTGAGTCAAATGCTTCCCTGCAATAAAAAAAACATAATTTATGAAATACAGTTAAGTCTGCGGCAGGTAGACAAACTCACAGCACCCTAACACAACAATAACTGATTATTGTGTGAATAATTGTTTCATAAACCAACAACAGAGTGGAACAAATGACTCTGAAAGCCACTGCAGGCGGATTCAGTCCCTCTCCTGTCTGTGTTTGCTGCAGGTGTCGCAGCGAGGGCTGTTTGAGCCCTAAATCAGCGTAGACAAACAGAGGGTTAAGGTATCCAGCTACACTTTTCCTTCCCCAGAGCCCTGCACACATACACATGTGTAACTGAAATCCCCCCTGATCCTAGTTAAACAGAGGGAGACGCTGTTATTCCCACATTATGGTGCACCGATACGTAGAGCATTAAGGGCCTGATTTAAAATCGCGGTGTCTTATTAGAAGTAGCACGGCAACAGAAACGCAAATATCTAGTTTTAGCATCAATAACAATTATGTACACAATATTAGTTTATTGTGAAGCACCTCAATCTCTTTTTGCCTATGTATTTTTTTATTTGTAATTTTGTATTTTATTTTATTTTATTAAGTTTATAGAAAATATATGCAAAGGCATGTTCACCATTCGAACGAGGACTATTTACATTATGAAAAACCGAGAGAAGAGGTACACATCCTACATTTTCTTAATCCAATCCTGGAGTTTTTTAATTTTATTTAATTTTATCATCTCAAGGCTTCCCATTTCCGTGACATTAAAGTTGTATACAAGTAAACATTAAATTTCCACCTTACAATTACCCCCCAGCTGGTGCTTTACTGTCTACTTACATAATCCTCCTACAATATTCCAAGCATGACAAAGTTGTTCTCTTCATCTCTTTTCTTCTGACTCTGTTAAATTCAAAACTAGGCAGTGAACACGTCTAATGAAACTACAGTAATTCTTGCCCAGACCACGAACGCTGCCGTCCTCGGTCGAACTTGGGGGGGGGGGGGGGCGGCAACCGCCCCTTCAAAAGATGGCCTGACCCTTCCAAAATCAAGCCTGATTACCCATCTCTAGGACACTAAGAAGCGCCCGACTTCAAAAGGAGCAGAGACAATCACGGGTGGAGCGGCACAGGGAAGGGCGGGGGGTTGGATGTTCAGAAACCTCAGCCTCTGTGCTGTGGTGGTTTTGGGCCAGACCCGAACGACGGTCTCAGCCAGGGGGCCGGGGGCTATCAAAAGATAAATGTATTTCTCTGTTCCATTATTCATGATGCGAGGAGGTGGGGACGGAGGGAGCAGGGAGCCAGAGGCTTAGCGCAGCAGTGGATCCCTCCTCGGCCTCGTCAGGGCCAAGGCCCCCACTGCACCCACACCCTGGTGCAGGAGAGGGCGAGCGGGGCGGGGTGGGACGGGCGACAGCTGTGAGGTGACAGAGGGATATAGAGAGATAATGCAATAGTATGTATTCCCACGCACACTCACATTAAACGTCATAATTTAGTTTGATTTTGGATACATTTGTAATATTAGTAAGTAGACGTATAATATCTTAAATCAACTGATCACCTCGTGTTTTCAAAGTCAGTGTCTGCTCAAGTGTTTTTGACCTGCATCAGACTGTGTTGCTGAATAACCTCTCAGCTGCTGATTAAGTATTAAGGGTTTGGGCAAATATTTTGGTCACATATTGGACTTCTGCGACGGAGTGAATGGAAAAGTGAGCTTTTGTGCGACTCATCTCAGATCTGCGCGAAAAGCAGATTAGGATGACCCCAGTGTCACTCATTTGGAGATGAGTCATTGTCGAGAAAAACCAAACACACTGGAGAGAATGTCAAACAGCGGCAAGAGATAAGCCTCATCTGTGTGCTGCTTTTTCTTACAGGCAATTATTCTATTTTTTTCCATGTGGATCATTTAGATTTTTGTTGATAATTCAAGACAAAATATGGGGAAACTTTTTCAAATTTGTTTTAATTACATTTGATGTAAACATTTTTGCTCCAGTTTAATATAAGTAAAGAGTGATTAAGGGATAAAAACAATAGTGACTCAGGATGGTAGAAACTACCTGTTCATGTTCTAAACAAATGCTTTTCAAATTGTTTTATAATTGCATATAATTGAACGCACACTGTGCAGTTTTGCTGTTTTATGCCAGTATTTATTCTCTGCAGTTGTTAAAATTACACAGGCTTTGTGTTCGCCTCAACAATGGCAATCAGAAGCAAAACTAACCGTGTAAATTGTATTAAAAAAAATGTGTGAAAGTATAACTCACTGATCACAAAGCACAAGTTTTGATTTTATTGATTTTATTTAATCCATGTGCACATCATCCGTTCAACAGACCAGAGTTGATGTCACATCCATTGAAAAGTGCTTTTCCCCCCTCGGCACAAGTGTTCCCCGTTGCTTATATTTACACGTTCGAGATACATTATAGAGGCATAAAATGCACACACGGATGCTCGGGAGAAAAGACGAGCTCTGTGACAGAGTGGAGGGTGGTCTGAACACATCAGTACTCATGACTCCATGCTGGGATCATTTGTTTCCAGATAAGAGGGCGCAAGGGTGGGAAAAGGGGGGAATATAAGACGAGCAGGAGCTGTGTGCTGTGTGGGAGTCGGTGACGAAATGTGTATGTTTGTGTGTGTGCACCCAGATGAGTGTGTTTTATCTGTCCCTGTGTACTTGTTTATGTGGATCTCTATTCTTGCTCGGCCACTTTTACGCGTTCTGGCCTGAATTACCCACAAGAGACAAAGGGCTTCATATTTGCGCTTGCGTGTCAAGGATTACTTGTTCCATTGAATGTGTCCCCCATTATCTGCTTATCACTCTCTGTGCTCTTTAATCTCTTTCTTGTCTCCGCTCAATGGCTTCCTCTCACTGTCTCCCCATCACAAACGTAGCCTTTTCTCCCCCTTCTATTTTTTAACACTTACAAAACTGAAAAGGCCCGGCCTGGTCTGGGCCACCTGGAAGCACCAGTGGAGCTTTCTCTCCCAGGGCCTGGCTCCCTGCCACCAGCCAGCTGTAGCATTGTGAGCGGCCCATCTCAGTTAATTCCATGCATTGCAATTGTTGCCGGGCACTGTTTACAGCCACCTTCTACTCCGCCTGGGTAGCCCCTCCGATTGTCCCGGGGCCTCCCTTGTTTAATACTGTTTTGCAAGTTATTAAGCCCTGGAAGTCCATTAATCACAGTTCACGGGCTGTGTAAGCCCACACAAGGCAGCCAGAGGTGGGGGATGGGGAGGCACACTCGCTGTCCTCAATGGGCTTAGACGGTGGTCCATTCAGATCCCTAACAAGATCATTACCACTAACTAAATACAAACCTGACCCCGCGACCCGCTGGGAAATTACGTAGGAGCTCCCCGGTGCAAGACATTAATATACACCCCACCACCACCCTTCTTCTCCACCCCTCCCGTTTTCCTGCACCAGTGCGTAAACGCCCACCCCTAAAGTCTCCCAATGCAACCCAAACCGCCACCACCCCCTCCCCTCCTCTCTTGTCCATTCTCACTTTCTTGCCAATGGACAGAAAACTAAACCTGTCATCAAAAGAGGCCTAATCACTGCTGTGATTGTGGTAAACCAAGCCTGACAGACATTTCACTGAGGCCTCAATGGCCACATCAGTGCCACCTCCCTAGCCAGCCCCCCCCCCCCCCCCCCCCCCCCCCCCCCCCCCACCCCCCACCCCAACTCTTCTTTCTCTCGCTTTCTCTCAGTCCCTCGCTCTCTCTTTTTACCAGGCCTCTGGCCAATGAGCAACAAACACCCGGGGGCTTTTCAGATTACTTGACACACTGTGTCCACTTTTGGGAGGGAGACCACCTGGTAAACTCATTTTAATACAAAACCAGTTCAGTCTCCTCTCCCTTTTTTTCCCCCCCGACTCCTCTAATTCCGCCTCTCAAGCCAAGCTACCACCATGAATTCTGTCTAATCCAGTGACCCCCACAGAACATTCCTGGTTTTACACTCCTCGGAAGAGGCTGGATTTGGGCGGATTACATGCTTCCAGTTCTGTTTGGAGGCACCTGTGACTGGAAGTGGAAGGGAGGACCAACGATGACAGTGAAACATAGAAAGAGAGGAGTTAGAGAGAGAGAGAGATCCCTTCTTTCTTCTCAACCTTTCACCTTTTAGTCTCATTTTGTAAATCCTGCCCTGTCACCTTCTTGCTCTCCACCTGTAACTTTTTGCCCAAGCAGCCACGGCGTGGGCCCTGATTGGCCCAGGCGTGGGGTGAGGGCGGGGACGTGTGAGGAGGGATGACAGTGTGGGGAGTGAAGGATGAGGGTGGAAGGAGAGGTTGGTTGGGGGGTTCTCACTGACTTTCACTTTAGCCCCCTCAGCTTATGTTAAGATGTTGTCACTTTCACCATCTCAAGTGTTGCCACTTCAGATGCTGGAGCTTAGCGTTTGCAGTGGGTCCTACAGGGGCTGAGGGAGGGAGCAAGGGCAAGAGAGGGAGGAAGTCTGGGAAGATTTCCATTTTTGAACAAGCGCAACTTTGTCACACTGTCACCTGACTGCCACAGCACCCCCTTTTCAGCGTCTCCCAACTTCCTGTCGTCATGTCTCCTTCTCTTCAGCTGCCGCTCTTCATCTCTCTTGAGAACTCTTTAAGGCGGCGTTTCCACCCTGAGTTCCTCTGCCAATTGGAAGAATTGTATCTCACAGACTTTTGAGTTTTGTGGGTGAGGCGCTTAATTGTTTCGCTCTTCCTCCTCTTTCGTTTTTTTTTTTTCACGGCAGCTGCTTAAGCTGTGGATGCAGTCATAGATGTGCATATTTTAAATTAGGTGTAATATCCCCCACTTTAATCCGTGATAAGATCTCAATTGTTCCATGATGTGAAATGGAGATGCGGCGACAAACCAGGGCTGAATTAAATGGAAATCTTAATTTACCTGGATATTATCCTCCAGTGAAATATAATCACTCACTGAATAACTGGGCACACCAGCAAACTCTTAATTGACTCTTAATGATTGTCATGGAGCCTATGCTTGGGTGCAGATGCAGAGATTAGGGAAAGACAGTTCAGTATAAACAAAACAGGGGGGAAAAAATGAGCCAAAACATACGACCATGACCACATGCAAACATACTCACATAAATGCACTCGTGTTTTCAAATTATCCCCTCTGGAAAACATAACTATAAATACATAATTACACACAAAATCCCGCGGCATAGGCCGGGCGTAGAGTGTCTACCTGGCGCCGCATCGATTGTTCCTCAACACTGACCAATTCTAAGCTCATAATGATGATCTCTGGCACGACAAGTGATTTTAACCTGCCTGCGGTCCACCCCCGCACGGAGTCACAGATCAGCTGCCCCGCGTAAACAAAAACATCAGGAGAGCGTTCCACATTTAAGAGCATGCTAATTACAGTCATTCCCATCTGAAGTACTTTCTGCTGCAATTTGCTCAGATCACCAAACCTCCAATCCCCTCTCATGTAAACAAATAAACTCTCACGCAACAAAGAGATAAAGCAAATAATAAAATAGACACTGGCGCTATCGGAACTCGCTGGGGGCACTGTATTTGAAGTAGGCTTCAAATAGTATCATGCTACTCTACAGCGTTGAGTCCCCGTGTTGTGCACATCCTCAGCGAGGGCTGTTGTCGAAGTGCTCAGAGAAAACAATTCGTTTACTTTGCCATGGCAGAGAGATTAATGCAATGGATGCGTAAAAATAAAAGAAATAAAATTGTCTAAAACAAATAAATAAAGTACACTTTGATCACTGCAGGGAAGGTAGGGTTTTTGAAATTGGCTCCTGCACAGCCGGTACTAACTGGACCAGATCACAATGCAGATTTAAATGCTTTATTTCGGTGCTGCCTTGCTTACAGGCAACATAAACATCACCGCTCGTGTCCAATGAACATTACAACTCTGGTGGCAACACACTCTCTACATGGCCCTGGCAGCACCTAACAGCCGACAAACTTAATGAAGCACCTGGCGGCCCACAGGAAATATTTGAAAGCAGACGAATGCAGAAAGAGTTTTGCACTTATTTGTATATTTAAGTGAAGTATACTTAAAACTGTTGAAATCAACGTTTCTAACTTAAACGATCTCTGTCCACGTATCAGTTGTAATCCCCGTTCATACCAACACAACTGAAAAGCATATCACGTGTCCGTTCTCAAATAATAGCTCATCCCCTACACATGTAAGCAATTGTATCATTGTAAAATGCAGAGTTTAACTGCACAACAGCTGTTATCAAAGACAACAGGGTCAGCAACGCTTGTAATTGATTATCCATGTGATATTGGCCTGACTAATCAGCGAAGACTACGTTGTGACCAAAAAGAACCAGCAGGCGGTTATGAGTGTCTGCGTCATTGTTTTCAATTTGTTTTTGCCCGTCCAGACTAAAACGCAGCCCGTGTTCAAACTTCTCTGTTTTAGCGACTCCACAGTAATGTGGTCGGCAGGTACAACTCCGGCAGAGTTGATGCGTAGAGTTAAAATGTAGCATTATGGATGTAGCCTCAAAGTATTGATTTAGCACAAAACCCAAACAATGCCAGCCATATTTAAAAGTCCTGATCCAGTTTCTCCAATGATGTTTTTAGAATTAAGTTTAAGGAGCTCTGCTAATTAATCCAAACCCAAGGTTTGACCAAAAGTTCACCTCTACTTCCAGATGCTTCTTGATAATGATTACCTATTCACCAGATCCCTCCCGTTTCTATTCGGTCTCAGCCTCTCGCCTTGGCCAATAGGCACCGGGGCTGATCCACGACAACAGATGGGGAGGGATGAGGTGGGGGTTGAATGTCACCACAGCCGCTCTCCAGCCCTCCAGGTGAGTGTGTTTCTCCAAACGGCGAAGGAAATGAAGCAAAAATTATGGAGTGTTTGTTTTGTGACATTTTGTCTCTCCGCGGCCTCATCAGGGCTGAGCCTTGCGCACGTCAAGTGTTAATTTGGGGCTCCTGCTGAGCGTGAGCCTGTCAGCGGTGCAGGCTCGGAGAAGGGAGGTGAGCTCTTGCAGAAAATGACCCTTCTGGTCTGATTGTCTTCTGGCCCGCAGACTGGCACTGAGAGGAAAAACAAAGACATGGCGAGGGAGGGAGAGAGAGAGAGAGAGAGAGAGAGAGAGAGAGAGAGAGGTGGCTGACTGCTAATGCACCTTGCAGCAATTAGAGAGGTTTACCTGAGTGTGTGACCATGGCAAACACACACACAAAAGGGACCCACCCCCTTTTAAAAAGCACATACTGCACACTCAGGTAAATACATATGCACCAGCTGATGTCAGCACGGGCACCAACAAAATGTCTCCATTTTAAATATCTCACCACACACACACACACACACACACACACACACACACACACACACACACACACACACACACACACACACACACACACACACACATACACTCAAACAGACACACACTTTCACCATGGCCCATTCCCAGTAGCTGGCTTCCTGCCACTGTTTAACCCAATGATTAATTGGCCTGAGTTTGCGGTAGTCCAACCCTTTATTCTGTGAAACTTAAACAAAAAAAGGACAGGCCTCTCTAAAGATTACAGCAGCACATTAACCACAAAGTGAACCATGAAATTGCTTTTTCCCCTCCTGCAGTGTTGTCACTCTATAGTGGTCACTGCCAGTCACGGAGGAGGGTGCACGGGCATTAGTGTTACATCACCGATACACAACAAAACCCAGAGGAGCTTATAGCCGATCGGTGCAGATCAGCTGACCAGAGAAGGTCAATGGTGAAACAGACGCTGGTTTTGGCGGCGAGTGAAAATCGCCCACTGTGGCGATGATATGTACCGCTGATTTATTTGTCGAAAAAGTCAAGTTTTTTTCCCCAAGTCCAGAGCATCAAATTCATTGTGATAAAGAGGGTTTAGAGGGCTGTCACAGTGGAAAGAAAGGTTAATTCTGTAATTATTTCAGTGTGAAAAATAAGTAATATACCCTTTGCCTTTTTCCATCATTTCCTAATTCACTTGGAAATTCATTTTCTTCCCTTTTTTTCCTCCCTCCAGCTCGCCCAATTCAATCACTTGAGTTCATCTGTCTGTGTTATGCAAATCTGAACGGCAGAGATTGAACCCATTTGAATACCTGGTTCAACTCGTGAGCGGAGGGGCTGATAGAAAAGATGAATTCTTCCGTTTCAATATGCCTCCCTTTTTCACCCTGTCGTGCGGTATCAAGGCTACCTTTTTTCACGGTGCTCTCATTTATTTTAGCCCATTGCACAATGCTGCTCTGGCAGTCAAATGTATGAATAAGGAGAGGGAGTCACTCCCTCGCTCTCTCTTTCGCATGCTTTGCAGAGAGGCAATGTCTGTATCTAAGATCATGGACACTAGCAGTGGAGACCAGAGAAGATCATTTTTTGACGAAGTGAGAAGAGGGTTCATTTTGGAGCTGAGGGATGCCCAAATAGCCTCCATGGCTGCCACTCGCTATTTTTCTTTGAAAAAAAAGGAGACGAAAACATGTTTTGTCAGTGTATCAGGGGTGTGCTGGACTCGGCCGATACAGAATGCTAGCTTCATGACATCCTGTCGAACTGGTCATGAGCTCTGATTGACAGCCGGCTCGAGGCCTGAGCAGGGCCGAGGCCGGTGTCTCGGAGGGATGCAGACATAACACCATTATTCCAACTTATCCCTATAGGAATAAATCCAGGCAGCCAGGGGCACAGCGGGGGGCTAATAGACTAGCCCAGAGGAGCCCCCCCTTGACGACTGATGCATTGTGTCAAGGCCTTGTCTACTTCACGCACATTAAGGATCACATGCCACAATTTCACAGTACAGCAGGGGGACCGGCCCTCATCCCAGGCCCTGATTGGCCGGTGATGGATGGTGTTGACAGTTACAAGCCGAGTACCAAGTGGAGCAACACAAAGGTCAAGGTTGAAGCTGCCAGTGTGGTCTGGTTAACAATGGAAGGTCTCCATGGTAAGAAAATGCTGTTTATGCTAAACACTAACTATGCAGTGTGTTAATATGCACACAAAGGACTTTTTTAGTCATTTGAAGCCATGGTTTTTGTTACACAGGCAGGGTTGCTAATCCCAGTGTTTAGAATTTAGGGGCCAGACTATTGTGTCCGTGTGCCAACAAGTGAAAACATAATGATCGTTTTTGAAAATAAATAAATAAATCCAGGATAAAGGAAAAGAATTGCTCAGAAATTGTTTGCACGAAGAAACCACCTTGTTCCAATTCCAGGTAGTGGTGGTCGTTGTAGTCTGGGCCAAAATCATCCTGAGAAGTGCAGAATAAAACAGTTCTTCCCACTGCAGTGTCCTGCAGGAGTGAATTTCTTCAATATAGCACTTCAGGTTGAAGACATTTCTCCTGTCATTTTCCTCCAGTACTTCAGTGTAATTCTTTTTTTTCCCCTCTCCTCTCCCCTCCATTTTTTCCCCGGCGACTGCAGTATGTGGCAGTCTGAATTGTGTGTTATTACCCAGCAGGAGACAATATCATTACCACATATTTGCTGTCAAGGGTCTGCAAAGAATGGTGCTGTCTTGGGCCTCAGTGATCTAACAACCTCACACAGGGCTCCAGAATTACCCACTCCTGGCTGGGGGAAGTCAAACACTACCAGTTAGAGAGGGGAGTGAACAAAAGAGAGGTACCCCCGCCGCCGCTGCCGCCGCCACCCCTTCTCTCGCCCTCTCTCGTGAACATAGAAGGGGACACACCTCCTCTGCGCCAAACACAGGACGCAATCCTTTCCGCGCCTTGGTAGAAATATATGTTTGGTTCAAGTGCTGTATGATACAAGACTGCAAGGTGGATCTGAACGGGCTGCATGTGCGACAGTCAGGCAAATTGTATTTTCAAGGTGTAGTATTAGTGTTGGATGAGTATCACATAATTTCCCTGCACTTGTATCAAGCTTTTGCTTGCGACTGCCTCTGAAGTGTGCACAGTGTATGCAGAAAAAAACAGGATAACATGTCACAGTCAATAATAACGTAGGTGTATATGTGCTCTCGTTAAATGTCAAGTTTTTCTTTTCTTCTTCTTCTCCTCTTAACATATCACACCGTGACAGGGGTCCCAGCTTTTTGAAAGGTTTCATGTAGATATGTCATATAATGTCTTGGGGAAAATAACTTCACAATGGACAATCCCTTTCATGAAAAATACCATTCAGACTTTGTAACAATGTCTTCCTCGAAAGACAAATAGAATTGCTATCATTTCCGTTGACAGTGTACAACAAACGCACCAACAGTTTATGCATACTGAGTGACAAAGCCATCTATTTTCTTTCCGGAAAAACAGGCAATACACACGCTGGCAATTGAACCACAAATGAGGAGTGAAAAATTCAAAACTTTCTCTCCCATCCACCATCATTTATACAAGCCATAGAAATATTTGATTGCTCTTGCATATCTCCTCACGCTTAAGGAGGCAGCCGAAGCAATACGCCAGCACGCCACGTAAACAAAGTCTGGGACTCTGTATGAGCCTATCATTTAAGAATCCAGGCGAATCAAGCTTGCAAACAATCAGGAGGGAGAGGGGGGGGGGGGGGGAAACTCAGTGAGAGCGTCTTCCTCCAGCAGCTTTGAAGGTGTAAACAGAGACTCTTATTTAAGATAAGATGTGGCCGTGCAGCCTCGATACACCCCTGTGCTGAACCACGGCGAGGGTCCTTGATTTTGCACAACAATATGGGGCCAGCTCTTGAGGAAGACACAGTCATATTCATGCATTAAGGATCCATATTGATAAATTATGAACATATACCTGCAGCGGAACATTTGAAATTCGCAAACCATAAAGATCATGCACTGTATTCGTGCTATCTACCTACTAATTAGACAAATGTCTCTCTGTCAGTATTTGAAAAGCATATATCATCTTAGTGGCTTCACAGTTTGCATGTGTGTTATTAAGTGCCTGCTGAAGGGCAGTGTCAAAGTTAGTGCTATTTGAACGCATGATACGTTCAATATTAATAAAATGTAAATATACATGTGACCAGCACCTTACAGTCAATGGGGGTGGGGTAGTTTGGCGACAGCTGTGGACCGAGTTGAACATGTTACATCTATGTCCTTGCAGCTCACTGGTTAAAACTGGCCTACTAGGAATACTATCTTTCCCGCCAGCTCATTTTGATAATTTGATTCATGGGTACCAGGGCTGCCTATCTCTGCCAATGTTCTGGTAGCAACATTTTTCAAATTAAAAGCACAGCTTTGGTTTTGTTGGTGCAATATATGCTTTATATCCAGCTGAATTACAGAGCTTTTATTTTGAAAAGTTGTGAACTTAGGTCTGATGAGTGTGCTGATTGCTTTTAATAGCCGACATGCAATGTATGAAAAGTAAATCATACAAACTTATATATAAAAAAGCCACACATGTGAAAAGTAATACAGCAAATTTAGTTTCATTTTCTGAAAAACATTGACTAAAAAATCCTAACTGCAGAAAAACCAGGTAGGATGGACGCAACGTTTTCTGATTTTACTCTGCACCATAGACTGTTTATAAAAAGCTCTGCTTACAACATCCAGCACACAAACGATATAAAGCGACAGTATAATGTAGAACTGTTTGAGGACGACTCACTAATGACAAGGAATAATTCTGAAGTAGCTCCGGAGCATTAACACAGACCAGGTTCAGAACGGGAATTACTAAGAATTAGTTACTAAAAAAAAATGTTTCTAGAGTGTTCACTATGAACAAGAGGATCTCTATCTTGTATTAGATTTGATTGAAAGTTGCGCCTCTGTGAAAAGACGTAGAATGGAGATGTGTGGAGATAAGAACAAGGAAAATCAGGTTAGGCTGAGAGTTGAATGGTAACTAGCTCGTCATTTTACAGAGGAAGGATCTGCAGAGCAGTAACATTCTGTGTATTCAAAGGTGGACCACACTGTAAGCTTATTATAATTGAGGATTTAATTAATGTGCTGTTCCTGCATTCACCAGTGTGCAAGTGATATCCAAGATCATGCATCAGTCAGATATGGTATCTGACATGATTAAATTTGAACAGTTACACCTTACAAACAGAGAGCACTCAAAGACACCAGCTGATAGGACAATACGATAACGTTTTGAAATTGTTGGCACTAAATTAACCCGATTCTAATTGGATTTTAGGTAGATAACATGGCGGACGACTGTTTTCTTTTCAAGGCAATATACAAAAATGGAAGTTCTTCAAATTGATTTTCTATTTCCTCCCGAGATGCCCTCCCCACCGCCCGTGCATTTTCATAATTTTAGATGAGGCGATACGGCATTAATATTCCATATCTTATCTTGTCACATCCTGAAATTGTTGGAGAGGATATGATTAGCGGAACAATAGCATGAGAAATGCACTTTATGAAGGCTATCCAGGTTTTTATGACAAAGAGAGAGTGGAGAGGTGGGGAACGGGCCAGGAAGCAGACAAGATGGCAGGCGAATAGCCCCTTGTTTTCTGGATCTAGATTTGTCACGGCAAGCATTCAGAAGAGCCGGGGATTTTGACGATCCATGCATGCCCACCGGTGTTGGCCATTCACACATGATTAGCATTTTATTATTGTTTATAGGCCATTTAGGAAGCAGGAAGACAGTGCCGAGCCAATGGTGCAAGGAGGGATCCAAAGCACAGTGTTTTGGACCGGTTAAATGCACCATTAAGCCTTTTAAAATTAGCTCCACCCGTCAGAGACTAAAAACAAACGTGGCTTTCTGGCTATCAATGGGCACCACTTAGAGGAAACAATGCCCTGTTGAGGCCCACCAGTTTCCTCATCAATGAACATCAAAGATGAATGAGCCCTGGCTGACAGCTTTGTTTTGACTCTGATACCCACAAAGCCCTGCTCAATATCATCCTGGTCCTGCTCCTCTGGGCTGCCCTAACAGGTGCGACCCTTCTTTTCAATGCGCCGTTTGACAAGACCACGGATGGGCAGGGGTGGTTGTGTATGGGGAGGGTGGGGGGGGGGGGGTTGCTTTGGTCCACATCCTCCTTAATCCATCCGACTATAAAAACACTTTGAAAAACAAACGTTTGTTTGGCCAAAGTCAAAGCCCTGGAGCCTGGGGCTCATCCGTCTGTCTGCCCAGGCTTTCTCCCCTTTTATTCCTGCCTGGTTTTTGTCAGAGCCTCAACTCTTCCCTGCTCATTTGGACAAGGCTTTAAACAACACCCAGGAGGATGTGATTCGCTGCCATTTCCCACAAGAGGGACACATACAGTTACAACAGCCAATTGGTTGGATTATGATAACAGTGCCTGAAGAAGAAGAAAGAGGAAGGGTAAAAAAAAAAGAGAAAGAAATCTCCACAGCCCAAAAAACGTTCGGTAAGGAGAGAAAACAACCGAGGATCGAACCTGATTATCATTCAAGTTACTCTTTAGCCAGGGAGCGTTTTAAGCTTGTTAATTTCTGCGCTCACCCCATTTTTTTTTTCCTGCATCGAGAACTGTGCATTCTCCTGCCAGTGATAGGCTCCCTCTACTTCATGGGGAGATTAGAGCTCCTCCACTCAGGGATATAGAAAAGACCTTCAGCCTGGCAAAGAGAGAGAGAGGGAGGGGGGGGGCAATGTTGAGCATTTTAATCTAGAGTCACACAGATAAGATGCAATGGCAGATCAATGTGTGCTCTATGGTGGCAGCTCCCTGAGAACTCGTCTCTCTGACTGAGCACCGAGAAGCCTTTCACCCTGCGTGCCCCATGGCTTCATTTCCACCGCCGACCAGCCATATCTGTAGTGACGGTCTCTGCGGTGACATCTCACACCAGGGCATGTTTAACCCCCCGACACCACGCAAAACAGACGGTGAATATCTAAATGGGATCGCCTGTGAAATTTGCCACAGTAAATCTCTCCAGGAATCACCCGGTTTGAATATTTGATATCACATCTGTCCTCTGCTCCCTCAGGGGGTGAGGCAGGTACGATAAGAGATAGTCAGAGGAGTGATTAGATAAAAGAAAGCCAAATTCTTTTTTGATTGAGGGGGATGCATGGCAATGGTATTTGCACTCTGCCATGTCTGTTTGACTGAAGTAACGTGTATAGGCGACATTCAGGGTGTCATTTTTACTTAATTTGCTCTCCTCCGCATCACCGTAGCATTCCATCATTCCAGCATCATCAGATGCTCTGTCAGTGTTCAGGCAAGGCACAAAAAAAAAGAAAGAAAAACCCCCCATAAAAATTCTTGTGCGCTTTCGAGAGAAAAATGAGACACCTTGAACTCTGATCATTTTCAGCCAAATAAATTGCTCCCACTTAACGGCATTATATTTTAGGCAGGCACAAAACTCTCATTCGCACACACTCATACAGACATCGACTTCCCAGCAGTCCACGTCCGTCCATCTGTCCATCACATTACAGCATCCTGCCTCTCACAATGCTTTTCAACTGTGTCCTGAAGAGAAATACATCATTAAGGGTGAAAATGCGAGGTATTGTGATGTTTGTTTGTTTTCATCCTGGGCAGCAGTTCAGATTTAGTAGCAGAGGCTCAGAGCCAAACACAGCCCTGACAATCCACAGCAAAACACTGCAAAAAAAAAAAAAAGAAGAAGAAGGGAAAGTGCTGAAGCAAATCAGCATTTGTGAGCACAATACATGTACTGTAAAAAGACAGCTGCGGTGCTTTGGGTAAAGGGTGGATGCTGCAAAATGTGTGTGTGTGCGTGTGCAGATGAGCGCGCACGTGTTTGCATGCCCGCGCGTTGTGTGACAGCAGAGCAGACCTCGCCAAGGAGGACTAGCAATCACTCCATTCAGCATCTGCTGCCACACAGCTCATATTGTCATTCCCCAGTTTAAAGGAACCTTGAGCGGCTTCAAAGATCTTTTCAAAGCCTTAATCCTAATAGGTCGCGGTTTGTTCTGTCACATCAAAAGAGGGAGAGAGGAGGTAGGGGGAATAATGCATCAGGGCCTGGCAGAGATTCTTAAGGGCGGAAGATTGGCAGAGGATTTGCTGCGCGGGGAGGACTGAAATCTGAAATATCGGACACAGAATGCCTGCTGTAATAGATATGAAATAGGTCTTCTCAACAGCATGAAAGGCTGACATTTCCAGAAAGTTTGTCACAAGAAGGCCCTTTTATTCCTCGGCGTCTATCTGTGTTTGTACTGCCACCTTGTCCACAGAGGAAATTCGCAAGTGTCACTCTAACAGGTTATAGAATAGGATTGGACATTTAGATTTTTTTTTTACCCACCGCTTCCGTTTTTTCTTTTTTCATAGAATACTCAGAAATTCACTTCGAGTCATTTTTTGAAAAACCGGCGTTTGCATGGCACTCCACATTCAGCACTTGTTTCCTCACCCTGTTTGATAGCCAACTGCATGAAAGCTCAGCCTTAAAAATATTAATTTCAAAGCAATATAATGTCATATATTAATACATATATTATAAATTAGGAGTATTTATTAGATAACAAAGGTGACTGTGTGAAGCGCTTCATGGACAATAAAGCTCGCACCACATCCAACCATAGTGCACGGTGGGTGTGTGATGCCGTGCCAGACCATAAGTGTCACTTATGTGTTTACTCCTCACCTCCCTGACACTTTATCAGCTCTGAAGGTGTCTCCTCATGCATCTCACCTGATCGACTCGGCAGACAAAGAGATCCGGCCTGCGTTTCAACAGTGCACAAGTGTCCACACTAATTAGGTGCTCATGGGAAACCGAGCATTGATTATGTGTCAGCGTTTGTCTCCCCCCCCCTCCCCAAAATGAAAACAGGGCTGTTTGTCTTTTCCTAATGATGCACCGTGTGCCATTGATAACGGCGATAAAACAGGCCGGGGGGGGGACGTAGCATCAGCAAACCTGGACACACCATACCCGTGGGAACCCATATATAATGATGGCGTTTAATTGTTGGGAGAGGTGGTCGGGGTTTGGGGATTAGGAAATAGGTAGGCTGTGAGAAGTGGGAAGTAAACAAAGTTTGTTGGGGGATGAAAAATGGGCAGAGTTTTCTGACAAAAATAAATAAATAAATATATATATCTTTTCAGCTCTGTAAAGGCGTGAAATCCCTCTTGTGCTTGTTATTTCACACTCCTGTGGCTCCAACTTGGGCCAGCAGTGGCACAGTAAACAGACAAACACGTGAATTCACGCAAACAGCACACACACACACATATACTGTACGCACACAGTATACTAAAGAGGGGCGGATTTTAACAGTAAACTAATGACCTCACATTTTCAGGATCCTCACTCACACAGAATATGAATCCTAGATTTTTTGCAAGTTATTCCAATGCAGTACATTTCTAGCATAAAAAAGAGGTGTCATCTATATTTCCAGAATTAGAAAATAGCCAAGGATGCCACCTATCCCCCCCTCCCATTTTCTCCGTCTGAGGTGGCGAACACGGCTTTGCTGTGCACCCAGAGGACTGCTATGTATAAATAATGGTCTCAGTATCATGCTGGCCAGTGTGCCAGCCACCTGCTGCTCCAACCGCACGCAGGTAGCGCCAGACTGGGTGACACAGGGCGGCAGACACGGGCTTTCAATCTGCCAGCAAACTAATCAGTGAAAGGGCTGAACTCCAAGCTTATCAGAAGGGGTCACGGATGTAGGTGGAGGAGGCAGTAGTGGGAGAGCAGGGATGTTTTGCGCCGCCACAGCAGGGTGGCACGGGCCCTAGAATAGGAGAAGTCACAAGTCTCAATGCGGGAGGTTGGGAGAGCACAACCCGGGCAGTGAAGGAAGCTTTGCTGCCTGCCACCCACACATCACCTCAACACGTCTGAGTCGGATGCTAACACCCTCAAGCTTGACTATGATATCATGGTTCTTCGCCTTGCAATGGATATCTCGCAGCCATTGTATCATTGTCAACACACATTTGTGGGTCCAAACACAGTTTTTATAAAGTGCAGAGTGTAAAGTGTAAGAGTGATATAGAAATGTATAAAGAATTGCCTTGAAACCCATGCTTGGTAGTGCAAGAGCATGCTTAAGTATTGCATTGTCTCTCAAGCACCACCCTGCTCAAGACCACAATTCATTCCACTATATAAATGTCTGTCTTTGAAATGCAAGGCCCCAGATTGAACAGTTTGCCTTTACATCCAAACGTTATTGCAGCTCTTTAACTGATCCCCCGCTGGAAACCAGTCTGTATCAGCATTTAAAGGTACACGACTGTAACTCAGGAGGTAATTTCCCATCTTAACAGAATCCAATTAAAAAGCACGGGCGTTTCAATTAAACGTCCCCTCGGCTTGTCGCTGCAGTGTCACACCACAAGTTGAAATTGGAATCAGATTATAGCGAGAACCCCGAAGAAGTGTTTTCCAGTGCAATGAGGATCACGCAATCCAGATAGAGACCCCTGTCATGCATACGGCGGGGGAGAGAAATAGCCTTCCTTCGCCGGCATTAGTCATTTAATTCTCCCTCCTTATTAATTTCACAGCAGATTACCTGAGAAGATACAAAATGTTGTCGGCAAAGAGTTTTAATTAAGTAGGGGGTATGTTGCCGTGAGTGCCTTATGTGAAACTGCTGCCTTATAATGCTCTTGTTTTAATTACTTCAGAGTGTCCCCCTCATTAACCTCTATGGAGATGTGCTCCAAAGTACAGTGTGCCTTACAAACACTAGACTCGGAAATTGCTTATATCCATATACATAACTTCATCATTCCGCCGAGACAAAAATAGGTTGTGAATAATTCAAAGCGTGAACATGAACCGTTTCTGGTTTTGTTGTTAAAGGAAAGTGTAGAATTTTTCAGAATTTCGCAATAAAAGAGAGCAGAATAATGGATGTTGTGCTTTGAACTTGTTAATAGTGAGATAACCTTGATGGCTGGGGGCACCATGACGACCCCTGGTGGGAGCCACAATACGTGGCTCCCACCAGGGGTCGTATATGTGTTTTATTTGTAAAACCTGCAGTTAACAAATGGTAATACTTATATAGGCCCTACTCTAATATAACAGTGGGTCTACAGTATATTTTACGAGATGCATCCGATACATTTTATTCATGTAATTCTTTTAATGATTTTCCTTCTAAACAGGCTCTCAATATAGACACAGAATAATAGAATAATACCAAAAAATAAAATCCAAAAGGTGTTCGTATGAGATGCTATGAATCCATGAGCCTGCTTGATAGGGTTTGTCTCATTATTTCATTTCTCCGTGGCTCATCTGTGTCAAGCAGCTGTGGGTGGTCTCGCAGCCTGAAAATCAGCAGCCCTGTGGACATCTTCCCTTTTGATCCTTTTCATCCTGAACTTCCTGAATGGTCCGTTATAGATTTTTTTTTTTTTTTTAAATGCACCCAGTGTTGGCTCCTATTCACAGTATGCGGCGGGATAACTGTCCCACTGTCCACCTCAACACCTTAATGTGGTTTAACAGGATACATTAGCTTTTAATGGCACTTAATTGTACAAAAAGGAAATCCATAACCACATAAGGAGAAAAGTCAAGTATTTCCAAGCTCTTTATAAGAACAATTTAGAGCAGACAAGTGCTTTTCAAACCTTTGGATTGGAATCAGTCCGACTGCCTGGCCATGAGAAGGGGCGGCTTGCATTTGTAAGGCTACAGTGCCACCATTTGGTCACGACGGGGCCTTCATGTCACTGCCAGGGCCCTGGCACTTGACAATCCAAGGCTGCATGAAAAGGTATAAATTATGATGGTTTATACTCTGGAAATCCCATTTTGAAATAAATGATCTCATTCAAAATTAATGCCACAGTGGGCACTGTAATCGTCTTATTCGGCACTGGACTATCTTAGAGAATGCAGCGTGGGGACTCTGCAGCAGACTATAAAGCTGAATCGTCTTAGCCTACATGTATGTCGTTTAAAAAAGAAATGAGCCGGGTGCAAAATGCTTCCAGGTGCACGATTAGAGAGGGGAGAGAATATTAAGTCCCACTATTGTTGTTGATAGATTATCATAGGTACATGCCTTCGTGGGTAATGAGCAATAACCTGCCCTTTTAGAACAGGGGAGGTTTGCCAAGAAGGAACGGTGATTACAATCAATTAAGACTGATGACAAAGCACCAACAATAACCCTGTGGGTCTGTGTTTGTTTGTGTGTGTGTATACGTGTGTGTGTGTGTGTTTGTGTGTGTGTGTGTGTGTGTGTGTGTGTGTGTGTGTGTGTGTGTGTGTGTGTGTGTCCTTGTATTTTATTCGCGCATCCCTCCAAACTACCCTGTTTTGTGTAATCAACATCTGTTGTGACAGGCAACCTCCTCCTTTCTCAGAATGGCCCACTTCAGATAATGAGTGTCATACCAAACTGCAGGGCAAAGGCTGATTTTACTCCTCTTTTTTTTACTCCTCCTCTCTGGCCTCCGCTCTCACCACCCTCTGTTCCCTCTCGTATCATTCAAGACGTTCACTATGGAGAACCTTGACGAAGAAGAGACAAGCGCTCTCACAGCATCGCCAGTGCTCAACATGTGGGGGTGGTGGATGAAATAGAGGACAATCGTGTCTTGTTTACTGAGAGTATAGGATCCTTCACAGTTGACTCCTGAGCACTGGAGCTCTAGTGGGTGCTTTAATTTTAAGATTTGATTCATTCAAACCAAACACACAGCTTTATGAAAATGTTTTTTGAATTTTTTCTGGTTACAGTTTCTGCCCCTTGTTGTTATATCAGTTCTTTCTTTTCATTTTTTATGCACTGATATCTTCACGTTTGAATGCCATGCACAAGGCAAAATGCCCTCTATTTTAATGTTAACACTCACAATATGTGTAGCCTGTACTGGTATGTTTTATTTACATTCCCAAACAAAGCGTTTAGGCGCCATCTCCTGGTAAATCCCAGAAGCAACGGGGAGTCTCACTAATGTTTGTGACCACGATAAAGAGCCAATAAACCTGTTTATTTATATTATCTCATAACACTTAGTCTTGAAAATACATCACTAGATAATGTAACATATAATGGTGGTGGACATAGGCTCAGATAGTAATACATTGTTTTGTAAAAGCTGACATTATCCAAGTCAGACTTGATTTCCCTCTTTAACTCCATCTTAACTCTACAGCCTTCAATGAGGTATGTCTACAATGTATAAACATAGTAATTTAACCCCAACCTAGCCTCAATGTTAATACCCTCCAGAAGAAGACAGATAACTTCAGACAAGTGTGATGTTGCAAATAAAGAATGAAAATGTATAAGAGTGGATTAATACATACATGCAATCTCTTCAAACTTAAGATTCATATCAGAAGATAAAAGCTGTTTCTCTACCAAGATGAAAGATGCTGTCTGCACAACCAAGGAGAAAACATTGTTTAGAACATCCATTCATGTCTTGAGCACACTGAACTCTGTTCTAAGTTAACTTTAACTGCAGGAGAGCTCCTCCACTTAAAAAAGATTCCCTTGGTTTCATACAATTCATCCATAAAAACTCACAGATTAAAATGTCAAGTAGCAGCGGCTTGAATGAGGGGGAAAGCTGTAATAGCCTTTTGTGTCACCATAGCAGGGTGTAAATATCAGGAAGATCATTCATAACTACATTGTGCCGATAGGTGCATCTACAACAATGAATTAGATGCACTGTAATTTTGATATAGACCCTGACTACAATGTTCCTGAGCTGCAGTGAACTACTGTAAGGTGGAGTGATGGCACAGAGATCGGCATACATTAACTGTATATTATATTATATTATATTATGTTATATTATATTATATTATATTATATTATATTATATGAGAACAACATTGTTATTTGAGCTAGAACACTACCCCTGCATTTAGTAAAAAACTATTTTTATAGTGGACACTTTATTCCCCAATTACACACAAAAATTAACACAAGTGTCCTAGTAAACGATATCAGTGAGTCAGCATGTAGAGTACTTAAAGCCCTAAAGCCCCTGCAACTCCTAGTGGATGTCCATATCACGTCCATATCAGTATAGCAATTAAATAAATAAATTACAAAATACAGCACAAAAATAATAGAGTACAATCCTCCCATTTTTTAAGTCCACAGGGATTAAAACACACAGACCTTTGTTCCAGTGCCAAATATAGGATGAGTTGCTTGTTTCACTCAGTCTTGACTTAACTAAGACCCTTATGACAACACTGTTTGAGAGTCAAATTTAATGCCATAGTGCACAACACAACTTGAACCCACTCTAAGCGGTTGCTGAACACCAGCACTGTAAGGAGTAAAGACAACTAGGGCACAGTTAATAAGACTAGCCCACCCCCCCTCTGTGAAAAGCCATTCCATAATTTGGCTCCCCTCTCAATCTTATTAAAAATTGACCTCTGTTAGAGGATGATGATCTGAACATTGACACGTTAAATAAAAGTGGACCTGTGAATTTGGTTTGAAGTGAGTCTTGCATTTCTCCGAGATATTCTTTTCAGTTGAATGTATCTTAAAACTAAAAACACATTCGTTGATACATATTCATGTCATTAATGGTAAGAATCTGCTATTTCTGAACTTGAGGAGGAGCAGCTGCTGCTTGAACACTAGAGGGCGCTTAGGAGCTACAACCAGATCCCAGCCTGTTATCAAACCCTTCGATTAAAGGAAGTGGAATCTATTCATAAATCTGTTTGAAACAACTTTATTGTGTACAAAGACACATCACAAATAAAATACGGCATTGAGCAGTGAGCAGCTCTTCAAGACATCTGACAAGCATTTCCTCACAAGGCTTAGAAGCGGATTTTTGGGAGAAAAAAAGGTATAATGTAATGCATTTAAAAGATATGACAGAAAACGAAAAAGTGGTTTTCAGCAAACTCCAGTTCTTCTATTAAGTTATGGAGTTTCACATAATTCTTCTTCCCCATTAATTGCATTGATAAGAAGTAATGACACAGTTTTTAGGAAGCTCTTCGAATGCAAAAAAGTCTTGAGTAACATTCTTTTCAAAAGCACACCGACAATTGCAGTTTCGCTTGTCAACATAGAGCCAGAGTTGTCAAACTTAGGAAATAACAAGTGATGCAGATCTTCTGATTCATAAAATAAATGTTCTGTGGTTTCAGACACAGAGGGCCCACTTGTTATGATCCAGATCAGATCTATGTCTTGAAGGAAGTTTGTCATGAAGAATTCTAAAGTGGACAACCTTTGATTTTTGGTGAATTACCTTTTGGAGAAATATTCTAATATGGAATTTCAATTTGTTCTACACACTGAAAATAAATGTTAGTTTACAATCTAACGCAGTGTAGTGCACTAAAGCCGGTCTTCCTCTAATGCTCGATGCAAAATCTTCTCCTTGCACCAGAGAAACACAGAGTCAAAGGTGAAACACTTCAGAATAAAATGCACGACGGAGACAAATGGAGGTGCAAGGTGGAATGGTTATAAACAAGGGGGCGTGTTCATCTCCGGTGACCCCTCCTCTTCTGTCAGCCTGCGCTTCCGTGTTTACACACCCACAAAAAAAAAAAAGAAGCAGGACACCAGCGGCCGTCAGCTGAATGTTTACCGAGCAGGCATAGAGGGCTGGTGCGGAAAGTGACGGCCACACTGGAGCCCTGGTGCATGGTGAGACTCGGGTGATTTCAGCTTCCACTTGTCGCAACTCCCAGCGGAATGTTCACTCGCAGGGGCCATGGCGACGTCAAGAAATCTACACAGAAAGTTCTGGACCCAAAGAAGGACGTGCTGACCCGGCTCAAGCACCTCCGCTCGCTGTTAGGTGAGAGAAATGTCACCGGGGCTCCCTGATGCTGCTGCTGCTGCTGCTGCGCCGCCGAGGCTAAGCTAGGCTAACTGGCTAACGTCAGGGCGACGGTTAGCCGGCTGGCTGTCACTGCGGCGACTGGGCTGAACTGGCCGCTTATATACATTCAGAAAATGGCCCCAAAAATTCACAATTGCAATTCCAAGTGTTTGCCACTCACAGCCTGTGTTTATTCATATTTGCTGACTTGCTATAAACAGACAAGTGCCGCTGTCATCAGGCATGGATGCTAGCTTCTGGGAGCTACCTCTCCTTGTTGCTAACTAGCCAGCCCGATGCTAACTGATGCTGCCTGGTCAGAGCATCCGTCGCCGAGCAGCAGATACTTCCCACAGCCTTTGTTGTCATTGTTCCTGGGACATCCTCGCTGCTTTAAAAACGTGATAATGTGATAAGCATGCATGCAGCTCATCGCTGAGGCGCCCAGACACACTGCGAGTCGCTGGTTGAGATCTTAAAGGTGAACTGTGGCAGTCTGGTTGTCTGGTTCAGTTGCCATCAAGTGTCTTTCATGGATCAAGGAAGTGCAGTGTTTGTGTCACAACACTGAGGCTCAGCTGGTGTTCCAGCCCTGCTCTCAAAGTCACAGTCAACATGAAAATACATTGTAAACAAGGTATCTTAAGGATGATAATCATAATAAGAGGCTTGAATTTGATCTGTAGCAGCTGTAGAGTTTTGTATTACACGTAATGGGACATATTTCCAATCCACTTTCAAGGTTTTTTGTGTATTGATATCAGCTATTATTGAATTGTAAAGAGTAGAATATAGTGATGTGTGTATTTTTTTGCTCATGTAAATGTCTAAAAGCAAGTTCCACTATGCAAAACATTGACGTACAAGTCACATGACAGGGCAGCTTAATAGTTTTACGTCCATCCTGTTTTGTTTTACTGAATCAAAGTCCATATACTTTTATGAGCCAACGCACACTAAACAATACTTGGTACTCTACAGCATTACCTCTTTTATTTTAGATGTGCGCATTGACATTTTTTTCAATTTCATTCCACCAGGATACTCACATTTTGTTAGATGAGCTTCCTACTATTGGGTAATGTAGTGTACAGTATATGACATTTATTTTACTCTCAGCACAAATAAAACAGGGTTAAGTAGGTGGAGAGGAAGAAGATGGTCAAGAGGGAACAGTGGGGCATGTAGGAAAACCAGGAGAAGTAGGTCACTCACATGTGGATATTGCTCCTTATACCATATAATGTCTTGTTTTGTAAAGATGGACATCGAGTGATGCAGATTAACATCTAGTCTTATCAGCTTCTATATGTATTCATAGTTACACAGTTATGTTGGATTGCAACTCCAGAATAGCTAAAAACAGGATCTGTTTTAAATAGTACATGGAAGCTTTGAATAGCAGAACACCCCTGGTCAGGCTGTGCAATTAAGATTAATATTGCGGTAATTAGCTTTATTTTTTATTGATATTTACCAAAATATCATAACATATGGTTCAAAGTTACGTTTTTATATGTTTGTATATATATATATCCCAAATCTTTCAGATGTGTGACTGATTCTGGTACCATTTAACCTAAATTCATTCAGACATGAAAACTGTGAAGCACTAGCACATTCAAATCACTTGTCCTTACTACAGGGACAGTGTCAGGGTTTGAATATCACTTTACTTTTAGCAGCTTGATAGTGAAGTTATGTCTGCACTAGCAACCAGTAAGTGGGAATAAGTGGAAAGGAAGACTCTCTTTGGGAACAAGGTGCTGTTGAGAAGTTAAAGGTTTCAACCATTTGTTTAACTGGTGCATGTGTTGCTTGTCACTTTTTCATACAGTGGCATCTTTGCTGTTTTATTGATTTCTTGCACAGCGGCACAACTGACAGCCAATAGTGTTTAGAAGCTTATGGTAAGAGCTTGTTGCTGTCACAGCACACCTTCAATGTGAAGACTAGCCCAACCATAGAGGAGATCAACATGGAGCTCTGTTTTTCTTTCCCTCATGTGCCGTTAAAGATAAGGTTGGTTTGGCCAGCGGCTGATAGTAGCCTACGTGTCACTGTCCGCCAGCGCGGCAGATTTTACGATGCCTTCAGGAAGGATTTCCTCCTGGTGCTGCTGGTTCCTGTGTGGACAGGACACATTGATGAAGGACGAGGACAGGACAGGGACTGAAGAATACAGCTGCCCCAACACAGTTTTCAGTTTTTATGTAAACAACACTGGATAAAAAAGTTAAATCTTCTCATATGATGATTGTAAAAAACGTCACAACATAAAAAGTTTCAAAATGCGTCGGTGGAGAACAGTTAAACCTGCATTTTTTATTTTTAAATTAGGCAGTTGCCAAAGTAGTTTTACAAATGTATCTACCACATCCTAAATAGTGAATGCCATCAAGGTGAAGATGATGTTAAGAAGGATATTAATAAAAAATGTCTCAGGTTTAAAAATGTCCCAACATCTTTTCTAGCAAAGTTGAACAAGTAAAAGTTACTTGCAGCCTGTTAACTTCCCTGAATTCATTGCCTATTTGGCTTCAAGATGTCTAATGTTAACATTACATAAGTTGTGTGTCATTGTTAAATTTGCCAGAAATTTGTTAAGCGAGCTTGTTGAATCCAGTCATAGTATTGGTAGTTTGTGGCTGAGTGGACAATCTGTGGTCGGGGCTATTTTCAGAGAGGCTCTGTATTGGTTTTCTGCTCACTGAGCTGTGGGATGGAGTGTGAAAGCTGCTGCATGTTAATTCACTGGTCATGCCTGGATTGATGTGGCTGAGGGTTGTTAATTACAGGAGCCCAGCAAACCACCTGATCACCCACTGCTTCTTTCAGTGGAGGCACAATCTGCTATTCCTCTTCTCCTCTAGTGTCGTGCTCTGGCCCAACTCACTCTGCATCCCCTGCTGCACACACAGCTACTCAAATAAGTCCCAAAATAAGCATGAAGTTAGCGGTCAAAAGGCAAGCAGTAGGAGATCCATCACTGAGTGTTGACATGGACACCAATATTTCAAACCCCATTAAGCCAATAGTCTGAAAATAACACTGCCATGGAAACAGCATTTTCTGATTTCCTTAACCTGAATAAGGTCATACTCGGAATAAGCAATTATTGAATTAAGACATGTGGAGTATTTTAATCTTAGTGCATACATCTTAAACGCATGATGATGTCCTATTGAAGTTTTCACAGCATTTTGCAACATCCACATATGGCATTTAACAACTCTTTGACAACGCATTACCTGGGTGTAAACAAGATGGGAAAATGAAAAGGTGTTGTAGCTTTCGCAAAATTTGAAAGAAAACACCCAAAATGTTATACGGTAGCATCGTACATTTAACTATTTCAGGCTGAGGTTTGAAAAACTCCTGAAATAGTGGATGTAATGATGTGAGTCGTAATCAGGCTATGCTCTGTAACATGTATGAATGGAATATTATATTAGCTTCTCATGTAAACACGATAATTGAAAAAAAATCTTATTCTGAATAAAGTCAATAGTCGGAATATTAGTGTCCATGCAAACATAGTCCCAGTTTTGACTACATGAGTTTGTCTGGGGTAATAACATCTTGAGTCCCGACTGAGATATTTTTCTTTTCACTTGCTCCCTCCACAGGGAGGTCAGAGTGCCAGGTTGGCTGTGGAGCAGTAAGTGCTGCTGGAAATAGTAGTGATTCACTGGCAAGCTCAAATATGATGTGCTATCATGAGGACTTGGGCATGGGCTCAATGGTTGAAGGACAAGTAACTACATGACCTAATCAACTTAATAGAAAACGCAAAGTAGGTGTTTTTTTCTCCTTTTGTTCTCTCCCAAGAAGGTAAACAAGCTAAACTTGAACCTGTTTCTGAACTGTATGGGAACAACAGAGAATGTGTTGTCAGTGATAACAGTCAGGTGTGTTTGTTTGTGGGTGGAGGTGTGTGAGTTTGCAGCCAAAGGTAATGCAGTTTTTAAAGAAGCTCTGCACTCTGTAATGTTATTGCACCCTACTTTTCTCCGTGTTCAGGCTCTAAGTGTTGCCGAGGTCAGGGTCAACTGAAAGCACTGCTGGTATAAAAGGAAATCACAAGGTGAAGCACCAGAGGAAACAATGAGCGCAACTCTGGAAGGGCTCTTAAGAAGGTCCTCCGTGTGGCTGAAGTAAAAGCTGAGATCACTCGACTTCTGATTCTCCTCCTTTGTGAAACCCTCAGATTAGACTTGTGAACAACTTCAGCCTCTTGTCATCTCCCATCCTACACCATGTCGACATGATACAAGCACTTAAGGGGTTTTCTCCGAGTGTGGTTCAACTGCCACAGTGAAAAGTTATAAATGGGGTTTTATCAACTTTCACTAAGCTATCACACGCTGAAGTTGTCTGAAGTTAAGGCTGTGCACTGATAAGGATGAAAATTCACCAGCCCCTGCTCCAATAGTCCAGTTTTTGCTGCATAATGTTACAGTCATAGTCAAGTGACCCTCTGTGGTGTTGAGCTTTGGAGTGAGATTCCCTTTCCCCCCTCACTTTAACAACAGTCACAAGTCGATTTGAAACGCACAATTAAACTACTGTGGTTAATGTTTTGTTTTGGGGGAAAAGCAAAATACAGGTCCTATAAATATGGTGAGAAATTAGACTCAAAATGATCATAAATATATTATATGATCTATATATAAAAAATAAGATTTATATATTTATTGTAATGAATTGTGTGTTTAATACAAATGTGTTCCTATCGACACACAAATACAAGTCAATTTGAATACACGTGAAACACATGTCCAATTTTACAAATGCATCACAACCAGAATAAATGTTTATACATTAACATTACATACATATTTCTAACTTCAGCTGTTCAGTTGACTTTATTCAGAAGAAGACATTAGTCTGATTATGTTAATTGCTAATAGTATATTCCAATCTTATTTCTGTTTACATTGCGCCGAGCAAAGTCTGATTATGACTCACGTCAACATTATATCTAGTACGTCACATATATCTGATGTTCCCACCAGAATTTTAAAACCCCCCTGAAATTGATTAATGTCCAATGCTATCATAAACCCTTTTAAGTGTTTTCTTTCAAATTTTGAAAAAGCGCTATTTTGTTTACTCTCTTAACCACAACACGTGTCATCAAGCAGTTGACAACTGCTGTATGACGATGTCACAAAATGATCTGAAAACTCTAATGGGACTAATAATGCGATTAAACCTTATAATGTACATGTCTACGTAATATTGCAATACTCCACATGTCATTTAAAATTACATTATTGCTTTTTCTTTGTATGACCTTTTTTGGGTTATGGTAATCTGAAAATGACATGGCAGTGTCCTATTGTCTTAATCAGGTTAATATCAGAATATTGGTCCATGGAAACGTGTCTAGTTATTTAAATTTATTTAAAGATTATTAAATGTGTGTACTGCACTGATCAGTTACATTTGCGTTTTGAGAAAAGTCTCCAGCTCCTTACACATCCACAAATGCATGCTGCGTTTAAGTGCTGGTGGTTAACAGGGACACCTCAGCTTTCTGTGAATTTGTGTGTAATTTCTAAGTGGAAAAAAAATATATCATCTTCCCTGGATTGGAGTTTAAACATGTAGTAATTAAAGACGAGCATATGAATGTGAATCGGTAGTTTTTGATTCTATGCACTCCCGCACGTGCTGTTAATATGAATGTTGCGTCCTCTGAACTGGTGGCAGAGTCGAGATATGCGTTTGGCTGTATAAAGACTTCCTGTACCACTGTACCTGAGTCATTAGGATTGCAAACTATGCCATGATAGATAACGCAGCAGCAGCAAAGCTGGATAATTGACATTACTGGTTCAGGATCACTACATGTAGCATCTCACAGGCCCTCACTGGAATTATGTGGATGTTGCAGTGCGTTCATACTAAAATAAAGATTATTTATCAAATCAGTAACTGGTCTTTGTAGTTAACGAGGGATGTCTTTCATGGGGATGGTTTATGGGTTTCTTTGCTTTTTTTTGTTTTTAATGCCCCAGAAGGTTTAGATCAGTAATTTCCCATCAGTCTCTATATACTATCACAGAGCAGATTCCGTAATGATCTGCCCTGTTAAAATAGATGGGAGTTGAAACATGTAAAGCTTGCATGACATAAATACTTGAATCTATTTCAGTTTCTTGTTTGTGTCCTCATTTGCACTCAAAATATAGAATATTATATTAATATATTAATTAGTAATATTTTTTACGCTTTTTGCGATCAAGTACATTACACTGATTAACCAATATTTCATTATTTCTAGCAAGCTGCTTTTTCTAAAGGGGAGTTCAAAGTTTACCAATTATAGTTTTGTTTTTATTGGGCTACATGATGTAACACTCAAATTCTATATATAAAGATGTGATTAACCTCCACCATGTGTTATATTCATAATCTACAAAAGCGTGGCAATATTCTTGGCCTTGCTTTTCCCTTACTGTCATGTGTCTCTGCAGCTTCCTTAAAACCCAAATTTCAAACGTGATATAAATCACATGGTGCTGAATGAAAGGCTTTTTTTCAGTTAGCTGCTGGCCTGCTGGAGAGATAAAGATATGAAAACACCAGGGCCCTGTGTTCTAGGGGATAATATCTGTGGGAATTTTACACAGCACATGAAAAACCAGTTTGTCTTGTTACATCGTGTACCTGTCCTGCTTTTTATAATTGCAGAACCTAGTCCAACACATGTGGTTTAAGTTGGGCAGCATATGTTAACAAGATTTGATCTCAAAGTGGATTTACATTTTATGTTGCCCAAGCTCTCACTAATCTGCTATGGATTTCCAGCTTTGACGCCAGAGGAAAAATAAACACTTAACTTTGGCTTACAGTGTTAGCACAGGGCTGCAGTGCAGCACAGTGTGTTCAGACCATAGTTTGAGTTGACAACTCAAGTGACTGGTCCTGGGTGATAAACTAATGTAGAAAAGGGAATTTCAAAAATATGTTTTTTTTGTATTTAAAGCTTAGACTTTTTCAATTGACTTTGAAGATTATGTAAACAATGTTTATGACTAGCGCCAGTGTCTCTGACCAAAACAACTGAATAAAGATACACTGTGCACAGGAGAGCCGACAAAAAGTGATTCTTATTTCAGTGCTGTGCTCACTGGTGGCTGCATTATTGATGGTTGTTTATGCACAATGCATAATAGACCTTTCCAACCTGTACAATATGACACACCCAATGAGATCATCATGGTCTTCAACTGAAAACCTGCTATGTTTTGGTTCCAGCTGGGAACCAACCATTAAGGCTCCAAATCAATTTATCCTTGGTCGAAATGCTCTGACGGTTCAAAATTAGGAGGATGAACAAGAAAAGAAACCACTCCGTGGCACCAAGCAGCCAGTTAGCATGGCTAGCATTGTTAGCATGTCTGTGCCATGCTGTGTGTTGCCCATAAACTGTATAAAAGGATATGGATGAGCCGTGGTGTTTCTGATTCAACATCGCTGTGGTGGCAGGTGTGTTTACAGTGTTAGTCACAGCATTGAAAGGGGGCGAGGGGATTTAAATTTCCTCCTGGGTGTTATGTTTACATCAGTGCTGATTGGCGCTGGAGCCATGTCACTTCATAAGTGTAGGAAGGGCCAACGGTTTCACAGGGAGCGACTCACACACATGCACCAACATGAACTTGTGCCCAGACCAGTTCTCTCCACTATTACACAGATAATAGTTGTTGGCTACTACATCAATATAACTTATTCATGTGTTCTCTGAACCCATTACTGAAGATTTATGTTGAAGAAATCCATTACTACCAAGGAAAGGAACTGTTGCTAAAAGATTTTGTTTTCATCTGAAGTGTATTTATGGGACCAAGGGTGGAGGCTCATGTAGGAAAAAAGACTTTTAGACCTTTCTTGAGAAAAAAGACATCTCATAAGGTCTTTGAGAAAATAATACAAATCTTAAGGCTTTTTTACTACAACCTGTAGAAGTCTAACTTTTCCTTTTAGATTCAAGAGTTTCTTGACATGAATTTTAGCCTTTTGTACTTTTGCTGGAAGAGGAGCAAATTATTGATATAGGAATATATTGCTATGTTTATTTTACTGTATACATTGAAATCAAATAATATTGCATCTATCCTCAATTTGAGCTTCTTTGTCTTTCAAAACTGTTTCAGTCATGTTCCAGGGAAATTAATACAAGCCCTGTGTTGATAAAGATAAAAATGTTAGATCTACTTGAAGAAGAAAAGTGAAAGTTACCAGTTTATCAGCTCTGTAGACCTAAGCTGTAGAGATAAACCACTCTCTAATGTGTGAGCTTGGACTGGGGTAAGGTCAGGCGTTGCCATTTTCTACCATGGATGTTTCACACTGCGCTCTGTTTAGATTCATTGGCCCCAATCTGTTACACAGCCAGACACTGACTGCAAGTCAAGAGGCATTCATGCAGTGTTTGGCACAGTGGCATCATAATGAAATTACATGCATCAAAAGTGTTGCAGGAAAAGCCCTTCATAATAATTACATTTCTTGAGATTTATTTTATGGTAGCTTTATTTTGTACTGAGCTCTGAAACATAACACAACATGAATCATAATTAATAATAACCCGTTTAATAATCATAATAATGATTTGATGACACTGCTGTTGTATTTACAATGAGCTTCCTATAATTTCAGAGGCGTTACAAGCCTGTTGACATTTTAAAGGTTCAGTTAGCACAGATGGACAAAGCCTATATAAAATGCAGCTCATCTCAGAGAGAGAGAAGCCTGCTTTGGTCCATTGCTTCAGCCTAACAGTGTGTTAATCATTATCAGTGAATGTATTTCTCATAGAGGATGATATATGACATGGCCAAGCCAATTGTTAATATTTTCTCTGGACTAGCAATGGCAGCTCCAAATTGTCTACCCCACTCTCTACAATCACAATATTCTGCAAACTGAAAGCTTTATAAACAACGTATAGAAGACGAGTCTCTTATCACTACAGAGAAAAGAGGAAGAGGAAAAATATTGGCACAGTTCCGAGCACATTCAACAGCAATAGAGGCAGCTGCTTGTTATCCAGCCGCCCAATGAGGCTCGTACAGCCTGCTACCTATTGTTATTGTAACTGTAAATTGCATCATGTGACAGACTCGCTCTCCTCAGCTGGTTGCTAGAGATTTATTATTAACCTCCATTCACTGTGGTCAAATATCAACCTCCTCACCCAGCTGTGGATTACAAAGCACCGTTTACAGCTGATCTAGTTTATTTTGTATGCGTCATTCTTCTTTTATCTGTGCGGTGGCCATTGGATTTTAAAATGTGACAATAGACAGCATATAGAATACAATATCCATAATTTATAAAGGATAATTTTGCAGCTCATATATGAACTTTTTAGTTGTGATACAACCTTGAAACAGACTAGAGAACTTAAAACTATTAAAAAAATTATAGTAAAAGGGGTGTGACAAAAATGTGTTGTTTTTTAAAAAATATTTCTTATACAAACCTCGCTTTAATCATAGACTTTTGATGTTTGATATTCAAAATTGATCTTTTGAAATACATTTTTTGGAACCCCTAATTTTTTTATATGTCATTTTATTTAAATCTCCTCCAGTCTCTTTGATTTTCTCTTGGTTCCCCTTTTGTTTGTAGACCATTTAGGCTGCATCCATCAGCTTCCACTTTAGCTAACACCCCCATATCTCTTCTGTGTGTCGGCGCCCTCCAGGCATCCCTCTGCTGGGGCTCTTAAAGAGTCCTCTGTGTCAAATCTGAGCATACTGCCAATGAAACGTATCAGTCTTTTCTCTCTGCCCGTCTCCTCCCTGGCAGGAATATAGTGCACCTGCAGTGTTAGCCAGCCCAGAGCTATTGCAAACGAGGGCATGTGTGTGATCAAAGGGCAGATTAGACTGCTTTTTGAGTATAGCATTGCATATTAATGACTCTGCTTCAGATGGTATAAACGACATACATTGTAAGTTGCCCAAAGGGTCAAACTGTGGTTTGACACAAGCCTTTGAGCATTAAATGTGGGCTCTTATTATTGCATGCATTGTGTGAGGATTAAGTTTGAACAGGGAGCGGTGGGCAGAGAAGCCTGACGTTTGGTTTTTGATTGTGTAAATATGCATGCGCTTCAGCTGAGTAGATGACCTTCACCCACTTTCGCTAACAAGCCCAGTGTGCACTCCGCTGTGTGCACTCTCTTAGTGCATGCTGGGAAAACCCACTTTAACATCACTTCATTTGAATAGCAAGCAACAGAGCGACCAGTTGGGTGGCATCCTTCTTTCCATGGTTAACTTACTGAAGTTGTTGCATATCAAAAGATAATGCTTTGAAGCTTTCAGCATTTCAATGAGACCCTCAGTGTTGTGATGAAATCACTTGATATTTGCCCTTGTTTGTGTTTGCCCATATGCTCAGATATGAACAATTTTATGTCACAGAATAAACAATGCAAAACGAACAAAAAAGTTTCTATTAATTTCAAGTTTTTTATATCTACAATTATTTTACAATAATAACAACAAAAAGCCGAGTCTGAAGCCGAGCTTATAACGCTTACACATAAAACTCTATACCTCATGACGTGACTGCTAACACACTAGTTAGCATTACTAGTGCATAAAGCCAAACCCAATATTACAAGAATTCCTTTATTATTTATCAAATTATCATTTATCAAGTCTCTTGTATTTTTCTATAACTCTTTTTTAAAACAGCCTATTAAAACTGCAAATTGTATTATATGCTTTTCAATTCAGTTTAATAGATACACCCCTTTTATTTAAATACATTTAGTATTTATAAACATATTTATATTTATCCAGCCAGACGTTGGAAAATAATAACATATTGGGTGGGATATTTTTTTTTGATAGTTTATGCTGGAATGACAGTGAGCTGATAATATCTGTTTTCACAGAACAGATTTTGAGAAGTTTTTCTGCCTTCCAAAATGTTACATTATCCTTCAGCCCTGACTGCATGTTATTATTTTCCGGTCGGTCCTCTGACACGGGGGTGAAACATCTGTTCTTCCCAGACAGTTCAGCACAGGAAACGTATCACAACGGGGGAACGTCACTGTCCAACCCAAACCTGCCACGGCTGCTCTGTTTGGCTGCGTTTATTAATTCCACTTTAGAAGATTGCAGGTCTGTGCATCATTAAGTCATCACTGTCAGCAGTATGCAGACTGTGGTTTATTCAGTTCATTTGTCAGTTAACGACAACAGTGACTTAATGATCACCTTGCAGAACAGTGGAGAAGTTAAGGCGGCTGATAAACGCGAGCTGAGTATTTAGCTTAATTCAGTACGAAGTAGAATTACTTGGATAGCATTTGGAGCAATTGACTTCCGGTTTGTTACGTTACGAAAACTTGGCTGGGTTTTCTCTTTTCCCTTTTCATTAACTCTTTAACATTCATCAACAAGAAAAGTGTTGAAAAATAAAGAAAAAGAAAACAAATATCTCCCGGTGAAAAAGTGCTGATCTCTGCAGCAGAGTTAATATGTCACTTCCTGCCTCTGTCCGCTGCACCCGGCTGCTCAACGTCTCCCCTGAATAACACAGCCTTGATTTGATGCTGTTGTGAATGCATCTGTGCAGAGAACCTCCCGCTGTGTTGTGCATGTGTGAAAGTCAAACTCTGGCTAAAGTCCGTATAGCCAATTCTCCGGATTTTACCTGCAGGTCATATCTGAAAACAGCTACGGTTTTCTCCCGCCATAACAGCTCTGTGTGTGACCCCGGCCCTCTACAGCTGCTCTTCTTTCCCCAGCGTTTTCCTGTGTTTGACATGGGAGTCCTGCAGACGGAGGGGTGTCAATTGAAGGACACAGTTATCTTTTCGGCCTCAGAGGATACAGTGTCATCCCCTGCATTCCTAGGGCTCGGAAAACAGGTTCTGCCTCTTTCTGTCCACATGCTGTTACCTGAGAATACAGTGAAGCCATTGAGTGAAGGGTCTCACTGGATATCAGCGCTCACAATGCTTACAGCCATTGTCCAACTTCATCCTTCCATTCAAACGGTCCCTTTTTTTTTTTAAACAAAAAAATAAG
Organism: Hippoglossus hippoglossus; assembly: GCF_009819705.1. Classification (NCBI taxonomy): domain Eukaryota; kingdom Metazoa; phylum Chordata; class Actinopteri; order Pleuronectiformes; family Pleuronectidae; genus Hippoglossus; species Hippoglossus hippoglossus. The sequence goes on from NC_047172.1 coordinate 17,189,911, forward strand.
ACCTTAACCAGACCGCTTGAAAAAGGAGAACTCCTCAGCATCATTGCAGTTGTGGATTGACCAATAGTAACAGACAATTCATCACGACTTTTCATTCATTACTATCTTTAATGAGGCTTGCTGTAGCTATATGAAGGGTAGGCAGTAACTCTGCAGCCAATTTGAGTAAAAAGACCTAGACTGTCTGTCTGAATTTGACTACAGGGAGGCCGATCAGTGTCTTGTCAGCCTTTTCCAAGAGGGTTAGTGTCCACCTGAGATTCCTGCTCAGTGTCAGAATCCCTGTGATCGTTCTTTTTAAATGTTTTCTTCCCCCCCTTAAGGCCCCTCCCACCATCCGTCACGCTCTGGCGGCTTGTTAGCAGCCTCTGAGCAGATGGAGAGCAGGGAATCTGTAGCCTGGAGAGCTGTGATCTGTGATGGCTGTGTGACATGACATGTGAAACACCTCACCACTCAACAATATTCAAATTAGAATCATTATTATAAAAATCCTCTCTGTCGTTTTTCTGTCATTCATACACACGTTTAGTATTTGCAGATCAGACCTTTTTGATATCAAGACGTTCTCTTAATTGATGTTTGATTAGACGTGTTTGAATCTTGAATCTTGGTTGATACTAGGCAGCAATATTTTCCTTGAATCCGATCTTAAACTGATCTTAAGTCATGTTCTAACTGTAGAACACAGGCCAGTTGAACCTGTCCTACCTGAACAGCCCACCTTAAAATGCTTGATAAACATGCTCATACCTTTTCAACACACACACTCTTTTTATAGGAGTTTTTATAGGAAATCCTCCCAACAGAATAAACAGTGGTAAAAACTAAAACATGTCAGAGTCACATTTCTGCTCTTTAATGGCAGCACAACTTAAAAGCATTTTTCTTTTGCCTAAGAACAGTGACAATACATTTTCTAAAAACAAACCAAACCAAAATAAAAATCTATTTGTACCCTTAAAGTGACATTCAGATCATTTGCAGCCACATTTCACAATAAAGTAACGTCTTTGAGACGTGTTTGTCTGGGTAAAAGCTCAAGTCCATTCTCCGCACTTGACTGCATATATCCTCTTGTTAAAGGCCCATGGGAGTTTAAGACAGGAGTGTTGTTTTGGTACTGCAGAGCGGTTCATCATCCAGCTACCTATAGTGACAACAAGCTATCTGGATTAGCTGATGCTCCCAGCTCAGAGATAAACCCAAAGCAACTCAAGCTTACAACGCTGGGTGGGAAGAAACCAGTATCTTTATTGTTTCTGTAAAGATAAATGGATGCTGCAGATAAAACAGTAGCCATAACAGTAGTGTTACTTCCACAACTTCTAGTGTTGCAATTCGTACCAGAACATTTACTGAGAGCTAACTATCACTGGCTGTGGGACGGGGTCATTGCTTGGCCAATCATTACATGTGCTATTAAAGTTTTCCTCTAAGTCCATGGTGTTTGGGAGGGTGAGCACTCATGTGTGTCAGTGTTTGTGCTTGAATGTGTATTGTGAATTTAGCAGATGTGCTTAACTTCAGGCCAGGACCAAAGGAGCATTTACTGAAGTGTTGCTTTTTTTGGAGAAATGGTGTTGGAGCATTGGATGTGGTTGGGGGGGTTGAGGTCTTTCTTACCAATGAATTATCACTTGATACACCTTTAAAAATTATCACCATTTGTTTGTATTACTTGCCAGATAGTAGCAGCTAGCAAGTAGTCTTAGTAGCTACAAAAGTGAAAATAGTTTGTGCTGCAAATTAAATAGAAAGAAAACAAACCACTTTATCAGCAGTTACACCTTAGCTTTACCTTGATTTTCCCATCATGCATTTTCATCATCTTCAGGGTAAAGATAACGCATCAGAGTCTTACTACTACTACTACTACTGAGTTCCAGCACTGTACATGAGCTGGACTGCTTCGGGGCGTCCTCCAGTTTGCCATGTGGTAGAGGGGGAAATGGCAACAGAAGGTGAACTTTAATTGCCGTTATTGGGGCAGGGCTCCTCCTGGCCTATATTTGATGATTCAGCCCAGGCCTATTTCATTATCACTATTCTATAAGTATGGCAAATGAGAGGGATTCATTACATGAGTTTAGGTTTTTGTCAGTTCCAGTGTGTTGCACGTCATTGTACCTCAGCTTGGCCTCGATCCAGACCAGACTTTTTCATAATAAAAAAATAAAAAAATTCATGCTAAATAATCCCCAAACTCACTAAGCTGTGATGAGAATGTAACATCCTAAATGGCAACTAAATACCTATTTTAGGAAAATGAATTATCCTACAGTATGTCACACCAGCATTTATTTACTGAGTGCACTTTCAGAAATGCTTTGACTCTCGATAAAAGTGCAGGAAAAACTGGGAATGAAACATTATCCAACATACTGTGGAGCAGCGTGTTGGTCAGCAGCAGTGAGAGAGATGCCCTCAAAACATGAGTTGAACATTCGGTCAGTGGCTCAACACGTGTGTCCTTGTATCTGAAGTCTTAGATCATGCTGTATTGCACCATCAGCAGAAGAGGGATGTTTTGGAGTCTTTAAGAATTGTGAAATGATCATATTGGCTGGTGAAGTTGCTTTTCAACATCTCCATAAAACTTTTCATCATTCCTCTCGTGATTACAGGTGGGTGAAATCATGCGGGACAAGGAAGTGAAGCAATTTGCCTCGATGTCAAACAGATGTAGTCTGCGAAATGGGGAAGAAGTAGAAAGTCATTTGTGCAACTGTGATTTTAACACTGACAGTTGTTAATTAAAGAGACAGCAAAGAGTTCGGGAGAGCATCTCTAAGTTAAAAAGTTAGAAAGACACTCATAACGTACTCAGAAACAATCAACAACCTAAAAATGTATTAGTAAAAGACTTTTGTGATTTTTTTTATTTGTCTACAGTGAAAAAAAAAATCAACGTTTCATAGGTGCTAGTGATACTGACAAAATCAAATATTGGCCTATATCAATTAACAGTGACTATTGTTTCAGCTATTGGGGACAGCAAATTATAAAAAAGATATTCTGAAGAAGAAAGTCATCAACTAGAAGGACCATTTATTGTTTCTTTAAATGAGTTTGTGTAATCCTATTGTATTAATCTGCAATGCAACCTTTATTACCAGGAAAACAATTCAAGCAAGCGAATAGTATGGTTTAATCAGAATTCCATTTCATTTTACATTAAGTTGTTTCTCTGATCACGATGCATTCTAACAACAAGGTTGAATTTGTCGGCAACATTCTTCATTCAACGTGTCACTGACAGCGTTTCCCTTTTCTCCCACAGATATCATCGACAAGAGTGAACTGAAGGCATTCTTCGAGAACAACTGTTCTCAGATTTATTTTATCTTCTATGAAAGTTTCATTACACTGGAAAGCAACTTAAAACAAAAAGGTGGGTACAAACCTTTTTTCGGTTGGACGCTGCATATCTGTATGTTCGTGAGCAAGTCAGTGATCGGTCTGTCGAGTACCGCCTGAAAAACTGAAGTTACACCATTGCTTCCCAAGTTTCTCTATTGGCCATTGCTCTTTCTAAATGAGTTGGCATTTGTTTAATCAAACCCCTTTACCGCAGTTAATTTCAAGTAAAGTACTTGTAGCGACCTTTTTGACAAACCTTAGCTACTGTACTTTTAATAGAAGACAGCCCTGCCCTGCCAGTGAGAGGCACACCTCTCTCCACTGCCTACCCTGTTCAGTGAGTGTCAGAGAGGCAGACGTCGCTGTGCACTGTGTGAGAAACCCTGAACCTTTAAAGATTTTACCCTGAGGAGCTGCATTTGTTAGACAGACTTAAACCTGCCACCTCCCGATAACCAAGTCTGGTTAAAGTCCAATTGAGCTGATGTACAAACAAATAAAGGGCTGAGACCAACTGACACTAGACAGAATGCAAATATGACAACGTCATGAAGATGTTAATCAATGTATTAACATTCCACAGTTTCCATGTCCTTAATTTAGCACATTTACCATACACAGTTAGCCATACAGGAGGTTTTGACTTGGTCTTTTTGGTTTTAACTGCACACTGACTAGTTGACCACCACCCTCAATAGTGGTTCAATAATTAACCCTCTCCGTGGTGTGTCTTACAGCGGGGGTGTATTTCCCTCTGCCCCTTAGATACAGAGAAATGAGCCTAAGCCCATAGAAAAACAAATGTCCAGTATAACCAGTATAACCCTGACATGTGTAGGGGCTGCATTTCCACTGGGAGTATGCTTTCGTGGTAACAGCAGTTCCTTTGAGTGAATGTTCACAAAGTGAACCCGTGTTATTGTTACATTATTGATGAAACTAATGCAGTGCAGCTCCAGGTTATGTGTTTAAAGGGCTGTGTTCTTTCCATGTGTTTCAGGGAACAAATCTCAAAGGGAGGAGCTGGACTCTATCCTCTTTATTTTTGAAGTAAGTAATTTTGTTCTTTTTCCGTATCCTTCTCTGATTTCCGCTGATAGCTGCTACAGCCTCAACCTGTTTACTGCTGAACTCGGGGGTGGGACCGCAGTTTCCATGGTGCCATTCTGTATAACCTAGTTACTTCCTGAATTTGCCTCAAATAGCCTGGAAATTAATTGGAGATTGTGCAGATGAAAAAAAGCCTGGTTCCCCAGCTCTTGACAGGTTGAGTTTTGCATTTATTTCTGTTCAGTTTTGAAAACCTTGGTGTGTATGCAAATTTACAGGAGGCACATCTTGTGTCTGCATGTTGTAGGGTATCCCTGGCTCTGTAGCCCCTCCCTCTGTTTTTCTGAACACTCATTTGTTGCACATGCGGGTTAAAGTCCCTTACGTTGTTTTCCCACCTGACAGCAGAGGCAGCTCCAGTTTCCAATACAAACAGTCAGCTCTCCAGTTACATTTGCACAGGGCAGGGCTGTACGGATGGCAGCAAATCAAAACAAGAAAAAAATATGTGGGACAGTCTGTTTGTCCCTCTTTGAGCAGTGTGTGTTGTCCTAGTTTTTATGATCACCTGGGACCAGTGTGTGGGTGTGTTCCTTGCATCATGTCCAGCGAAGAGTAAGTTCTTCTCATGAAAATGAAGACAGCAGATAATAAAAATGCTTTCAGACAAGAACTCTGGACATTTTCCGGAAATTTCCAGAGGGGCTGTATATGAGAACGCAAATGTCTGAGTCTGTTGCTGTGGACATTTTCCTTAGATTTTGCTGCCAGCTCCCCAGTAAAAAATGAGTGAGCTGATAAGTATCTCAGGATGAAAAAGACACGAAGAACACACAGACGAAGATACCAACTTGGAAAGACAACCAGATTCAAGAGCTTTTGTCGATGTGCTGTAAACAAAAAACATGTGATTCCCACAGTGCAATTTATATGTAATCTCCTGCCTTCTGCTGCTCTAGCCAGGTGCCACCCCTCACCTGAATGTTCTGGACACTTTATTATCTTAAAATATATTATATTAGTACTATATATTATTCATATGTGAAAGGAAAAGTCTGGAAAATGTCCAAACCCAATTTTCAGGACATTTTTGCTATGGATTCCTAATTTGCTTGTCAGGAATATGTAACACATGGCATCTGTTATCTTTTGGTCCTGTCGTTTTGTTGCTGTCTGCTTGATGCATTATGTGAAGTAGCACAATTCGAGTGTGCATTATCTGTTTATTTGCTGATAGTTGGCGATAGGTTGGCATCCTTTTGTAGAATTCTGACTTTATAATGAAGTCTTTTCTCTATGGCCTTCTCGGGCCTGCTGTTTGAAAGCTTAATTACTATTAGAATTAATTCACCAAGAATGGTCCTCCCCATCCCTTAACAAAGAAAACTGACTTAACGAGGTCTCGCTCCAGTTTTCTCCACTCCTCACATAGATAGCCTCCCCGCCAGTTCACATCCAGTCATCTGACCTGTAAATAAAGCCTGGATTCATGCCTGCTACATATTTATGGAGTCATCTTTTCAGAAAGAACTAATATTGAAAGCAGCTTAACCCTCGTTTGTCCCCTTTTAGCCCCTGCCTGTGACAACGTGTGCTTTTACCCGTGCACTGAGAAGATAAGCTCACGTTGAGTGGTGTGTACAGGACAGATACAGGGTCGCTTTTATCCTGAGAACTGAACTGACTTTGTGTGCGTATGTGACTTTTATGCCATCAGCAATGTCAGATCATACCGTATGCGGTCATGAATCTGGTTATCAATGGATGCGTTTGTGCTCACAAACATGCACTACTAATATGTATAATGTTATCTCAGTGTACGGTAACACAGGGACATGACAAATGCCTCAAAGATGAACAAATCTGATTCTTTTCAGACAAGCGAATTCGTAATCATTTCCTTTTTCTGAAGCAGCGATACAGTCATTTACAAGCTGAACTGAAGCTAAATGCTTTTCATAAATATTTATCATTCACAGAAGACAAGGGACTAGAACATTAGCCTCTGCAGCCTTTGTCCAACAAGCCTCAGTGGTGTTGTGGAAAGTAGCTACTGGCTAACAGCTGCTGCGGGGACAAAAGCCATTTTGAAACTCTGTGCTTTGCGATACACTTATATGCCGTATGACAGGTTAAGACGAACAACAAAGATCAACATCGCTGCCCCCTCTCAGTCACAAAGCCACAGTTATGTTCTCATTTCTCCGGGCAGATGGGAATTTGCACCCCCTCCCCTCAATATCCATCCATCCACCTGAGTCCCTCCTTGAATTCAAATCTGGCTGACATACAGTACAAGTCTCCAGTGTATGTGTGTGTGTTTGCTTCGAGCTGGCTATGTGCGGATTACTTCACTGTCATGATGAGGTATGTGACCCCCTTTTTCCATGGGTTGCTGTGTGGGGGAGTACGGTCCCCACGCTGAGCCTGTTTCAGAAATGGATATCTAGAAGGGGGTAAGCTTTTGTCCCTCCCCCTAAACTCTGCCGGAACACCCCACCCCCACCGCCACCACCAGCCAACGCCATTGCCTTCCAGGATTTCTTTGTGTCTGCTGCCTCAGAGGCATCCATGGCAGTTTGTGATGCTGCAACAGGACTGACAGAGCAGAGACCTGATCTCTGTGAGAATGCAGCAACACTCGTAAAAACATATATATGCAACAGATTTATTCACTGCCTTTACATCTGAAGTATTAATCAGTTCATTTTCTCAAAAGGTCTGTTCTTTACGTTGGAGTTCTCGCTCTATTATACAAATGCAACAATTCTGCATTGCCAAATGTTTACCCTGTTAAATATGACTCACCTAAATAATCACTGATCTTGAAAATATATATATATAACATGTTCAATGGGGATCCGAGTTTAATCGAGGTGAAACAAGTGATTTTAGCTCAATAGATTTGTATATAGAAGTGTGTTGTAGTCAATTTCCTGGCAACAAATATCTTATGAGGACAAAGGAACAAAAAGGCTTGTGAAATGTGTGAGAACATTGTGACGTGTATCTCACCAGTGGATTAATGTTGAACGAGCATCTCAATCAAGGGTTATATATATATATATATATATAGTACTATAGTTCAATAAATCTGTCTGTCTGTATGTGTCTGGCATATCTCAAGAACCGTTCCTCTTGTCGGCTTCTCACTTGGCATGTTTATTGTTACGGACCCGAGGAAGAACAGGGTCGATTGGTGCATTTTGGACATGTTGTTCAATGTTGATAAGCTTTGAAAAAACAGTCATCCAACACTGTGTAGTGGCGTCAGTAGCGGCAATGACAACTGATTCTCCAGTGCGGGGTTCTGCGTACTGAGTCAAGCTTCACCGAACTTTGACTAAACAGGTGAACAGCTCTTTGTGCAGCAGCAGCGGTGGCTTCAGGATTCTGTGGGCGCAGTCCTGCAGCCGGTCTTTACTTGCTGCGACGCAAATAATGCTGCAAACAGCATTAGCACAGGCCAAACCGACAGACCATTCCAAACAGGCAGGTTTAGAATGAACACTGCACTACTTTTACTAAATTCAATGTTTAAAGCCAAATATATCACGTGAGCAGAAACAAACAGGCCCACCTTGAAGTAGCATTGCAGGCATTGGTAGCTTTATTCTGTGTTGATTGGAAGGAGGGTTAAATTCTGGAAGGAATCATCTGATGTGTGTAATTTAACTATAGTTCGGTGAAAGATCTATTTTCCAGGAAGAAAATTAGCTAAAACTAAAAATCCTTTTGTTCTGAAGTGATTAAGTTGAATCAAGATCTCAATCTAATTGTTGTTTGCTCATGGTCCCAATTTAACTCTACAGAGTTTGAGCAGTTCTGGAAAAAGGACTAGTGAAAAAGTGCAATGTCCAGATTTATGATGTTGATACAGACCTATTGATTATTTTCATGTTTATGATGATTTATGTTCTCAGTGTTACAAAAATAGTGTTGAGCATCAATACTTGGCAAGTGTTTAAGTCAACGTTCTTGTCAGTTGGGTACTGTGTCTCCCTTGGGCAGCCGATTCTATATCCTATAAAGTTGGGATGTGTTCTTTCTGACCACCGTTCTGTCACCTCTTGCTGCTGTAAACCTACACAAGAGTAAATGTGAGGGCATAGTAAGAAAGGTACTGAAAATCTGCTGTAGATTAACACTGATTTCACAGTAAGTGTCTGTGTTTCTAGGAGAGAAACTGGATAAAATACTGTTCTGTTTTAATGGAGACTGTTTTTTAGTCACAAGACCAGATTGAGCTTCTGGGTAAAGATCCTCAGCTCTCAGACCTCAGGGGGACTCCAGTGTGTTTACTCCCGTGACTGTAGACGACAGGTCATGGTGAGTCTGATCTGAGGTTGTGGGACAGGTTAAGGGACAGCTCTGGGGCCAACAAAACTCAAAGGGAAGTGTGTGTTTATCCACTTTCACTCCAGGATATGACCTTACCATGACTCGTCTGTCATCCGGACCTGAGTCAGCATTCTGAATTTCCCTTGCCATCCTGTCTGTATCCCCCTCCTATTTTTTATTTGAGACTTGACCTGTTTGGTTGCCTTTATATGGGTAAATCTGCCTATTAAATCTAGTTTACCTCATTTTTGATAGATAGCTGTGGGATTAACCTAGTTGAGAGGTGATGGGAGTTTTGTCGTCTTTTAGAACGCAACAGAAAATTTGAGGTTTGTGACTGGTTTATGTTTTATTTACCCAAGATAGTCACTTGAGATTAAAATCTCAGGAGATCTATAAAAGAACCAACATATATCAAAACTGAACCAACAAACAGGAATAAAGGAAGACAAGAAGATACATTTTATCAAACTTTATATAACAATCATATTTCTCAGTTTAAGTGAGAAACCCAAAAAAGGAAAACCGTAGTAAGGAGGGAGGAGGTATTTTAATTTCCACCTGGCAGCTCATTCAAAGGATTGATTGTGCCTAATGTTCATTTAAATCCTGCTCACGATGCAACGCTGTGTGTGTGTGTGTGTGTGTGTGTGTGTGTGTGTGTGTGTGTGTGTGTGTGTGTGTGTGTGTGTGTGTGTGTGTGTGTGTGTGTGTGTGTGTGTGTGTGTGTGTGTGTGTGTGTGTGTGTGTGTGTGTGTCAGACATGAGAAAGTAGGTAATTAGTAACCGCATCATTCTGTATCATGAACAGTCCTGATTTTCTGCTGTCTATCGTAATGTAATCGTATTCCTCTTGATGCACATCAACTGAAACTATGTTTCGTCTAACACTTGTCTGAGAATTTAACCCAGAGCCATTTAGCTAAGTCCCAGTATTGACTGACAGCTCACCAGTGGGAGATTATTAGTTAATGTGTGAATGCAAATTTACCAAGTACAGCTTGGTTTTACATGGAAATGATCTTTATGCCTCAGGCCTGTTTTTAACCTTGTCTTTGACCTCTGAACCTGAACTGCTGGAGTCAGCAAACTACTATTTTTGTCACATGCAAAGACACAGATTTATAGACAGTGCATGTCAAGATGCATATTTTTATATAAATGTATTGCTTTGTTGACATGTATTTTGACATGATTGATTTGTCTGAAACTGTGTAGAAAGTGCGGAAAAACCTCCCTGGATGGTCTGAGCCTGCTGCAGGAACCTGAGCCTCCAGGCTGATCTTACAAGAGGAATTTGATTGCATTCTGCTGCTGCCACCTACTGGCTGCACAGGAGAATGACAACATGAGAAAGAATAAAAACATCTCTTATTTATTGTGTTCATAGTTGAGGGTATTTTGGTTAATATTTCAAAAATAAAAGTCAAAAACCTGCTTTAGGCTTTAAATTGTAATATATTTTGTAGTTACTCGACATGGGATATGTTTCACCAGTCGGCATCTGCCCAGGCCTTCACCAGCAAATAATGAGGGCAAGCTAAGACATTTGGTTAGCATGCAAATAAGCAGTCTGGTTTGGTCTACACTGTGTGGACTTACCTTAAAGAGCATTTTAGACAAAGCAGGTGTGCGTTCGTCTGACGTCTTTTCTCACTTTGTGCAGGAGTGACTGTAGCATCAGGGACTCATTTTATTTCTAGGCTTAAAAATATTAAATAATAAACAATATTTCACTTTACATTCTACATTATTTACTGTGTATCATCAAGAAGTAAACATTAAGGAACCAGATTTTTAGTGCGGATCCGTATCAGGGGGCAGATCCCGCATTTTAAGATAGCATTTTTCAAAAAAATTCACGGATTTCCCACTTTATAGATCTTCATGAAAAAATCAGTCATGTTTATGGAACAGATATCTATGTGTGTGTCATTTTGTGCTGCTTAATTATATAAAGGTAACTGTTGGGCCTTGGACGCAGGGATGCACTCTATAAGCTCCATTCTTAGTGATTTAGACCGTTGTTGTTTTCTGATTACACATGTACATTGTGTTAGCAACATATTGCTTTCTCTCTCCTTTGTCTTTGTCTCTTAGGAGATTTTTCATAGTGCATAGACTGTACACTCAACTCGTAAAAAAAGCAAAACAATATGTAAATGACTTCATTTCATCTGAGAGGCCTCAGTGTCTGTTGCTGCCTTCTAAAAGCCCTTGTAGACCACCTCTGGGAGAAGTTTATTCTGTGTCATGTTCAGGCCCTGCTGCTGGAAACCTAAGTGCGGATCATGTAAATGTGTTAAGGCTGCTGTCGTACCACGGTAATGCCCCCATCTTTATGCTGGAGTATGGCTGCAGATTAGAGTAACTCCACCAACCTCTAGTCCAGCAGACTCCGTATTCGCCTCATATCAGCCAGTAAATTCCACATTGTTGCGGCCGCCATTCCAGCTCCACAGGGAGTCTTTCTGAGCTACCTTCTCCATCTCATTCCCACTCTCCCTTGCTGATGCTCTGTGAGGAGAGAGAAAGATGGTGTTATTGTGTCTGCACACACACACACACTGGGAAAGGCTTAAGCTGCCTACCCTGCTGTGTTACCGCCGAGCATAATGTGTCTGCTGCGGCAAAGAGACAGAGTGGACGAGGCCGGTGCAGAGCCTGAACAGACATGGAGTAATCCCTTGTGGGATCAATAACAAGGTGCAGCCACACGCTTGCACATGAATATCATCACGTCTGTGGATCAGAGAGAAGTTGAGCAGCACAGATAATCATCCAGCACCCCCTTAAAGCGATGTATGTCTTTCACTATCTCCAGTGTCAATGGTAATGACGGGGATTTAGTCTCAGAGGACAAGAAGGGAAAGTTAAAGATGGAGGATGACATGGAAAGAGGGAGGTTGTCGACAAGCTGAAACACTCAAAGCATGAGATGACTCCTGGACCATGCACCACATGTCCCAGTATCCTGTGGCAAAGCACTGGACGACACAATGTCGTCATATTCCAACTTTCTTTGTGATATTTAAAGCATGACTGATTTATTCGTTCGGCCAATAAATCAGCTGATGTGCCTTTTGACATTTATGTTTGGCAATATGGGCTGATTTAAAAACCTTTATTTAGCAGAATAGATGTGCAGTTATGTTTACGTTACGTTTAAATTTCTGTATTAATTTGGTTGTATTTGGCTTTTTTAGGTATTTATAACAAGGTTTATGGTTACAATATTCAATATAATGTCTCAATTGCGTTTCTTTGTCATAAAGGTTTGATAGAAACATTCTAGGAGGCATTGTCATTTTTTTTACTATATATGTATGTGTATATATACATTGATTGATTGATTGATTGATTGATTGATTGATTGATTGATTGATATTGAAAATGTTTTTCTTCCTAATATCAGAATTGGCTTCACCCTCCAAAAATTCTTATGTCAGGCTTTAATATAATTTTGGTAACATGAAATTTTACACCAGAACATGATCAGTTGTTCTATTACAATATAAACATGCAAAGACATTATACTGGAACAAATTAATAGTATTTTTAGTGTAAAATTATTAAAATATTAAATACAATTTTGAACATACCCAATGTCTTTTCCCTCAGTCATTTACCTTAATTTAATTTCACTTATCAACCAATTTTATTTTCACAAGCCTTATTGCTATATGAACAAAGAAAGAAATCCTTGATATTATAAAAGCTGTCACTAAAATATTCCTCTATAGTCTCTAATGCGTTCTCTAAGTTTCCATCATCTTTTCTAGTTGTGTTTTTTCTAACTTCACACTGCATAGCACTTTGCATCTGTGGTGGGAGAAAACGTAATCTTTCTAGATCGGTCATGCACATTGTTTTTGCTAATTCTCTGTAACCATCTTGCCTGAGTTTTTCAAATTTTTTCAAATTCGTTTTTTTTATCATGCCGACCAGAGATGGTTGTGTGGTCGTGAGAGCTTCACATGTAACACGGCAAAAGGACAGACTTGACCTCTACATTGTAATCATGAAGTCGTATTGGTTCAGTGATTAGGGTTTGATGAGGAGTGAGCCACTGGCGTATCAATTGCTCACAGCGCACTGACTATTAACCTACCACTCATGCACACACACACACATCTGCCGTCCCCCCCGTCCCCCGTCCCCCCCCCCCGGCCTCTTTTCATTTCTCCAGAGGGACCCAGTTAACCTGTTGCTGCATTCAAGAATAATGATAGGCTGCTGAAAGGTTAGAAAGCTCTAATTGAGTTGTAAAGCGGTTCTTGACGAGGTGGGGACATTTCTCAGTGCTGCCCTGTGTCACAGATCTGCAGACACGTGAGGCCAAGTGGAGAAAAGGGGCAAGGCTGCAAAATTGTTTACTTCTTTGGTCACACAATGACACTTACCAAAGCAAAGTAAAAGTATTGTTTTCTGTTTTTATTTTAGAGTCAAGTAAAGAGAACTGTTCCATATACTAATTATTTCCATTATCTCTTGATGTGCAGATTATTTCCAGACATCATGTTTCGTCAGATGTGGGGTTTTTCTCCTGTCTTTATTCAAGAACGTTGTCTTTCAGTTTGAAAACAGGACTCATTGATTTTATGTTCATTGTTCGATTTTGCAATGCTCTCACTCAGAACCGTGCAATAACTCCTACTTGTGCTTGGGTTTTCTCTGCTTGTGCTCAAACTGTGCGCTTGCGCTCAGATTTTCTGCGCTCCAGACTTGTTGCACAACAAAAATCCAAGAGCAGCAGAGAAATCCAAGAGCAGACGTTTTATGCTTGCACAGAAGCAGCGTGGGCTCAAAGAAAAGAGCTGAAGCTTGAGTGCAGGCAATCCAGCAACAAAATATCTGAGTGCAAGCAAACATTTTTAGCAAAAGTGGAGCAAATCTAAGCACAAGCAGGGGCTATTTGGGTGACAGCATTGCAGTTTTTAAACGTGAAATCAGGAAGTCCTACTCTTAAACTGAAAGACCACGCTCTTGATTCAAGATAGGAAAAAAAAAACACTGTCAGACAAATAGTCCAAAACCCAAAGATACCAAAACTAAGAAAACCATAAGGCTTGTTCATACTTTAGAAGCTGGAGCCACTGATCTTTAAACCGTTTCACCTCTAAATAAAAAACAAATCAAATTGATCAGTGTTGAGGTTCGTGCTTAAAGCAGCTATTAGTTCATTTTGCTGTCGGTACATAGCCAACGATAGAATTCACAGCTCCAGAACAAACCAGTCTAGAAGAAACATCTACTGGTTGGCCAGTCTCATCACTTTCTGATAGGGAGTTTCTGTAGCACCCTGTGCAGAATGAGTAGCGCTGCTCAGAGGGTGTATTATATCGACCATCACTACAACAAGCTCCCAGCAAGAAACCATGTTCTGCGACAAGGAACCTTAAATAGCCCTTCAACAGTTTGCCTCACCAACGTGTAGTGAAGAAAAAAGGCCCTGCTATGCAAACTAATGCAGCTCTAATGATAATGCTATTACTTAAACAAAGCTCTGATAACTAATTATTAATGCCGGACTGAACCTAATCCTTACATTTTCTTTCCTTTTTTCCCTTCAGAAAATTCTACAGCTTCTGCCAGAGAAAATCTACAACCGATGGCAGTTTCACAGTATAGGTACGTACTGACTGCCAACTTAATGTGAAATACCTGGCGCTACCATGATGTCCAGTTATGTGCTGTCCCTGTGTCTGTCCTTCTTATGCTTCTGTGACCTCTAAGATATAGTGGTGGCGAAAATATCCCCTCCACCACAACCTCGACCTTCCATAATGAAGAGAAAATAATTAGTCTTAGAGGGGGATGTAAATGGGAAATGCAAATGAGCTCTTCATTTGAAATGCAAATAAGTAATTGAATTATGCTGGCATGATTTTAGTCCCACACACAAAAAAAAGGAAAACCCTTGCACAAAAGCGATAACCTCAATTTTAACAGTTGTTTGTCAGCCGCTGGCAGCTAAACAGTCTGGGTCTAGATCGGTTGTAGATTGGCCTTCCTCCTCAGGCTCGTCATTCCGAATATCTAGACTCATCTCGGGATGGGTGGATGCCCGGGACAATTTCCCTTTTTCTCTCAATCATTAGACGACACATCATTGCAGGTTTAAAGCGGCCTCTTGGCTTTTTTCTGAACTTACTCAGTTTTCTTTGCCGCTCATCAGTTCACGTGTCATTGGTCAAGAAGCTGTGTTGTCACTACGTACTTCTGCTCTGAAAAAATGTGGTGGTGGTTGGATAGCTTCTCGCCATACCTGAGTTTTAATTGAATTCCTAAGATAACTTTTCTCTTTCACATCATTTTTTTTCCTCCACATTCTACAGTAGCAGTTGCTGAAAGCATTTGTGTTCGCACAATACATTCTTTGTGCTGGGTTGGGTGGATCAGGAATGGCACTAATGACTTTTAGTCTTTGTAGCTCAGGATTGCGAGGTTTCAGACATTTAACTCAGACCATTAAGAGCTGAAGAAAATCCTCACACCTTTTATCCTCCTCTATCTGCTTACTTACACCAATCAGCCACCACATTAAAACCCACTAACTTGTTTTAATGTCGTACGATTCCTTTTGTCCTGAGCCCAAGACCTATGAAAGGATTCCTGTTCACCTTTTTGTGAGCAGCACAGAGATCTTATTGATTTGACCCACTGAGAGAAGATTGAGAATAGCCCCACTCCGACACACATAAACTCATGTGCAAACTTTGTAGTTCTTTTAGAAGAACTCAGCCGAGTCTTCGTGGCTACCACTTAAATATGACTGCGTATACATGCCCTCCAGTATCCCAGTTATGAGGTTTATCCGGGTTTTAATCATATTCCGGATATGGTGTTAACATTGGACTATTGAGAAATCTGGTTATTCATATCCCTGTGTACATATTGAAGGCTAGTATCCTGGTTACTTAACTCTTAATGCAGGCCCCTTTGATGTATTTTTGTTACCATGGTTACAACAACAAAGTCTGCCAGCTATTTTGATTCCTGTCTGCTGGCTTTATGAAAATTAGGCCGGTTTGCCTATTAAATGCCAACATCGCGTTGCTGGCTTGACTTCCCCTTATTGCCAACAATGGGAGATGAGAGCCACAGCAAATATTAAACATGACCTCTTTGGTCGGTGTCGGGCTGTCACTGCCACTGCACAGAACTAGGCCGCAGTGGATGAAGATACAGCCATGACTGTAGAATCAAGTCATCGTGAAATGGATAGAAAATGTTCCTCTGAGTAGGGCATCCTTTGATTGGCTGTTTATCACAGTTGAACCAACTTAATGAGATGGGAGATTCTTTTCGTTGCCACCATTGTTTGTGTTAATGCTACATCACATGGCTGAAGCCGCTCCTGTGCTGGATGTCCTCAGTGGTAAGAAACCGGGATAAAAAAGTGTACATGCACCAGATTGGAACCAGATTTCTTTCACAAATGCATGTCGCCGCCAACTGATCAAAAGTGAAGCCTCGCCACTAGTTCGTCAGCACCACACATCAAGGTCAACGAGCGGGTCCCTCCTTTCACATTTGTGCTGTTTGTTGGGGGACTACTTGTTGTGTAAGGGACGTCTCATGAAAATCTGCATTGCTAAAGTCTTTGACTACTGCGCCTTATTTTTATTATTTTTTTTTTTTTACTTTCTTCCAGGTTCTATACTGAAAAAGCTTCTACACACTGGAAATTCATTCAAGGTACTGTTTTCATTATTACAAGATATGAAAAACAATTTCCCAGACACATTATGAACTATAACACTAATGTAAGTTATTATAAAAAGAATGTAGCTACCCAGTAGGCTGCATTTAGACCCTGATCAGACCTGGTATAAACATCCATCCTGAGTGACACGATCACAAGAGTACATGTGTGAACGCACACAAGTGTTTCCTCGCTGCATCCTGAGACCTGATCACACAGACCACGTTCAGAGGGATTCTGGGATGCATGTGACCACACTCTTTTACGCTGTGTGAACGCAAATACATCCTGGGCCGCATATGAAGGACCTCCTGCTCAGCTGATGTCTCTGACCTGCTACAGTCTCACAATGAATAAAATACAATTGTATTATTCTCAGTGGCCATATGTTGATTTGTGTGCCGCCACTGCCATATCGGTCTGATCCACACATAATAATTAATGTCACAGGACGGAGGTTAATACCAGATTTAAACAGGACCTTAGTTTTGTGATTTAAAGAGTTTTTAATAGGACCTTAGTTTTCAAGTTGAATTCCAGACATGTGTGTTCATGTACATTGTTGAAATTAGCTTTTGCTGTGTATCCATTAATATATCCTCCCATGTAGATTCGATGTGAGGGGATCCGTCTGTTCCTGCTGTGGCTGCAGGCCCTGAGGGACAACTGTGCTGAGGAGCAGTTTCTTATCTTTGCATGTCTGGTGCCAGGGTTCCCTGCTGTGCCCTCCACCAGAGGGCCCTGCACCCTTGACACCATCATTTACAACCCCTTCTCCAATCCCCCGGATGGTGAGACAGGGACATGCATTCTGTTGTGCTGCCTTATGCATTGAGGGTGATCACTGAGGTCATGTGTTTTTAGTTAATAACTCCTGTTTTCCTGTGGTTAATTCATGTCTTTGTATCTGTCACTCTGAGCAGCTAAAGTGGTGCCTGAGGAGATCACCCCGCTCGTTCCAGCTGTGGCTGGGGAAAAAGTTGCAGAGGACCAGACCTGTTACATCCTCGAAACCCTGCTCAAGTACATGGTCATTCAGGTAACAACTAACAAGCCAGGTTGGAGGAAAATACATCAACTGTGAATTCTACCTCAATGTATATGTTGGTTTCACCTTGTATGTGTTGCTAAGGTCATGTCGGTGACAATAAGATAGAAAACAAGACACAATATGAGTTGTTAAGTGTGTGAAGTTGGACTAGTATGTTTACTTAGCCCAAACCATTTTCCCTCTGTGCACTGTTTCTTAGAGGAACCTTCAGACTATTGTGTTTGAAACAATGTACTGTCAGTGTGCTGGAAACATCTCCTCTCCCTGTCGCCTGACCTTGTCTGCCTTTGTGTCTGTCTGTCTCCCAGGCATCCAGTTTAGAATGGAGGAACAAAGAGAACCAGAACACAGGCTTCAGGTTTCTCTTCAGCCTCTTCAAGAAGTACTACCTTCCACATTTATTCCCCTCCTTCACCAAGCTCACAAACCTCTACAAGCCTTTATTAGGTAAGATGACATATGCTGTATATCTATCTTGGCCTTCCTGCAGAAGGTTCAATACAGTTGCACTACTTAAACAATAAGTAAGAGAAAATAATGAGTTTATTCAAAATTAGCTAAGCATTTAACAAGTTAAAGAGTAAGTGTGTGCTTGTGCGCGTGTATACAACTAAAGAGTCTTGTTTATTTTTATTTACGAGAGAAGGATGTTTGATGTGTTGTGATTATATGGTTCCAAAACAGATTCTTAAAGAGAAAGGTATCAAAAATATACAGTTGGATTCAGCTACCAGACCCTTGGAGTAGATGTTTGATCTCTCTTGCTTCTACTCCTTGTGCTCTGTTTTTTACCCTCCCTCTGTTACCATCCGCCGTTCCTCATTCACTTCTCCACTCCTCCGCAATCAGACCTCCCGCACCACAGACCAAAACCCTTGTATGTGCCAGTGACGCGGAACAATGAGAGCACCTTCTGCACCAGGGACCAGTATCTGGCGCCCCGTGTGGCCTTCATCACCTGGCTGGTCACCTTCTTCCTGGAGAAGAAGTATGTCAGCAGTGCTGCTGCAGCGCAGGGCGCCAAGAATGGCACCGAGGTCATACCCAAACTCATCCAGGTGAGTGCGACAGTACCCTTCCGTTGATTCTTACAGCTGTCATTGAGGAGGAAAGAGGTCGATTTGTTTTGAGTGTATTGTTGCCACATAACCTCAGAGCACTTTACTGTATCCATGTAAAAACACCTGGACACAAATAACTTTTTAGAATGGGTTCATTCCTGACCCATACCACATCCGTCCACCAATGTGTTGTGGTAATTGTTATGGAAGTTTTCTGGAAGCTGGTGAAAGGAGAACTCAGGCAGCAGCTGATGTCTTATGCAGAAGGATTTAATTCAGACTTGATGCATCAAGGAGACCAGAAGGTGAAACAATATAACAACACTAACAGAGTAACATGAGCAATTGTCACCCCCAAGTCTGAAGATGTCTCCCACAGCCTCCCCATATATCTCCCTCTACTTGCATCACCCATTCTCACAGCACATCCATGAATGGCTAGAATTGCTTTCACTCTCTATTTTACATGTACTGTAGGTGTTCGCATCCTATTGGATAGTTAAGCCTAAATGTGCATTCCTAAATCGTATTGTGTCCTTACATCTTGCCACTGGTGAAATACGCAAAAGAGTTGAAGTTGGTGAGAGTAGAAGCTGGTGTCTCTGTCCGGGGCATCTGAATTAGATATGAAAGTCCCTGAGCGTAGACACTACAATGTACTGTTGGTTGGCCCTTTATCTATAACCTGACCTCGGGTACTGCTTGGAGAGAGAAGGGAGTATCTGTGGAACTAAACAGGCACCGTAATCTGTCAAGTAGTTTATGCAAAATCCTTGATGGAGGTACCTAAATACTATAACCGTCATGATGGTAGAATTTAATGCTGTTGCATTAGACTGCATTAATTGTAGCTAGCGAGAAATGTGCCTTAAGAAAACAGTTAATCAAGTGACAGGAATCATGAGAAGAGACAGACGTGAATAAATGTAAAATTAATGTTATTATGATTACATTATGATTAATGCAGCAGCTTAAAAATGACCAAAAAATGCAACTAAGGAAATCTTTGTCATTGAGACTCTCGTGATCATTTATTAAACTGGGAGTAGGAAGCCCTGTAGCAGCA
The DNA here is from genome assembly GCF_009819705.1 of Hippoglossus hippoglossus. Classification (NCBI taxonomy): domain Eukaryota; kingdom Metazoa; phylum Chordata; class Actinopteri; order Pleuronectiformes; family Pleuronectidae; genus Hippoglossus; species Hippoglossus hippoglossus. Next base: position 17,209,551 of record NC_047172.1, read on the forward strand.
TACAGAAGAATTCTCACTTATCACTGTCTCGCTGTGGTGTCCAGACTGTCACTGCAGGCAGTAGCAGCCAGGAGAAGAAGGAGGATAAGATATCGGACGGGGATGCGAATGGGCCAGCGGGGGAGCCTGAGAAGAGCCACTCCAACAGCAGCACGCTGTCGGATCGGCGGCCCAGCGATTCCAGTTTGTGTAGCATTGAGGAGGAGCACCGCTATGTCTATGACATGGTGCATGCCATCCTGCTGTCCACCCGGGACAACGTGAATTTTGTCAACGAGGTCTTCCACCAGGTACAGTGTGGTCACCAATAAATATTTCTTCATTTGATGTTGTGAAAATGAATGTCACTGTATGTCTTCATATAGGTTCATCGTTATAATGCTGACTGGATGGCAACACTGTGATAACATGTACTATGTTGCCCTCTGCTGGCCGTTTGTTCACATAACGTGAAAATCCATCCTGCAACCAGGCCACACTTCAAAACGATTCAAAACCCTGAATAAGTTCAAGCTTCTCCCTCTAAAGGCTTTCCTGCTGCCGTCCTGCGAGGCGTCAGCTACCAGGAAGGTGATCAAAGTGTACAGGAAGTGGATTCTGCAGGACAAGCCCGGCTTCATGACCGAGCCGGAGAAAACAACACAGGAAGATGAAGTGGATGACAGCTCTGAACAGATTCTCAACACTGAGACAAACAACATGCATGTACAGGTGAAAGGAAAACAAATATATATATATATATATATATATATATATATATATATATATATATATATATATATATATATATATATATACACTTATACTAGTTTTAGATTACGAAAAAGGTCTGGTAGTGTCGTAGAGAATTTTAAAGGTTTTTACAGACATTTTAGTAGAGCACATATGAAGAAACCTAAGTCAGATGTTACTACTAAATGCAAAATACAATAGCAAGTGATCTAATTGGTTAGCCAATCAGCAGTAGTAAAACCGTACCACCTTATTTGATCGAAGTAAGAATAGACATATTGCAAATTGCAGAAGAACAAAACTGAGTGGGCTGTTAACTATATATAAAAAAACAACCAATCAATATTTATTGTAGATACAATTGTTTGAGGAACCTGAGAACCACCTGTATCACAAAAGGTCCAAACAAAGCTTTAGGTGCCTCCATTTATTAGAGTTGTTACAATCCATGTATTGGCGAAAACCAAAGAGCTGATATATACAATTTTACACCATGGAATCTTTTTTCTCAACAAACTTCGGGGCTCATTTCTGTATAGCATCTACATCAGTATCTTAGCTTATGTTTCCACCTGACTGTCCTACCTTATCTTATCTACAAGGCGGAGATTCACGGTCACAGACGGTCATCGAGCTGGGGGAGGACGTACTCCTTCAGCAGCGCCATCAGTCGGGGCTTCCTCACTGAGCAGCAGAACAGGGACGTCAAGGCTGGCATCCAGCCTACACTACAGGTCTGTCTCTGTGTGCAGGGCTGTGTTTGTATCCTGAGAGCACAGCATGTAGTGATTATAATTAGCAATTGTCAACTACATGTTCTATTTGTTTTATCGTGTGCTCACCCTTCATGCTCTCATGCGTGTAGGTGTTCCTGACCAACTCGTCCAACGTGTTCCTGTTGGAGCCGTGCCAGGATGTTCCCAAACTCTTGGAAAACCAGGTTGAGGTGTGCAAGGGTGTTCTTAGCATCTACCGTCACATGATCATGGAGCACACGATGAATACACAGACATGGTCAGTGAGATATTCAAATATACATGGAAGACTTTTTTTATGAATGAGTTATTTCCTCAAGACTCTGTCATGCTATTCCATTTGATTTAATTGTCTGTGTTGTGCAGGGAGCAGATGTTGCAGGTACTACTGAGGATCACTGAGGCGGTGATGAAGAGGCCACAGGAAAACCAAAGAAAAGACAGTTTTGCTGAAAGTCTAGCGTCAATACTCTTTAGGGTATGTCTGCATGTGCTTTGTTTTACATTAAGTCACATACAGGGAATTTTAATCAAATCTATACATATTATAATACACTGTAATTACAGATTATTGAAAGTATGTATTTTCCTTTTTGAGCAACACTTTTTTCTCGGGAACCCACTGCTTATTTACTGTATTTGTTTGTGTTTCTGTTTATACTAACTCATCTTGCATTCAGACCATCATCGTGGCGTGGGTGCGAGCCAACCTGTGCGTATTTATCTCCCGGGAGCTATGGGACGAGCTGCTGGCAGTGCTGTCCTCTCTTACCTGCTGGGAGGAGCTGGTGACAGAGTGGGCCAGCATCATGGACTCGCTGACGGCTGTGCTGGCACGCACCGTCTACGGCCTGGACATGGGCAGCCTGCCTCTGGACAAACTCAGTGAACAGAAGGAGAAAAAGCAGAGAGGACGTGGTGAGGGGGGGGGAATTGTGGATGGATAGAATTTGGGAGAAAACGTGTTCAACAGTTTGAAAGCTCATTCTGGTTACCTTACCAGTTTCTAAATTTGACTTTATGATAGTTGGATGTATTTGTTTGTTTTACTTAAACTTTAAAAACTGATCACTGAGTCAGTGTTTGAAAACAATAAAAACATGAAAAAGAGGAAATTAATTAGAAGTTGTAAGTGTCACAAAGCTGTTATTCAGAATAACATTAATGAAGTGTAAGCAAAACCTATATTTGGTGCACTTCTTTACCGGATTCAATTTGATCCTTGATTCATTGATTCATTGATTCATTCTGTCATTAATCATTAAACTAGAATGACACTTAGTAGAACACACGGATTATTGTGGTCCTGTAGTTTTTGTGTGTAATCCTGCTAAATAAGAGACAAACACATGTAAACATAACTTCTGTGGTGGAGGTAGAATTTCGAATATTATTTTTTTCTAGTTTTCTAGTAAATTACGCGGGATTCTTTTGAGCTGTGACATATTAACTGCCCAACTCCCTTCCAGCTCATGCTTATGCTAGTTATATAACCACACTACATTCTAGATGATGTTGAACATGTTTTTTAAAGTGAAAAACACCAAGTTATTATAATGTGGGTGTTGGTTAAATTTGATAGTGCTAAATCCAAATATACATTATATAGAAGATATACACCCAGTACTCAACATATATTGTTCTTTGCACGTCAGGAGTGATCCATGACTCCCAGAAGGGCGCAGTAGTGGCGCGCTCCTTCTCACTGAGCTGGAGGAACCAGGGGGAACAGGGCGGGCCTGCGGTTCAAGAGCCCATGAGGATTCGCTCTGCCACCACGTCAGGAGCTCCTGGCGTGGAGAATGCCCGAAACAACGTCCGTCAGAAAGCCTCTGGTAGGTACTTGTAACACTATTGATAACAGTATTGTTGCGTTGGGTTGTATATTACTAATCCATCAAAGCAGGCAGAAGTAAAATACAAAGGGGTTGCTTTTATATAATCTTCAAGATGCATATACTATTCTGTGTCCACGCTATACTAATCTTCCGGCTTTGTGTGGGCTTACAACACAAAACATCAGACCACAGGGTTTATCAGACGTATTACAGTGTGTGAAAGCCTTCAGACACGTCCATGTGTGCACAAGCCCAGGTGTCGTTGAAAGGCCCAACACCGGGGACAAAGAGACCAGCAGATGGCTCCCATTGTTTCCTTCATATGTCACTGGCCAACGTCAACATGTTTCCATGTCAGTTTGATTCCTCCGCGGCATGTCACCGGCCCGCTTTGGACACTTATTGTCCTTAGCTCACTGCAGAGCCTGCAGACAGCCCTTATCTGATGGGAACGTGGCAGGCTGATTATAAGTTGAGCTGGAAAGCAGTAACTAGCTTCGGTGCTTGTTCTGGTTGTCTTAATTTTGTCTCGACAGAATCTTAATGCAGAGGATAAAAGACAGAGACGATCCCTTTTTCTTTTCCTACCCCTTCCGCCTCTCCAATTACCACCAACGTCCTGAAATGACGAGCTTGTTGAGTGAGGAGGAGATGTATTTGTGCCTGAAGGATGAAGCCTTAGAGGGGATTTTGTGTGTCTCTCTCACACACACACACACACACACACACACACATGCACTGACACATCTATTATGTGTCTCACGTGCATGTTTTTGCACCTTTTCTGTTACTCTGTTTATATGCATCCGCTTGTAAGCAAAGACGGACATTAAACACTAGGCCTTCAAATTCCCTTCCCTTTCTTTGGCCTAATTGGATTTCACCCACATTGATCTTCAAAGGGCCGACAGCCCTCCTCCTCACTCCTCAAGAGAAGGCCCACACATCAATTGCATGGCAGTTTTTGATAGTTTCATTAAGAGTGTAATTAATGCTCATTAATATGCATAAATGGGAAGCAGTGCAGGCTGTAGCAGAGACGATGTATCTCTCTCTCTCACTAAAGGGCATAATTAAAGCGAGCTGAAAGCAGAGAATAGAACTGCCCTTTTCCATTGCTCTCTTTGAGATTAACCCTGAAGTGCCATCCAGACACAATGACAATGCCTCCGCATTGACAACTGTGAAAACTTGGTTGTACTTATTCATGCAAATACAAACTAATATTGTTCTGAGATCTTGTCTTGATAATTGAGAAAAGGCTGGTATTGAACCAACTCTGGGGTAATAATGAAAATAATAATAATAATCTTCAACTGTACCTTGGCCTCAGCAGGGGTTTCAGCCTTTTAATCATAAGAACGTTAAAAGCCGAACCTGAGGGTGCACTGGGGTTAAAGGTAAATGTTACTGGCTATTGACCTATAGAATTTGTTAACATAAACACAAACATCAAACAAATATTGTTGACATGGATCCCTAGATGATTGGTAACTAAACTGCACACAAGTTTTACAGTTAAAAAATCAACTTCGTCCTTTCTGGTGAACAAACTCCATAATGGTGATCTAGTCTCTAAAGCCCAACTTTGACATTTCTGTATTGAAATTTATTTTTCTTTTCGGGCACCAATCACCAATTCAATATTTGCAATAAGCTAATCTTGGCTGATATCATACCTCACTATTTATCTTTTTTATTTATTTATTTTAATTATGAATGTGTCTCATAAATATAGCTTATAAGACAGTGCTATCAAGTTTTGATTTCAGCTGGCAAATGTCTTAAATTTCATAAATCATTTTCAAGTATGTCAATTAATGTTATTTGCAAAAGTTAATCATCTGATTATCTATTGGTTAGATTTTTTTTATACCCTAAAAATAATAATTAATATTTCAAAAAGTGTCAGTATGAAATAAATTTATGTTGCTTCAATCTGAGCTTGGCATCAATTTCTTCTCTCCCTGTTGTAAATCTTCTCCGGGATTGTTTTTTAAATGACATTATAGTTGTAATTTTCTTGTGGAATTTCTCTTTAAAATCAGATTTCAGTGATGTATTGATGTATTGATGTCATTACCTGGCTCTTCAGTGCTTTATTTACTCTGCTCTCCTGCTCATAAATGTATTTATCAATGGAAGCAGCTTTGTAGCATTCTGTACCTTTAGCTGTCACTGAACTCTCTCTTCTCCTTTTTACCTCTTTTCTATTTCCACTGTCTCTCCCTTTTTTCCCTCTTTTCTCTTCCCCTGATGGAAGCTAAGCGAAGCCAGTCCATCAGCAACTGTGTTCATCTATGCGAGGCTATTCCCACTACTAAAAGTGTTCCTATGCTGCTCCACACTGTGAGCTCTTTCTTGCCTGGTATCTCTTCTGGTAACTCTGCTTGTTCTCACAGACTCTCAGGTAAAGTGCATTGTGAGAGCTGCATGTGTTTGTGTGTCTGTGTGTGTGTCTCCCCATTCACTTGTCACTGTCTGTCATTATTTGCCAGTTTGTCTGTCTGTCTGTTGTGACTGTATTTAGAGCGGTGGGTAAATGTTTTACAGCAACTTACAACTGTCTTGTGAGTTGAACATATTTTCAAATGTAACTGTGTCTAGGGGCCGTCCTGGTTTGTGTGGAAATACAGTTTACATGTCTGCATCACCACTGCATGTGTGCATGCCCCAGATTCTCCCTAATATCTTCATGAATGCATCAAATCTGTTCATCTGTACAGTGACTGCAAATCCATGTTACGATTTCAGCTTTTGTATTCGTAGTCCTGTGGCACTGGTTTATCCGTGTGTCCTTTTTTGTCCTGATCCAGATGTGGAGGAATGTCAGCTGTCAGAATGTGGGGGGGAGGAGGAGCTGGGAGGCAGGGAAAGCCCTCTGCCACGTAGCAGCAGCACCTCCGACATCACCCAGCAGCTGTCTGAAACTCTACCAGGTGAATCATCTGTAGAGAAATGACACCCTCTGCCAATCAGCAGGCCAGTATTAAGATGATTTATCTAAACTCCATTTGATCAATTAGGTAACAGGGAAAAGGGAAAAGTAGTTTGCCAGTTGAGTTGCCAGTTTATTAATAACACTATTTTGATTAGATGCAATCCAATAAAATAGCAATAAAGATATAATGATAAGAAAAAGAATATCTACATCTTTTTCATAAGGGTGACGAGAGACCGTTTTTTAATAGAGCAAAATTATATGTATCAAACATCACATTGCATTTACTTTGACAGAAATTGCGTTTGTGATATGAGTCACAATTTTTTGTTGCCATGGAATTTTACGCATTTCATTGTAATGAAAAATAAAGGATGGTGATTAGATTTATCCTCAAAAAATGATTCTTACTTTAAGGTGACTTTTAGGTTGTCAAAAATTGTTTATTATTCTCTCTAATTTTTAATTTATCTGTTATGGTGCTTTATATGACATTCATCGATCAATAGAAAAAAAGAATTGAGCTTGGTCCAGCCTTTAAGACGAAGTGTCCTATGTAACACAAAGGTCTTAGCTAGTTTCTTACTGAGGCAGTAAGTCATTTTCCCATCCAGGACCCATGTAGTTTAAATAGGAAATGCACTTGCACCCATCTGAGCGCACATGGCCATGCTGGTCTTAAAATTAGATCTGGTCATTCTTGGCATTCTACATTCTTTTACTTTTGACCAACACAGTGCTTCCTTTTTATTTTAAGGGTGCAGTCTGAAGTAACATGTGACAGCAGACATACGCTGCTTGTTACACACACAGATGGTCATGAAGTGAAACAGTTTCTTATGCAGAAATATTTTACTACCTGGAATATCTCCCCTTATAATGGCAATCGACTAATGTGCACCTGGCGTTTAAAGGGAATGCAGATAGCCCTCTGATTGGTTTATTGCATGCTATGCCCCCCCAAAAAAACCATGACTAATAAAGAACTTGCCTTGTGTCTGGCAGAGCATCTTCTTCATCAAGTGGCAAAAGTGGATTTCAACAGTTTCTGAATGGATTTGCGCCGTATGCTTAGATCATTAGAATAGAGCCCTAATTTGTATCCGTTGTCCCTGGAGTGATGTTAAAAATGAAACCTTAAAAAATAATTGTTGCCTGTCCATACTTTTTAAGATGTAAAGGCTAGAAATTAATTGTTATTTAGGATGATTTTGAATATGTTCTCTCTGCGTATTAACAACATCTCCTGTTGCATTTCAGCCCAGAAGAGAGAGTACTCCCCGACTTCCTGTGGCTCAGATAGCAGGACGTCTGAGGGCAGAAGAGAAAGCAGTGAGCCACCAATGGTGAGAAGAATCATCTTCTACAAGAGTATTATGTAAAATGAATGAAAAAAGATACATAATCTCATTTATACATATTTCTGTGTTCCTAGATCCTCATCCGACAGAGCAGCAGTACGGCTGAGACAGAGTACAACGCTGAGGGACAGACTAACTACACAATGCCCAAGCTCAGAGAGAAAAGTTAGAGATTACATCAACAATTATGTCTTAAAAATCAATCCTTGGGATATCTGTGTAACTGTGTGGGCTGTTAATATTTGAAGTAAATCAGTTAAATCAAACATATCAATCAAAGCCCACTGTTGTGACTTAGTTTTCCTCACACAGCCATTTTATTCTCTGTATTAACCTTTTGTGTCCTTTATCCATTTCATTCACTCACCCTCCCTAGGTGAGAGTATAAGCAGCGAGACGTCCAACGGCTACCTCAATGAAGCCGAGGTTACCTGGCAGGCCTTCGACGAGGAGGCTGACACTCAGTCCACACAGTCCGCCCACATGGATGTGACGACTGACCCCCAGAGCCAGGGGAGTCTGCTGCTCAGCCACAATGCTCTGGCAGGTAATGAAACAAAGCAGCGAAACCAGATTTTTCTTCCCTGTATTTGATCCTGATGTGAGTATATAATAATGTGCATGCTGAATAAGATCTTCAGACTCCTTTCAGGGTGCAAAAGGCTGGCCAAGTTCATTTGGTTTTCAGTGGCAGGTAAATGATTTTATCCATTCGAGGACAGATTGCCATCTTTAGAAAAGCGCTGCATTTCACAGTGCACGCCTATCTACAAGTTAAGCACAGTGAAAAATGAGTTGATAGGGTTCAGGTTCACCCAAGGTGTGTCCCATCCATCTGAGGTTGTGTTACCTCCAATAACCCTCAAAGTGACTCGGTAAGGAATCTCCTCCTGCTTGTCAGTGTGTGCTTCAGTGCTTCTTTCAGACATTTCATTTTTTAAAGCTGCTGAATTTTGTGGAAGTGACATGTGGTACAGAGATTGATTAAAACCCAACTGTAATGTTTATGTTGGTAGTTTTCGATATTCTTATTTGAAAAACTACAGGTTTGAGTTTACCCCCTCTCTCTCCTACATCATTACTGATTCCTGCCAATTTATCCCTCTGCCCCTCACACCCTTGTATGTGACCTTTTGTTTGTGTTGTCCCACACTGTGACCATCATGGAGTCGTCACTCCTCCTTTGTCCCTGTACTCCTTTCCTCAAAACCCGATTTTACCCCTTCTCCCTTGTCGTTTTTTTTAGGTCCTGAGTGTGCCCTCCCTCCCCACTCCGCACCCCCGTCCTACCACCACCACAACCACTACCACTACCCTCAGAACCCCCCCGCCTCACCAGCCCTGCTGGTGCACACAGAGTGCCCTCGGGACTGCCCTCTGGAAGACACCATGCATCAGTCTGTCTTACACATGCCACACCACTTGGGTACTGCTCCCTAGCTGCTACTCATCACATAGACTATATAGTCCTCATTTACCATTGATTTTCCATGTTCCATATATTTTCTTCAGCATAACCTTTTCTTCCTTTTCCATATTTTCTTTTTTCCATTCTCCCATTTTGCAGATCACAGTCACTTAATTAAGTATATTGAATTACTTTTTCCCTTGGAATTATTCATGAATTCCTTCAAATTTTAGTGTAAATGTTCTGCTGGAAGAGCAAAAACCACAAAGTGTTCTGCTTCATACACTTTCCATTTATGTGTGTCCTCCTCAGGCCTTCACTCCCTGTCCTCCCCATCTTTCTTCTTCCCACTAGGTGGCACTGTCCTCCTACAAAGTCTTTTGGGCTGATGCATGTGACTTTTGCCTGTTTCCCAAAAGTGTTTCAGTGCTTTAACAAAGATTGTAGTACTGGGATGCATTTGGGAAAAGAGAAATATGGATTTGGTCAACAACTGCTCTGACAAAAACAGTATGGCTCTGAGATTTAATTAATAATTTATGTGTTGCAAACAAGTCTAAAAATGTTAAATGCTTTTATAAAAGGTTCTGCATTTGTTGACTGAATCCTATATCCACAATAAAATGAAATTGCTTCACTTTGTATTAGGTTGTGGCAGCTACACATATGGGTTTTACAGAACAATTTATTTTGCAACTCAAACCACCTCAACACTCTCTCCGACCATGCAGACAGCAGCGAGTGTCTGGCTGATGACGTCAGCATCATCGCTGGTGGGACCCTGACTGGTTGGCATGCTGATTCCGCCTTCGTCCTTTGGAGGAGGATATTGGGCATCCTGGGAGATGTCAACAGTATCCGCTGCCCAAAAATCCACGCCAAGGTCTTCTCATATCTCTATGAGCTCTGGCACAAGCTGGCCAAGGTAATGTGGAGAGGAAATCACCAACATATGAAGCAATTAATCTCAGTTCAAGTTAAACTACTTACCCTTAAAAAGATGCTGTTGCCATCGTCAGAGGCCTCCATGAAAAGTCTAATAATCATACATTTTATTTGTAAAGCACTTTTAACAATGTTCAAAGACACAGGATTCTCCAAAAAACAGAAAGGGAATACATGTCATACTCACACCATACACTTGATAATCAATCCTGTATTTCCTTGTACGCAAAGGTTGTGTTCACTGACTGAAGTTAAATGTGTTCTTACAGATCCGGGACAACCTTGGCATCAGTGTGGACAACCAGTCTTCTCCACCCCAACCTGCCTTCATCCCTCCTCTGCGAATGCTTGCCTCATGGCTCTTCAGGGTATGAGCAGCAGTAACAGAAACTGTCCCACAGACAAAGGAAATAGCGATATCTAATCCTCACATTCCAGCAAAAACATAAATACAACTATAATAACACTCAGTAGAGGGCATTCCTCCACCAACAGTCAACAATAAGAGTTCCCACATCAAACCGCATTTGAATTATGTTTTCTAATTATAATTATTTCATCAGTCTCCCAAAATACATCTGTGAATTTATCTCAATTAACGAAAATGTGGGTAAACCTCTTGCATTGTAAGCGTGAAAGAAATTGCTGGATCTGCCCCCTGAATCCTCATTGTTTGCACTAGTTTCCAAGGGCGAATTTTCAGGTGTAAAAGAATAGACAAAATATATTAACATCCAGAAGTTGTTGAACATGTCAAAAATTTCAATTCTTCGTAATAAAACCAACCTTTGCATCTCTCTCTCCTCCACAGGCCACCATGCTACCTGCAGAATACAAGGCAGGCAAGCTGCAGGCCTACAAGCTGATCTGTGAGATGATGACCAGGCACCAGGATGTGCTCCCCAACAGTGATTTCTTGGTGCACCTCTACTACATCATACACAAGGGCTTCTCCAGCGACGACCAGGTATAGACAGCAGGTGGCACCTCAGTAACGTATCCTGTTGTTCTTTTGTTCAGCACTAGATGGGGCACCAGTCAAACGCACTCTACACCTGTACACAGGCCATTTATGAAAACTGGAAAACGGATATTTGTAGTTGCTAATTTGCTATTCATTTTTGTACTATGTGATGTGTTGTGTTATTATGACTCACGCAACGACTTGATTTATCACTAAGTATCTATACCCAATCAGAGGTATTTTGGGACTCAACTCAGGGTCATGTAGTTGTGCCGCAGTTCTTGATTATTGAAGCTCGGTTTTGAAAACTGGCTGCCAATCAGTGGTGATGAAGAATTCTTCATTGTTTTGGCATCTTCCACCTCCTCTAGCCACACCTTTCCTCATATTTAAATCTGGCCTTGCTCCATTCCTTTCAGACGGAGCTGAGTGGAGATGAATGGAGTACCCCAAAACAAAGGACATGGATGAAAGTGTGTGTGTGCGTGTTCGTGCATGTGTGTGTGTGCCCCCTGATTGGGTTTCTATTGCACCTTGGCAGTGCGACAAGCTTGTTAGAATGTTTTCCATGTCGTTAAATAATGTTTGGAGCCCCTGCCGAGTATACGTGATTAATTAAGGATTGACGTCTGTCGCGCTCCGTTAGACTGACATGTCGGCCAGGGGCCCAGAGTGGGCTGGGCTGGCCTGCCTGTGTGTGTTTGAGAGTGAGTGCGAGTGCGTGTGTGTGCATGAGGGTGTGTGAAGGAGCGGGAGGGGAGGCTGGGGAACGTAGTGTAGAGTAAAGCAATGAGGGGGGCACACCGAGGGACGTAGCAACATTCTCCAGCTTTTGTTGTGGCTCTGTATAATGCGTCAGGGGGCCAGAGCCAGGCTGGCCACTGAAGCATGCTCAAATTGGCCGGAGAAAAGAGTCCTCACGCCACACAATGGAGGACAGCCGCACGCCTGCTTAACATAAGAAAGTGGCTCTTACTACACCCCTCCTCCTTCCTCTCTGCCTTCACCCGCAACCCCCACCTCCAAAAAGGAAAAAAACATACACTTTTTCAAATGCCTCATATTCCTTAAATCTCTTTTTTTATACACTATTTTTCCAATCATCTTACATAATTAAAGTTGTCATTGACTGGTCTGCAAATTATATAATGTGATATAATTTTGTGGGGGGTTTAGCTTTGGTTGTTTTCCTCCCCAGCATAAAATGAGGGGGGTATATTGATCAATATGTCCATCTATCCCTCTGCCTATAATAATTTCTTTGAAAATCCATTCAAATTATTTTTCCATGAAACTTCCAAGTTATATTGTTCTTTTATAGGTAAGTGGTGTCTTTTGAAATTTTGGGTTTGCCATGGGGGATATTTAATCTCCGAACAAATCTTCTGAAATTAATTATGTTCCGTATATTTGTATCCCAAAATACTCTAAGCTTACAGGTTTGGGTTCTGTACTTGGTAATCCCATTCGATATCCTCACCATTATAATCAACTCAGCTCCAAAGCAAATGACAGAATTCTCCTTCCAACTGACAGAGTGCCAAGGTCAGGGCTTTTGTCCTGATTGTTTGTCATTCTCTGGTCACTGGTCTCATGAAGGCATGGACATAACACAATAGCAGTAATCTATCTAATAGGTCCACATTCTGGACTTCAGAGGTCAACAGCAAATTTTGTGAAGTATAAACACACAGCTTTAATTGCACCTTTATTTTGCGTCTGTTAAAGAGTGCATCACTCGTGCATTTACACATATAACTGTTAATCTTGCAAACAGCATTTAAGGTAGGGTTGGTAATTTGTGTCTGAATCTTTAATCTCTGAAAAGCTTTAAGTGCGAGGTACAGGTTTGTCAACACCTGTTCGACCAATCTACCTGCTTCTTGACCTACTTTGTGTTGGCACCGTAAAAAGAGAGCCAGATTAAAATGTGACAGATGACCCCGGAGCCACAAACATGCTGCTGATTAAACCTTTGCACCCTTATAGTTATGCACCTTCCTAACAGCTTGTGAGGGGAAACCCCCCCTTTTTTTCACAGTGACAGTGACCTTCAGTAAATTCAGTGTGGAGTGACATAAAGCCAACGTGAACCCTGTCACCCCACGGGCCGTCAGGTGGAGATTAGGCCAAATGAAAAGGCCTGAGGTGGCTCTGTTCAGAGTTGAGTTAATGCAACTTTTGTTGACGTGGGGACCATGCTGCTGCCGCCACATGCAGAGCTGAATACCCATTTCTATACACACACTCACGCACACACATACACTAGGGAAAAAAACCACTTTGCATTCTACATTTGATTTCTCTAAAATGCCCTTTTCAGGCAATCATGCAACAGTTTGGTACATGCTAATTACCTCTGACTGCACCGCGCATTATGCTTCAGAGGTCAATTACCAGCAAAATGAGGGTAAAATGGGCCCTCAATCCTAAAGCTCTCCCCACCAATTTTCCTCATGCGGTGCGTCCTGTTGGTTAGACTTCCTGTTTATTGCCTCTTGCGTGTTTATTCTGCTTCTCTTTTGTTCACCTGAATTCCCAATTTACCAAAGCCTCTGGGGAGTAATGTCACAGATAGACGGGGGGTACTGTGCGAGTGTGCGACCAAGAGAGAAAAACGTATGCTTGCGTGTTTGCTAAGGTGCCCTTTCAGTTCAGCCAGAAACAGGCTGATGTTTGAACTGTCCGATTTACACAGGTTTATGGCCAAGAAGGCAGGTGTTTCGAGCCTGGACCTTGCCTTTGTACACAAATATGCACACGTATGTCTCCGATAAGAGAGAGATCAATCTCTCTGCCTGGCCGAATGATGAATTCTCATACCTTTATGTGTGTGTATGGGTTTGTTTGTAAAATTAACCTCTTTGCTGCAGCATTACTATCTAAATATAGAATGGAAAAGCTGTTAAAAGCCTTTTACGCTCTCGCCTAGCATGGTATTACAGTGTACATACTTGAGCAGTTTGTGCGAAGCCCTCTGCAGTACAGCATATGTCAATGTTGAAAGAGCACCCATCTGCCACTGAGCCTCCTGTACCTCGGCGAAACAATACCTCGTCTCTGGCTTTAATTACAGGTTTGCTCGTGTGTGTATTTACATGTGACTCATGAAAGTTGAGGTCTTTTGTTCTCCCTCTTCTCCATCTGCTGCCTCTCTCGCTCTCGCTCTCTCCCCTGTCTTTCTTCCCCGCTCCGTTTATTTTCTGTACTTTGGTGACATGTAATGTTGAGTGCCTCACCCTCCTCAACACACTCAACACAACATACTCAGCTTACCTGTTGTTGGAAAAAAAAGCTTTCTCCCTGCCATGTCTCTCACATGTTGGTCCTTTAATGTTTTATTTCTCTTCCTACTCTCCCATACTTAAATGCAAAAATCCCATGTAGCCATAAAGGTACTGGAGAATTGCTAAGACATTCAGTTTTTGAGAATGGTAGGTGTTGGTTTACTCCTTTTATCAAGTTAAGTCAAACAGTAAACCTTAATGGCTTGTGTGTCTGTGTGTGTTTGTCACCAGGATGTTTTGAACACCATCATCTGCTCCTGCTCCCCTCGATTCTTTTACCTCGGCCTACCGGGCTTCACCATGCTAATTGGAGATTTCATCACTGCTGCCGCCTGCGTTCTCAGCTCCGTTTCCCCAGAGGTACCAACACACTCTTTACACTTACACTTAATAAGTGAATCAAACTGTCCACTCTAAAAAGTAGTTAAAGCATTTGTTGTGCAATTTTTTGAGTGTGGGAAATCTTTTCTAGTTGTCTAATCTGTACGAATACTTGAAAGAAAATGTAAAGTGTTTTTGTTTTTTATGATTGTTCCTCCATATTTGTTAACTAGATATGTACAATTTAAATATTGGAATCCAGTGCAGCCGTAAAGAAAAGTGGTTTGCAGAGTAAACAAATGGCTTTGATTATTCAGGCAGGTAAATGTTTCATTAAATATGTTTTTAATTTTTAATAAAACTCTTAGTTTTGTTTAATTAGCAGTGGAAATCAACATGATTGGAGTTATTATGGTCTTGAAATGCAGCGGGAACAGCTATAAAAATGTAAACAGGTGATTGTTTTTTTTAAATGTTGCACTTATTTGGAACAACTAGGAGAGATCATGCTGACAGTCCAATAAGAACCACTGTTTTAACACACAGTTAAAACCTAAACATAGGCAGATTAATGTTGACTGTCTATAGGTATTTTAACAAAAATGACTTCAAGTACATTTCTATATGTTTTGGTTGCCAGATAATTCCATATCTCCCAGCATAGATTCATTATCTATATAGCAACTCATCAGCTGCAACAACATGTACAATCTGGTCTGAGTCGCAACCATCGTGCATTTAATTAATCATTTTGTTGTCCCCCGCCTTCCATATGTCAAGAGATTCTGCATTTGCAGAATCATGAATAAAGAAAAAATGAATTCCCGCTGGATCTTTCCAATCCTTTTTCCCTGGACGGCGTGCTTTCTGTTTCCTGGAGGTGGGTTGTTTTCATGCAGCTTTAGGGAATTACTGATCGCATGTTTTCTTTTTTCTTCTCTCATTTCTACCAGGCTCCAAGGATGGAGGCTCAAACAGTCCTGGGCTCTCTGGTGTGTTTCCCCAACCTGTACCTGCAGATTCCTGTGCTGCAACATGTGCCTGGCTCTGAAGAAATCCTTGTAGGCAATGAGGATATCAAGGTAAAGGTTGCCATGTGCTGGGCTGCCGTGCTGCATACTGCATTGTTACAGAGTCTAAACATATGTTACACTAAGACATTTTGTATCACTCTTACAGAGATGGAAATTATCACAGTTATCAGTATTACCATGGTATTGACAAGATGTGCTGAAAATGAAAATGTAATTTCACCAAGTTTGATATTTAAATAATTTATGGATAATCCCCCAAAAATTATCCAGCACCACATAACACCATATTAAATGTGCAAAATTAACATTGAAGATGTTTATCTTGCTAAAGAATCTTTTTGTTTTACAATGAAAATATCCAATAATGCAGGTTGAAATGAAACTTCAAAGAAGTTAATTAAATGTGCATATAAAAATAACACAACTAATCTGAACAAAGTATCAGTATGTAAGAACATTACAATCATATTTAAACAAATCCAGTGACAGATGTTGATGACAAAAAAATCTGTTTTTTAAAAACCATGCAATTTCCTGCCATTGGATGCTAGCAGTTGCTAACAATGGCCAGAGCACTAGCACCTTATGCTACTACCGTGCCAACCAAATCACCACGGTAATGATGGTAATTAAAGATTGAAACAGTACAACTAACCTCCAGGAACTTAACCACCGTGTACCATGATACCGCAAACTATTTCATCCCTAGTTCCATTGATGGTTTTGATCACGTTGTCTTTGTCATTTTAGGATTACCTGGTCAACATCCTGCTGGAAACAGCAACAAAGGAACACTGTGAAGGGGCCAGGTACGATATAGCAATATCGGGTTGTTCTTATTTGTGTACCAAAAAACACTTAAATTTAGATCAACGCTGCCTCTGTCGTTCAGGTGCATCGCTGTGTGCAGTCTGGGCCTGTGGGTGTGTGAAGAGCTGACGCAAAAGAACATCCACCAGCAAGTTAAAGACGCCATCAACGTCTTGGCAGTAACACTAAAGGTCAGTGACCGTCTGAGGCAAGGAAGCTTCCATCATATAATGTACAGTTTGATACCTCATGTGTACAGTAGAATAGGAACAGGTTTTATAATACTTGCATCATGGGTTGTGTTGACCATCTTTAAATAATAGAGTTAGCAATGCTGGATGTTATCAGTCTTTTGTTTGTTTCACCATCGAGAGCCCCACAGTGTTTGGCTACAACAAAAATGATAGCTGATTGCATGAAAGGACTGCAAAACAATGTCTACTTTGCAGAATAAAACTTATTCCGTGATGTTGCTCGTGGGTATATTTTGGAAGAGCCCTCTTTTCTCCCTGAGTGAAGAGATGCAGAGAACCAGTGGCGAAAACCAGTGTTTTATCTTTTTCTCATGGGAAAGGGTTTGGGGCGGTGGCGTAATTTCCAGGCGGCTTGCTCTCAGTAGATGTGGGCCAATTTAAGCAGCTACATCTCCCAGCTTCCTGCTCGAGCAGCACCCCCCTTTCTCTAATGGAGCAGTAATCACTCCCCTGTACAACTTGACACACAGACACAGCCAGCTCCAAAATAGAGGGTATATGCTGGGTGGGGGATCTAGGGGGAAGAGTGGCACTGAGAGTCTCTTTTCTAAAAGCAGGTGCTGAACTCTCAGGGCCCCTTTTTGTGTTTGGCCATTTCTGCACTCCCCACATTGTCTGCCCTTGTTACATGTTGAGAGGCATTCAGCTGGAAGAAATGGAAAATTCTATTTCCCCACAAAGAATTTCAAATCACTGAAGAAATCAACATTTGAAAGAAAATTGTCACTACCTCAATTCTTTACTCCGATGAGTCTGAAGAAAATGAGCCATGGTTTGAAGTGGAAATGAAATTATGCTGATTATCTACACAGTAAGTGAAAAGCTAAATTTAAAGCAAATTACCCAGAATTTCATCACAGTCTACGCTTAAACTTTTCCTCCCCATCTCGACCAGCAATTTCCCTCTCGCCTTTTAGGATTTAGGCATTACGGTGACCTAAATTCACGGGGGGAAAAATTTCGAATAAAAGATCCTCCCAAATTACTCTTGTTACTCCCGTGCATGTGTGAAAGATAAAGGTAATTACTTTGATTTCTGGGAATTAAGAATAATAAATTGTCTGTTTCGTGAACACATCACACAAGTCAAGGCACTTTGTATTCATGTCATTTGTGTCCACTTTGGAACTTGCTTGTTGATTTGTCCTGGCTGCCAGCATCCACATTAGTCATTAATTTTTTTCATTTGTTTCAGTGGGAAGTCAGCATTACAAACATACCTCAGTATTTGCATCAAGTTTATACATATTGTTACATTTGTCTTTAATTAATTTGTATCTAAATTTGTTAATTAACTGATAATTGATCACCATTGAGCCTTTTGAGCGTATTAAAGTTTCAAGGTTCCAGTTTCTGTTTAGACCTTTTGTATCTGAGCTGACAGATTGTTCCCAGTGCAAGAGGCTCCAATAGTATTTATTTTGTGCAAATTTATGCAGTTACCAAGTTGGAGACAAGCATATCATGTATATTTGTCATGCTTTGTTATGATATGTTGCACTTGTCTATGGGTTGTGTATAGTATGGGTATAAATGGTTGGCCTACAAGCAGAGATGTGGTTTCATTGAAATCAACAGATCAAAATGAATAGATTTTCTTCTTAGGTTGGTTGTTTGATTTTGGAATTGGCAAGAACGGATCTCAATAACTATAAGGCCACTCAGAGAGCGCATACCTCTCACCATGTTAAAGAACGTGATTTAAACATATCTGGGTTTGGGTTCTTCCCATAGACTGTATTTAAACATGGACAACACATCTCTATATCCACTATACAGAAATGAAGCCAAAATATCCCAGATACGGACATGGCAATCTTGCAGTTATGGCATTATTTGGAGCGTGGTAGTGAGGGCTCGCTAATACACACACTCGACCATTCACGAGTCAGTCTCAGTTGTAAATCATTTTAAATTAAGTCTAAACTCACCAGAAAAATTTGCACTTATGAAAACTACCTCATATAAGAGGAACCATCTTTGAGAAAAATGTATTTGACTTATACTTTGACTTTATATTTTGGCCAATATCCCATCAACTAACATGGAGGCTGGGTTTATGATCTATTATGCAGCCAGCCACCGGGGGGTGATCAAGATGCTTTGGCTTCACTTTTGGGGAACTGTCGTCCATCTTTATACACGCATCGTTTTTGGGTAATCCTGTTGACAGACAAAAACACAGCCAATCAAAACCTAATCTCTTTGACTGAGGTAAAAATCCCATTATTAGTGAAACTAGCAAGAAAGCAATGATTGTGGCCAGTGATCACAAGTGTGAGTTATGGTAATCTTCCCTCAGTCTGCGTTCATAACAGGATTTCCAGTTGACTGTTGTTTTCCCAGCGAAAATGCTCCTCCTCAAAAATGTTAATATATAATAGAAAAAAATGGTTCAATTTTTTTTGAAGTTCCAAGCCGTGGCTGCTTACTTACTGTTCAAGGAGCCTAGTCCTCTGCACTGTTAACCAGTCCACGTCCTGTTTTCTTGTTTGTTTGTCCAGTTTGGGAACAAGGCCGTGGCTCAGGTAGCCTGCGACGTGTTTCACCTGCTCATTTCTCACTGGGAACAACTCAAGAGGTTTGAGTCCACTCTGCCGAAGAAAATCATTGAGGTAACCTTCGCTCAATCACACCTGCACACACATACAGTTTCGCTTCCACTACCCATTAGTGGTCTTTGAGAAGGCATCATAACCAAGATGAGGTATTCATGTCAAGTCACTTAAACTTTGAAATACATTCTTCTTATATATGCACACTCTTCATCCTGTGGCATCACATCCATTTTAGCACACATCCCTGACTCAGCTGATGAATAGGAGTGTGTCATCCAATTATCTGTCTCCTTGTTTTCTCCCAACACAGATCTTTGTGGCCACAATAGCCTTTTTGTTGCCGAGCGCGGAGCACTCAACAGTGGAAGCAGACAAAAAGGTACATGTTGGAAAGGAGGGGACATGAAATGGCTGAGATCTAAAGGCCCTTGATCTATCATGTTGGAATGGTGCATTTGCAGAGGAATGTATCTACTGAAGTGCTTTGTTCTCTCCTTTTTTTCTCTTTAACTCTCTCCATCCCTGCATTTTCTCTGCTGCTCTCATCGGTTACCTGTTGCCTCTCTGAAACAGTCCCTCTCTTTTTTAGCTATATTAATATTACATTTTTGTTTTGATGTAAGTTGACCGATCTACTTCCTTACCTCCTCAGTTGATGGTTTCGCTGCTGCTTTGCCTGTTGGACTGGTGCATGGCTGTGCCCTTGAGTCTCTTGCTGGAGCCCATCACCATGCCTTCAGTGGATGAACGCACTTCCCACAAGGCCCCACTGCTGGACTACATCTACAGGGTGGGTAGCCTCGCTGGCAGCTGAGAGTTTCAGTGCCAACTAGAATTGCACTCAGTCGAGCACATCCCTCTGTCAAGGCCCAATAAGTCCCCTTTTCAGCTGGTCAGAAAACCAACTAACACCCACTAACATTTGGCTTTTCTGTGCAATGGGGATGGATGCAATCGTCACTCACTCCCGGGTCAAATGATTCTGCTGTAGACACAGGTTTTTATCATCTCTTACGTACTCTCGAACGGCAGTGATGGAAACAGGACACCTGAGTGAATGCGCTTATTTGTCAAGACATCAAGGTGAGAGAGCTTCTTAGTTTTCAGTGCAATCATTACGTTGAACATGATGCACCAGGAAAAAAACAGAAACATAAACTCCTCTGCTGGCAAGTGGAAATAAGTCAATCGCCTTTTTTATTGTTTACCCGTGTTTAAAAAAAAACACCATATAACAGCTCAGTAGAAATCCCCTTAAATTCAATCAAGCTGCACCAAATTGCACCAATTATAGAAATCAAGCCCCTAAATATGCCTGATCTCTTTTATCAATACCCATGAATTATTGAATTTTTCCCCTGTGAAATTAGGAAAAAAATTTTTTTAAAAGCCCCATACTACAATGTCAGAGAAAGTGATAAAAAGATTTCTGGATCTGCTCACTGATCTGGATCCGCACCAAAGTTTAATAGGTTCCTCACCCATACCATATCCTTCCAGCAAGTTCCATGGTAACATATTCTAACAAGCAAACAGACCTGAAGGAAGCCCGCTGTGCAATGACTGCCGTCCAATATCCACTGAAATATACATCGGCTGTTGGCCGCAGACACTACAACTTCAGCATTGACATCTCCACCCCCACCCCACCACATGAGTTTGCCACTTTAATTAGATTCATCTCCACTGTGACCTCATGACTATGCCTCATTTAACATTATAGTGGCCCAACAGCATGGAAGACCCCACCAACCCATGCAGGAAATCCTTGCTATGTAGTAGGGTGTACTCCATTTGTTTTAAACAGGCAAAATATTCAATACTGAATCTATTTCTCTCTATTTGTCTCCCAACCCTTTATTTTATGGTCTGACCCTGAGGATGAGGCCCAAGCTTAAGGCACAAATGAATGAGGTATTATTCATTCCCTCCTGTCTGGGCAGATGCGGTCAACGGCAGATCTTTGTAAGGATGTCACCCCTGATAAGAAATGGTCCAATTATTCAAACAGGACCCTTTGTCCACTTGATAAGCTCAGGCTATAAACGCTTGTCCTGGAGATTTGAATGGAATATGTCTTAATATGAGAGCAACTGCAGCTGCTATAAAAGTAAAGACAATTAGGCGTGATTGGTTGTCTATCAGCACACAAAAGGCAGGGCCCTGTGGGTTTCATTTGAAACAATATATTATGCAAGGCATCACAAGGTATGACATTATTAATGCAATATCATAACCGAAATACTATATATTTCCACACGCACGTTAGCTGTTAATTATTCTCTATACCAAGCTTCCCTAATCGAAAATGCCTCATTTTATTCCATCTCTGAACACTGACGAGGTTCCTGAGCCTCTATTTATTTCCCATGCTTCACCTTCCATTAATTACAGTTTCATATCTTTAAAAAAACACCTAAAATCGGTTCTCTTCTAAGCCACATGCACATAACTCACATGCACATAACTTGTACACATTCAATGATAAGGTTGTCACGGTCTTCAAGAGAAAGGTGAAAAAAGTTGTTTCTTGTGACTAACAGCCTGCAGATCTCCATTAAAACCTAACACTGCACTAGACCTCATTTGTTCACTGGAGTTGTGCTCAAGCTTTTCCATCTGCTCTCTCTGCCTGCCTCTGCAGCCAGCTGCACCACCCCCTGTGTGTGTGTGTGCGCGCATTTGTGTTTGTGTGTTTATGTGAATGTGTGTGCGCACCTGTACGCCTCTGTTTGCGTTTGTATTATTTGATTTATGTGTGTACATAGGCATACTCTTGTATCCATACAATATGTGCCCCTCTAACTACAGTATGCTTGTTTCACCGTGTGTTTCCTTCCAGGAACTGTTGCTATGCGAATTGCAGTCACTTAGTTGTCAAGCACAGCCGCGGGTTTTTCCCCTCCCTCCCTGTCTCTCCACCTCTCTCTCTCCACAGAGGAAGCTCTTTGGGGCTTTGGTGTAGCAGCTGTTTGGTTCAGGTCTTTTCAGCATCAAGCGTCCAATCCCTCCCCCTGTGCGCCCAGAGGTCTGCTCAGTGGAATCATCCACATACTGTCTACATTGCCGAACACAATACTGTTTCAGATGGCAGGGCCCAGCCTGCCGCTCTGAGCGTTCTCTCAGCCAAGTGTGAGCGTATGTGTGTACTGAATGGGATTAGCCTTTGCATGGCTTTACCCAAGTTGCTCCACTCTGAATAAGAGGCCCCTTCTCATTTACATACATTAGGCATATGTTTTACCCCCCTCGTATGCAGCACCCTACCTCCACACAGATTATACAGTGTACAGGTGTGTTTGTATTAGTGCACATGTGTATGTGCAGCCCAGCATGCATTTCTGCGGTGGGAGCTGAGCACAAGGATAAAGTCTTAATTAAATCAAACAGTGTAAACCTGTCCAATGGCTGTAATCAACTGCCCCAGTGCGCCTTATCTAGCCCTGCCAACGGATGCTCTGCCATCTGTTATGTAGATCGATACACTCACACATCACAGGAGAAATGGATTAGTGGCAATAAAGACCCTCTTTTCTCTCTTTCTCTCCCTCCCTTCCACCATTGCCTTATGATGTAAATGGACCATACATGCCCCTTGCCTCTGCTCCTGGATCATGTCAGTCTGAAACAGGCCCGCAGGAGTGTCACTGTACATCGTCTCGCCAGGCACCATCATATCTAACATGACGGTGTCTTGACACATCAGAGTCGCAGATTAGTCTTCAAAGTGCCTCTCACTGCCATGCTGTAGAATCAGTGGCCAGACGGGGCCTTTATGTGGAAATAATCACCAAGTTCTCCCAATTTGTTCTCCTGTTCCTCAGGTGCTGCACTGCTGCGTGTCCGGCTCCACCCTGCACACCCAACAGAGCCACTACCTCCTCAGCCTGTCAGACTTGTCCAATGACTATGACCTCATGTTGGGTCAGGTTAAGAGCTTTGAGCCGCCGCCCTCCCAGTCAACCACTACTGATTTTGGCAACCTGCTCACAGTAGCTGAAGGTAAGCAGTGTTTCCCAATAATTATCTAGACTGTGGCAGCCTGCCATGTTCTAATTTGTCCCGTCCGTAAAGTTTTTACTGTCCAGGCAGACAGTCAGACCTCATAGCTGCAGTTGTGTGAGCACCTGGAAGTGGCAAGTTCTCTCTCTCCCAGGAGATCTTGTCTTTCACTTTTTTGTCCTTGTACCTGCCACTCGAAATCTGTTGTGTGTGAGATCAACATTCATGCATGTGCACCACTCCTGCTACCGCCATAGATTGAAAAAATTCTGTGGGAAACGCTGGAAAGGCCACATAGATATGCCGCCACCGCATCCATAAGGGACGGCTGGAGTCATCCTGATGCTCCCTTGTCGCACCTGCTCTGTGTAAGATAACTCTTGACTGGTGGATTAAACCATGCTTGATTGATGGTGTATATAGGGTGTGCAAAGGCCCGTGTGCATACGTATACATGCATGAGAGAGTAAAAACTGGCTCTTAAAACTTTTAGCCGTCGCCATCACAGCATATGTCTGAGCACACTACTTCATTTCAGCTCCATACTTCACTTCTTACAGACCACAGGGGCATATATTCTCCCGCCTAAAGAATCCGAAAGAGATTAAAGGGGAAAGCAAACTCTTAGTAGACCATCCATTTGGAGCCTGTCCATTAAATGTCAATATCTTATTAAAAGTATGAAAAGGAAATCAACCATCACAGGGAATGGAATGTTCGCATTAGTGCTCAGCCCTAGAGAGAAGACCCATTATGGGGTTTTGATAAAAATGTGATTTTTTTTTTTTTTCTTCTTTTTTGTGACCTTGTTATTCCATTAGGCAATGTATTCCTCTCTCTCCCTCTCTCATGTCCTCAAATTCTGAAAAGTCCTTAGAGCCCCAAACACACCGAGCACATGTCTACTGAAACAATGTACGATTTTTGAACAGTCGCATGTGGCTGAAAAATTTCACCACACCTCTGCTTTTTGTCGCACAGCTGCACAGAGTCTTAGTAAAGATAACAAAACACTATTAAAGGGGCAAACCAAAGAGTGCTGGCCTAGTTATATTCATGCCCGCACCTCATATTGATCAAGTCACATCAAAGGGCCAGCGCATCTCTAATGCAGCTTGGCCTGCTTTCTAAAGAGCTTTCTCCTTTTGATGGAGGGATGATGGTATTGATAGCATCGTCACAATGCAAGAGTGCATCTTCTTGTTTTTCCCACATCCCTGCAGAATAAAGAATGACATGCCTTACACTTGGGAGTAAAAACCTCAGCATTTACATAAATGCAATTCACTAAGTAGATTTCTATTCAGCAGCCTGTAAAGACGGTGGTTCTTATTAGCACTCGGCTAGTCTGATGCTTGTTCATTGTAAAAAGACTCAATGGGCTCTTCAAAGTTGTCTCTCATGATTAGATGCTACCTACTTAGGGGTGTGCTGGCTAAGCTATTGTGAGAAATGAATGCAGTTCTCCTGTTAGTATTCATTAATGAGATTTGGCTTTGTGTAATAAGAGCTAACAGAGATGATAGCATGTCTACACACAAATAGGAGGCGTTTGTAGTAGTGTTAACAAAGTCTGTGTTGGACATACAATAAAAGACATGTGCAACTTTATTCTCAACCTAACTTACCACTCCTCATGTTTCACATTTCTCACGTGTATCTTTATGTGGTCTCTTTGTTTTTATCTTCCTGCCCTGATTCTTCCTCCAGAAAAGCGACGTCGGAACATGGAGCTGATACCTCTGACAGCCCGGATGGTCATGACCCACCTAGTGAACCACCTGGGCCATCATCCACTCAGCGGTGGCCCCGCCCTCCTCCACAGCCTAGTGAGCGAAAATCACGACAACCCATTTGTGGAGTCGTCCGAGCTTTCGTCCGAGGTCTTCAAAAGCCCAAACCTGCAGCTGTTTGTCTTCAACGACAGCACGCTGGTGTCCTACCTTCAGATCCCCACTGAGACGCCCACCGTTGGCCAGCCCCCCAACACCTCCTCCCAAGTGCGAGTCATCGTGCGGGACATCTCTGGCAAATACTCCTGGGATGGCGCAATCCTCTACTGCACCACCCAAGAAGACTCCATGGACATGGGAGTTTTTACTGCTGTAGACCGCCCACTTTCTACCACCACTATTGCTCACAGCAGAAACCAGCCCCAGTCTCCGACAAAGGGGCCGCACAAAACTAATTTCTCAGTCTCTGACTCCCTCTCTGACTGTTGTGACGAGGAGGAGGTAGATGTTCTGGATAAGCTGATGGAGGACCTCGGCCACAGCAGCTCAGAATGCCTGACTCAGCCGCAACTCCAACTCAATCAGCCAGCCTCCTCGCCCCATGGCATGAACATAGAGCAAGAGGGCGCCATCCTGGAGGCCATCCTCCGTCAGACCCAGGAGGAGGAGGAGCAAGTGAGGAGATGGGACGCTGATGTAAGCTGTCGGGCTGCCTGCCAGGGGGAACCCTCCCACCAGGACCCAAAAGCTCCTTTCTACTTCTGCCGGCTGCTGCTCAATGACCTTGGCATGAACTCTTGGGACCGCAGGTAAACTGCCAGCTTCAATCTGCTACAATTATATGTCTGATATAAGGGAAAGTAGTATTGGGGCAGCAGTCGAAGTTATGCAGGGTTGTGTTGCTCACCGTAGCTTTTTATCATTCAGTCTTCGAAAAGCATCTTAAAGGGATAGTTCACCGAAAAATTTAAATTCACTCATTATCCACTCACCACTATGCCTATGGAGGGATGGGTGAAGTGTTTGAATCCACAAAACCCTTCTGGAGTCTCAGGGGTAAACAGCTTTACTGTTTAGCATTTTCAAAATAAAACAATCTCCCTTCCATACTAACGCCTGAAAACGCATATCACAAGACCACTCACAAACAGTGTGCATGCCAGTATACACTGGAATTACTTGAATAATAGCTTGTCTCCTACCCTTGTAAGCAGTTTTAGTGCTGTAAAATGAAGAATTTTACTGCACAGCAGCTGTTAGCCAAGACAACAGGGTCAGCAACAATTTAAATTATTTATCCATGTTGCATTTTACACTAGTAGTCGAGACGAATGCCACTTGTTTTCTTCTGGAAGGGGGTCATGTGGTAGGAGCCTGGCGAATCAGCGAAGTCTATATCGTGACACAAATGAGCCAATCAGCAAGCGGTTGTGAGTGTCTACGTTATTGTTTCCAAGCGTCTTTGTTTCTGCCCCTTCAGACTAAAACGCAGCCCCGGAGTTGTCCGACTAAAATGAGGCTAGCAGCGATTCCGAAATTCCAGAAAAGTATAGACACCGGGTGTATCAGTAACAGAGTTAATGCGTTTTCAAACGAAAATGTTGTAGTATGAATGTCGCCTCAGAGTAACTCAGCTGTTGTCTCGATACTCTTAAGAGAGAAAGAGCAAAGATAAAAGCTCACTGCAGCGTCTTAATCTCCTCTCCACAGGTTAAAGGTGTCCAGCTGTTTTCACTAACGTCTACCTTACAGAGCCACATCGTTGCAGTGCTTCCCTGCAAATTAAAAGCTTACACCTCGTAACAGTGATTGTGCAACATGCACACAGCTAGTAGGAGATTGCTGTTTGCACCTGTGCCTTTTTGCTTTCAGTAATCTTGAGTGCAAAACAAAGCTTAAATTAAAAACTGTTTATTTGCTTGAAAATGATACCACATTTTTTAAATGGAAAGAACTGAAAATATTGCACTAATCAAGACTGGTTTTTTTTCCAACAGGAAAAGTTTCCACTTGCTGAAGAAGAATTCAAAGCTCTTAAGAGAACTGAAGAACTTGGATTCCAGGCAGTGGTAATGCTTCTTTTAAGTTAGAAATGGGATATCAATGAACGCATGTAATTGTTAATATTATTGTTCCCAGTGTTCATGTGCCACTTCAGCCCTGTAGTAAATCTACTCTGGTTACAGTCATACATTGCTCAAAGCAGCTTCATATTGCCCCCCCCCCCCCCCCCCCCCCCCCAACTCTCTTCCTCCCCCTTGATTTTCCTAATTTGTTCCACTTCCTGCTGATTACAGCTCTCTCTGTCCTTTTTTTACTGTGTCTCTTTTTGTCCAATCAGTAAGTATTCCACACATTGTTAATGAAAGGAGCTTATTAAATAACGCCCCCCGGGATTGGACCTCATACTCCCAGATGGCCAGACACGGTCGGGCAATAATGACCTGTCCACAAGCATGTTAAGTCAACCCCAGCAAGGAGAGGAGAGAGGAAGTGGAGAAGGAGGCTTTGTTGCCATTTTTTTTACATTCTGCTTTGCTGATTTTGTAGTACTTTGAGTCATGGAATTCACATTTCAAGGCATTTTTTTCTGAAGTGGCTGTAGTAGTGAGAATCTTTCAAGTTGTCCATTTGTAAAATCAGCTTTTGAGGCATGGCTTCTTTCAATATTGGATCCTATATATTTTGTTCTGTAGTCGAGAAACGCACAAGATTGCTGTGTTCTACATTGGAGAGGGACAAGAAGACAAGTGCTCCATCTTGTCCAACAGCGCAGGCAGCCAGGCCTATGAAGACTTTGTGTCTGGACTGGGATGGGAGGTACACACAACCACACGGTCAAGTCAACACACCAGATAAAGCCTAAATATGCAAATGTACAGATATACTCAGAACATTAAATTGTATTTTTATTCACCAGGTGGACCTAGCCACACACTGTGGCTTTATGGGTGGCCTCCAAAGGAACGGCAGCACAGGTCTAACAGCTCCTTACTATGCTACCTCCACTGTGGAAGCCATCTTCCACGTCTCCACGCGAATGCCATCTGATTCTGATGACAGCCTCACCAAAAAGGTAAAACATTTTTGTTTTAAAGCTGTGCTAATAAAGATTTTTCCCAATTCCCGCATATGTACGACATTTAGATTATCGCAATTTCTATTGTATTAATTGAACAGTATATATGAGCAAATACCGCTTTGCCTGTTAGATGCAGTGAAATGGCTATGCAGTCCTCTCTGCCCATAGCAGTATGTTGTTGTAGCCTTCAGCTCTGTGTTAAGCTGTGATCAGAAGGTGTGACTCCAGAGTGCGGGCATTGATTAGTGACCCTGGCCAAGCAGGCCTGAGGAGTAGAGAGTAACAGGCGCATGAGTGAAGAGAGGGCATGTGCCGCTGTGGTAATGACTGTGATTCAGCTAGCCCCTGCCCCCCTCCCTGTGTGCTGTGACCAGGGCCTGGATTCAGCCATTAGCTCTCCCTGCTAGGGCAGGCGCCGGCCGGATGCCGGCAGGATCCTTTTATCCAATTCCTGCTGCCGCCACAGGAGCGATCGATTGGGTTCTGCAGTGGGATTCTGAGCTGTAGTGCAGCAGTAGCAGTTAGCATGAAGAAATGAGCCGCAAGGCCCCTGCCCGTGCTGCCAATCTTCTCATACAATACCCCGCTGAGAAGAGAAATTCATCAGGCTCCTCTCACATCCAACCTGCCTTCAGTCCTCCATGACCTACCCTCTCTCTTTTTCACAAATAACCACCTACTCATTCCAAACCCATCCTGGACCTGTGCTTATTAACTACAAAAAATATGCAACACTGAGTGAAAATGTTGTCTTTGGCCGGCCAGAGTGAGGCGCTGGTGGGGTGGCCGTGCACAGAGCGGAGTGTGCTGCCACTTCACCACTCATTTCACTCAGCGAACTTCTGTAATTGCTCGGGCTCACCTTGCATGGATCTCCACACCGGCCACAGGCCCAGCAGAAATTGGCAGGCTGGCTGCATGCACGGATGCTTCAGAGAGGAGGGCAGGTGGGGACAGAGTGGAGAGAAAAAGGGATGAAGAATTGGAATGAGAGACAGGCTTTGTCTGTGTTCAAGTAGGATGTTTCCCTGTCAATTTAAAAATAACACTTTTAGTCCAACAGTCACCCACTTTGCTGCCTCTGACCGGAGAGACATACTGTGGGGAGAGCTCTCGCTGGGCAGATTGCCTGTTTGAAGACGATGGGGTGGGGGGAAAACGGCTAAACCAAGAAGAAAAGAGGGAAAACCATGAATTCCTCAATCCAATTGTGGGTTTTTCGGGCAGTGCCGGCTGCAGCAGTAGCAGCTGGCTTCAGTAATGTGGTTACAGAAATGACCTGCAGGGTTGGGGTCAGGCCATG
This sequence comes from Hippoglossus hippoglossus, assembly GCF_009819705.1. NCBI lineage: Eukaryota > Metazoa > Chordata > Actinopteri > Pleuronectiformes > Pleuronectidae > Hippoglossus > Hippoglossus hippoglossus. The sequence goes on from NC_047172.1 coordinate 17,238,879, forward strand.
TACTATGTGTGTATATTTGCGTGTGTGTGTGAGAGAGAGAGAAAAAGAGGAGGAGAAAGACGGACGTGCTTTAGTTATCACTCTCACCCCCAGGCACTGCAGCTTAACTGGACTGCCTGCTGCAGGTTGTTTTTAGAAGGAGCCTCTTGTGTTCTGCCCTCCTCTGCTCTGCCGTCACCATGTGTGTGAAGCCCATTGGCCGGGTGGGGAGGTCAAAGAGGGCTAATTGGACAAGAGCCTTTGACTCGAATCACATTTTATTAAAGAAGTCTCAAACATTTGGATGTGATTAACAGGGGAATAAATAGAGTGGCGCAGAAGATGATTGACTCGAGCATAAGCATCCTCATTAAAGTTGTGATTCCGCTCATCCACATGTTAATATCTTAACCCAAATTAACATCCCAGCCTCGATTGTCTCCTGAAAATGCATATTCAACATTTTCTCTGAAATTGTCCCAGTGACTGACCTGGTTTGTACCTGCTGATCCTTGGACAGACAGACTGAACTGGCGAGCTCCAGTAATCAGCATGCCGTGGATTTGTTTAAGATTAGCCTATTACCATAATTAAGGGCTTATAATAGAATGTGCTAATTACATTTTTGGTGGCGAGGGCATGTTTCTTAATAGCTCATTTGGCCCACAGTACATTGGCAGATGTTTTCTTCTGAGTGCAGGCTCACTTTTCATTGTCCATGATACCCCACAGGAAGGGGGGAGGACAGCTTGATTCAACATCACTCAACCAATTGTTAATAAGTGATCAGCAGTCAGCCAGAGAATATAATGCTTTACTTTAGGAAAAGTGAGGGGAAGCAGTTTACCTATTTCAAAACTAGCATCAGTCAATTTCCCGTCATTAAAGTGTCTTTTCTTGTCCTGCCCTGTTTCATTTGTGTTTGTGAATAGACTGGAAACGGGAAGCAATTTAATCTCTGATGGAGAAAGTTAATTGGATTTGAATTATTTGGTTTTAAAATGATCAATTTTGTGCATTTTGTGTTTGCAATTAGAATTTTGTAATGAAAAAAAGCTATAAAAAGAGTCCAAACCGGGGCCCAGACCCCTTGTTTAAACCATTGTTTTCTGATTTAGCCGTGAGCAGTCACCTTGCTCTTGCACCTGCTGCATTTATGTTTTATAATATAAATCATTAAATAGTATATTGCTGTATAGAGTGATAAAAGCCTGTTATGGCAAATTACTTATTGAGCCTTCCTGACCTGCTAACAGTAAATAATATTTTACAATCATTCCTCCCCTCAGCCCACTCTTTAGCCCTCTGTAGGTCACAGGTTTCTGAGGTGGCGACAGCAGTGACGAGCCCTAATCTCACTGAATTTGTGTTCTTGTCATTATCACCGCAGGGATGAAAATTACCTGCACTTGCCAGGCACTTGATTAGATGAATTTTGTTTGTTTGACAGCTGCGTCACCTGGGAAACGACGAGGTACACATCGTGTGGTCAGAGCACACTAGGGACTACCGACGTGGCATCATCCCAACTGACTTTGGAGACGTGCTGATCATCATCTACCCGATGAAGAACCACATGTACTTCATCCAGATCATGAAGAAACCACAGGTAAAAGCACAGGCATCTGAGAGTTTAGTTAACACCATTGTTAACACTGCACAGTGGAAGTGGGAAGTTACTTTAAATGCTCGTCATTAAAAAAAATCTTTTAGTTGGCTGCTTTTTCTTTTGTGCTAGGATGACAACTTGTATTATTTTCCAGGCACAGGCTATTTTCAGCACTGCACTAATTTCCAGTATCTGTTTGTGAGTTAAAGCAGTACCCCTGTTTCCTCTCTGCTCAGACTTTGCTGTAGCTTTTATAGGATGTTTCTCCTGTTGTGGTTTTAGTCTGAAGGCTCTTACTCCAGTGGTGCATTATTACCCACACTGTGGGTATGTGCTTTCAGCGATGGTTACTAGCCTTTCTTGGCTGGCTTTCATCTTGGATACTCCATGCTACTGCACACACTGTGCACTTAGTGACATTTCTTAGAAAATTCAAAAAATCATCCTGTGATATAATCTGTTTGTATTCCACCCTTTTAAGGCATTAATTATCTATCAAACATGTTATTTTCCACAGAGATGACTGAGAAATATATAATACAATGATAGAAACAATAGTGTCTCAGCTTGCTTTAGTAGGACAGTCCAAGCAATGGCAACAACAGACCCCAGAGGCCCAGCTCTCAGAAGCTCTCAGAAGCTCTCAGAGCTCTCAGAAGAAATGTCTGCAGCGTTCTTTTAGTGCTTTCCATGTTTGCTAATCAGCTATTTTTTCAACCATCTGCATTGCAGTATTTCCTCCTTTTTCATTTATTAGTAATTATTCTTCTATAAACGTTTAAACAGTTTATCATAGTACCAGGTTATTTTTCATCTCTGTTAGGATCAGAATTAATGGTCGCATATTGTCATTATTACTCTGAAACTAAATGAGTTTAATAAGACCCTGTGAGAGACTTTTGATTGTTAATACACTATATTCACTTTTTGTATAACAAGGGAAAATATTACCTGGTCTTTCCTTTTTTAATAAATGCTTTAAACATAAATACTTCAGTGGCTGCAGATGGTTCAGAAATTGGTGAATACACAAATTCAAGCTTCAGCACAAATATTTTAAGAAGGAAATATTTGATCCTTTTACAGATTAATATGATGTATGTGAACAAAAAGACAAGGAGATTATGTTTTTTCAGCAAGAATATCAATAAAAATAAGTGTCCGTGGAAAAAATAAGTACATCCTCGGCCTGAGGAGCAGGTATTGCCCTCCTTAGCAGAAATAACGTTTGTGGGCATTTTGCATAATTGTCCACCAGTTTGATATTGGTTTATCAAGTCTTTGACCAGTCCTTCATGCAAAAATCCTTGTTTGAGATGTTTGAGAATTTCCTTGCCTGTTGTTTCAAGGGGATTCAAGTCTGGGCTTTGACGAGGCCACACCACAACCCTCAGTGTCTTCTTTTTGAACCATTCCCTGATTGATTTGTTAGCTTGCTCAGGATCATTATGCTGCTGAAAGGTCCACAGCTAAAACTTTAACGACAGATGGCCTCACTTTATCTTCAAGCACTTTTTGATATGAAGTAGGACTCATGGTTGAATCAATAACTGCAAGCTGCCCCATCCCTGTCCTGAGGGAGCAAAGCGAACCATAATATTTCCACCACCATGCTTCACAGTTATTATGAGGTTCTTCTGCTGAAAAGCTCTTTGGTCTGCGCCAAACTTCTTCTTCTACTGTTACTTTGCCCAAACAACTCTATCTTTGATCTGCTGTCCAGAGCAGATTATTCCTAGAGGCCTGGTCTTTGCCTATATGTTCTTTGTCAAACTGTATTCTTGGTCTCGTGTTCTTTTTGGACAGCAAATGCTTTTTCCTGGCACACTTCCCACACAGGTCTAATTTGTGCAATCTATTTCTGATTGTAGACACATGCAGTTTGGTGAAGTTTCAAGGATTACCTGCAAGATCTTGTGAAGTTTGGGGTTTCTTTGAGACTTCTTTTTTTTTGCATCAAACAGTGAAATGATAAATTTCATATAAATAGGAGATATTTTAAAATAAATTGTCAAAATCATATGCATCCCCAACCTTTTCACCGAAGGCCTTAGAGAGCTCTTTAGAGCTTTACACAATGACACACAATTCAATCGCAAAGAGAACACCAGACCCTAGATGTCAGAGTTTTGAATGAGATAGGTTCCACCTGCCGACTCTAAGGAAGCTCTTATAATTGGCCTCTAATCTGGAACCTCGGGTCAGAATTTAATGAATCTGAAGGTTAGATAGATGTCGGGGTTTCCAGACTTTTTTCATTGTTTTGTTTTTTTTACTACAAAATGTAACTTTTATGTGTCATTTTTTGAGTAGGTCACTTTTATTCTTTCAAACAGGATCAACAGTTTGATTATTCAAATATATTCAGAATTCAACAATTTCCATAAGGTGTACTTAACTTTTCACATGAATGTTAAGTTATCTACTCTGGTTTCTGATGGTTGTTTCCACAGAGTCACTTCAGTTCTATAACATGATTACTAAGTTAATTGGTCTGTATCATTCCCAGTTAAAATCCAGTCATTGTTTAATTTGACTGGTTATTATACTTGCTGAACTGCCAAGTTGAAGACAGCAGGACCTTTTTGGAGAGACTTTGACATTCACGTCAACTTCCAGGTCAACGACCATTGAGCTTCAGTGATTAAGGGCCCCCTTCCAATATGCATGAACAGACGCGTGTACCCACACACACTCGCACGCTGTCGCTAAAATGGATATTGGCCCTTTTGTGTTTGTTCGGTAGCTCAATATGAGGGCATTGTTTAGTATTGATTGTCATTTTAATTTCATTTACCTAACATTGATTCACATTAGATATGTATGGTTGTCATGCAAAGTTAGGTAAAATCCAATTTCAACTTGAACCTTGCCCCAAACAGATGGAGAAACGGTTAGGAACCAAAAAGATGCATTTGTATTTTTTAGAACTTGTTAATAAAGGCCATGAAACTCACCAAATTAATTGGTGAGTATTGTGGATGTTTTTAATGACTTATTTTCTTATTCTGTCTTTTCTTCTCTCTTAACTTTCTCAGGTTCCTTTCTTTGGGCCTCTGTTTAATGGCGCCATTATCACTGGGACACTGCTGCCAAGCTTGGTGCGGGCCACCTGTATCAACGCCAGCAGAGCTGTCAAGTCCCGTCTGACTCTCTACCAGAGCTTGTATCCTTTGCTCCTCGCACCTTCTGCTTCACTGTTCACTATTCCATACAGGGATGGCTCATCGGAGGAGTGCAACAATTAAAAAAGATCAGCCCTTTATTACCCATACAGCTGACACCATTAAAGTTACGAGCATACATTTAGCTATATTTTTATGATGATTTCATTAGATGCATAACACCACTTAGCATAAATTTTCAGCACCACCAGCAGCCCATTTGGGTAAATTCATTGAGACATGTGGCGTGCTTGTCACGTCAGCCAACGTACACAGCTGAATGCTGACACTGATTTTTATGGGCTGGCTGATTTACATACAGCTATTAGAGTGGGACTGTTTCACAGCCTGGAGCAGCATGGGAGGCTGCGTGCGGCTGTTTTGGGTAGGAGCGCAGATAATGTGTCATCATCTATCACTACCGTTTTATGGAGAACGAGGAGAGCCAAACTAAGAGCAACCATTAACAAATGCATACAAGTGCGTACAGACGCACACGCACACTCTCGTACCTCCACCCATCCGTCCAACAGTGTGCCGTTAAGAGCCTGACTCCAGCTGTAGTTGTCAGTTGGTTTAAAGGCAGTGTAATCACCAATGGAGATGAATTAGCATGTGAATGCCAGCAGCACAGGGTGGGGGGATGAGTTGGGGGTGGGCAGAGCCGGGATGGGCCCTGGAGGGGGGAAACCTGATCTCCCCTAACGCCCTGCTACTCCTCGGACAGCATGTACAGCACCGCCTCACCAGAACCACGCTGCCCCTCTGGTGGTTGCTATAGAAACCCCCCCCCAAGGAGGTCCCATTTAGATGGAAGACAAGAATCTATTGTTTTTAAATTTTTTCAAGTTGTCGCTTTTATTATCAAGGTCTTCTATAAGAGGTTCTTACCACAAAGGATTTTGCTGCTTAATTATTCTACACCACACCCTGTGTACGTTGTTTACAGTTGGGCATGTGTAAGTATGTGCCTGCCTGTATGTGTTCCACAGTGCATCACATCCCCAGGCCCCCCACCCACCCCTATATCAGGCCTTGTCTGTGTGTCCCCGGGGGCATCCTGAGTGACAGATGTCTGTTACCCGACGCCAAGTGAATTAGCCCAGTGTGACTCTCAGTGCCAGAGGAGGGGGGAAGGGGGGGGTGCAGCCACAGGCCTGCCTGCCTCAGGGTGTAGGGGGTGGTGGTGGTGTTAGTGGGGTGGGTGGGGGACAGTACCAGGCCTGCGCTGGGCCACAAAGCCTTACCTGGCATTCCTTAGCAGAGCAGCAGACAGCACAAAGGCGTGATCTATGAGAGGAGATAAGCGCTGCCTCTGGAGTTCTGGCACTGATAGGTTGCCAGGACTCGTGCACTCCAAGAGAGGAGATGAATGAATGTGCCAGGCAAAGCACAGTGCCAGCATAAGTATCTGCGTGTGTGTCTTTCTGTCTGTCTGCTGTTTGTCTGCCTAGCTCGAAGGGCCTGTGAGGACAGAGGCAATGCACAAACTAATGAATGACCACAATGCTGAGATCCATATTTTCTACATGAATGTGATGATCTATTTTTCCGATCTTTAAAGAGCTCGTATCACAGAATGTCTATCCTTACTGCAGAGGTGGCAAAAGATACTTGTGTTAAAAAGTACTGATTCAAGTACAGGCCCTGAAATGTACTCATAGTATACAAGTAAAAAGGTTCCCCTCTGAAGGCCATACCTAAAATAACATGAAAAACAATATACTCAAAACAGGGTTAAAGCAAGAAAAGATTTGTGAGTATGAAACATTTTTCAGGATGAAATTTGTACAATGTATTGAATGAAGTATTCTTCATTTAAATAAAGCCAGGGATGGGGAATGTTTTGTTTCTCTGCTTCGTCGATGACGTTGATAACGATAGTGGCGGATACTTCTCTTTCTTCCATGTTGTTACTCATTGTAACGGACAAATGCGCTGCGCCTCTTCTCCGCGCTGAAGTCTCCCTGAATGTCTGTTCTCTGTATGTTGTGAATGATATGACCTGATAGATATACAACAACAACATCACCTCTTCTGTGATAGTGTCCATTTAGTTCGAAATCTGTCTTGATGTTGAGAAGGCGCTCGATGATGCAAAATAAAAATAAAATTATAATTCCCCTCAAATGCATTAAGATTAAAACAACAAGCCTGTTTTATAGAAAGTTAAAGTAAAACTAATCAGAAAATAATTATTCAAGTAAAATATAGATCAAATCTACTTCAGTACATTAACAAAGTATATTTGTACTTCGATTACTTGCCACCTCTGCCTGACTGACACAATGTCCAGCAATGGTATGAACACAACAGCGTAGAGTGGCAGGTGCAGTTACTCATTTCATCATGGGATTTGTCGTTGGTATTATAGCAGCCCTTTTGCACTGTTCCCTCTCTTCACTCGTCATTCTTCCATCTTCTCAGGATATGTGGCTCTTTATCTTTCTCCGGCTGGAACAATGACTTCATCTCGGATGTGTTTTTTTGTGCAAGATTGAAAATCCTCATCCTTAGTTTACCCCTTTACAATGCCTGAACAATCCGCAGTCTGCTCTCTGCCTGTGAGGCCACTCTCCAAGGTAATTAGTTGAATATTTCTTCAAAGAGAAGCTATATGACCCCCGTGTGTCCAGATAAAAGGCCAGTGTGGCGCTGCAGCCCCCTCTCCCGCTCCGTCACAAGGCTCGAGAGGACTCCAGCAGTCAAATGCAGCGCTCAGAGGATCTCTCGGGCTAATAGGATTTGATATTGAAAAATGACCTCCAGCAACATTGTCAGAAAATACACACACAGATAAGCTCAATGAATGTTTTTCACATAGATACATCCTCTTGCTGTCTCGCTGTCTTTTTTCCCCATCGCGTCCTGTGTCTCGGTTTTGTTGAGATTTGTGAAATCTGTGTCGTTGCATTGTTTTTCTTTTCTTTGCCAGATTTCCCTGTCACTTAGAATTTGTCAGTTTCTCCCGTCAAGGCAGCAAACCAAGGCCTCGTAGACATCGTATCACAGGCCTCTCACAGACAACTCATAATGTATCATCTATTATTTATACGCCTGATGGAAAATGCAGCTGGTCTGGCTTTGTGTGTTCTAAGTATATTGTCTGCAACTTGTCCACACTACACAGCTGCATTTCAGTACCACAGGACCACAAAATGTTCAATCTAAACAACCTCAGTTTTTCATCAAACCCCAGTTGTTTTTAGTGGTTTATTTGCAACAGAGTGGCCTCGGTGAGAGTCATTTTATACTTCTACTAGTGGAGCTTATCACAGCACGCACAAAGTCTGTGAGTATGTTTGTGTCACCTGACCCCCCCCCCCCCCGCCTGGATGGCCTTTCTATCTGCTGTCATATACGCTATGATGAGCATCCTTCATACTGTCACTGTAGAATAATGTCTTCATCCAAAAGCTGGGATTCATTTCTCTCTTCAACAAGCACTTGAGTTTGACGGGCCATCAATCATTCTTTGTGATGGGGCTATTGTTAAGGGTAAAAATTGTCTCTGTGTTTGTGTGTGTGGGAGACAGCAAGTTTCTAATAGGTGAGACAATGCGGAAATGACCTTGATTCAGAGACATAGCCTTCCTACTGGACAGAATCAATAGCTTTTGCACACTGCCCTTAGTCCCCCATCCTCTGCTCTGACACACACGTAAACACACACGCGCATACACACAGATCCCTCTCCAGGCAGCGATCAATAACCATAATCTGTTTCTGCCCATCGCCAGTCATGCGAGCCAGGCTTTTAGGGGATGTGTGTGTGTGTGTGTGTGTGTGTGTGTGTGCGTGCAGTAGCAACCAGAAGAGAGGGAGGCTTGATCCTTTCATTGGAACCCAGAAAGCTGCTGAGGTCTGTCATGTGTTCCTCACAGGCTCACGTGAGCATATCTACTGTCCCCCAGCTCCACAGACGATGTACATAATGATAATGGATGTATACTGGAAACATAATGGATGAGATATCCTGCCTGCACTCCTTTTGTGTGCTTCCACTGCACCCTCCAGATGCCAACATAATTATTACAGTCACTGCATTGACAATGACATATTCTCACACCGCTTCTGAGCAAGTTATTGTCCCGCTCTCGCTGTGTCTTTGTCCGACGGCAAACACTTTCCTTTGTATACTGTAAGATTCCTCACCTAGCAGAGATGAAAGTGCGTCTGCATGCATGATGGGGTGCCATGAATAGGATCTGCCACGTTAGTGTTGTCTCACATGAATTATTTAGCATGGCTGATAGGTCTAATTTGCCAGCTGTTGTGCCATAACTGTCGGCAGTCTCATGGATAATACTCAGCAGTCTATATCACTCTGAAACACAGTGCTTGACTGGGCACAGTGAGACGCCAAGCTCGTCATTAGATGCTGACCTGAACTGATGTGAGTATGACTAGCCAACTTCCTGTTTATGGAAAACAGGGACGACCAAGTAAATCGTCTCATAAAAACCCCCCCTCGTATTTTGTAACTTACAGTAAAGTTCTTTAAGGGAGGTCTAGACTTCTCGAACAATGTCTGATATAACAATCTTGTTGTGTATCACAAACCTTTTCGTTGGAGGCAGTTGGCTGTGTTTGGGGGGGTGGGTATTTGGGTGAAGGACCAGTTCTGAGGTTTTCCTGCCTGGACTTGGCCAGGATGGTTTGGGCACTGGCTTTGATAGAGCGGTTGAGAGTTTACGCAGTATTTGGGAGGCTGCAGAGAGAGGAGGGGTCTCTCTCCCCCACTGAATGTTTTAACCTAATCCCATTATCAGTGTACCGCACTGCCTCCCATCTCTTCCCCCCTCCTTATCCCCCCCGCCCCTCTCTCCAGCTGACCAGCTGTTCCTGCCGGGACTCACGACAATGTCCAATGTGTTCAGATCACTGAGTACACCCCCCCCCCCCCCCTTCCAAGACACACACACACACACACACACACACACACACACACACACTAACACACATACACATACATAGAGCATAGTCCATGCACAACCAAAGCATTTGCCTATAGCCCATAGCTGGAGCCTCGGAGGGCCTAGAGGGAGGAGGGTGTTAGTCGGAGGAGAAAGGGGGTAGCTTTGGGGGTGCGGAGGGGGCAAGCACAGGCCTGTCAAACCAGGAGCCCTGACTCAGGAGGCAGCCCTGCTCGGATGGCATATGGTGTCTAGCTTCATACAACATGCAAAAGTATTCCCTCCCTTTGCGCCCCCTCCTATCCCCCCGTCTCCTTCCCCTGCTGCTAATGCAGAATGACTCATAGCATTACTCATTTTTTTTTTCCTTTAACCCCCCACCACCCCTCCCCACATCAGTTCCTCCTCCTCTTGCCACCCAGCCTGTAACAAAAGGTGCTGCGAGGCACCCACACCCTGAAAGCCCTGGGGGCCAAGCTCAGCCCAGTCTAGGCTCCGAGGTCTGAGCTTCACGGCGGGGCCGCCCCCTTTTTTAAACACAGGTAGAGCAGGCATGGAACCAGACGGTCAACAGCAGGGACCCAGAGCCCCGCCTGGGGTAGCGTACACACACACTGCTGGTGTCAAACTGTTGTGCCTGTTTGTGTGTTTGTGTTTGCATGTGTACAACAGGAAGTGCTTTTATTTTGTAGTGCCTCTGGTGTTGCAAAATTACAGTGCTTTAAGTGCTTTCGGGTGGGTTCTTTTTTGTGTGTGCGCGCACAGTGCTTCCTATTTTTGTCTCACTGCAACAAACAAGGATTGTCTCTGTTTGGTTTCAGATGTTGTTTGTTGCCAAAGTAATTTCATTGCTTCCTTTTGGTGTAATTTTTTTTGCCAGAAGGGTAATTTCAGTTTTTTCCACCTTTTGATTTATTTTCTTACATTTGATGATTTACATTTAATAATATTCTGTGAGGGTGTTTTCAGTCACCACACTAACCCAGTTTTTACACAGAATATGAAATAATAAGAAACCCTTGAGTTTTCAGCTAACATTAATAGAAACCACATAGCATGGTGTAACCCAAAGAATGTCATGCTCTGTGTATTTTTAAACTTGACCCCCCCCCCCCCCCCCCCCCCCCCTCCACCACCACCCTCAGGCCCCTCCCCTCCTCTCTCTCTCCGTCTGTTATGCATTCATGTCTGACATCTGTCTGTTTGTGAGCGGCAAAGTGAAAGCCAGCAACACTGCCAGTGTTGTGTTGTGTGGGATCATCTCAACGCTCCCATCCCCAAACTCAGACTTAGTGTATCAGGTAGAACGACATAAACAAGACCAACTCTAGTGCATTAATGTTTTTGACAGCTGCTGGACCTATACCAATATTATATTATTAATATCTTTAATATTATACGATACTTTTATGTTATATTATCGAACTCAAAAGAGGAGCATGCATTTTGAAATGTCACTGGTGTATATATATATACATGAAACATTATTTTTCTTTTTCTTTTTTTCTTCCCATTTTTATCTCTATACTAGTACGAGGGCAAAACAGTTTTTTCTGGATCTCATCACTTATACTGATTGTTGAAGAATTTTTACCAAAATCATTTACATGTAAACAAAAGTATATTCCATCAATGTAGAAAAAAAAGGTTAGGTGCTCATTGTGCCCGTTACCAAAGATCAGTTAAATTGAAATTGGGTGAAAGTGCAGAACATCAGTCATCAGTGTCAGAAATTACAGGTTGTTTGTTGTTCTGCAAAAACACGATATTTTAAAACAAAGTACAGAAAGCAAGTGCTGCATTAAATAAATAACACATACAGAATCATGTATTTATTTTAACTTCAATATATTTCATAGCTGAGTATTAATCTAGTTGGTGATCTCTTATTACAAGAGGTAAGAGAGTTGTAGAATATATATATATATTTAATTTATGTAGCTTTAGTGTAATGCTGCTGCCACTAGTGAAAAGTCTTCTATTTCTCTACATACAAGGCTCAATAGAGATAACCACCACTGATTGAGCAGGCAAAGAGGAGAGCATGATTTTCTTATATGTATTATCATATCATGCATACACTTGAACATGTAGGCCTTACAGTGAGTAATGGCCCCAGATTGGCTGCTAATGTGTAAAGGAATGACTGTGTTGGATTGCCATCAAGGTTGTAGACTTGGAAAGACGGATCCAAGAATACTTCCATTACCTATTTTGCTATATAGCAACAAAAATGAAATGACTGTCGCGCTAATAGGTCACAGGTCTCTGTCAATCATCCCGAATACCCTGGCCCCGGTGTCACTGCACGGCCGTTGAGAGGACAAGTTCCTGGTGATTGATGTGCAGAGGTGGCGCTGTTTGTAGCTTGGGTGTGAAACCGGTCTGTCTGCTTTAAGTGATTAGAATCCAGCTAGCCATTCCATCTGTTCCCCTAGCCCTGTTTAATTAATGAACTTTCTTTCTCCGACCAGTAGCCAGCCAGCACAACACTAAAGCAGAAAGCTGTTAGCCCGCTCAGGTTATCCAAATGGATGCGTGTTGTTGCGCGCCCCCCCCTCCAATGGATGCGTTCTCATTGATTAGTTATGTTTTGTTTTCCCCCTCTTTTGTCTCAGGGTTCTTGAAGGGAGGGTTAATGAGCTTTCCTGGCAAGCTGCGGAGCTTGGAATCCGGGGATAAATGGGAATAATTTTGTTGTTTTGTGTTGTTTTTTTTGTTTGTTGTTTTGTGATGGACTTGGCAGAGAAGTGAAGCCTCGTGCCACCATGTGTTTGTCTGCGCATGTGTGTACGTGATTGATAATGTGTGTTTGTTTGGATGTGTATGAATGGCTTTGAGGCGGGGGTATATTGCATTTCATCCCTGCTGGTCCATTATTCCTCTTCAGAAGCAGGGAATCTGGAACACTCTTTAACAGTTGGCTCTGTCCCTATTCATCTTCCAGCCATCTCAGCGAAACTCTTGTCCTGTCCTCCTTTTTACCACCACGTACTCTCTCTCTTCCTTTATGCCCCCTCTTCCTTCCGTGTCTCTTGTTACAAGGCAGTGGACAGCCCTTTGTCCAGCTAAAGCTGCCCTCTTTTGTTTGCGCGGCCTTTTTTATCCTTGTGCTAATCGCTATGGTCGTGTGCCTGAGTTGGACCCCATATTTCACGCTCGGCTCTCCTTTGTTTGACACACCGCCCCTGATAAGAATCCCAATTCTAGGGCCTCTCTGATATTGAAATCCAACAGCAGCGTAGAAAGAGCCTTCAATCATCCATTATCTGTGCTCCAGTGATTACCATTCAATCTCGCAGGGTCCAGGCTCCTCATCACCGGCCCCAGAGCTGAGGCCGTCCCCTGAAAGAGCCCGCATCCCTTAACGCCTGTTCACATTCAAGCATATCCATAGATATTTCTGACGCTGTCTTGATACTGCCGCGCACTGAACGCTGCTGGGAAATGTCACTGAAATGTCACTCATCGTTCTCCACTGGAATCTCTCGGTCTCTGATGTGGCCTAGTGTTTTTTTGTGGACTCTTGTGAGGACACCTTGTGACATTATTCTTTGTTCCTAAATGTCCATTATATTTGCAATTCTCTTTATTTTCTGTTCAAAGACTGCTCTTTTATTTCGTCCTTTTATTTTAATAAGGCTTTGTTGCTTTTAATGTCACAGACTTAATTGGCTGTTTTAAAGAAGGAATTAGTTGATTATTTATAAGTTGCACATTAATGCCTCTTTAAATGGTTCAAAGGCAGTGTCTGCTCCTCCGATGTCCTGTGGCCATTGTTCTCTTTTAGAGGATGTCCTTGTGCCTCACAGCATTTGCATTTTTGCACAAAATGGAATTTTCTGCATTAACAGAAAAGGCAAGGCAAACAAAGCAATAACAAAAACATTTAAGTATGTATCGCTGTGCATTGGCGGCCTCTTCTTCCATAAAGCAGCCTTTGATGTGTTAATACTGATAGTCTGCGTTTCATTGTCAAGTGGTTGTCTCTGAAAGACGAGCAGGGAGAAATATTGGTGAGATCTTCCTCTGTCTCCGTTGCAACATGTCGTGATAATATTGAGTTTAATTTTGAAACAAGAGGAAGTACTGTTGGTTGTAGAAACAGGCACAGCATATTCCATATCCCAGTAGAGTGATCATCTTATCACAGAAACTTGTGCGCCTTTGTTATTAGAATGAGCACTCATACGACACACAATTGTCCTTTCTGTGTTTTCATAATTTCAACTGCTTATTCCTATTGTTTTGGTGGAAATGTAAGAAAGGCTTTGTGCTGCAGACATCCACTTATCCAACAGTCTGTGTAGATACACAACAGCTCTCAGCACCTTTGTTTAATGTAGTGTACACATCTTCATTAGTTATGTATAGCCTCTAATTACTATTGATGAGACTAGCTGATTGGGGTACAAATCTATAGCTTTTGTTATTGTAATGAGCGTTATTTACCCTCAGATCTCCAAGCCAGGGGGCTTTGGAATGGGGCTTTGTGCAGGCAGACATAGCCGGGGCCGCTCTAGCTACACCCACTTGTTTTGTATCTTGTTTTTGTATTTCCCTCCCCCCCCTGCACCATCACCCGTCTGCTTGGATGTATAGCACTTCCCGCTCCTCCATCTGTTTTTGTCCACCCATAAAAAGGTCCATTATAATCTGCAGGATGCACAGTTGACATGTTGCGAGCGCCGCTTGAGCCAATCAAGGCGGTGTACCTAACTTGGGCCACAAATGCAAGAGGCTCTGTCCCCTCCCCCAAGTTCATTTTGATTATGTGGGCTCTCTGTCTGGGATCTTCAGCTGAACAAGTTTTTATAACAACATCGCCTCCATCATCCCCTTTCCCCCATAAAAGCTTCCAGTTTGAATGGAGCTCAATGCATGCCCACTGGATGATGGCAGGCTCGTGATTAACCCTGGAGTGACTAGCTAATGTCATTGAAGGAGGGCCACCTGGCTGTGAGACTGTACAGTCAGCTGCCACTGAAGGGCCAGAATAGGAGACGACCAGGTGTTGGGCTCCAGCCCCCCTAATTGTTGCCATGTAATAGCCTGCTTGACTGCACAATATAGCCTAGGGGCGAGGATTAGGAAAAAGCTGTTGCCAGCACAGAAGTCCATTTTCTTTTTTGCCCAAGGTTTTGTGTTTGAGTTTCTTTCTGTGTGTGTGCGTATACGTACACACACACACACACACACACACACACACACACACACACACACACACAAACACACATATGTACAGACTTATTTTGGGCTGAGGGCTCATTATAAGCACGCACTTTAAACTTTCCAAAATAAAAGTGCCTTCCAACAAAAAATATGTCATCATATCCTCAACAACTACATTATTAAGTCATCATCATTATAACCGTATGAACAAGTTGGCCTCACAGCCCAGTGTCGGCACATGCAGTTTTTTGTCAAGACTTAATCTCTTTGTCATCACAATGGCATTAATTGAAATATGTCTAAAATCCAAATATGAGGGCAAATGAGATACCACTCTTGTCCCCAGCAGCTAACCCTCTCCACTCGCTGCATTCACCACAGCTGTGATCATATGTAACCTGGCGCTAATCATTATCATTCCCGCAAAATGCCTGGCATTTTGCATAAGGCCAGGCAGCCTAATTGGCCCGATGAACCTTTCATAGAGGGGGCATTGGAGGAACAAGAGGCTTCGTGTGCGGCGCGTCTTGGCAGGGGGAAGCAGACGGAGACGCTGGGCTTTAACGCATCACAGTTATTCAGTTGCACATGCCACGAGCATCATTAAAATTGCAAAAGCCTCTGTTCATTTTGTTTTAATATTTCATCAGCGCTTGTCTGAATAGCGTCGTCATAGGGTAAAGATCAAAGCCGTTTGGCATGACCCAGAGTTGCCACACTTGTCTTGCAATTTAGGTGTCAGACTGGTTTCCTAAACGTATCAAACAGTTTGTAGAACATCAGTGTGCTTTGATTGCTGTTATGCTTTGGAGTTGGCTACAGGTGGACAGAAGCTGTGTCATCAGCTTGTTAATATTTATCACACTGTAAACTTCATGAAAGTCTGAAGACAGAAGAGGTGAAATGCCGTACAGGTAATCAGATGGATTCCAATCAAAGTCTGGCTCCAGCGTGCCCTTCTCAGTTTCATCATTTGACTTTTTATTAAAAGTTCAAATTGAGATCAGATAGATCCTGTTGTTCCCTGTCTCAATTCTGAACTATTCAAATAGCAGGAACTGGAGTGGGGGAAAATATGACGCATATTCACCTCAGATAGCTCATAAGATGCCCACCTTTGTCCTGACCTAATAATGTTTCCAGAAGCCTGCGGCATTCATGTCACTGTGGTCATCATCACAGGACAAAAGGGACCTTCAGAGGGAACTCTTACCCAGCCAGTCAAAGACCTGTATCTGTTAATCTTCATCCCTATCAGCCTTTTGTGGCTCATCTTATTATGACTTTCTGTTAATGCACGGTGGAGGCCTGTGTGACTGTCTGGCTGTAATGGGCCTGTGTTTGATTAATCATGTCCATCCATTGTGTTTCACATCTAAGGCTGCTGTGTTAGGACTCATCAATGGAGACCAGGGTCCTTTTGAAAATGAGATTGGATGCAGACTCACCTCATCTGAATACATAGACACAGTGGGCTTTGATAGCAGTTAATGTTGTGATGAACAAACCATGCTACAACAAATTATGATGTCACCGGGTGTCTTGTGACTGTCCAGTTTCCTCTGGTGTCTGAGGATGACTTGTTGCTTTATCATTTATATTCTGCGAACCCCTCAACAATCAGTGTGTTCTAACATAGTTTAGGGGTCAACGCTGACTTTGGGGTTAGGTGCTGCTCTTGTGATTTGTTACGGTGCAGAAATCGATTTTTAGTGTCCCCCAGAGGGATGGTGGGCTGCCAGAGACTTAAGAAAATGGGTGACTACTTCCTGCAGTTGGCTCATAAATAACCTGCTCATGCCAGCCAGTAGACATCAGATTTTGTCTGCAGCTGTGGCAAACCTGTGTGAAATCACTGATGGGCAGTGATGATGTCATAGGTTAGGAGTGATGTCACAGCCATAACTTCCCATCCCGCTGTCTGAAGGCCAGATGGACGGTAGAGAGGTGTGGAGGTTGGAGCTTAGAAAGGCTCTTCCTGTGGGAAGCTCTCCCCTCAGGAGGTGTCATTAACCTGGGCTTACATTTTGACCCAACTCCTCTGGGGCTCACAACTTCCAGTTTCCTGGACCTGCTGCTAATTAGGCCACTTGTTAAAACTCTCTGAAACCAGCTATTCCTCCAGAGCCTCTGATGTTGTGTGTGTCGATGCTCGGCAAGAAAATGGACACACAAACACCTCCACTCATCATAATGCATGTGTGACACATTCAGACATTTTCTGTCTGCCTCTGTCTACAGCAAAAAGCTGTTTAATGAGACACCAAGGTTTGAGTAGCTGCCATATAAAGCGGGAGTGGGACATGCACACACACACACACACACACACGGACAGTCGAAGTCACACTATACAATCACCCTACTGGCTAGTATCTGTCATACCCACTCTCACTTTATCTGTCTGAATCTGTTGTTCCTTCCCACTCTCCCCATTATTCCTGCAGCCAGCTTTATTGCCACATTCACTCTCCCTGTCCCCATCTTTCTTTCTTCCCATGTCTCTCCGTCTAAATGTCTCTGTCTTCCGTCCCGTTTTTCCCATAATCACCTCACACCTCTGAGGGCCTCTGCTGAGACGAGCTTCACACCTCAGCCCTCGCTGTAACAACAGGTACCGCTGGCACTCACGGCCCGGCCTCTCTCTAATCAACACCTGAGCGGCTTTATCCCTCTTTCTTCCCTTCCTCTTCTCCATTTGCCCCCTCCCTGCCTCTCCACCCATCTTCACCTTCTTTCCCCCATATTTCTATCCCTTGTTTTTGTGTCTCTTCCAATCCTTGTGTGCATTTTCTTGTGTACACAGCCTCTCTGCCTCTTATCTCCTTTTGCAGAATGAGTAACAGTTCATCCATATGTACTCGTTCATTTCTCCATACCAATGCCTCCTGGAGATGGCACTGTGATCCCCTATTGATTTAAGCATGTGCCTGTTACACCAGTCTGCTTTCATTGTCTCCTTTGGTACTCAGTGTAATGGTGAGTGACAGCAGCCATGCATATCATTCAAAGGTGTGTGTAGTTTGGCTTTGCCACCAATCATTTTTCAATACTGACACCTTTTCCACTCCGGTCCCAAAATGTAATGATAAGTAATTTTCATACATGAGCTTTATCTGCAGTTTGCGTCTCACATATGAAAAATGCAGCAGGAGATTCTCCGGTCAGACACGTTAACAACAACAGAAAAGTCTTTGGAGCGCTCAGGTGAGGGGTGGAGCAGCGTGAAGGAGGCAGGACACAACGTATAAACTCTGCTGCGGAGATAACATGTTTTTTATTACAGCACATCATATTCAAAGGATTTATTGACATATGCTGAAATAACAAGTTATTATGAACTTCCTACATCGGAAAGAATAGAATGAACTAAAAAAAAAAAGGGAAACTGACCATTCAGCCTGTATCACCAAAAGCTCCTGAATCTCCTTTTCTTCCCAAGTTGACATGTCCGTCTGTGTCTTCTTCAAGTATGGCACCTCTTTTTCATCCAGAGATATTCCTATTCTTTTCGGGGGGGGTTCAGTTTCAAAACGTCATCAACACGCCCCCTCACTTGCTGTGAATCCTCCGGATTATCTCCTGCTGTATTCTCACATGGTTCCCATGGTCTTGCAGGAGAAACTCTGCAGAATGTCCACAGCATCTGACTTGCACATTTGGGTTCTCACGTACAGCCCCTACATTTGATTCCTGGAGATTATTCTGAGTTTAGTTCATGTCTGAAAGCAGCTTCGTATCCGTACAGATGGACAGTTTCTGTGTGATATCCAGCAATACCGCATGCAGCATGAAGAGGTGTGGCACGGTGCCTATTGCCCAAAAAAATAATGACCACATCTGCTTTTATTTTTTTAATGCTGCTTCCACTGGCACTCTGGTACAACCAAAGCACTCCCCAATCCCTTCCTCTTAACAGGCCAATTATGTGACTGTGGGGAGTCAATGGCACTGTGAGCTACTCCTGAGCTCCTCTCCTCACCAAGGTCAAGCGGACGGGCCCAGGTTAATGGGCAGATGTGGAGCTAAGAGAGGAGGGGGTCAAGCACCCAGAGACACCCTCCACCTCATTTCTAAACTGTCCCTCTTCACTATAAGAGCCCCCTTTTACTACCAGCGCTCGTACAAACAGGATTAACCTTGGCTGCTGCTGTAGATGCCTGGGAAGTGTAGGAGTTGTTTCTCCCAACACATGGCAAAGATTAATTTTTTTAATAGGTTTAGTTTATTTTTTAGATGTTCTTCAGGTAAAACTCACAGAATCATTAGGCGTGATGGTCAGCCATGTGTCATCTCTTCAGGTATTATAAACCTACAGTATGTCCTGATTGTGCGTTTTTGTATATATTTACTTAAGCATTATAAAAAACCTGTACCAGCAGCATTCCTTTACAGATTATTTTTCTTTGTTATATTTTTTAGAGAAGGGCTAGTGAACTGTTCTGTGATCCTGATGGCTGCAATATCAAAGAAAAAGCTTAATTTCTCAATTGACCTTTAACTTTGCTTTCCACACCTTCTTTCTTTTGCCTTTATTATTATTATTTTTTACTATGAAAACTCTCAAATTAAGCAAAGAGGGTTGTCAGCTTTTAGCAGTGGGGAATCTTCGACCAAAAAAAAAAGATCAGTGGGCAGCCGCTCTCCCTGCACCCGTGATCCGGCTTCTGTGACTGGAAAGTGGATAGAAATGGAGCTTAAATAGTGAAATGTCAGTAGGGGGTATCTAAGACCTCTTCTTAATGCTCCTTTCCCTAATCTGGACCTTCACCCCCTGCCCGGCCTTATCAACAGATTAACTGTTAGAGTGAGTCTCTATCTCTGTCTGTCTCAGTTGTTCATATGTGCAGTCACTGCAAACTGGGAGTTTAGATTGTTTATTGTTTATCCCATCATGCTCTCAGAATCATTGAACTGCCAGATAGGCTGTCTTAAAGGGGGTTCTTGGTCATTTCCTGACCCATAACCTTATAACACTAACTGATTTAGGCCACATGGTGACCTCAAGACAGAATCTGCATGGTTCCAACCACATTTCATTTCACTGTGATGGAACGCCCTTGAGTGGTGTTTTTACCCCTGTTGGTTTGTTTGTTGGTTTGTTTGTTCACAAGCAAGATAAGGCAAAAAACTACTGGATGGATTATCATGACACTTGGTGGAAGGATGCGGAAATCGGTCAGGGGAGAACCCATTGAAATTTGATGTGGAACCCCTAGGATGGGGGGATCCAGGATAATTTTTTTTTTAAACGTTTCTCAACATTTTCACCGTTTTCCCAAGGAATAATTCATGAATCAATTCAGGCATATTTAGTGAACAGATATCTATGAGTTTGTGAAATTTGTTACAGCTCGATTGAATTTAAGTGGACAATTGAACCTTGGCAGACGTATGCGCTTAACTGAGTGTCATTCTAGACATTTCTTAAATTGTTTTATTCATTCATCTTTTTTCAGATCTACAGGTCTATAATTCTGCTTTGCATTTAATGATTTAGTTTTCACTCATTTGAACTGTGGGGCCTTTTTCTGAAATTCATCTCCCTTTAATTTTAACCAGACATTTGTGAAATCCTTCGCCGATGTTGGTAGATGCCCCGTAACAATGATAGGTAAATCATGTTTTTCTTCAAACCCTCATTGGCATATCAGTCAAGTTTTGCGGTTCCCTGTTTGGTTTGCATTTTGTGCTGTGTCTGCACCAACACAGGGATTTAAATGAATGATCCTCAACATTCCTGCTTATGGTTTCATGCCTCTCTATTAATTTACAGCTAATCGTGGTTATGCATTGAGATTTGTTGCCGTTTTAAAGATTATTGTGGCCAGTGGTGAGAAATGGCCGGAAAACTGTGGATATTAGCTGTTTACATTCAGAGTACCTTTAAGTAATGGAGCACCAGCTGAGGCCGTGGTGCATCAATGTCCCTGCTGGCTGTGTGTGTGTTTAAAAGATGTTCGAGTGTGTGTCATGGGCCAGTGATGGCGTGAGGCCTTTTGTCAGCAGGAGGACTGAGAAACACAAAGACGGTCAAGATGCTGCTCTCCAGAGAGACACCAGTTCAGAGGTCACCATTGGCTCTTTTGGGCGTTGTGTGTGTGTGTGTGTGTGTGTGTGTGTGTGTGTGTGTGTGTGTGTGTGTGTGTGTGTGTGTGTGTGTGTGTGTGTGTGTGTGTGTGTGTGTGTGTGTGTGTGTGTGTGTTGAGCCTGCGAGCCTACTTATGCACAAACGCCTATGTGTGAGCATGTGTACGTGTCTGCGTGCTACGGGTGGGGCTGCACACGGCACAAAATGTATCCCAGTGGACCGGCATTTTTTAGGACAGGTCCCTGTGGAGCGAGAAGAGAAAAGGGGAGCGAGATGAGGAGGGTCGGTGGTGGTTTGGCCGATGGGGTCCAGCAGGGATGGAGCAGCCTGCTAATGAAGAGCCATCTGAGGCCTCCATTCACCTTGAACATGGGCCACTGCAGCTGCCCTGACCTTGGCTTTGATCCACAAAGATGCTTGACCCCCACCATTCCCCCAGAGCCACCCCCCTGCCATCTGGCCAGCAGGCATGCATATGTATACATACGTGCACACACCCACAGATACATATGTATGTACATGTATACTGACCCATATGCACATGCACATGCACATTATGTGCCGGCACAGGTATAATCTTTTAAGACTGTGTTCAGTTGTGTTTTTTTACCTTTATGTGGCATTTTGTGTGTTTGTGCATAATGTACGTGTGAGTGTGTGAGTGTGAGTGTGAGTGTGAGTGTGAGTGTGTGTGTGTGTGTGTGTGTGTGTGTTCTGGATACACACATGCTCAGGTACCATTTTTAAGCCGTGTTAGATGGTGATAAAAGAAAGACAGGGTGCAAGCAGAGGACAGAGAAGTCGGTTATCCACCAAACACATTATCTGGAGTATGTTAATGTTGGAATTAATGGATTGGATTCATTTTTTTAATAGCTTCTGCTCCATCCTCAACCTCTAAACTCTCTAAACCCCAGCCGACACATCTCCAGATATCAGTTTCTTAACTGAAGTTGTTTCACATATACTCAGACCTGCATGGAGGATTTCTTTCTGTCGTTACTGTTGCCACGCTCCGTAGACATTACATTGGTCTCCCTCTCTTCTCCCTAATAGGAATGCAGTCGCTCGGAACATAGGGCTTCCATGGAAATTCCCAAAGTGCTGCAACACACTCCTCCCGCACTGGCTTGTCTTGCTTGTCCGCCCAGTTCGGTTGAAAATGACAGTTATGTCACGGGTGACTTGAATTGCAGTCCATCTGTGGAAATGTGGACCTGTCTCCATTTTCCTTTTTATATCTCACCCCTGGCTTTATGCAAGTCTTTTATAGCCAAAAATAGAGAGTAGCCATTTTTTCGAAAACAGTAATAGGGTTCATCATGAAGGCTTTCATAACACATGACGTTTTTTATTTAGTATAACAGTTTGTATTTTGTAAGTTTGTCACAAACATGAAGCTCTCGCTCATCAATAGCCATTGCTTATGGGGTTTTTTTCTCCCAAAAGTAGGTCAGTGTTGGCAGGTTTAGTGTCCATGACATGGACATGCGTCACTGTTCTGGACGTGTCCCTTGATTAAGTTACTGCATGGAGGCAGCAGCATCTGTGCATATGCAGGAGAACAAGCTGTGCCCATGGCTTAGCAATTAGAGACGAGCAGAAAGATGAGGGAGCGCAGGGGAGAGAGAGAAGGCAAGATTACGCCTCACCGTGCATCGGCTCTGATTTCTGTGCAGCAATTTTTTTTACCCACAGATAGCATCGTGCATTTACTTAAATGAGCTGATTACGTCTCTCGCTTTCACTCAATCTCCAAAAGGCCTTTTATTAGTCTCCCTCCCTCCCTCACCGCCTGTCCCTCTCCCCCACTGCCTGCCATATATTGTCCCCTCATCTCTTGATAATTCCACTCTATCTTCCTTTATTTTATTCTTTTGAAGTTTATTTTTTCCTTCTCACCCACTATAATCCATTTGTCTAACTTGGATGGAGGGCAGCGGAAGGAAGTAGTGGAGGAGAGGCGTGTGTCGGAGTCAGAGAGAACGTCTGCTCCAGCTGGAGTCAATATTTGTTTAAAGAATCTCAATAACAGGCCTCCAGTCATCTGCATCCCTGATAATGGACAGCCATATGGCTCTGTTGACCCACGCTGTGCAGAGGGTCTCTTTTTCTCCCTCTGTCCTTCCTTGTCTTTCACTTATCGGCTTCCCTCTTAACTTCTCTCATTTCTTCTCATCAAGTTGCTCCGTTGTCCCATATTTTGTTTTCCAGTCATCACATATCAGCGCACATTTTGTTCTGTTTTTTTTTTTACAAACATCCTTTCTCTGTCTGTTATCCATAAAACCCTGGATATGACCCACCACACAGAGCTGTGACCCACGTTACCATGGCAGCAGAGCCCGGGATGCTCGCTCTTTGTCCAACACTGTTTCCAGCAAGTGACAGAAAACAGTGATGTTGCGTGTCTGGCTATGACTACGAGACGGATATAGAGCTGATAGGGAAATGCTTTTATGTGTTTAAAGTCACACTGCTCTATATCTCCAGAATGAAGATGTTGGCCCCGTAAAGAATGGTCAACCAGACACAGAATAATAGCTGACAGGTCTGCTACTCTTTTCTGTTTGCCTTCCATGTTAAAATGTTGCTTTTCTTGTTTTTAATTATTAATAAAAAAATACTAGACGATCATAAATAAACATCACTTGTGTGTGTGTGTGTGTGTGTGTGTGTGTGTGTGTGTGTGTGTGTGTGTGTGTGTGTGTGTGTGTGTGTGTGTGTGTGTGTGTGTGTGTGTGTGTGTGTGTGTGTGTGTGTGTGTGTGAAATATGGTGCAGCTTGGCTGAATTTAAGGGGAATGTTGTTCCCCATGCCTTGTGGGAGGTATGCACTCCAATGAGTGCTATCCCAGTTCTCTTTTAGTCTATCTTTTGTCGTATTCTGCCCTCTGTCCATCCCTGTCTGTCCCTGTGAGCAGCTTGGCCATCGCACCCTCTGGTGTGTCCCGGCTCAGGTGCCCGTCACCCCTACTTCGCCACGGTTCCCCTCAAAGCCATTGGTCATGGCTGCCTTGGCCCTCACTGTGGTGGCATGTGCCCACAGCAGGCCCTCTTCCCAGTGACAGTCTCATCGTATCTATGTAACCCAGACCGGTGCCTCTCAGCCCAGTCCAGCCTATCTCAGCTCAGCCTGGTTCAGCCTTGGCGTCAGCGGCAGCCCAGTGCCACTCCACCCTGGCAGTCATAATGAGGGGGATGGGGAGAGGAAGAGTCAGTGCTCAGTGACTAGAGCTGTAAGTGTTTGAGAGTGAGAGTGCGTGTTTTTGTCCAGCAATTTGTGAGGTGTCGTCAATCAAGAAAACATGTCTACAACAGACAGCCGTGAGCATAATCAGACTCATTGTCAAACATGTGCAAACACTGTTAAATCTCTGACTGCTTCCCCGTCATTACGCAATCAGATAGACATTTCCGCCCCAATAGTTCCCGGCACCATATTTTATCCAGCACTTGCCTCCATTCCACAGCAGACTAAGCTTGATATATCTATGATAATGATATGATAATGGCCATCAGAATGTTTTCCACCCTCACCCGGCAGCCATTTTGCCGGCTCATTTTTTTAATTTATTTATTTATTTGAGCTTTCCCATTTCAAATCCAACTATCCATCCTGCATGCTGGCTGCCCAGGCTCCAGTCACTGCTTGTCACTCTGAATTTCAAATGGCTCCAATTTTCCCCCTGATGGCACGGAGAAGTGGCAGGCAGCCCATCGGGGAGGGTGGTCCTAGACATGCTGCCTGCAGCAGGGGTTCTATTAGAGAGAAGAGGGGTAGAGGAGAGGTTCGGAGCATCACGCCAGTAGTGATGTATTCTTTCTTTCTTTTTTTATGATTATTTTGGAGACTGCTGTCTCATTTGGGGCTGTGTGGCATGGCTGATTGTTCCATCTCTGCTTCTGGCTGGGTCGCTGATGGCGGAGCCGCCCTGCCCAGCAACGCTGCCTCTCACTCTCGCAGCTCGCCCTCACAGTGCAGAGTATACCTGCAGTGCAGCACGGAAATATTCAATTTGCTACCATTGCTCTGATTTTTTTTATTAGATTGTTTGTACTGATGAACTGTGCAAAACACATATGGATGTTTTAACTTTATTCTGAGATGTGATTATGTAGGTAGAGCTAGATTAAATTGAATGTTAAGAGAATGTTACTTTACCTTGTAGCCTTTATTTTCCATCTTCTCTCCAACATGTCATTATGTTTTGTGCCTTAACAAGAGCTAATCAGCTATGAGGAGCGGGCACTCTACTTGGAGGCCATTGTTCAGAACCACAGAGAGGTCATGACCTTTGAAGACTTTGCCTCGCAGGTCTTCTCCCCCTCTCCTGGCTACCCAATGAGTGGGACAGGTGAGAAATGAACCGACCGCACCTCTCTCATCCTTTATGTTCTTTGCACTCCATCTTTTTCTGTCCCTACATCTCACTATTTCTTCATCATGTCTCTGTCGTTTCCTCTCATGGCTTTTTCACCCCTTCTTCCTCATCTCTTTTCTTGCCTCTTTATCCATATTAATCTTTCCTCCTCCTCCACATCACACCTGTTTTTTCCCTCGCATCCCCCTTCACCCTGCTCATTCTGTCTCCTCTTCTTCCACGCCTACGCTCACTGATGAATATCAAACGGCGGGCCCCGGCTCTCCACGCCATCCAACTGACTTCAAACACTCCCGCTTTCTCCACTTCCTCCAGCCCCACTCTACGCTACTTTGTTCATCTCTTCTTGTGTCTGCACCCTTTCTGTGCAGTTACTGTCCTATGAATATAAGCAGCCATGTTAAATGGCAATTGCAATGTGTGCGTGCATGTGCGCGTGTGAAAGAGAGCTCATTCGCCAACACTTCAGAGATCCCACCGACAAACAGCAGCTCGCGGATGTCAGCACAGCACTCTTATCAGTCCATGATGAATAGAATGGCAAACGTGTCTTATCTTGTTCTTCCTACTTGTAGCAGCTCTGATCGATCTGCTGCAGCACTGAAATCAATACAGAATAGCACTTTCCCACTCTATTGGATCCCCACACACGTTCTGTTTTGACAAGGAAAGCACTCAACAATACCACACCATAGTGTCTCGTCATTGTCAGACCTGTCAGTGCTTGTATGTTTTATAGAGATCTTTAAGTTTATGCAACGTTTTTATCCTGTACGCTGGTTCGTGTATTTCCTAGAGTCCTAGTTGGTGTGTCTTTTGTGTGTGTGTGTGTGTGTCTGTGTGTGTGTAGGACTTCAGATTGTCAGATGCCAGGTGCAATATTCAGGCAGCCAGGAGGTGGTCTGCCACATTTCCATACTCTCCTGCAGAGGTGTAAAATGTTCCCACACTGACCTCTTGTTACCACCTCTCATCTTCAAACCAGAGACTGAAGGAGAAAATAAATACTGATACAGATGAAAATGGAGGAAGAAAACCCTAAAAGGCCCAAATCTTGTTCCGTCTAGTCAGTTCGCTGGTGTTATGGACTATTTTAACCATTAGCTTCCTCTGTGGCTGGACAGGGATAGTTGAGAGAGGTTAGCCAGGCTTGGAAATAATTTTTCACAGCATGGGACACATATCGCTGTGGCTAATGTGAGACGCCGTAACATAATGAAGTCTGTGAGGCTGTTGTGTCGCCCCTCACTGCTGCGGAAACTCGTTCTGAATGGTAATTTGTATTTCTCCGGAATCTGCGCATGTAAATAGATTAATAGATTAATATGAGGGTGTGTGCATGTGCGTGTCTGGCCATTCATATTTTATCCAGAGCTTGCTTGCCTCATAGGATTCTGTAGTGCAGTTACTGGTTTGGTTTTGTATTTGTTAACTTCTCCAATCCCCTCTGTCCAGCCCTTCTATAAACAAGGGGGTTGTTTTAAGATTGTTTTTTCAAGACTAGTTACAAGATAACAGCACTGACTGAAGAGATCTTCAATCTTTAAATGAGAGGGAACATAATCCACTGTGTTAAAATGCATTGTTAGGTTCAGCCAAAGCCAATGTGAGAATTTATATAGTAAGTAAATCCTCTCTGTGGAATTTACAAGAGGAACAATTACAAGCAAGCAACTACAATAGCATTCATAAGAGTGAGAGGATAAACCTCCGCCAATTCCCATTTAATCATTAATTGATTAATCGATAATTCATTTTGATCGATAGCATTTATAAAGATGGACATCGTGAAAGCTCCCAAATGTGAAGCCCCCAGGTGTCGTGCTGCAATATAAACCCTTCCTCCTCCATGTGTGCGGATGGGACATGGTCCAAAATAAAAGTCAGTCAAGTTTTGATGCTATGAAAAAGGGGGTGAAGCATCATGACTGACTCACGATTAGTCAAGTGCCTCCCTATACCGCAGCTCTGGCCTCTGCACAAATGACGTCATCGGAGCAAGATGGCAGCGTTCGTATCAGGGATATTTTAGCTTGATTTCAGGATAGTAGGAGGAAGTGGAGATTCATCGTCTATCTTTATACAGTCTATAGTTTTGATATATTTTTGTACATTTTTAAGTTTTTCCCAAATCATAAACATGACATGTCTAATGCTTTTTGCTTCAGTTATATTGCATCTGAATACATTTCTATCATTGTCTTTCATACCTGATCCTCTGTGTCCCATACAGCTTCATTGAGACAGTGATGGCTGGCTGACACTGCTCCTCATTCTCACCCTTCTCAATTGTGCTTCTGCCCTCCATGTTTTTTGTCCTGTGTGTGTGTGTGTGAGTGTGTGTGTGTGTGAGTGTGCGTGAGTGAGTGGGTGTATGGTCGTATGCAAGTTCACCCATCCACCCTGCTCTGGCTCCCATTGCTGCCACTAACATGTCATCCATGCTCCATGACAGCGTGCAGGCGTTGGCCGGGGATGGTTTGGGACATGGAGTACCCCTGGGCCAAACTGGACTGTAAGACTCTGCCTGCTTCCTCCACTCTATAGGCATGCCGCCCAGCCACAGCCCATCAACATTTATTCATTCATTTAGGTCACCGTGAATCCCCTTCATCTTCAAATAACTCTGGGTTTGCACTTCATTTACCTGTTTTGTAAAAGCAAAGCAGGTCTCAGTTTCCAGTACAGCTCCTGAATGCATGTTTCCTCCACAAAGATTTAACCTCTGCCCCTTCCTGTCAGTCAACAATACCTCATCAGTGTCCTCCACAGCTTCATCCTCCATGATCCCTGAATGCAACCTCGGGCTACATCCTTACTACTAAGTGTTGGTTGGAAAACACGCCTGGCGGCCACACTACTCCAGTGTTTTAGAGCTGCGTTTTAGTCTGGACGGGCAGAAACGGAGACATTTAGAAATGATGACGTAGACACTCACAAACGCTTGTTGATTGGGTCTTTTCGGTCATAACTTAGCCTTCACTGATTCGTCAGGCTCTTATCACATGACCCCCTTCTGGACGAAACAACTGGCATTAGCCTCCACTACAGGTGAAACAACATGCATAAACAATTACAAGCTGTTTTCTTTGCTTACAGTTAAATTCTGCATTTTACTATGATTCAACCTGCTCCCATGTGGAGGAGACAAGCTATTATTCGAGCGATGCCTGTATACACTGGCCCACACACGCCTTCCAGTGTACACCGGCATGCAGGGTGTACGTGAGTGGTCATGTGATGTGCGTTTTCACTCGTGTTAGTATGGACGCGATTAAAACTGATCCGGAGCCAAAGCGCCCGTGTGGACAGAGATTGTTTTAGTTCAAAATGTTTGGATGTAGCCTCAGTCTACCACAGCTCCCTGCATGAATTAGTCCATCGTGTCACATGAACCCCAAGTCTCCATCCTCAGTGTTCTGCCCTCACTGTCACAGCTTTGCACAGTTTTTAGTGTTGTGTCCATTCTTTCAAAACTAACTGCACATGAGAAAAGTGATGCTTCTGTCTATGGGATAAAACAACTCAAACGCTCTCATGACCCCAGCATCGTGTACTCTCTCCCTAACCCTCTCTACTTGTTAACACTACTGGTGAATGTTCCTCTGACTGTTGTTGCCATGTGATCTGCCCACCATCTGTGCTCTGGATTTCATTTGAGTTGAAATCTGTGAACTGGACAGCTTCATCAGGTACCACCAGACACGTTGTCCTTGCAGGTGTCTCCAGAAACACCTGTTGATCAACTCCTTACATCAAATCGTCTTCTATTTAACCCTCCAGCGAGAAACTAACCACGACGCCACACACGCTGCCTGAACGTGTCCCTCCACTCCAGACTTCTCAGCAGTGTTGTGTTGTGTTTAGCTGCCGTGTGGTTTTGGTGTGTGTCCACTGCTCTCTCACATGTTGCTCTACTCTGTTCTTCCCTTTTAGATTAAAAATATCTTAAAGGTCCAAATGTAAATGGCGAAGGTAAGCCCCAAGTCGGACCAGAGGCTTGTTTCCGTCCCGCGGCCTATACCTACACTTTGCCTGTTCACTCATCCTGGCTGTCTTTCCCCACCCCTTCCTCTTTTTTTTAATTCAATACTAACCAAGCTTTATTTACTGAGCGCTCTGACAAATGGAAGAGGACAGGGAAACCAGGCTGTTTATTTGAGGGGGGGGGTGTCCTACTGTTTAGACCAGGCTGGTAATTGAGAGCGATGCACAGTGGGGACAATTAGCACCTGACTAAGTAGCAGCATGAACAATACAGCTACACTTCTGGCCCTCGCTTTCTGCATGTGGCACGCCTTTATCTGATCCCCCAGCAAACACTTTTTCTCTTTTCTTTCTTTCTTTCCTTTTTTTTTTTTTTTTAAACCCCCCTCCCCTCCCTCTCAGTCCCTCCTCATTTCCTCCTGTTGGAGTGTGCCTGTTTGCCTGGGGCAGACTCTGAGACTAACACCTGCCGCACTGGAAGACGTCTTTGTCATCCGAAGCCTTGTTTGAACTGCCACAGAGGGGGACCAATGGGATTGCAGGGCCATTTAAAATCATGTGTTTTTTTTCCCTTCTTTTTCTTTCCCTTTCCCTTGGTCTCTCCCTTCTTCTTTACATGTCAAATTAACCTCGGCGTACGGCAGTTTGGGCCGAGCAAGGGAGCGGAAATACTGGGTTGTAATGGCGATAATGACGACACATTAGCCTCTTCTGGATCGGGGTTATTTTTCTCACTCTGTAGCGTACTATGATAATTAACAGTTGCATAAGGCCGCACAAAGGAGAACAGCGTTTAGAAAAAGAGATGCAGCCGTGCTCAGTAAGTGCCACAGTGGCAGCGAGGACTGTTTAGAGCAGTACGTTTTAATGGCTGCCAAACGAAAAAGGGGAAGTCTGGTGAGTGGGTGCTGAACTACAATTTTGTATTAGCTTTAATAGGTGGTTGCCGTCCTCCTGTGTATCATTTACTTTACACTAAAGTTTAGGTTTGTGAGACAAAGAGTTTACTGTAGGAATGAGCAGAATACGGGAATGCAGGATTTGTTGTGTCCATAAGGCCGGCCCACATTTTTAGCCAAGCCCATCCCCTTTTTATATTCATATGCAGATTTGAGAATGCACACACACCTCCCCTCCCCTCTAGCCCTTCACAAAAAACACGCACCCAATGTTTCATCCACAGCCCAGCCCTCCTCTCTCCCAGTGATCAGCAGCCCTGGATGCTGCCAGTGTCCACAGTGCTGCTGAGTGTCTGTTACTCCAGCCATCTGCCGTCCCTTTTAGCCGCTGCAACTTGAGATGCCTCGGAGAAGAAAAAAATGGCAGGAAATAAAAGGATAGGAAAGAAAATAGGCAACCAGATGCCATCTCGACAAAGCAGAAAAGTTGTTTAAACTCGAGGCATGGGGCAGAGGTGGGTGAGTGGGGGGGTAGGGGGTTGGTCAGGGGGCACACTGAGAGAGTCAGGGCGGCGCTCACAATACTTGATTGTCCTCCCAAGCATTTCATGCCCACCTCCCAGCTTTTTGCTGTTTGCCATCCCGTAATCATAGACGTCAAAAGAATCTTGAAAAAGGACAACGATCAACAGTGGGAAGGCTCAACATGTTCACAACAAGAGTATAATGTGTCATTTTATTTTCATTCAAAGCATTCTGCTGTCACACTGCGAACTGAATACTAAGTTTTTTTACTATTTACACAGGTTACCTGTTATTTTTTATATAATTTAAGCATCTGGAAACTCGTTTAGAAGGCATGTGAAAAAGGCATGTGATTCCGCCAATATTTCCATTCTCTCTCTGTCGTCGCAAAAACTCAAATCCTAACCCTTTTTTTTACAGCTTGTATTGTGAGTTTGTGACTGTTGGTGAAAATCCTATGAACTGGATGATCTTGGTTTGGGGGAGCAGCCACACGCATGACAAAGCATGCTGGGATGTGCAACAATCACGCAAAAGCCCAATGAACTCTAACCAGCTTGTCAAGTCTTGTTTTGACTGTTTGTTTGCGTGTGTCTACAAACTCTGCATCTCTCTCTCTCTCCCAGGTTCCTTCACCGGCAGCACGAGCACCGAGGCCAGTGCTCAAGCAGCAGCAGCCGCGGCGACGGACTCTGTCGACCAGGTCTCACCCCCCATGCCCCGTGCCACAAAGAACCGGGTCTCCGGAAAGCTCCGCCGATCAGCCAGCGCTATAAGCAAATCTTCCAACTGAGCTCTTCTCCTTCCCCTGAGCCCCCCCCCCCCGAGTGCAGCCTTTAATATTTCTTCTCAAAGAACCTCACACACCGAGCCGTGACTGCAAGAGGTGTCCTGTTGTTTGTTTTTTCGCCTGTGTTGTTGTTTTTCTTTGTTTTATTATAACATGTAACTGGAGCATATTGCAATTTTTTAATTTTGAGTGGCAATCAATGATTTCACTTATACATTTCCATTCATTGCGGTGTTTGAATGCATTAATTGCAATGGACGTGAGACTAAGCTATTTATGTTCGTCCCTGGTGGTTTCAGCTTAAGAATCAGCAACATAGGAAGTCTTAAATCAGCCTGTGGTGACAAAGAAAAGTCACTTTTATTCTCATTTTCTAGTGCAGGCCTAACGCACTAGAGAAACACATGGTTCTTTACTATAGTAAGGGAATGGGAGACTGCTTTACCCTGTGTCTGTATCTCATCTAGCGCAACTCTTAATGTAACTAAGCACTGAATGACACAGTTGTAAATGGCACCATGCTAAAACTGCACAACAGATTGTAATCCGTTTATAAATGTGTCTGCCTTTCTACTTCTCTGTGCACCTGCCACAACCTTCCTGTGTCGAGGATACCGCTGGAGTCAGTGAACGCACCCTGGATGCACCAGTTTGGATCATGTTTGTGGATCGTCTTCCTACAGCAGAGAAAGGATGAAGGACTGATGCATGGGAGAAACCCTCCCCAGAATAATTGGTACTCACTTCACTGCTACGGACTTCCTGGATGTGCAGTCAGGGGCTTTTTAATTGTTATGAACCCAGAGCGGACAATCAGTGACATCTTTCTAACTTGAGCTGGATTCTTTTCTTTTTTTATCTCTAATTTTCTTTTTTAAATGAATTCCGATGGATTGTGTCACCATTTGATTCATGCAACTCCACTGGAATGAGAAAAGAGTGCGTTTGTAATTGTTTTCTGATGTTGTTAACATAGGCTCATGTCCTGTAATTGAATAAGTTCCCTGTCTCTTTCCTCTGCGATTAGTTTCCCTCCGTGAGGCTAAGACATCGACATTCCAGCGTTCCCCAAACAACGTTTTTGCACTCGCTGTCATTGATTATGTAGAATGTTTCTCTGTGTTCCTGGATGTACATTGCTTTAAATTTTATTTGCTGATGTGTGTTTGCTAGATGTATATATAGAGAGGAGTATTTGATGAAATTATTTTTTGCTGTTGTGTTGTTTTATGTAGTCATTTGCTGTTTAGAGGAAAAATGCACCAGAGCCTCAGGTGAATCTTAACTCAATGCACTGGTGTGCATGAACTGTGTGTGTCCATATGCGTGTGTGTGTGAGTGTGAGTTTCTTGTCCGGGGGAGCTTCTCACAGTGCCTGTGTAACGTCTGTCCCAAACCACCTCTGTCCACAATAATCAGATTTTAGTTCCTCCTCTTTGTCGTGTGAGACAAACCATGGCTGCCCTGCATCACGTCTCTGTCCTCTCTGTCTGAAAAGACACTCCTCTGTGTCTCTAAAGCTCAACAAAAAACCACAGCAGATGGATTTGGAGTTGTGGGCACCTCTGTTTTTTTCACTCTTTGCGTTGCTCTGTCTTTATCTGTGAATTAAGTGGCACTGGCTCCTCCTTTTTCCCATGATCCTCTCCCCATGTCGCCTCCTAGGTCCATGGGAGGCTGGGTGCATGGGGACGCGAGGTGGTGGGGGTGGCAGCGGTGTTTATGTGGCATGCCAGAGCTGAACTCTAACAGCCCTCCTAGCAACAGCCAGGCCGCTTCTCACTCCTGCAACCTGCCCTGCTCAAGTCGTCATGGTAGCCAGGTGTTTTCCACACGCACACACACTATACGCTCGCACTCTCTGAGGGCTCCACCCAAGCTGCAACACTATCCCCATCTGTTGCACTACTATGCCTTACTCTCCCCGTGCTTCACCTGTCCTTTCCCTCCCCTCTCCCACGTCTTCCCTTCTTTTGTTTATTTAACTCCCTGAGCAGAAAACAGCAGGAGTGTGAAGGTGGAGAGCGTCCATTGTCGTCCCTTTGTTCTTTTTTTGTGAAGAATGTATAAATACATAGGCCTGGATCACATCTATGGTTTTTTTTATTTTTCCCCCAAAGCCATTTGAAGGAACCACCCTGGATGCTGATCTAAAGATTGTAGGTTATAGATGATGTCTGTTGAGTGGGTCTGTGCCCTCCCCTCTCTTTTTGGTGGCTTAGACACTGGAGATGTCAGTTTGGACCAAGATAAGGATTGTGTGTCTTATATATACGTGAAGAAAAACGAGCTAGTGTTAGTTCCTAGTATGTCGCCTCTTTTCTTCTCGTTTTTCGAAAAATCCTTGTACATTGTGTCAAATTTGAGGGCGCCCGCGTCCTCTGATATAAATATATGAATGCCTGTAATATAATCTTTGTATAAGAGAGAGAGGAGGAAAAAAAGCTTGAAGATTTCATCATTACTTGTCAACATATCAAACTGTTTTTAACGACCGAAGTCCTGCTATCTTTATTAGAAATGTGAAAATTGAAACATTTCATTAAATCAATTTGATCTGATCTTACTTTGTTGCGTTTTTTTCTCTTCAACAGCACAACTTGTGTAACCTCAGATTTTGTGGGTTACTGTGTGTGTGTGTGTGTGTGTGCTGACATGATAGTGCTGTTACCATGGGCTTCCTGACCCTGGTCTGCAGCAGCAGCGGTGGCGGCAGCAGGGGTAACCTGACCCTCCTTCCATCTGTCTCCCCTGCTGCTCAGCCCGGCTTAGGGGAGGCGAGCATAATGGAACCTCACCAGGAGGTACAGGTGCAATGGTTGCTGCACCTACGGGTGCCCTCGCCTTGCCTGGGCCACATAAAGACGCGAGAAAAGCACTTGACTGTAATTGAAGTCCCTAAAACTGTTTGTGTGAAAAAGGAGGGTGAGAAGGAGCCTAATGTCGCCTCATTTCCATCCAGCTCGGGGCTTTTTCCCCCTCGGTCACGGACTGTGAGAGTTTAGAGAAGAACATGCAGGAGCTGGGTGTCTCAGTGATTATTACCACATACTTCAGTAATATTACATGTGTCACACTGATGGCTGCAGTGTATTTTCACACTTTAAAATAGCTCTCTGTCTTAATGTGTTGTCTCTGTTGCCTTGAGGAGCAGTGACATTTATTTAAAAAGTAGGTTTTGTGCTTTTTGGCCTTGGGCAGGTGCAGAGAGTTAGTGAGCAGCAGCCAGAGAAGAGAATCAGGAGCTGAAGTCAGTGTAAAGGTGACTTGTATTCACTAATTACTCAATATCACTGAAGACTTTAAGGTTTTAGCATCAGTGCAGATCCTCCACAGGTGAAGTCCTGGTCAGTGTGTGGCTGTGCACAGCTGAATTACAACCAACTCGCTGCTTTCCAGGCTGTGGAGGTCAGACATGAAGCCCTGACGTGTCCCAAACCCGCCGAGACCGCACCAAAACTCGAGCTGCGTGAGTCCCGCAGAGCAGACAGATGTTTTACTGCTGCAGAGGTGAGCTCTGATCCACCACCTCCTTGTCCTCCTGTCACGTCCTGACGCGGTATTAAGCAGGGGATTTATGATTAGGCCCTAAGTGCCTCTCTCCCGTGGCAGGGAAACGGGGACTATTGAGCCACTGCAGCGATGATTTAC
This sequence comes from Hippoglossus hippoglossus, assembly GCF_009819705.1. Taxonomy (NCBI): domain Eukaryota; kingdom Metazoa; phylum Chordata; class Actinopteri; order Pleuronectiformes; family Pleuronectidae; genus Hippoglossus; species Hippoglossus hippoglossus. Next base: position 17,274,043 of record NC_047172.1, read on the forward strand.
TGCGGAGCGAGGCTGATAAACGGGGGGAGTCGGAGGCGAGTGGCTGAGGGAGGGCGGCTAAGGTTTGCGCGTCCTGAGGACAAGAGATGCGCACTGGGTTTGTGGTGTAAACCAGATGTGAGGGAGACTGAGGAGTCTCCAGGCTGACGCTGTTAAAACTTACGTCGTGTAAAATAAAATTGTTTCTCATCAGTTCCTTGTTTTGCGTTATTTGTGGAGGCCCGCGGACCACAGTGTGGGAACCAGCTTTAAAACCTGATCGGCCCCAAGAGCTGAATTCAAACTGCACTTGATCTCTTTTCAAAATGAGAAAGTATCTGTGATATAAACCAAAAATGTGACTACATAGTTCAAAGAATCCTAAATCCACTCAAAACTTTGAAACAAGTTCCAATGTGTATTTTTAAATTGAAGTAATTTGTGAAAGATTTCTGAGGTTAGTTTTACGCACAGGATCTAACTGAGTCCTGGATGAGGCCTTTATGCAACATCCACATGTATTAATAAATCAACACTTCATTTATTCTTTCGTGTGATAATTTAAATTACAATATTTAAATCATAATATCTTTGTTTTTTATAGTACGTTTGAGAGGGAATTATTAACAGCCACAGGTTTCTCCAAATGCAAAACATTACAGAAACTTTTCCTAAACTCTAACTTTATCAATAAAACAATGATCAACAAGCGTATTAGCTCTTAATTGTATTTTTTCACTTGAGTTTCAGTAAAGCAAAACTCACACAAGAAATATGAGGGTTATTTTCGTTAAGCAATAAAGTTCAGTTGCTGCTTCTCACGCGTGAAAACAAGTTAGAGCCCCTCGACACCACAGGTCCTTTTGAAAATATTTTTATTTCGATAGACAACAACGATATACACGTACAATCAAAGCGCTATAAAAGCCAACATTTAAGAAAAATAACTTGTCCTTAAAAAAGATTGCATCTAAGGTAAGAGCTTTACGTTTTTTTTTTCACTTTTTGTTTTAGAAGAGCTGTGGAGATTGAAGATTAAAAACCGACCCACGACCAAAAAAAAAAAGCGTCACAACTCATAAAACTTGACAAAAGAAAGAAAAGGAACATTGTTTAAATAAAAAAATAAAAAACATTTTGGCTATACGACATGTAAACTGCCAGAACGATTCACAGGGAAAAAATCACAACAAACACAACAATAAGTTACATAAAATAATTCCAATAAATAAATAAATAAACATCGTGATGAAAAATATTGCAACAATCTTCGATAATAATTATAAAATATGTGCCAGCATTCAAAATTAAAACAATCTATGTTGACTTTAAGGCAGTTATACAGCGGGATTTGGATGTAGACTATTTCACACTAGGCTTTTTTACTAAAGGCATTTGTGGTTCTACTTAAACAGGGAATGCTTCAGTCACACTTTTAGGTCTTTCTTCCCACCTGGACAAAAGTTGAGAAGTTTTGTCATTCACAAACAAATAGCGTAAAGCTACGGTGATGGGGCAATCACGGTCGGTGATTCCAAAAAGGCTAGGATGGGGGTGAGAAAAGAGGGACTTCTGGGAATTTAAAGACATTTCTTAGGTCTAGAAGCTATCATTGAGCACATGTGCTGTCCTAGAAAAATACCTTATAACAGTCAAACTAACGCTTTGTATTCTTTTTTTTCTTGATAAACTAATTTGAGAAAGAAAGTCTCAAAATAGGCCTATTCAAATATAGAGAAGCATTCAACAATCACTGATTGGCATATGGAGAAAAAAAGACACCTCATGAAACACCACTGAAACATCAAACCAGCCCTGCCTCTCATTGGCCTAAAGTTATGGCAGCGAGCATCACCAACTCTTTTTTTTTTTCAACCTCAAAGCCACTTTTTCTTGTTGTTTTTGAATTCACCACATCAAAGGCACGTGTTGAGTGTTGTCTCTTCTTTTTTTTTCAGCAGGCTGGGCGCACCGGCATCTGGAGCAGGATCACCTGCCTGTTCTCCGAGGGGTGGCACTTGTTTATGTGCCTGGTGAGGCCCGGCGAGCTGTACAGGGTGGCGGGGCAGTATTTGCACGGGTAGATCTGGGAGGAGTGCATGAGGCGCAGGTGTCGCTCCTGGCCGGCCCTGCTGGTGAAACTCTCCCCGCACACCGGGCACAGCAGGCAGTCCACCGGGCTCAGGTTGAGGGGGCTTTGGTTTGAGGCTTCTTCTGAGCAGGAGGAGGAGGAGGAGGAGGAGGAGGAGGAGGAGGGTGGTGGTGGTGGTGCAATAGAGGAGGAAGGTGGCACCGGTGCCTGCTCTGCAGCGCGCTCGCCGGTTGGAAACCCGTGTTCCTCCATCACTTTCTTTTGCAAGGCCTGGTGTCCCATGATGTGTTTTCTTAGGTATGCCTGACGCTTAAACCTCTTCCCGCAGTACTGGCAGTCATACGTGCCATCTTCTGAGCCCGACTCGGACAGACCTGGACTCGGGGTGTCTCTGTCACTCATGTCTTTGGCTTCGTCGGATGCTGACTTGACACCGAGCGGTGGTATTTTGGCCATTTCAGCTTTCATGCCCTGCGCGGGTGGCATCGCCGGTGCGCCGGTGGTCCGGGGTTTGTGCCAGCGGCGGTGGGAGGCGAGGTTGGCGGGGCAGCTGAACATCTTATCGCACTCGGGACACCGGTACTCGACCCTGACGATGCGGGAGCACTTGTGCTGAGCCAGGGAGAAGGGGTCCGCGTACGCCTCTTTGCACAGCTGACACACAAACTCCCCCAAAGGCTGGCTCCCTCCGGCAGGCGCCCTCGGCTTCCCCTCCACCGGCCCCTCTTTGATTTTGAGACCGAGCACAGGAGAAGTCGTCATCTCGTCTTCAAAGTTGAGTTTTCTGATGGCTTTTGGTTTCTTTGTGGCAGGTTTCGATTTGCGCTCTGTGCCGTCAGCGGTTCTTTTGGTGCCGGCCCGGTTGCTCGGTGCCGGGAGGCTGCTGCTGGTGGTGCCGCTGCGGCTGCTGTTGCTGGTGCCGATTTTCAGGTCGACCGGGGCGTACAGGAGATGGTCCAAGCCGGAGAGGGAGGCGGGTGTCGGGAATGACTCGGCAGAAATAGGCGAGCCCAGATTGAAACTTCGCTCAAAATATCCCCTGTCGTGCTCCTTGCTGATGGGCCGGGTGGGGCTGTAAAGGGCTTGGCACGCCGCCTCTGGGTGGCCGAACTGTGCCGGCTTCTCCAGTCTTGGCACCGGCGCCGCAGCTGCCATGAAAAACGGGGTCGCTGCGGCGCGGTCCGGACTGGAAGCCGTGCAAATCGACTCGTGTGAGGGGTTCGTGTGACTCGGGAAGGCAGCTGGGGTGGGTAGCTCCTGGAGGTCATCTTCGTCTGACCGAGTCCTGTAGGAAACATGTGCAGATTTCTTGTTTCTTTTGACCAGGAATCCTTTGGGCATCTTGGCGAGTGGCGGCGGAAAGGCACTTCGGGGAGGTGGGTGAAGTCTCGAGAATCCAGGTTTGTTCAAAATATGGCAACACCAGAGGCTTGTGGGACTTTATCTGCCCCGGTCTATTGATCCTTCTGTTGCTGAAATGTTTTCGTCTCCAAGGCATAGCTCCACTCTTTTTATGCCGGAATGATGCTATTGTTCTCGCCCCCCCTGTTGCAGCATCCCCGACCAATCGGAGGAAACCAGGACCCCAGTGGATTTGATTGTGGGAGGGCTCAGAGTCTGGGTCCGGTGGATTTCGTTGGAGGATGTGCAGATAGCTCAGCAGATGCACTGGCGGTTTATTACATTAATGTGTGCCCCTCCCCGACAGAGGCACACGCCGGGACCCTCCTCTTTTTACGGTCTGATGGGCCCTTATACAAATGCACACGTGCCACGGCTTTGTGGCTCTCCTCTGGGGGGCCCAGAGCCGCTAAGAGGAAATGTCCGTCAATGCCACTATCATCACAGTTTAGAATTAAGACGGGGACGAGGCGAGCTTGGTTAAATACAAACCAACAGCTCAGTTTGGCCCTTTTTTGCTTTGATGTTCAAAGGAGAGAAAAAATTGTAAAATCGTGCCATGTTGTGCAGGTTTTCTCCAAATTTCACCGGCACACGCTTCACAGCTGTTTATTTCCTCTGTCCCTACTTCTTTACGCACGACCTTAACGCGCACTGCGCAGGGCCGTGCCAGCAAACGATACAGCCCGTGCAGTTTTTTATAGACCTTAGTTTTATTATGTCTTAAATAAACACCATAGAGGGAGTGCTTCTTTATTTTTGGGCACGTGTCTGTCTCGGTAGTTTAACTCGACATATAAATCAGACATCTCGCTGCATACATAAGTAATAAGAAGGCCCTCTGGTCTTTGTGCACAATAGCCACGTCTGCCCGCGCTTGAATATCCCTGTCTTTTTTTTTTCGTTTGAAAGGCAAATTGACCTCTTAACTGTGAAACGGGACGCACGGCCAATCTGGCCCACAGCGAGACGCGTGCTGGGCGGAATCCGAGCTGCAGACAAAGAAGGCCGCAGCCGATGGAGGCTTGTGTTGCAAAAAAAAAAGAAGCTGCACAGATATTCAAAGATAAAAACGGAGCTGCGGCTGGTTCCAATCCGGAACAGTTGTTTAGGGGATATTTTCACGGAATTAATTGTTGAATAAAAGCAATTTCCACTTAAAACACACAAATGTGCTTCATGATTTAAGTCTGCATTGTGTTGGATGAAAAAGTTAAATAAGTTCATCCCCTGTTATAGTTTCTAAATTTCTTAAAACTTTAATTTCTCTCATTCCGCAGCCTCCTCTGAACATAACAAAGAACTTTACCAGCTCCCCTATAGTTGCTGTGCATGCACTTCACATGGTGTGTGTGTGTCTCTTTTTTCCTTGTAAAAAGACCAAATGCAGGCTGCAGTGCGCCACTTGGCACAGAGTGCATTCTTCTTCCCTTTCACTCGGCAGACCGGGGAGGAATTAATCTCCATCGTCGTGCATTGTTCCCCTCATTTGCATAAAGCTGCAGTATGACCAAGTCAAATAATTACACAATCGGAGCTGAGGCGCAGGCCCGCGGCTGCTTTTCTTTACAGGCCTGTGTGCCGGACCGGTGCCTTCTCACCTGCCTCTAAACACACAGCGCTGCTTTTGGCTTCGAGAGGTTTAATTGACACATTTGATAAAAAAAACAAACTCAATAAAGTTTTTAATTGTGGTTAAGAGAGTTTAACCAAATGGAAACATATATATATAATGTTTTAACTAGGAATTTCCTGTGGAATTTCCCTCTTTTCTAATCTTCTGTGTTTTTAAATCTTTTCTTTCTCAGGCAAAATTATATTTGCTGTGATGAATCTTCTTTAAACCTTGTTTCGCTTTAGGACATGTTGTGTTTACCTCCATGTCACTAAACTCGTTCTCTCACCCTGAGCTTCTATTAGTCGTGGTTTGTTGGGAGAACAAGCTTTGATGGCATTTTAACGAGTTCCTCTTTGCCCCCGTGATCATTGCGGCGCGGGGCGCGTGCGTGCGTGGGCTGCTGCCGTGCTGGCTGGGCCTTGGCCTGTAGAGATGCGCATGCGCGTGTTTGCTCAGCGGCGCGTGCTGCCCTGCGCGGAGCAGGGAGGCATAGGCGCCTGATTAGCATACAGCTGCAGCCTTAATGCAGAACCCCCCCACCCCCAAAAAACTTATCACATGCAGATATAGGACTTTAAATGTTGCTCTCCTTTATTTCCCTGCCGCCTGCAGATCCTACTGACAATGTACTGATGTAGATTGAAGATAAAAGTCGAACATATTAGAATAAGTATGTTTTTAAAACTCTTTAATTGCAGTAGAATCATGTTTCTTTACTGTTTTTCTTTGTTTGTGCACATTTCTAAAAAAATAACCACTTTACAAAACATACTCAAACTGTTCTCACTAGCCTAATTGTTTCTTATCACCAAAGTGTTGAACCAGAGGTTTGGGTTAAAAAGCCATAACACCCTTTTCCCTGTCTGGCCTCCTGACCCAGCTCTTACCTCACTGCACCACCTACAGGATGAAGGATCTGAAGGTTTAAACCAGCGCCCCCAGGCCTCAGTGCAGACACCGCACCACACCGTTTCCATCAAACATTAACCACATTCACTGATAGCGCTGTGGACCAGTTTGCTTTATTTCACAATGATTGCATTCCCTTTATTCTCACCATACACATATAGGGACCTCCTGTACCCCCCCCCCCCCCCCCCTCCTGATGTATGATTGGCTCCGTGTGCTGCGCCAACCCGAGCCAATTTGAAAGTGCAATGGGACATGACTGTAATTGGTGCTCACTACACGGCCACCTCCAATGCATTGTCAATCAGTTAATGTAATTGATTAGCCGAGGTCCTATTCTGGCCAGCTGTAATCTGATAGAGGGGCTCTTTCAGCACCATGGAGAGAGCCAGCGAGGGACCCAGATTTAATCAGGCCGGCCGTGGACACAGCACAGCTCCAGCTTCAGCCTTTGTCCCCCCCGAAAACTGAGAGCGGGCTGCAGCAACAAGAGAACAATGACACAGGGAAAACAAAAGTGCCAGAGTTTCATGAAGTGATTGGTTTTTAAATACAGTTCTGGACAGACTCATTTAAACAGTTTCTATAGGGAAACACCTCTAAACTATGCCATCATGGCTCAGTTCTCTTCTGTATGTTGTAGCTTTCCACGCACATATTTTGAGTTAATACTTATATATTATACATTTGTTTGTCCTGTGTTTGGCCCAAGAGCACGTGTGTTTGTTTGCCTTTAATAGAACAAAGGCCTGTTGCTATTTGTTGACCTGCGGTTTCAGGACAAGGATGGTCCTTTAATTCAATTTCTCAAAAAGAAGAAAAGCTTCACTCCACTAAAGCAGGGAAAACAGTAAAGACTGTAGCACACTGGCTATGAGACCTGTTTGAAAAAGTCAGTCTGAACAAATTAAGCTAAGTTACAGTCTTCTGTTAATGAATTTAGTATTTTTTGACATACTTGTCACAGAAGCATTCAGTGAATCCTTGTTCGAGTCTAACCCAAGTGATATTTATGCTGAACATCAACCGACTTTGTCCAAATGATATCTTACACACATTCATTTTCAACATTTATACCAAAGGTAACTGTGGGTCACACATCCATGAGTCCTAATGGCTGATTTATCATGAACGATCCTGGAAAAAACACGTGTGTGTGTTCTCAGGGAAAGTCAACATGTGTGTCACCGCGTGACAGCAGCCAAACTGCACCGGTAAAGAGCAACAGTAGGAAATTGTTTTGCAGCAAGCAATTCTGGAAAAGCAGTGGGACTTATAGTACCAGCGGGATCAATGGGGACATTGCCTGTTTGGCCATGAGAGGAACCCAGAGGTCTGTGTCTAGACTTTAAAGTGTACTTTAGAAGGATGCCCACGAGACCAGGTTACTGTAAAGTGGTGCAGCTCCGAGCTTTAGACTAATGGACCTCAGTGTTGATGGAGAACGTCCCTGATGTTATCTTTACTTTTGACAATGATGATGGTGACTGTGAGGACAAGGACACATGTTTAGAGCTTTTATGATATTATGTTCTATCTATCTATCAATCTATCTATCTATCTATATATCTATCTATCTATCTATCTATCTATCTATCTAACTATCTATCTATCTATCTATCTATCTATCTAGTGGGAAATTACACCCCCACATGATTTTCTTTACTTGTAAAGAGACTCGTATTAAAAGAGGTCTTCCTGCATATCAGCCATATCAGTAGCTGGAGTCTCAGGGGCATGTTTAGCTCTAATTCACTCATCAAAAGCATCAGAGTGTCTCTCAATGATCTCTGCAGTCCATTGGTTGTTTGGGGTGGAGTCCCCCCCGTCAGAAAGCATGCCCTGGAATGTTAAACACTAATTCACCTCTGAGCTGCAGAGGTGGATAAAGCGATTGTTCTATCTGGGAGCTGATTAAAACGGGCTGTGGCCTGTTTTCCCCCTGTGCGTTCACCTCTGACGTCCGTCACATTCATTTCTGTATTCATGAGTGGATGAGAAGGCGCAGGCAGAGCGGCCGGCGTATTACAGATAATAAGGCCAGCAGGCACCACACTCACTGCCACAGGTTTCCCCCCTGCCCCGGCTCATTCAATTACTTCACAAGAGTTCTCGGAGGCACAGCTGCACTATGGGGGTGAAGGGGAGTAAATTGTGTACATTCATGTGGACTTGCACGCACATGCACACACCTCGCAGATACAAAGACGTGGAGGTCGCACACACACACGCAAGCACGGCAGCGAGAGCATATAAGGGATCTTACTGACAAGCATTTGGCTCAGTAGTCAGTACATTTCTCACACAAGTAGACAACAAAAAAGGGTCCGTCCTCTTCTCCTCATTGGCTCCTTGAAGATTGTAATGATACTGATAATGACTCCCTATAAGAAAAATGAAATCAGGGCCATTGCTCATAGACTCCATCTATGAGGTCACCATTATCTTGATGAAATTGCAGACAGCAGTTGTATCATCTATGAGCATGAGGGATGGACTCTGGCAAACCTAATGGGCCATATCCTTTATCTATTGACATATGGAGCCACACTCTGGTCATCTTTCTCACAGCCCCCAACTATTAGTGAGCTTATCTCACTTATTCATACAGAGATGCATTAAAATACATGTTAAATATATAACTGTCCTGTTTTATAATTAGGGTTCACAATGTTACATTTCATGCGATAGATCTGTGTCCACCGAGTTAGTTCCCAGCACCCAGTCTCTCCAGAGAAGACTGGTCGCTGTCCATGGTGCTGAACGTCTGCCCTCGTGTTTACTGTGGCAGCTGCTCTGTAAAACACACAGGGCCAGTGGGAAATAAGTTAGTGCCTGCTCAGCTTTAAGCTCCTGATATAATGAAAACCTATTTAATGAACATTCACTGTTTTTCTGTGCGTCCTATTCTCAGACGAGTGATAATATGACCCTGAAAAATGTTTCTTTTAACACTATGTTGAATTATTTAACTATTATTTTACGGTATTGCTAATGCTTTGTATTGTTACAGACAAATTATATCTCATTTGTCATTGTATACCAAAGCAAAATTATAAAGATGTCCCTTTGTGGTTTAAAGATGTCATGAAATAAAACACTTTACACTTAATATATAAATAAAAAGTTGGAATTTGAGCTTTAAAGGTGCTGATAGGTGAGCTGACTCCTCCAGGTACATATTCACTAATCTCTACAAACAGGTCATGGCTGGCAATATGCAGAATTAGCAGATGAGGGTGTCCGAGTTTGACCAATCACGTTTTAGCAGGCTTTAGCTGCCTGCAGGTAAACAAAAGAGGTGGAACACATCTGCTTTTTGATTTATCTGCATTTATATACAGATATAGCTGTTGATAGAAATTAGCCAAAATGCCGTCACAACCTAAAATGCCTAAAAAAAGCAGGTCGTTGTTTGTGTTTTGCGCGGAGAAACGTTCGACTGTCCCTTTAATGTCAAGACTTCCTTTTTATTTCAGACTAATTTCAGTCTGTGATTACTACTGTATATTCTATTTCATTGTACATTTCAAGCCCTTTTTTCTCCTGCTGTTGTGGCTGTTCTCCATAGAGACTCACAAGCATCTAAGACATGTATAAAGCATTGGAAGCATTTTGGGCTCAACTATGTAAGTACATCCTTAAAACATGAACATTAAAGCAGGAAGTGTTTCTTGACCTTTAATTTTGGAATGTCACATTTTCCAAACAAAGAATTCCCAGAATTGGCACACTCTTCATTAGGTGGCGTGATTAGCATTCTCTTGTAATTGTGCTGCTTCCTTGATTATTAAATGATCACCCTAATTAGGGAGCATAATAGGGTTAATCAGACTCTGCCCGTCACACTTATTATTATTCCTGCAAAAAAACCACGGAAAAAGATACAGTACTTGATTAATGGTATCAGCCTTTTCTTCAGCTGGGCTGCCATTCCCCCCTCTGAAATTAATATCATGTTGTAAATGGAAAGAAGGAGCTGGCTGGACATAGACAGATGAAAGATTTCACTCAAATTAATTAAGCACTAATTATGCAGCGGGAGTTGGGAACAGTTTGCATAATGAGCTCTATCAAAAGAGATCGGTCATGGAGGAGGGCTGTGGAGTTTCTATGAAGCCCTCAGATGATGCGCACACACCACTGCACAGCAGGAAGAGGGCTGTAGCAGAAAAGTGGCAAAAGGGTTAAAGCACTTCGAGGCTCGAGTCGTGAGCTGAGGAGTGTTTTGTTTTCCACATGTGAACCTGCAGCTCCCTCGATCGGCACGTTTTGTGCCACAAATGTGGATAATTCCCTTCTCACTTAAAGATAGTACATCTGTCCTGAGGCTGTGTGTCTTTTTTCTTTTTTTCCCCTTTAACATCAGATAATGAATTCCCTGCTCCAGCAAGAGGCAATAAGAAGAGAATGTAGCTTTAAATTTGAGCTAATCACAAACAACCTGCAGCCTCACTCCAGGGAGCTTTAAGACCCTAATCACCTCCCACTCCAATTCTTGTGGTGTTCGGTTATTGTTGATCAGGGAATATACTGTGGCTATCTATTTAGACAATGGGAAAAGGGATTAAACAGACAGAAACTCTCTATGTCTTAATCGCTTGTTTAATCACAGCCACTGTGTAGAGTATGGAGCCGAGTTACTTGAACTGATTTGCCATAGCAGCAGCAGCAATAGGCTAATCAGGGTGCACAGCCCGCCACTGCCCTTCAAGGTCTCAGAGTGGAATTACAAAGACTGTGATTAGTTAATCAAATGAAGAACCCAATGTCCTTTCTTTATTTGTGTATACACCTTATCTAAATGGAAATTGTATAGCCAGGCCACTTCCAGAAGGACACATCTACATGTGAATGATCCTCCTTGAGCCTTTGGCTTTGAATGCCCAATAAGGTCTTTCTCTCCCAATCATAGTGTTATGGCATTGTGGAGACTTTTACATATTTGAATGATGTTTGTCGTCAGTGCTCATGTGAATGATGCAATCACTCGAGTCCGTTGTGAAGTAAATCAGGAAGCACTAAATAGCAACTCTTGAAATACACTGATGATGTGTGGCAGAATGTCAACACTGTATTATTTGGAGTGGAGAAGAAGGGACGGCGGTCAGGCTGTGTGGCAGATTAATGATAGCGCATGCATTTTAGGTTTTATATCTTCGGATACAACGATCGATCAAACCTTATTTGTATGGCACCTTTCATGCAGGTTAGTGCAGCTCAAAATGCTTCACAACTGACTGATGAGCCTGTTTCCTAAATCTGCCTGAATTTTCTCTTCAAGTTCCCTGAATTATTCTCGGGGAGAACAGTGAAGATATCACACAATGTTAAAGACAGTGAGAAGAGAGAATCTGGATGTGCCCCCTAATTGGGAAAATTGAATGTGTTCTTTTCCTGACCCATAATGCATCGTACCACCAAATTTAGGGCAAAGCCATTCAGTTGTGTTTGTGTGATCTCGCTGCAGACAGGGGTGAAAATATAACCTCCTCAGTCGATGTAACAAATAGAAATCCTGACAGAATGACATAAAATAGATTTCAAAAGTTATATAGCAGTTAAAAAATGGTCATAAGGGTTAATTAATTAATATTCATTCGTCTGTTTATAATTTCATTTGATGTATATTTTTAAGTTGCATTATCTCTATACGCCTTTAACAACCTTGAGTAAGACAATATGTGTAACATTAGTGAAAATGAGGCATGCATGAACATCCAGCTTCACTTGTATGGGAAACGTTAGCAAGCAGCTACATTTAAGTTTCAATTAAAACACAATTTTTTTATATTTAAAGAAACAAAACTTGTGAGGCTGTTTCTACAAGACTATACTTTGAATGCTTAGCCTCTTGAAACTCACCTAGTTTATGTAATTTAACATTAAAAGGAGCAGTTCTGTTGACCATCAATGCTAAGGCTAACTCGCTAGCTTAATAATTGGTGGCGTGTGGGACAGAATAAAGTTAAATGGACATCGAGCTGACACGTTTGAGTGTGATTTTATTCAGGCTTGAATCTTACACTGAAATACTCATGCTAACACAGACCGTAACAGTGCAAGAGATGCACGTGTGCTATCAACATGAGTTATCTAAAATGTGATTATTGCCCATGGCCTACGGTCATAGCTCTGTAGCTCCTCTTCAGTAGCCAATAAACATTAAACAATTCTGTTTTCTGTACAAATCCTATATTGAACTTATTGTAGTAAAGGGGATAAGACCCATATCTACTTTAGACGAATAGCATCACCAGTTCAGCCTCATACAAATATTCTCTCTATGCACTAGCATGCACTGAATCAAACTTAGATACATTTAGATTTTATTCTAAGGTCATTTTTAGCATCAAAGCAAACCTTTTTTTCTACCATACGTCCTTCTGTCAGACATGCTGTTAGACATTGTGACCGTTGTTCCTAAAGAGAAAAGAATGCCCCTCCATTGCTTTGTGATAACTTCCTTCCAGGGGCGACAGACTTGACCTGCTCACTCCCCCAAGAATCGCCGCCATTATTCGCCAGTGACAGCAGCTCTTTGGAGGGCAGGCGCCCCCCTGAAAGGTACAGGGTCGTGAATGTCCCAATCCATCTCTGTCTGCCAAGCGATTGATTGTGATTTAGTGCGTGGGGCAGGAGATGGTGGGGTTCCATTTTGATGAGCGATAGGTGGGAACCCTTTGACTCCCAGCACATGGCAAGCAGAGGCAGGGCTATGATGAGGGGTCAGAAGCAGCTGGTGGGGGTAACAGGGGTGGGTCTGGGGGTTGGATGGAGGCGATAGGGGGGCTCTGTGGATCACAAGATAGAAGGTGTCAGAGATCCAGGACAAAGCCTCCCCAACCAACTGCCTGAGTCTATCACTCAGCCCATCCATCACACGTCAAGCTCTTTTGGTTTGCGTAAAGGTTGCTAGCTAATTGTTTCGTCATCAGGGGCATATTGGAGATGACAGCGAATATAGCGCAGCAGTCAGGCCGCACTAGGAGAAGCCTGGTGAGTGGACTTTATTACAGCTGAATTGAAGAAGTGTGTATTTCCCTCTCTGGACCTCTAAGCACTAGCTGACGTTAAAGTAAATGTTTCCACATGATGTGCCGGCAGAATGCTTAGGAATGATCGGCCTCCTCAGTTTTTAATTCTGAATGAAGCATCCATGAATCCAAAGGGAGAACCTGAGAGGAGTTATTAGCCTAATCAGTAAGAGTAAGGATTGGATATGCTTGAAGTCCTAGCAGCAGTTCTCTTCAAAATAACAGTCCCAGACCCCACAGATACACATGCTTCACAATATCCGCCTGGAAATCAGAGGGAAATACTTAAAAAGTACTATAATCTTTAACTCTCAATAGAAATTAGGGTTCCCAGTCTTCACTGAGCTTTGTCTCCCAGTTCAGGGCTGATGTTAGATAGAAGATATCCATGGCCGGATGTTAAGTTCCGCCTTAGCCTCGCTTCACTGGGCCATGCTGGCGGCTTAACTCTGTAATCAACCTTAGAGGCCTAGTTATGATACATTTTTGAAAGCAGAGCATCAGGCAGATATTGTGGAAACATGACGTGTTATGTCATTATGAATAATTACAGCTCTGTTTTTTATTGCATATCATATTGATCTTAAAGTTCCTTCACACATAATTTATATATATATTCTCGATATTTTACCAACACGTGTCTGTTTTTGCTTAGTTATAAAAGTAGGAGTTTTTCAGGTAAATTCAGCCTTAATATTTCGAGGTCAGCAGTGAAGAAGAGCTGATGGATTGTCAGTCACAGGACGCTGTGTCAGCCAGGTGGACGTGCAGCCTGTAACCCGATCTGCTGTTGACAGAGCAGGGACAGGTGCTCTGGCCAAACTAATCCATACATGCACACTAGACACAGGTCATCCAGCGAGGCAGATTGATTCAGAGCTTTAAAAGACTACTCATCAACAATCCCAGACCCGGCCGTACCTTTTTTCTGTTGCCATGATACCAAATTGCAGTAATTCAAGATGGCCTGCATTGGAAATGGAAAGGAATGTTCTCTGTTTGCCCGGCTTATGCTGGAAGCATTTTGTCACACAGGGGGGGGAGACTTTAAATGGTTCTGTGATTTGTTGTCTGAAATATTAGATACACAAAACACTACTTGAGCTTTATTTAAAAAATATATTCAGTATATATCAATATTGCTGCATTTCATGGCCATCTCACATATTAATCACATGTATAAAAAAAAACATATAAACCAGAATTCACTTTGATTCTTAATATCAAACCCTCCTCCATCCGACGCCAAATGCCACATAAAGGTTTACAGGCAGAGGCCAGACATCTGCTGCTCTCTGATTGGCTGACAAGCCAGCAGCAGTCTCACCTGTTATCCACATCCCAGTGCATGGTAAACACCCTCAGTCAGACCTGCGTGGAGATGGAGCCCATCTGGTCAGCAGCTTTAACAGCCAGCTCTTTAACAATGGCTTCCAGGAGAAGGAGAAGGGCACAACAGGCCAACGCAGCCAATAAAAACAGGCTATGCATGACATTTAGCGCCTGACGAGAGGCTTAGTGGTATACAGGTTGCCTACTGTCCTCTCCAGCCCTTGGCAATAAAACAAAAGCCAATCTGAAAGAGCTGGGGGAGAGGATGCTGTGTGTGAAACCCACCTCTCAGTTGTGTGTTGGGAAGCAGACGGAGTGCAAAGTTAAAAGGCATGAAGGGAATCATTTTCACATAAACGTCAAGCAGGTGGACAGGCAGCACCTTTAGATATGCAAACACTCTTAATCTCCATCTTTCATCGTGTGAAAGGTGTGACTGGACAATAAGAGCTTGTTTCCCTTTGGGGAGAACGGCTTGTTTTTAAAAGGGATCTAAAAGTGAAAAAAATCAACAGATGAGAACAGACAGTGATGTTAGAGGATCATCAAACTGTAAAAGCACAGTCAGTGAAGTGGAGAACGAGGTGGTAATTTGACTAAACAGTGCCACCTTGTGTTCAAATCTGAGAACCGAGAAACTGCAAATGACAGATAAGGTGAAGACAAGAATCTTGCAATTTACAGAAAAACGAAAAGTTTGTTTTATTGTCTTATATCAGAAGAGGTAGCAGAAATGTACAATTTATTATTCTAAGTATTGATATATTCCTGTTTCCTTATTTTGCACACTGGCCAGTCCTCAACCCATCTTGAAAAGGCCTCAACAGGTCAGAAAACAGGGGTAAGTCTGGCTTATTAGATATTTGATGGCCTCTATTTTTTTAATTTTTATAATTGCCTTCCCCTAACATGCAAAGGATGGAGCCGAGGTCTAAATGAGTTGTAGAGGAAACAAAAGGGATGTGAAGACTGAAGGGTTTGGGGTGGAGTTAGAACAGAGAGCAATGGGCTCTCTACAGCTGCTGGCTCTAATGAGGATAATTATCCCAGTAATAACATTAGCCTATCTGAGGGAATGGAGGGGAAGGACAAGTGGTTGTGTTTGTGTGTGTGTGTGGGTGGTTATGAGAGAGTGCGTGGCCGCTGCATGTGTGTGTGCGTGCACTGCAGTGCGCGTGCCCTCCCCTTCTATCTCACTTGCAGCCTCTCCCTCATTCCCCGAATCTCAATATCTCTTTGTTAGCCCACAATAATTGTATTTGGGCCTCATATCCGCCATATCAGATTCAAGTTTGTACAAGGTAATTAGCAGAGGAAGGGAAGCCTCCACACCAGGAGGACAAATGCCCCCATGACATCATTCTGGCTCCACTCAGGAGGGAGCCCTCCCCTCCTTCTTCTTCCTCCTATTCATCTCTCTTGTCATTCGGCCATCAAAAAAAAAAAAGAGCACTGAATAGGGCCAGCGGTGTCGTGGCAAGTGAAAGTTGATGACATTGACAAGGAGGACAGTTGGGATTAGGTAGATAAAGAAATAGACGAGAAAGAGCAGAGAGAAAGAGGTGGAAATTGATTTGATGATGGGATGGAGGGGTCTGTGTTTTCACCACAGGCCTGTAATCTCCAATCAGCTTTGACTAACAGACAGCGGGGGGAAGTTCCTCGGCCCTAATGCAGCTCGCCATTCAGAAGGAGCCGCCAGCTGGGAGTCGGGGGGATGAGGGGAGGATTAACTGGCACTCAGGTGGAGAGAGATGAAGAGACCCTGCGGATGGTCACACCCTCTCTCTCTCCTTCCATCACTCTCTTTTCCCCTCAGTGAATGAATATAATGTACCTGTGTTTGCTGGGTGGATGGGACTGTAGGGGGGGGGGGCTCGTATTCACCTTAGCGATAGTTTCTCTTCATCAAATTGAATGTGATGAAGACGAGTCAGCTGTTTGTATCGTGGTTGAACTTATGGCACCCACTGGTTTTGAAATTTGAAACAACCTTCAATATCTTTTTTACACTTTGTGACAGATTTAAATGGGCAGATAAACATTTCAATATTAAGTCTTTCATTTGATTATGATCATGAAAAATGCCACACAGCAAATAACGGGAGCCATTTATTTGTGTTAAAGGATGTTTCTAAGCAGACATGAGGCTTATGAAGTGAAGTGACTGACAAACATCACACTAAAATATTATATCAGCTGATCTGTGGTCTTTGTCCAGAGACTTTTTCCCCAGAGGATGACTTGTACTCTGCTTTTATAAACCGACTTCATTTAATACCAGTTAATCTCCAGATATCAACTGTCCATCACCACTGCCTCCCTCCAAATAGTCCACGTATCCCTCCTCTTCCTCCACATGGCTCTGTGTCACCTTCGCCCCTGCAGAGCAGATTCAAAATAAATCAACTAAGCGTAAACAGTCAAAATAATGAGATGGTGCAATTTCCGTTGAATAAAGAGCAAAGTCAAAGCTGGTCTTTCTGATATTTAATTCAGCATCTGCAGGCGGACTCACAACGACTTACAAGATGTGAAAATGAGCAAAATAAAGAAGGAGAATCAGTGATTCATACCCGTTAGTTGGGTCAGACATTATCTAACACTGAATCGTGCCAAAACTTTATGTGCAAAAACAATATTTTGGTGGTGGAGAGCAGGTCAGGTCATCTTATCTTGGCCTGTGAAGGGCTGGCGCTTACACAAGAGACCATTTACCGTTTAAGATGGGTTACTCACCCCGTCTCAACACTGAGAGCTGTGCCGAGGCAGACCTTTCTCCCAAGGCATTGTGGGAGACGCATGAATAGACCCCTGCATCAGCGAGGTGGAGGCCATGTATCTGCAGCCAGGTGGAGACGGTGTAGCGCTGGGGGCCTCCTCGTGCCTGGAACGGGACAGGGTTACATCTGATATGAGCCTTTTCACATGAGAGAAATGTGTTCGACTTCTGTCAGCAGCATGGGTGGAACGACAAAGCAATACACAGTAATATGAATCATGGCTCTATGACAAGCATCAGTAATAGGACACACAAACACATTATTTATGTGTGGGTAACAAAATGTTACCACTGTTACCTCAGTTCTTCTCCTCTCACTTGTTTTAATAAAGGATTGGTCTTCTGAGTGTTTTTTTTTTCTCCAGGGAGTCTCACAAGGAAGACTAAAAACAGCATAGTCAAGATTTAAAATGTCAGAAAGCAGCATATTCTAACTTTTAGTTTGGGTCCAGTGCTAATAACCCTGGATCCTGTGCAGTGATTTAAATGACAATAAAGTTTTTTTTTTCCAGATTAGGAACATTAGACAACTGTTTTCACAGCGTAGCCCCTTGTGACAAAAATAGTTTATGCACCAAAGACTTGGAACAAACTCTTAATTTCCTAACGCTTCAACAGCCTTTTCACTTCAAGCAAGGAGATTATGTTTTCCTCCTGTCTGTCTGTTTGTTTGTTTGTTTGTTTGTTAGTTAGCAGGATTATGGAAACACTACTGAACAGATTATCAAAAAACATGGTGGAAGGATGTGGAACAGGTCAGGGAACAGCCCTTTAAATTTTTGTGTGGATCCGGATCAGGGGGTAGATCCAGGATTTCTATTATCACTTTCTTTAACATTGTGAGATTGGGATTTTTTAAACTTTCCACTGATATCTGTAGGTTTGTGCCATTTAGTGCAGCTTGATTGGATTTGAGGAGACTGTTGGGATTTGGCGGAGGTATGTGCTCTACTGAGTGCCAATATAGATCCAAATATGACTGTTTTAACATTCTTTATTGTTCTGTGTTTGAGGCTGTGTTCTGTTTAATTACATTTTTCATGTAAAGCACCTTGAGCTGCATTTTATGCTATGAAACATATAGTAAAAAAGTTATATAAATTAGTTAAAGGGCCCTTCAAGCGAAAACATCTTCACTTATTGAACAAGTTACTAAAAACTAAAGAGCAAACAGGACACATATCAACCAAAGCACATGTGCTTAATGAAAAGCTCAGTGACGCACAGCAACTGAAGTTATTTTCAAACCTGGACAGAGATGTGAGGATCATCTCCTGGCAGGAAGTTGTCGCTCCCCGTCTTCTTCCAGCTCAGGTTTGGAAGAGGGAAGGCTGAGACCTCACAGCCAAACACAACGTCCCTCCCCGTGTAGGCGGACAGGTTTCTGGGGCCTTGAAGGATACGAGGAGCTGCAGCAAAAGGAAGGACTTACCCCAAGGAAAGAGACAAGACTATACACATACTTTGAACATTTAAAAACTACTATGTTTCCTGGACTGACAACATATGTAAGAAGAGATTGTGGTAACCAGAGAAGCAGGGTCCTCTCCCAGTGAGCTTCAGGCTTGAGTTTTGGCGACTGGCAGCTTCTCTCATCTGGCAAATATTTGGATAGGTCCACCCATCCGAGCCACACACAGATCCCTTATCCCGGCACACACATGTCGGCTCTGGCTCAGCCCTGTGTTTCCTTTTTGGTGTTTTCCTCTGGCAGACGAGGCCCTCTCCACAGCGGCCATAGAACTTCTGAGCCTCGTCCGGGTCACACTGCTGCCCCTCTGCGTTGGCACACTGCTCACAGCACCCACAGTCGTCCTGCACCCTGCCTGCGGGGCAGTCTGCAGGCACTGGGGGGCAGAGGTGCTGGTCGCACTCCCTGCAGCCCTCGCCCTCCTCCCACAGCCGCAGCCACCCAAGGTGCTGGGGTGGCCGTCCGAGGGAAGTGCCAAGTACAGCACATATACACACACACAGGGAAAACTGTGCCATGCTGCTGACGTGCATCAGAAGTCAGAGGCAGTGAAGTAACAACCTGATGGGACACAGCTGACTCACAATGAACCGTAAAATGGTTACAGATTCATAAAGAGTGATGGCCGCCCTGGTGTCCTGCTGTTCTCTATCAAAGAGTTACATGTTTTGCCTCCTCTGAGTTTTAAATGTTTCCTTCTGTCCCCCTTCTCCTCTGTCCTCTCCTGAATGCTTCGATTGTTTTTCCTTATTATGACCGTGCACCCCTTTTTTTCCTCCTTGAGATTTCTTCATCAGCTCCAAGTCCTTTCTAACAAAGAGGCAGCATTTGCAGTGAACGGAGCGAGCACATTTCATCTCTCAGGTATCTGACTCTGTCTCATCTTTCTTTCCTCCCAATTCTGCCTCTGTTCGTGTGCCAGTGTCTGTGGGGGAGGGCAGGACTGGCACTAGGACCTCAGAAATGGCACAGGATATAAAAGAATCCTGCTCAATCTGCACTTCATACAAATTTAACACTAAACAAAATGTGAACACAGTGACCCTTACATATGTTCAGCACACATTACCAAGCATACAATGATCTGAAGTTAGTAGAAAATGCTGATGTAGTTCCATGTCTGTCTGGAGGAGCAGTGTGAAATTCCTGCAGGTTTGGAAACATTTTCTGTTGATTTATGATGATGCTCTTAGTGTTGGGGAGGTCGAGTATTTGGTTAGAAACTGAACATATGGAGTGTGAAAAAGGAAGAAAATACTTTTAAATAATAAAAAAACTCAAACTAACGAATAAAAATAAAATATTAGACATAAGTGATTGTGGTAAGTGTGTGTGTGTGTGTGTTTCCATCACACAATGTAACCATTCTCTAAGTTCTCATACAACAGTCATCACATGGACACTTTTTACCAATTACTGTCATAATTTTAATCGATTTTCATATTAGAGCATTCCTCATAGTAGGTTTAGGTTAAGGTTTAGGATTATGTTAGGTAAGGGTTAGGCTAATAGTAACTATAGTTAAGGTTAGAGTAAATCTCCAGGACATCAATAGGTCAATGTAATGTTCTTTGAAGGCATGGAGCCAAGACTGTGTGTGTGTTTGTGTGGGTGTGTGTGTGTGGGTGTGGGTGTGGTCTATATTTACACAGTCACACTATGGAGACTTGTCTTTCTTATGGGAACAAAAAGCATAAGTTTAGGTTAAGTTGAGGTTTAGGTTGAGTTTAAAGTTAGGTCTAGGTTAAGGTTAGGTTAGGTTAGGTTAGGTTAGGTTAGGTTAAGTTAAGTTTCAGGTTTAGGTTAAGGTTAGATTACTGTATTACTGTATTACTGTATTACTGTGTTACTGTAACTATCAATTACATGTTGATTTTGTAAGTATAGGAAGGGTAATGGAACGAAAATGGTAACACACACACACACACACACACACACACACACACACAGACCAACACAGGGTGATTTCTCGTCCATGTCTTTTTACAGCAACGTGGCACTTTACCCTACCAGCCTGTGTGTTTCAGGTGAAACACGCACGCACACAAACACACACACAGAGGACTCTGTACAATCCCCTCTCTGTGTGAGGGGCGTGGCTTCACTACAGCGCCGCCTGACGTCATGGCACGTGAGGCAATCACGTAGCACGTCACAGACTTTACAGAACCATGAAACTAGAGTTAGGGCTTAGTGTGAATCCGTTTCAAACGTCAAAATAAAACGTAAGAGTTAAACCAAACCAAGATCAACACAGGTTTTTTACTTTTTTGGATACCTACAATTGTGTCTTACAACTAACTGATCATTTTACTATCTCATAATAATTACCATTTTGAATTTGATGTTGTTTTATAGGAATTTAGCAACCTGGAGTCTTACTTTGAAAGAGCTCTTACAGGAAGTGGTGCGTTAAAGATTTACCTGAGGTCGTTCCATGTCGAACAGGAAGTAGAGAAATGTCAGCGGCAGAGAGGAGAAACTTCATGAGCTGACACACACACACACACACACCTTCATCCTCCTCACTGGGTTTAACTGGACACTGTCCCGGAAACTACCATTTACACTTTGTAAGTATTTCTTGATCTCAAGCTGATGACAGAAGTCACATCTGTTCTTCCGGAGTGAGAGACCAGGGTCAGGCTGGTTTGGCTTGTTGTAGGAATGACAGAGATGCAGTGTGTGTACATTATCACAGTAATGTTCAAAACAGCTTTCATGTGTTTTTCAGCCACAGCTTGTCTCAGAAGCACCGAGTAGAACAGAGCGATGGGATGTGTCAGTAAAGTGGGATGTTTGTAACGTGAAGCACAGACAGGCTCCTTAGTGCTTCCTCCAGTCAGCAGCCAGCAGCAGGCTGTGCTGTATTCCTGGCACCAGTTTGAATGGAATAAGAAAATACAATTTATTTTATGCTTTTCACAAGTTGATGCTTATGTGGAGGCTGGAAAGATCACAGTGTGTGCTCCCTTTAAGATCATAATAATAATAATTATTATTATTATAATAATAATAATAAAACAGTTACAAGGTGTGTTACAAGTTAAAAGAAAATAATACTATGATACTATGAAACAATTAAAAAGCAAGATAAGCAAAACAAAAACAAACAATCATTTTATGATGTTTAATTTTAGTTTGTTTTTGTTTTGCTTATCTTGCTTTTTAATTGTTTCATATTATCTGCCTTCAAGACATGTCTTGTTCTGACCTCATGAGGTCAGAACAAGGAGAGAGCACATCTAAAAATAAGTCTTTAATGATAATAACTTCCTAACAATAAGTAGGAGTAGTTACTGAGAGTGTGCTATTGGTTTTATGTTGTCAGACGAGTTAAGGGTTGAGCCTGCTGACGTGCAACAGCCAAGGGGTGGTCACATATTCAGGTGTGGTGACCGGGGATCAGACAAAAGGAAATTTACAGAGCAGGTTTAGGAGTTTGCCCTCAAGTCCTCCTGCATCTTTCGTGACTTCACATCCACAGCATGTAAGCACAGCAGGGTCCTAAATGGAGAAGCTGGGTTTGTGTGTCGTACGCTGTATAAACTGTTGAAGCTAAACATAGATTTCTTCTCCTTTCAAGATATACAAGCCACTTTGGACGACAACATTGTTAAGTATTATATACAAAAATGTTGTTATGCCAAATCATCCCCATTGTGGGGACAAAAACGTAACTTTCGATACTAAACAAATGCATAAGAAACACCAAAATCTCCCATGTCAGGAAAGTTCATGTACTTACGTCCGACCTATTCTAACCCCTTGATCACGTCTTCATTTATGTTGTTTGTTCTTTTTTTTTTTTACTGACCTTCTATTTCATTTCAATACTTGTCCTCATCTGAAAATACTTTCCAGATGAGGAGTAATGTTGAACGTTGCAAAGATGATATCCGTTATATCTGTAGTTTTTTTCTTAACAAAATAGTTGTTCTGAATTGCATTAAGTGACGAATGTCTTTGTATATATTTATTTTAACAACTTAAACTTAAAGCTAATTAAAAACGCAGTGAGTGTTGAAGCTTTATCGTTGTCCTGCAGGTGTAAGTTTGTGCTAAATGTCTAAAGTGAATGAAGAAAGTGATTTGTATTTCTGCAGAGGATGGCAGAGAAGGTGCTGGTCACAGGTGGAGCGGGCTACATTGGCAGTCACTGCGTGGTGGAGCTGATTCACGCTGGCTTCCAGCCGGTCGTAGTGGACAACTTCAGTAACGCAGTCAGAGGTAAGCGCCCTGCGTTTGATGTCATAAACTTGATAAGTGTTCCAAGTGTGTTTGTTGAGTGCAATGATAATCGTGTGTGTGTGTGTGTGTGTGTGTGTGTGTGTGTGTGTGTGTGTGTGTGTGTGTGTGTGTGTGTGTGTGTGTGTGTGTGTGTGTGTGTGTGTGTGTGTGTGTGTGTGTGTGTGTGTGTGTGTGTGTGTTCTACATCCTGTTCTGAATGGAGGAGAAGGAGATGTGCCAGAGAGCATACACAAGATAGAGAAGCTTCTCGGCACCAACATTGAGTTTCATGAACTCGACCTTCTGGATCGTCCCGGTTTGGAGCGACTCTTCAAAAAGGTGAGAATGTCCACAAAGCGGATTTATTCATTTTATTAGAGCTAAACCAATAACTACATGCATTACTTATAGTTGTTTTAGTACAATTTTTACAGTAATTATAATAATTAACAATTACTTTAGTCGTTGACACAGGTTTGCAAGTTTCAATTTTTGATCAGATTAACTTGGCCTCTGGGAAAATGATAAATCTGTCTTTCACTCATTTTTGACATTTAAAAAAACTGATTAATAATTAAACTTAAGGACTCACTGAGCTGAGCAGAGAAACTGCACTTTATATATCATAGTTACTATTTAGTTTTTAATTGCCACAGGTTAACTTTTACTTTATTTAAAATTTGTACTCCTGTTACTACACAGTGTTATGTGTTTTTCAGATTTTATTCTTGGTGATGTTATTGCCCTAATTTACTGTATTGTATTCTTTTTGTGTGCCGTACACCAGTGAAAGATTAATTTCATCAATGCCTGCATTATTTGACGATAAAGTTTTGAATCTTGAAAACAATTTGAAAATACTTATTAAAGTTCACTCGGTTAAACTCTTAAAAGATACCATTTCTTATATATCAGCTCTAAAATTAATGTTATTGAATATATGCACCAGCAGCTGATGGGACAATGAAATAATTCTACATGTAGCTTTTATACACTGTAGTTAGATACTTAGTTAGTTACTGTAATACCTTACTTAGTAATTAGTTACTGATGGATGTCCCTGATGGCCACCGTACTTTCTCAAACAGCCTTTAAAATAGGACACCATGACATTTTCTTATTTGCATATGACCCATAGAGTCGCTCCACAGCCCTCACATGTTTGTTTGTTTCAGCATGCTTTCAGTGCCGTGATGCACTTTGCTGGCCTGAAGGCCGTCGGGGAGTCAGTGGAGCAGCCGCTGCGTTACTACAGAGTCAACCTCACCGCCTCCATCAACCTGCTGGAGGTCAGTTCTATTGCCTCCATGTCAATCCTCACTCTGAGATGATCATTCATTGCACTGATCATTGTCTTTGTATGCCGAGTGCATGACAGTGTGTGTGTGGGGGGGGCTTTTGAGTTTGAGCTTGATAATTTGAACGCTGCACCCTTCATCACTGTGTGTGGATCTCCTGACTTGAATGTGCATATTACGCTTATCAGCTGCTGACTGTAGGCGCGTGCTGTGTTTGTGTGCATCTGCATGTTACCCAGGTGATGCAGGCTCACAAGGTGCGCAATCTGGTCTTCAGCAGCTCGGCCACGGTGTACGGGGACCCCCAGCACCTGCCCATCGACGAGCTGCACCCTGTGGGCGGCTGCACCAACCCCTACGGCAAGACCAAGTACTTCATCGAGGAGATGATCAAGGACCACTGTAAGGCGGAGAAGGTATGGATCCAGGAAGTGGAAATGTATTCACGGAAATACACACACATATACACGCACACACACACACACACACACACACACACACACACATACACACGCACACATGCGAGCTGTGTCATTGTTGCCTCCGTGTGTGCAGGACTGGAATGCAGTGCTGCTGCGTTATTTCAACCCAATTGGAGCTCATTCCTCCGGCGTGATAGGAGAGGACCCTCAGGGTATCCCCAACAACCTGCTGCCATATGTTGCTCAGGTAGATGAAATACACGGCTTCATCTGAGGGACTTGTATACTGCACCATGTGTTCTAGTTGGATCAGTTGGATGATTTGACCGGTTTGAATTACCGTTATTCTCCTCCTCAAAGGTTGCCATCGGGAGAAGGAAGTGCCTCAACGTATTTGGGAATGACTATGACACAGTCGATGGGACAGGTGATGAAAAAGATTGTGCACAGATTAAATTGTGCCTTGAAATATTATTTTGGGCAGAGGGCACTTAAAGATAGGGTTGGTAAGATGTTTCTGAAACACTTGTTGCCCTTTTTTGTTTAAATCCTGACAGACACCATAAATAAAAAGCCGCCTGGGAAAAAAATTGAAATAACGGTGCCTGTGGACCTCGTAGGACTGTAGTGAACACGACAGCCCATCATTTCCTTCAGTTAAATGAAATGATTGGCTGGTGTACCTGTCTGTCAAGAACCGGGGCATTAGCTTTGACGAGAGGGTGAAGGGGGAGGGGGAGGGGGTGGGGTTGTATCGGTTGCATTTTTGTATCCTGCTCTTGCTAGCTTCTCCAGGAATACCAACCCTATCTTTAATAACAAGAAAACTATCATCGCATTTCTTTCATTAACATTCAGAATCATCTAAAGAAGTTGTTTATCCCTCTCTGTAGGTGTGAGAGATTACATTCACGTCGTAGATCTGGCAAAGGGACACATAGCAGCTTTGAAGAAGCTGAAGAAGGACTGCGGGTGCCAGGTAGTAAGAAACACACACTTTCTGCATGTGTGTACACCCTTGAGGTATTTATTGACACGCTGGCATTTGTGCATCATTGTGTATGTGTCTGTAGGTTTACAACCTCGGAACAGGAAGGGGCTACTCTGTGCTCCAGATGGTGAAAGCCATGGAGAAAGCCTCAGGGAAAGAGGTGAGTGATTTGACTATGACGTTGGCCTCTTATCCATTAATGTTTCCTTCTATTTAGGCTAAACCACTCTGTTTTTAATCTATTTGTCAATGTAACTCTTGTACAACATGTCCTCTCTGTAGATCTCGTACGAGATCGCCCCTCGTAGAGGAGGAGACATTGCATCCTGCTATGCTGACCCTAGTCTGGCTGAGAAGGAGCTCGGGTGGAAGGCCGAATTTGACCTGGAACGAATGTGTAAATTAACTTTTTAATTTCATCTGATCCTCTCCGTCTGAAAATAACATGTGTTGTTATTGATTTATCTTGTTGAAGAAAATCCCACATTTTGCTGTGATGTGTCCCTACAGGTGAGGATCTGTGGCGCTGGCAGTCCATGAACCCCACAGGATTTTCCAAAGGCCCGGCGTGTTGATACGACTGCGCAGACTTAAACGTTAAATGTCTTCGAGTCCTCTTCTTAATTCAACCGTCAACGTTTTTAATTTTTTTTAGCATATCTTATAAAACACATGATATGACCTCAGGAGTAACTGAACGCTTCATGTTTTGTCATGCTTTTATTTCCTCTTAATTAACCGTTATCTCATTTTCAAATGATTGTTTACAAACGGCTTTCTGTTTTCTCTGTGTCGTTTTCATCAGATCAACGATGGATATTTTCTCTATAAATGTATTGATCTTTAAGCCATAACAATGAAAGAATAAATTCAATTTCTTATTGGAGACACAGAAGCCTTTCATTCCACTCCATAATGAAACTGATGCAAATGATTGTGAAGTGACTTTTAATTAACGTTGATTGACAGTGTTTTACCACATTGAGATTAAACCACGATGATTCAGTGAGACACAACCAAACCATGAGAATGTTCTGGTATAAGAGGCTCTCTCACCTTTACATAGCATATAACAGCTGTAAGGTACGGTGGCCCTGAAGTGCAAATCACAATGACAAATCAAATACCTGCTACCCACGAGGCTCATCGCTGATCGGACGGACACACTGTCCATGTGTTTCATGTGTTTTCTCATCTTATGGTGTGTTTTGTGATTTGGTGTTATGTTTTTTTAATACTTGCCACTACGTAGTCTTGTACTTGCCATTGGGATTAATTATTTGCAGTTGTTTTTTTATTATTTACCTTCATGTTTTATTCTTTGCTGTTTTCTTATACTTGCAGTTGTGTGTTTTTAATACTTGCCACTGCGTTGTGTTATAGTTGCCGTTGGGATTAATTATTTGCAGTTGTTTTTTATTATTTACTGTTGTGTTTTATTCTTTGCCGTTGTGTTTTCTTATCCTTGCAGTTGCATTTTCTCAATTGCCAATGTTGTTTGCTGTTGTGATTTGTTTTTGTGGGGGGGGGGTTATTTGATTTTGTCCCGTTCTCTTATATTTGCTGTTGCGTTTTCTTATACTTGCCATTGCATTTTATTCGCCTCAGTGTTTTGTGATTTGCACTTCAGGGCCACCATAACACTACTGAGCAACACAGGGACACCACAGGCTCCTTTAGGAAAGTCACAGGACAATGGATAAATCTTCCAGAATGATTAGATTAGTTGTAATTCAGTATCACTTAAAAACATCCCTGCAGGACTGTTGTATTAGAATAATCCTTATATTATAACAGTGGATTATTCAGCATTAACACAGTGTACACACAGTGGTCTGCATATAAAACGGGGCACTGGGGCTTTAAATGGCTCCTTGAACCCTCGGGCACCCAGTTAATAAACACCCACGTCAGCACAGAGCTCCATTCGCTCTAACCGGGTTTCGGTCTTTAGGGCTGAGCAGGAAGTGGCAGACTGGACCCTGGACGAGAAAAAAAAGAGGCGCAGGGAATACATTTTAAAAACCATGGATATGGTGGCAGACTTGGGGGCGAGTAGACTCTATCGGGCGCCGGGTGAATCGAGTCACCAGTGAGTATCGATGGATTTTGTCTGGAGGGAGGGTGGTTACCACGGCGTGGGGCGTAAGCGGGTCCTGCCGACACCTCACGCCTGGGAAGGAGTCGCTGGGTTTGGGCGGCCGAGGCGAATCCTCCCCGCTGCTCGCTGCGCTCCGACCGGACCTCCGGCGAGGAGTGCGGGGTGGCGGTGTTCAAAAACGGGCGTATTAGCGCGTCTCATCCCGCCCCTGTCCGCGCTGCACATACACATTTGTTATCAGCTCGCAGCATGATCACTTGCTGGAGGTTTGTGGCTATTTCTATTTCAATTTTTGTCCCTATTGTGTGCGGTGGCTGGAGCCTGAAGTGGGCGTCGCTCCAGGACAGACTGGGCTGCTCCGGTGCGCCGCTGCCCGCTTTTCTCTCTCGCAGGACTGCAGCACTGTGGCTTTTTGTAGGTCGACGTGTGTGTGTGTGTGTGTGCGGGTGCGTGTGTAGCGGAGGATTTCTCAGGGAAAGATATGACACATTTCTGGTGCGTGTGACAGGGGGAGCAGCGGGGAAGAGTCTCCGGCGGCCGGGCGTTGCATCGTGGGTTGTAAAAATCGGGCGCTGCTGCTGCGGAGCCTCGTCAGCAAACATCGCATAATTAAAAATGAAAGCGTGTAGTTCAGGAGGACGGATGAGTAGAATACTATTGAAGAAGAAGAAGTATTGTGCAAAATGAGGTTGTGGTATATTTATCATTATGGTGTATTATTGATCGGTGATTGGTTTCCGCTCCTCACCGGTGGGATGTGGTGCAGACAGCGGGGGTCTCATGCCCCCCCCTCAGGTGTGGTTGTTGGGTTTGTCACCCGATGCTCCCTGACTGGAGTCGGGTGTAGCCCCATTAGAGGAGGGTTTTTGTATTGAAGGCTCCTCCAGCCAATCACAGCGCAGGATCTCCTGTGGGCGGGAGCTGGGGCTGAGCCAGTTCAGGGACAAAGGCACATGATAATTGATAGATTCATCCAGGGGTCCTCAAAGTGGGGTCCGGGGCCCCCCAAGGGCCCCTGAGGGGTCGCAGGGGAATCATTTATTTTCGCCATATTTCCATCCATTTGCAACACACTGACAGACTGTTTGAATTTGGTCCTGAATTTCATGCATTTCCTGTAATGAAACATCGAAAAGCAAAACATTTATTAAAAGGACGTCTGCAGTATAGTTTGTGTCGGTTAAAGGATCCTTGAAGTGCAAAAGTTTAAGAACCACTACAAAATCAATGGGGTGTTTTTTTTTTTTTTTTGTGTAAAATGCAATTTATACAAATTATATTCTTGGAAGTTCAGAATCAAGATGGAAGTGTCTCAGTTTAAATAATGAGGCACGCAAGGTTTGTTATTTTCGAGCAGAACAGCTCAGTGCCTGATGCCCACAGCCAGTGAGAGTGCTGTCATGTTGTCTCCTGCAGGCAGCCTCAGAGGTGGTTCAACACCGCCGACATCACAGTGGCTCACCAAAGCAACCTGCTGAAGCAGCTCAACCAGCAGCGGCGTCAGGAGCTGTTCTGCGACTGCAGCGTGCTGGTGGAGGGCCAGCTCTTCAGAGCCCACCGCAACGTCCTGTTCGCCAGCAGCGGCTACTTCCGCATGTTGCTGTCCCAGGGACCCGACGGGCTGTCGGACCCCGTCATCAGCGCCACCTTCGACGTCTTCAGCCCAGAGACCTTCACGGTAATCCTAGATTTCATCTACTCCGGCCAGCTTGATCTCTCAAGTCTCAACGTTATCGAGGTGATGTCCGCAGCCAGCTACTTGCAGATGAACAATGTCATCAGCTACTGCAAGAACTTCATCAAGTCCTCCCTGGACATCAGCATGAAAGATGAAGACAGTGACCGCTGCCTCAGCTTGTCTGAGACCTGCAGCTTTACCAGTGGGGCAGGAGAAGAGACCACAGAGCAGCAGCAGCAGGGCCCCTGCTCCGTCAGTCCACCACCTGCACTTTGGACCAGGGACAATTCCAGATCCCAGTCCAGCTTCATTGGGAAGGATCCAGACCTGGAATCTTCAGCCTCAGCTATAAAGACAAACCCAAGCAGCCCTGCTAATGAGCTCAGTGTAGAGGCTGAGGACCTGCAGGACCCTCAGGACCCTCTGTACACACTGCCCAGATCAGAGCGCCGGAGAGGTAAAGGAGGAGCCAAGAGGAGGGCGCTCAACAGCAACCGCTCTCATCAACACGAAGACTTGGACCTTCAGGAGGCGAGGACAAAAAAGGCTGAAAAGGCCGAAGAGCTGTACGCAACTCTACCACAGATTGTCGGTGTTATTGGACACTTTAATAAAGGTGAGTTGTGCATCAGTCAATAAAATGGAGAATCAGTCATGTGTTTACCTTTTCCAGAATTACATCAGTAGCAGAAATGCACGAGTGTGACCCTGAAGCAAAACCACTCCTGTAGACAGTGATTCATAGGGAACAAATAACAGTCGTGTGAACAGCTTCACTTCCTCTTTGCAGACTCCAACCACATCATGCGCTTCAAATGCCCCTTTTGCACCCACACTGTGAAGAGGAAGGCCGACCTGAAGCGCCACTTGCGTTGTCACACTGGAGAGAGGCCGTACCCCTGTCAGGCCTGCAATAAACGCTTCACCCGCCTGGAGCACCTCCGCAGTCATTTCGAGACGGTGGGTGCAAGTACAACCAGGAAGTGAAGCTACTGCACAGAGCTACAGTAACACAAGCTGTAATATAACACATCTGCATTAAACACATTATTCTACACAGATCCATCAAGCCAGGAAGCTGGTGTGCAGGAAGTGCAAGTGTCAGGTGACGGAGGAGACGGGGCATGTGGTGTGCGAGGGCTCGCGACGCTACCGCATGTGCACCGCGTGCATCGAGGAAGTGGGCTGTGACAACATCCCCATGGACGGTCTGGAGGAGGCCGACGACGAGCCGGCCCTGCTGCTGGGCGTGGACGGGGAGGAGGAGGGGGACAGCAAGCGGAGCTGGATGGTAACCGACGACGACGACCTGGCTGAGGACTCGGGGGCCGACCTCATCATCCAGCAAGTGGACGACAGTGATGAGGAGCTGCAGTGAAATGGGACCAAAGTGTGTGTGCGTTCATGTGTGTGTGTGTGTGTGTGTGTGTGGGTGGGTGTGTGTGTGTATGAAATCCATGCAATAGAATTTATGCATAAAAGAACTGATCCACTGATGTAAATACACACATTTATGATGTATTATTTGTCTATTAGTTGAATACATAGACGGTATCTAAAGATGGACGAGACAAGGCCAAAAGTGAAGCCAAAGTGTTTTGATTGCCTCCTGGTGGCTGGCTGCAGTATATGTCATAAGTCCCTCCTGTTAATGGAGCGGACGTGGGCAAAACAAAAAAGTAAAATGTTTGTTATAATACTGATAAGTTTGGTTTTAATTAGTTATATAATTATTTAAAAACAGGATGTAACGTCATGATTGACAGCTAAGACTGACTCGTGATCGGTCGAGCGCATGTTTTGGAGAAACCGTGGATCCATCCCTCGGTTGCAACTGTGCAGATTCTGATTCAGATTCCACATGCGCAAGATGGCAGCGCATGTATCCAGAATATTTTGGCTTTGATTCTGGATAGACCGAGGAAGTGTAGACACGTCCTACATCTTTATTTACAGCCTATGGTTGAAAACAACTGGTTAATCTTTACTTTGAATGGGATTGTGGACCTTTGTGACAAAATGGAATGCTTTTTGTGAAGCTTCATAAAGATATGCACTATCCAAAGCATGCATATTGAGTGTGTCCTGTGCGTCAGTTATATTTGTATGATAACTCTTTCAAAGACAAGTTTTTTTTGTCAAATGCATGGAAGAACAAAAACCTTTGTACTTTTCTGGGACTGAACTTTGATATCTGGTGTTTAAGCGAAACAAAGTGACTGAACAGTGACTATTATTTCTCTACTGCCTGAGAGGAAAGTTGAATTCTTTCTTTTCCATGTCTCACGATTGCAGTGCTTTTTATGATTAGGTTTGATTATTATATACACTATGATATAACGCCAATTATAATTTATTTATTTTTTGTTTGTTTTTTACTTTTTGACACATTAAAGATATTTTTATACATTTTTGCATCTGGTTTGTTCATCTTTATGAATAAGAGAAATGCTGCCAAGTCAAATAAGCTGTTTGTTTTTACATTTGCCATTAATATATATATATATATATATATTAAAATGAATGTATAGCATATGATTACATGGCACACAGGTAAATTATATCAGAGATATCAACACTTGAGTTAAATTTTGTACTGTTTTTAATAAATACAGTACAAACTGATAGTGTTGTTATTCTCATTTAATTGGTGATAAAAGCAGCTGTATGTTTATTTTTGACACTGCACTTATTCATAAGCAGTCGTCTCTTTGATGCTCACCCTTTACAGGTCATTATTTTTGGACCTTTTCTACGGTGCAATAGATAAGATTACACAAAATTGGTAAATTTTGAGACTATACCTTTGGAACCATTGTTGGAATTGACTTCAAAACCTGTTCCCTCTACCTTCCACCTCCTAAACGTTCTCTCTATGGCCAGTTTTAGCACAGTCCTGTAGAGGCTATTGTAACTTGTTCATTTACATCCCATCCTGTCTGGGGTTTAGAAACCACAACTTTAAGGAACCACACCTTGATGCAGCATCTCTTTATAATTACAGAGTATGTATCTGCTCCCAGGTGAATGTAGTCACGTGGCAGCTCTGACCTTTTTTCACAGCAGACATTTAAATATGTCCCAATAAGAAAAGATGGATGAAAAAATAAACATTGTCTGATTTGCATGTAGCTGCTTCAGTTTCAGGGTCCTGGGATCGTACATACTAGCTCACTGTCACAGTCATTTCTTACTGGGAGTAATTAATAAATACTGACTAAATACAAAATAAAATTTAAATATATTTCTGAGGTCTGATTGGGTTTACATAAGTTGTAAACACTACCAAAATACCTCCATCTATGAGGTTATATTTTTGTCTATGTATGTTAGTTTGCAGGATTACACAAAAATTACTGAACTGATTTCCGTTAAAAATTTTGCGGAGTGGTGTGGCACAACCCAAGGAAGAATCTATTAAATTTCAATATGGATCTGGATCAGGGGACAGATCCAGGATGTTTGTTTCTCTTTCTTTAACATTGTGAGATCGGGCATCTTTCCACATAAGAGAATAATTAGTGGAGCTCGATTAAGAAAAATCAGACAACATTCATGAGTGTGTGTAATAAATAAAGATAAAAATCTGGATCTAGTGGATTTTATTGTGGTTTCATAAGGACACCGTTAGTAGAGCAATGTATTCTACTGGGTGCCACTCTAGTTCAAAAAGCAGTTTTCATGCCCGGCCTGTAGAGGTCGCCCTTGTGTGAGCTGTGAGGACTGTGTGGCTCCGATGAGGAAGAGGTGACGTACTCCAGAGGCTGGACCAACATGGCGACCGTCCTGAGGCTCGTCAACAGAGGCACGATTAGTTCAGCGATGGGACAACAGTACCTGACGTTCAGCTCCGCAGCGAAGGTCAGAGAGTCCCGCAGTGTTTTTACTTTACCCTGCAGGTGCTGGTGTGTTTATTCATCCTGCTGCTGTTAGCGACACCTACGGTTCACTTAGCTAACACAGGCCGGTGCTAACTGGCTAATATACCAAATATATATATATATATATATATATAATATATTATGTGTGTTTGTGTGTAGGCTAGTGTGAAAGCGTGTCAAGCTCTTCCAGAGAAGGTGAAAATAGTGGAGGTGGGACCCAGAGACGGTCTTCAGAATGAGAAGGTAACATTCTAAACTTTATTATTTAATGAGCGTGGTAATGACTCAACACATCTTCTTCCTGTTGTGCTGAGGTAGACCAGGTGCACAGGTCACGTGTTGTGCAACCGGAACAATTCCAGGCACGCTCTGGTGTCGGTGTGTTTTATAAAGTGCTCCTCATTGTTGTTGTTCTACTGTTCCCACTCTCAGACCATCGTGCCAACAGAGACCAAAATCCACCTGATTGACTTGTTGTCAGAGTCCGGGCTGCGGGTCATCGAGGCCACCAGCTTTGTGTCCCCAAAGTGGGTCCCACAGGTGAGTCTGGTGTCCCAGAGCGATCCACATGCAAAGTGCTGCACACATCCACAGAGGGCAGGACAGAAACTCCAGCAGTGGGCAATGAATGAGGCTTGTGCTCTCCGTGCTAATTGGTTTCTGTGTTTTAATGTCAGATGGCAGATCAGGTGGAGGTGATGAAGGGGATTGGTAGGAAACCTGGAGTGTCGTATCCAGTCCTTACCCCCAACCTCAAGGGTTTCCATGCTGCTGTGAGTGTCAACTAAAGCATTCCAACACACTTCACTAATATGCTTCTTTTACACCAAAATCCCTTAAAAGGCGATTGTCTTCATGATTTTTTTCCTCAGTGAGTCATGTTTGATGACCCGAATGTGCCAGAAACCGAGAGTTTTAATAAAATAAAAGAGATCAGCGGTATATGCCAGTGAAACAGAGCACCCTGACGCAACTCTGACGACAATGGCAGGGAGGGTGAATACCTCAGCCAGGTGTGTCCTGCAACCTTACACACAGGCCAATGGCACGTTTCCTTCCAGTGTCAGAACTCACATCCCAAGACAAACTGAGTGACATTTTTACTGGTTAGTAATGATAGAGGGTGAAACGGACCGGATCCTGTTTGTTGATCAGTGATAGTGTTTATTGTTAAAGTGAGCGCAGGTCAGAGGGGGAATGATGAGGAAGCTCCGACATGAGACTCGACTGGCGAATGGACTTTTAATGAATCATATCCTGTCCTGAAACAGCAGTGTTTATTCAGTGGTGGAAACCCACTGAAACTATGAGTGTAGCTAAAAACATGATAAGGGGTTGAGTTCTATCAAAGTTATATTGACGTGTCTTAAATTTCTATAGAGGAAAAGTTACATCGCGATAATTATCGATATCGTTTTATCGCCCAGCCCTACCTGGAGCCAAACCCGTCGTAAAGAAAACACTTTTGAACAACGTTATTAACATAACTCAGTTTGTTTGGATTAAATACTACTATACTTTAAATCTTCTATGTCGATATTTATTTTCTATGCGTCATTAGGATGTTTCTGTGGAAAGTTTGGCAGTACAAATGGTCTTTTTTTCCCTCAGTGAGTCTTGTTCGATGTCCCGAATGTGCCAGAAGCCGAGAGGCCATCTTACCTCGTTGTATTGCCAGTGTTGCAATTGGCACAATATGAAGAAATAAACCTTGTTGCATGTTGTTCCCAAGATGTAACAAACAATATAATCATGGCAATATATACGCACCAACACCTGGAAGTTCAATGCACATCATTACATCATGCATAAAAGGTGCAGTATCAGCTTCTAACTAAAGAAGAAGAAAATAACACGGTCACTCGGGTCTCGCGTTTCCATCACGTCACGTGGGATTGAACACCGATTGTATCCCTTCCCATTGTAGACTAAACCCAGATGTTGGTGGGTGTTAGGGGCTAAAGTTACAGAGGCATAGATTATATCCTGCTTCTTATACTGTTGGGGGGGGGGGGGGGAAATCTCACAACTGAGGTAAACTTTCCCTCAAACTTCCCTTTTCCTTGCTCTCACATACCACAGGTGAAGGCAGGAGCTGCAGAGGTCGCCATATTTGGCGCGGCATCCGAGCTTTTCAGCAAGAAGAACATAAACTGCACCGTGGAGGAGAGTTTACAGCGCTTTGACGAGGTTATTAAAGCAGCTAAAGAGGCTGGTGTGCCAGTTCGAGGGTAGGCGCGCAGACTTGCGCTTAGTTGTTAACAACCCATTAAATCATTGTGATCCCAGTTTAATTCTCACACAAGTCCCATCCACGTTTTTCTTGTCTTCACAGATATGTGTCTTGTGTTCTTGGATGCCCGTATGAGGGCAAAGTGGCACCTGAAAAAGTTGCACATGTGAGTTCTCACTTAATATATGTTTACATTACGTCAAATCTTTTTTTAGAACCTTTTGACAAGAACACAAATAAAATAACCACATAAGCTCAAGCTTCTCCGTCTTGCAGGTAGCGAAGCGTCTGTATTCCATGGGCTGCTATGAGATCTCCCTGGGCGACACCATTGGAGTGGGGACTCCAGGTAGCATGACTCAGATGTTAACAGCAGTGACAAAAGAGGTGCCAGTCAGCGCCCTGGCAGTCCACTGCCACGATACCTACGGCCAGGCCCTGGCTAACATCCTTGTTGCCCTACAGGTCAGAAGTGTTTGCGAATGAAGTTGATGTTATGATTTGCAGGTGAATGATTAGTTATTATATCAGGTAAATATTGTCTCTGTTTTGCAGATGGGAATCAGTGTGGTCGACTCATCAGTAGCTGGACTGGGTGGCTGTCCCTATGCCCAGGGGGCTTCCGGGAATGTTGCTACTGAAGATGTCGTCTATATGTTGCATGGACTTGGGATTCAAACAGTAAAACGCCACTTTTTGTTTTCTCTTTGACCCTGTTCAGGCCTGGTTTTAACATCTGTCCTGAGCGGTCAGTGTAAAGTACAGGTGTGAACGCACCCAAATGTGCCCTCAATGCGTCTTGAAATCCGATCACTAGGAGCACAATTAGAGATGGTCCCATTCTATTAACTGTGCAACACAAACACATGGACAACAGAAACATCTGTAAACTCAAACTGGGTAAAAATTACATAATTTGGTCTTCAAAAAAGACATATTTATTTATTTATTTGTATATAGAGCGAAGCGAGATCCGATCACAAGAGGCCACAGGACACCTTTTAATTCAAGGTGTAAACTGACGAACTTTGAGCTGTGCATTTGTGATCAGATTTCTCTGGACGGATGTTAATGCCAGTGTGAACATTACCTTAAGCTTCCCCTGTCCTTTTGTTCCTGTGTAGTGGAGATTACAGATGCAACAGCGGCTCTTGTGATTTTTCTTTCATCATAATTTAGTTAGCAGGTCTATTTATTGTGTTCAACATGAGCTAAAACCTCCATAAATGCTTGAATCTTGATCGTCTGACTTTCTGTCCTCACCTCAGGGAGTGGACCTCTCCAAGCTGATCTCGGCCGGAGCTTTCATCTGTCGAAGCCTCAACAGAAAGACCAGCTCCAAAGTGGCACAGGCCACGTGCAAACTGTAGACGACAGCCCGACCACGCGCTCTTACACAAACTGTACAAACCTCTGACCATGTAACCTGGAGCCGTCATCCTCTATACGTTCCCTTCTATCCTCTTTAAGTTTGGTTTGTATGAAGATATTCTTTCGATGTTTGAATGTAACTGCCCCCACTCTCTGTTTCAAAATGAAATACTTGATTAGATAATCACTACATGAAAGCATCGCTGGAACAGTGCCTTATGTAAATTCTAATCATACACAAGCTACCTTTCAAAGCCCTTTTTTTCTTTTATGTTATTATATAGTTTGCTTACATCACTGGAGCAGTGGGTAAGATAAAGTTTAATAAAGATAATGTGTTGTTTTGATTTTTGATCATTCTGTAATTGCTGTGACCATCATCAGATTAATGATCGATCTCAGGAGAATCTGTGGAAACATCTGTCCTAATGAATCTGGGCATTGTGTTGATTTGTGAAACAACAGGACTGTGCTCTACTCCACTGTTTTTTTTGTTTTACATATGCAGGATTACTGGTTTTACTTCAATGTGTTTAAGTATTTATTTTGAAAAGCCTGTACATAATCAACTAGATTGTGAGTTTTAAAAATAAACATGATTTCATGAACCAAATGTGTCATTGATGTATTATTTTCAAAAATGTTTAATCTACAGAGTCTCAGTGTACATGATAAAGGCCGATGTTTGGTGCCTTCGCCAGTGCCCAAAATCAGTTTCCTAAATGTGCCAGATTTTTTTCCCATCAAGATCCATGAATTATCCTCGAGAAAAATACGAAGATGTTGAAAAAGCCTTATCTCTCAATGTTAATATGTTCCTGGATCCGCAAGAAAACGAATTAACAAACAAATGGACAGGGGGGGGGGGACATAACCTCCTTTGCTGGATTCAAAGCCATCGTTGACCGTATAAGGAACTAAAGTAAGAGTCTTAAATCTTTTACAGATTCCATAGTGATTTGATAGTGTGTTGCGGAAATGATTCAAACTAAACAAAAACTTTTCTTTGCCGCACCTCAGAGGAACCTGACTGACGGGTCTGACAGGCAGAGTGAAATTCTTCCTCCAGGCCTCTGCAGCCGTACATGAAGGACAGACAGAGAAGAAACGTCTCACGATGATTCACAGCAATTTGAAATGATTAACGGCTAATTGTTGTGGCAAGAAATTTAGTCATGAGTCAAAAGCAATGGAAACATTCAGCTCCTTAGTCCTGATCTGATAGTATCAGGGGAGTAAAAGTGAATTTGTGTTATGTTGAGATAGAATGTTAAGTTCTCTAGAAATCTAGCTGTTGTACTAAATATGTCATTAATCTTTTTCTGATGTGTTTATAAATCTGAAAAAAAAATTCTAAAAGCAAATATTTTGGAAATAAAAATCCATATAAGCACCACTAACTGTTGTAGCTCAAAACAGAAAGACACATTCATTACATTTAAACTTAATTTATTCAATTTTATAAAAAACAACATTGGTAACAAGTGTAGAAAGTACATTTCCAGCCGATGTGCACAGATGTTGACGACTGTTGACTCACAAAATTGCGTCATACTTCAGTGAGCGGAGCTGCCTCCTACCTACACCACTGTGTTCCAGCTCCAGCAACAGAGTTAAACAGCAGCATTCCTTTCACCTCATTTAAATCAACAGTGGTCTCATGAGGCCAGGTTGTGTACAAGGATGTCAGCAGCCTCAGCAACTTGTGGCTGTCGCTGCATAAACCTGAGAGCTGTGAGCTTATGTCTGCACAGGATGTAAAGACAAAGATAGTGATATTTTGATTTTGTTGCTGGCATTAATCTTGTCCGAGAGATTAAATGCATCATTTTGGGCCAGTTTGCAAATCTTCAAGTACTAGTCAGCCATAACTCTAGGACTCCACACTTGAGATCATCACGATACAGAACCTGTCATATGAAGCCATGATCCGAGTTTTAATAAAATAAAAGAGATAACCGGAATATGCCAGTGACACTTGAGCACCCTGACACACCACTGTCACAATGGAGGGTGAATACCTCAGCCAGGTGTGTCCTTCAGCTGTTCGCACAGGCCAATGGCTTGTTTCCTTCCTGTGTCAAAACTCCCATCCCAAGACAAACTGAGTGAAATTAGTTCTGATAGAGGGTGAAACGGTGAAGCTGGAAAGGTCCTTTATTGTATTCAAAAAGGAACCTCACGTATCGTGAACACATACATTTGGCTCTAAATGACCTGTTAATATTGTGGATGTTGACTTGGAAACCAAAGTTCATGCTCTTAAAGAGTCTCTAGATGTGGACACAGGGGCCCACAGGATGAATCCAGTTGTGATGACTCAGCTTCCAGAGCCTAACTCATACTGTAGTTTTGCTCGTAGCTCTGAGTCTTTTCATTTTTTGGGGAGGTTTTTCATTAGGTTCTCGCCCCAAACACCACCTAGCTTGTCCTGATTCAGGATCAAGAAGCAATGGACAGGTTGGGAGCAGACGCCCGTATCTTCTCTTCAAGTTTCAACATGGAAGGTCTGTGCGAAGACTTGAACGCAGACTTGAAGGACGGAGGCTTGTCCTTCTTGTCCACCCTCGACATCGGCTGGCTGCAGTTGTTGAAGGGGTCGTCGTTGTAGTCGTCCACTTTCACGGGTATGTTGCGGCTGCGCCTCTTGATCTTGTTCGTGCACCGTGCGATGCGCTTGGAGATGAGGTAGACGATCTCGCAGATGTTCAGGACGATACAGAGGGCCGAGGCGCCGACCATGAAGTAGGTAAAGACCTTCTTCTCGGTGGGGTGGCCAATGTAGCAGTCCACCTGGTTGGGGCAGGGCCAGACCTCGCACTTGACTAGCCTTGGCAGGTAGAAGCTGTCGTAGACCCAGTGGAGGATGTAGAGGAAGGCGACCTCGATGATCGTTTTCACAAAGAGGCTGATCAGGTAAGTCCACCACAAGCCGCCGTGTTTCCTACCCGTGTTACTGTACAGCTTGATGTTATCATGGTGCTTGGCCTGGTGCTTGCGCTCACGGTCGTCGCGGTAGGCCACGTGCATGACCACCATGAACGAGGGGCACGTGACGAAGATGAGCTGCAGGGCCCACAGGCGGATGTGGGAGATGGGGAAGAAGTGGTCGTAGCAGACGTTGGCGCAGCCGGGCTGCTTGGTGTTGCAGTCAAAGTCTTTCTGCTCGTCGCCCCACACTCGCTCCGCCGCCACCACATACACCATCACCCTGAACACGAACACCACAGACAGCCATATTCTCCCGAAAGCTGTGGAGTATTTGTTCACCCCACTGAGGAGGGCTTGGAAGTTCTTCCAGTCCATGTCCTTGGACGAAAGTCAAATCGTCTCTAGTAGTAGTTTATCTTCAAACCTGGAAATGGCAGAATGAAAAATGAGTCATCATGTGCTCCCTGTCTGCTTCATTTTCTACTCAGTGAACATCAGTGTTAGTGCTGCCTCACCCCTCTTTAATAACACAGAACTATTTATTCAGACTTTTTCAAATCATTAACTTCTCTTCCAAATTAGATTTAACGTGAAAACATCCCTCACAGAACTGATTTCTCAGCTCCACCTTAAATGAACTCACCACAATAACACACAGTGAGTAGGAGGCCTGGAGCCAAACCCGTCGTAAAGAAAACACGTTTGAACAACGTTACTAACATTACTCAGTTTGTTTGGAGAAAATACTACTTTAATGTCAATATTTATTTCCTATGAGTCATTAGGATTTTCCCGTGGAAAGTTTGGCTCCTTATGTACAAATGGTCTCTAAACATCACACAATTAAATCACAGAGGCTGCTAACGTGGCCGCTTTGTTAAAGACAACGAATCAACACAATCTAAAACTCTCATTTCCAACTGGCTGAGACGCGACCTGAGAAACTCACGAAGCGCCACTCATCTCAGACACATCCAAAAGTTCGTCATGAAGAGTTGTTTCCACTTACCCACAGAGGCTTTACTCCATAATGAGTTCAAAGACGCGTGATTTAATATATTTCCACTGATTTATTCCTGTTTCAAAGTCGTTTTAGTCCTTTAACGCGCAGATGAGAGTCCCCTGCGCCAGGTAGACGAACGCCAGTGTTGAGAAATGCGCCCGTGGGTGGGGTTAAAGAAGAAAGACTGGAGCTGCTTCAGAAGATCGCCCTTTTTTTCATTCTCTACTTCCCTCCCTCTCCTTCTATGCCTCTCGCTCGCTCTCTCTTCATTCCTCACACGCCAGAGTTCAGTGACTATTCCAATATGAATAGGCACATGTGTTAAAATTAAAGTGCACACAAACCATCTCCAGGTACTTGGAACAGGAGTTGGAGAGGAGGTCTACATGTGGAGGATAATGTTTCGGGGGCCAGAGAACCAATCACAGCCGTTGTGGTTTTGAGACCACACATGGTTCAGAACTGTGGTGGGTAATATGAGAACCACCAGGGGACCCAATGCAGTGCCCTGAGGAACATTTTAGTTTTATTTCAAAGTATATTATATATTTCAAAGGGACATGTGTTCATCATCTCCATACATATATTTCAGATGCATAGAATTCTATACCAAGTTTCATCTGATAGCATATATGTCTCTTTATAATTGGTTAAATTAAGCATTTAAAATCAATGTGACTGCCCTGTTACTGTCCTGTTAACCCACAAAAATGTTTTAGTGGTGACATGGCTCCATTGTATTCCTGCGCCATGTTTCCATGAACACATCCCATTGTCATTGTCTCAACTTGTTTCGCAGTATGTACCATACGTAAGAGGCCGACACACCCTGAACTTAATACATTTTTATGTTGCGCATGTTTCCAAAGTATGAGGAGTGCTAGGTAAAACATGTTTCCCTAGATGTTGTGAGGGGGTAAACAGGGAGAAATTTGTCATGATCTACCCAGATTTATTTCCTCCATTCCTCTTTCGTTCATTTCCTGCACTTTTTATGATCTTCTGTTCAACCTCTACGCCCTCTGGGGAGCCCAAAAGCTGTATTGTGTTTCCTTCATTCTTTATAAGACAAGGCTCTACTCAAATAACACAATTCATGAACTCACAGTTCGCTCAAACCTCATGAGCTCCAATTTTTGTCTCTACTCAACTTAAACTGATTTTTCTTACAATTTGCAGTTAACATTTGTGAAGCTCACTGCACTACCATGTGTCTGTCTTGTAGGATGAGCAGCCTATTATCAGGAGTGTCTGTAGACGTTTGCAAGCCCCCAGATGCTGTGAGGATTATCAAATACCACCTCGCTGTGCCACTACCTGCATGTTGCTGCAGAGCGGTGTCTGCATTCAGATCTATTGAATCCCGTGTTTACACAATGTAAAAAAGGTAAAGACGTGTTCACACATCACCGGCCTCAAGTCCAGTCAAGTGTATTTGTATTTCTCAGTGCAGTGACATCTCAATGGGTCTTTTATGCTCACGACCGAGTCCTAAAGTTCAAACTTTCCACAAACACGTGATATAACAGCAGGTGCCACATGCATTATATTGCACAGTAACCTGATGATCAAGATGAATTCCGATTTGACGTTGAGACATAGATTGAAAATACAAGATGTGTATTTGTCTCACTTTATGTAATACAAACGAGTTAAAAAACTTTGACTGGGAAGCTCCATTAGCAACAAAAAAAAGTTTGTAGTTCCCTCTGTGAGCAGACAAACCTCAGCTGCCAAGTCTTTTAAGGAAGCACCTGTGGAGCGAGGACAAGCAACTTTAGTAAGTAGTAAATAAAGGAGAAGCAATAAAGAACGACAATAGTAATAATAAGATAAATACAGTGATCACAGAATAAAATAAAAAATGTATTTACAAAAAATAAAATACAATATAAGAACAAGATAATAAACCAATCAATTGAATTTTATTTGTATAGCCCATATTCACAAATCGCAATTTAACTTTAAGGTGCAACATCCTCTGCCCTTAACCCTCAACTAGAGTGAGTGAAACCTAAAAACACCTCACCACAGAAGTGTAACAGAGCACATCAACAAAACAACAAATTTAAAAGGCAGTGTCTAACATAAATGAAGAGGGGCATCAATGTTTACAGTATTTATACAGAAGAAAAACTCTGACATAGATGAAGGCAGCAGCAATGACAATTGTAATGACACAGGTATGGCCAGTAATACTAATATATGTGAGGAGGTACATTGTATATCTAAGCAAGTGGTATTATAATCCACGATCATCTTCCATAGGGATCCACAATCACAATTCACGATGTGGCTGCAACGAGAAAGCTCAAGGACTCCGGGGAAGGAAGTGACATGTATATGAGAAACCAATGTGATGAAGAGGGAGAAAAGAAGAATTCTGGATGGATATATTGGAGCAAATGTAAGTAATCAGACTAAAACATTGAGCATTTATTTCCATCTGTGTATAAATATAAAAGGCAGAATGGATGTGATTCAAACTGTGTAAAGTACCTCTAAATAAACAGACTGCTGACACCTCGTCTCTAAGTCTGGCAGCTATGAGCTACAACTCTCAGAGCAATGTTAGAAATATCAGCTGCCGGTTGTCCTCTTTCATCTGAACACAACATCTGTACGTGTAACATTTAGAGCCGCCTCGTAGACGAGAGGAGGACTTGAATGGGACGGGGGGAGGGGGGGGAGGGGGAGAGCTTTTTTGGCTGTTGAGGAGCAACTGGTCCAGGCAGTCTGCCGGGGCACACCTGCAGGAATGCGCCCCGTGACTCAACCTCTATCAGGCGACATGTCTTAACAGGAAGGAGCAGCCCGGACGAAATAAACACCTCGCTTTTCGACTGCTGCTGCTGCTGTGAAAGGAAAGAAACGCACCAGCAGCAGAGAAAGCTGTGGCCAGGAGGACGGACAAAACTCAGGAAGAGATGGGAGTGGTCTCATAATGAGAGTGATAAACAAGGGCTGCACGTCCTGGGGCCTGTTTATATTACATAATTTATTTTTGTTCAATTAACTCTTCATGTCCAGAACCTAGAGGCCGTTTGGACAATATTTCCTCTAGTAGTGCAAAGATCAGTGTGGAAAAAATGTGACACACACACACACACAGATTTTTGTTCCCATCTACACCTTGTGGTATCTCGTCTTTCCAGTACTTTTGCTTTCATCTGTAGAGGCTGTGAAGTTTCAGCTGCCACTCCAAAACACTGTAGGTAAACAGGTTGATTTATGTAACAACTAGTTACTGTAATAATCCACAGGCCTCATTTGTTGACATGTTTTCATTGGTAGCCATCCAATGATACGGCCATTGTTTGTGGAAAGACTTTATCCAGATTGAGTTTCTAAACGTTGATATTTATAGACATCAAGTAAAAATGTATTCACTTTCACTACGCTGATGTTCTAGTAGAGGTTTCAGGAGAGGAAATCTCAAAACCCTCTGTGGATACAATTGAAAGCATCCACCGTAAGTACACAAGCCATCTTTTTACTCTCCCCTGGCATGTTGCAGTGTAAATACTGGAATCATCCATCCAGAGGCAGCACGGGCGGTCAAATTCCTGCGCTGGGTGGTTCCACACGTCAGTGCAGATGAATCAGAGGAGTGGGAGACTCCTCCTCTGCCCTCCT
This sequence comes from Hippoglossus hippoglossus, assembly GCF_009819705.1. NCBI lineage: Eukaryota > Metazoa > Chordata > Actinopteri > Pleuronectiformes > Pleuronectidae > Hippoglossus > Hippoglossus hippoglossus. The sequence goes on from NC_047172.1 coordinate 17,318,439, forward strand.
CTCAGTACCAATCAAGCCAAACAATGAGGGCGCCGCTCATAGCAACAGGACGATCTGGTGCGGCCAGTGGGGAGGGAGGGAGGGAGGGAGGTTTTTTTTTTCTACGAAACACATGGAAAAAGTGGAGGCAGAAAGAAAGTGTGAGACGTAAGTCAAACCATACAGCTGCAGAATCAACATGCTCTTCTCCAGGGAGGCCGCCGCTTCACGTTGGTCGGTGCCAAGATTCTTCTGTGTATTAGTAACAACTTGTTCTGAATTAAATTCTGCCTCCACTACTGTGTGTGGACCACATGAAAAAAAAAACACATTTTCAAAACACAAAAATCTTTAATGAAAAGTATGTGAACAACTCTGTAGCCATGAAGTCTGAAGAATAAAAAAAAAAACCTGATATCAACAACAGGAAAAGCTGAATTTCGACTTCATTGTTCTCTACACAACAACACAATCTGTCAAGACTTTTGATAAATTACATAAAGTACAATATTTACAACAAGACTTCAACATGCAAGAGAAGGGGAAATGACACAGTACATTGAATGCTCTGAGGCTGGGCACAAGCAGAGGGAAAATCTTACACAGACAACCACATGTGTACTCTCCAAACCACAGGGTGACTCATAGGCTGGATAAAACAAATTAGCTTTTTTTTCTTTTTAGGGACTGTAGTGTAGAGTTTGAATGTGTTTAAAAAATCTAATCAAATCAAATCAAACAGCAGAGATCACATTCCGGATCAGTGACACATTGGTCTTGTGGTCTCCTCTGACTCTGGACCCAGGAACAGTCAGGAACTAACTCCATCGTAGTTCAGTCTGTGAGCAGACAAACGTCAGCTGCCAAGTCTTTTAAGGAAGCGCCTGTGGAGCGAGGACAAGCAACTTTCCTTTCTTGTGTCTCTGCTTGTTTGTTTTTTCTACAAGTCTTTCATCAGTATCTCAAGATATGGCGACTTTGTATGAGGGTGCAGGGGTTTCTGGGGTCTTTTCACCTCCCAATTTTAGAGTGTTCGCCTCCATCAAGGTGCTTCCGCTGGACATCCTGTCGGTCACGATATGGCGAGAGTGATGGAGCGTGCTGAGACATTCACGTAAGCGTTTGCCAATCAGGTAGACGATTTCAATAATGGAGAGCAGAATGCAGACCAGGCTGCTGACCACCATGAAGAGGGTGAAGATCTTCTTCTCGGTGGGCCGGGAGATGAAGCAGTCCACCTTGTTGGGACACGGCTTCTGCTCGCACTTGATGAGCAATGGGAAGTCGTAGCCCTCGTAGATGTGATAGACGAGGTAGGTGAAGGTGGCGTCCACGCCTATTTTGAAGACTAAAGTGAGGACGTAGGTCCACCACAGGCCACCACGCTTCTTGCCGGTGTTCAAGTAGAGGCGTCGGCAGTTGTCACCGTACCTGACTTGGTTCTTGCGTTCCCTGTCCTCCCTGTAGGCGACGTGCATCACCACCAGCAGCGAGGGGCAGGTGACGAAGATGAGCTGCAGAGCCCACAGCCTGACGTGGGAGACGGGGAAGAAGTGGTCGTAGCAGACGTTGTGGCAGCCGGGCTGGGCCGTGTTGCACTTGAAGTCCTTCTGCTCGTCACCCCACACCTTCTCCGCCGCCACCACGAACACCATGACCCGGAAAAGGAAGACGATGGAGAGCCAGACTCGACCGAAGGCGGTGGAGTACTTGTTCACTCCACTGAGGAGGCCCTGGAGGAATGCCCAGTTCATGACGAGGTCTGATCACAGGCTGTCCTCTCTTCCTGATGGAAGACAGGAGACAGTTTAGAAATGTACCAGCCTGGAACAAAGAGAGAGAACAGACATGTTGTAGAGGAAAAAAAACAAGAGAAGATAGGAAACTGAGGCGGAACTGGTTCATTAACACAGGAACTCACGTGTTGACATGTCTTAAGGAAAAAAAAGCAAAGACAAAGGAGAAAAAGAAAAAAAAGAGTAAAATGAGCATAAAAGAGATTTAGGTGTTTTAAAAGAACTCAATAACTTACGTTTGAGTGAGCAAGACGGTCCTAATGCGTCGCTGTACCGAGACAATCACGCAACTCTTTCTCAAATCACAGCCGCTCTCAAGTTTCTACCATCGTGCGCAATTACGCGTATCCAAAATGCCCACGTCCACAAACGAGTGAATCCAAACTTTTTCGCGTTAGTTCGCGTTACTTTTATACTGAGTTAATAAGAATAGTACGTGAATACTCACAGTTTAACTTCTGGTCGCGGTTCAGTGTCGAAGCGGAGGAACAGGATCAGGATGAAGCTCTGCGCTCAGACATCCAGCAGATTGCTCCACAGGACGGCGGAGAGGGAGTGGGTGAGTGAGCGAGGCTGTGGGTGGAGCTGTTCTGCTGCTGTGTCGTCTCCCCTGCTCAGGTGCGGCTGCTCCAACTCTCCCTCCCTCCTCCAGGTACATGAAGAGAACCCCAAGGTTTTATACAGTTTGTTGAAATACAGTTGACGTCCTGCAGCCAGATCTGAATAATTTTGAACTCATGTCTATTATTTGCTTTAGAACATTTATATTTCAAATTATGTATTAATAATAACGTTTAAAAAAGATATATATAATAGAGTATATTCATTCAATAATAATAATAATTTATATAAATTTGGGAATTTGGAACTTTGGAATAGCTGTTCATAAGAAATAAGAAATACTGACTGATCTATAAAACTATTACATTTTGACACTTGAAAATATGTTTTTGAGACAATAGCACTACATACAAATTGAAAGAACAAAATTAGTTATTTAATTGAAATAATTAATATAAGTTTGGTTGTTTTTATTTTGACTATCATTAACTAAAAACCTATTACTAAGTTTATTTATTTGCTTTATGTTTTTGCATGAAACCATGTAGAATTTAAAAATAAGCAGTTTGAAAATATTATTTTAATTCTTTGGAATAGTGCTACATATAACTGGTAAAATATTGACTGAACTAAAAAAAATACTTTTAGTTAGTTATTTGGTTGAAAAAAAACCCATTTTGCATTAAACCAGTAGAATGAACAGTCAGGCGGTTTGACACCTTTCTTTGTAATAGCTCTCCATAATACTAACTTAACTAGACAACAAATTAATATTAATATTCTCATTATAAAAAAGATAATAAAAAAACTTGAATAATTACCTATATGTAAATGTGTGTAATAAACAGATGTATAGCTATATAACAATGAAGGAGTAAACCAACAAGTCGTTATCAAAATGCAACTTTTAATAAGTAAAAATATGACAGTCAAGCTGTAGAAAACGGTGTTCATTGAAATATTTACATGACAGAAGATGTGGCTTCAAAGACCATGAACACACTCATGATCTCACACTTTCACTGCCTCTACATACACATACAAAAAACGTCAAGCGCTCGTGCCTCTGATGCGTTCACTCGTATTCTCCACAGTCCGAGATGATCACTTTCTGCTTCGGCTTCCCATCTTTGTTCCCCTGAGCCTGAAGAGAGAAGATCATTTCAAACGACTTGAAAATATTTTTCACTTTGTAATTTATAAATCTTTATCACAATATAAACAGACTTTGGTCACTGTAACACAACACCACAACTTTTCTACAGAGTGTTTATAGCTATAAACAAGTTAAAACCTTTTTTATACCATTTGAAATAAAATGTAACACCAAACAAGTGATGCAAATAAATACTAAACGACAACGTACATTTGTTCCAAGTTAATACATTTGTGCCCTTTAGACTCCACTGCCTTTGACCCAAATTTGAAAAACTTTTGACACTGTACAGTTTGCTTCATAAGTACTTCCAGGCTCTGGGTTTAACCACCACGAGTGCTCGTCACTCGCAAGGCACTTTTTGTTCAACTTGCATTTCCCCATGTTGATAAACTAGCTAGCAGCCTGACTACAGAGGCATTAGTTTACTCACAAACTCAACCAGAAACAGAGACCAAGCAGCACATAGGGGAATCTATATTCCTGCCTCTTTGGTCTGGCCGAGCAGAGACATTTTCAAGGTGATCTTCGATGGTGTCGTATCAAAAAGATGAACACCCATCCAATGCGAATTTAATAAAGTTTCATTCTTTTAAGGTCTTCTATTTGTAAAATGTAATTTAAGACATTTTAAGACTTCTTAAAGACCTGCGGCCACCCTGGCAGTGTACTACAGTTATGGGCACTAATTCACTTACATGTTCCAAACAGTGTCTCATTTTTTAAAACTTTATCTTTATATGAACAATAGCTAATCTTTATCAATATTTATCTACTACACCCAGTAATGAAACAGACTGAACCAACAATTACAGCATTTTATTAATTAAAAACGAGCTGGGAATGAGAATATTTACCTCATACCTTATGTTTTCGTCTGCATTTGTTTGTATGTTAGTTAGCATAATGATACAAAAACTACAAAACTAATCAGGGAGCAGATCCAGGATTCTTTCACTTTTGTAAATGTTTTGAGACAGGTTTCTTTTTTAACATTTTTGTTGATTTCATGGATCTTGATGGAGGTATATGCTTTACTGAGTGACCTAGTTTGATGCTTATTATATAGCCCTTTATTCGTTTTGGTAAAGTTAAGCCCTTTATGTTTTACCTCCATCGCACGGAGCACGTCCATCCCCTCCACCAGCTCGCCGAACACCACATGTTTGTCATCCAGCCAGTCTGTCTTGTCAGTGGTGATGAAGAACTGAGAGCCATTCGTGTTGGAGCCCGAGTTGGCCATGGAGAGCTGCCCTGTGAGCACAAGAGACATGGATTTAACCAGTCACCCACAGGATCTACTAGTAAACACAAACCACAGATGTCCCCACACACTAAGCACTGCTTACAAACCACCTCACCTGGGGCAGTGTGTTTCAGGATAAAGTTTTCGTCATCAAACTTGCGGCCGTAGATGGACTTGCCACCGGTGCCGTTGTGGTTGGTGAAGTCGCCTCCTTGGCACATGAACTGAGGGATGATGCGGTGGAAGCTGCTGCCCTTGAAGCCAAAGCCTTTGTCATGTGTGCACAGGCAGCGGAAGTTATCTACACAAGATGTGAGAATAGATATTTGTGTTATTGTTTGTTTTTAAGTTGGACTTTATTTTTAAATACAAAAGTTTCATTTAGGCACCTGTGATTTATTTTTAGAGGTGCACAGATTAATTAACTTCTTTATGCAAAAAACCTAAGCATGTGTAGTTTCACTGTGTATTTTTTAAGATGGGATGTTATCGAGCATTCACACATATAGGAAGTGTTAGCGCAGGCAGTGGCCAATTATATCATGTTAAAACAAATACTAAAGTGCAAACACTGGCCAATCAAATCAATTTCATGCAAATACAAGTCCTGCCTGACACCAAACTTCAAAATACTCCTCGAGAGATGATGCTGAGTCAGTGTGTGAACCTGGTGTGTGTTCATCTGGTTGTGGAGTTTGTTGCACGGTACATTTCTTCAGCATTGCATGGACAGGAAGAATATCACGTTAACACCAAAAGGCAGCTATATTGTTTGTCCTGAGCTGGAAACTGATTGGTTGCAATTGTGCCAGCACCAAGCATCAGGCACATCCCCCATTAAACCCCAAAACAAACAGTACATGCGAGTGATGAGTTTAGAGCCACTCAGGACACTGCATACACACCTGCTGTCATGGGAACGATGTCCGCCCGCAGGAGGAAGCGTAGTCTCCCTGCCACCTTGTTGCCGATCTTGATGTCCATATAGACCTGAGGATTAACTCGGCCCTTTTTAGCAGGAGGCTCAGTCTACAAAAAAAAAAAATCTTACTTCATTTACCATCTTAATTAGGTTAGAGTCAGTAACACCAGCACCAGGTAGAATGAACTGTCACCTCCTGTGTTGCCGTGGTGGTTGCTTCTCCAGCCGCTGCCTCAGCATCAGCCTCCTCTGAGGTCTTCCCCGAGAACTTCTTCAGCCAGTCATCGTCCGACCACACTGAGGGAAAGCACAGTTAAAATCAAACCTGTGGATTTAAAATCACTGCAGAGGGGAAGTCATCAGTGAATAGGTTTCCAATAATCACCTGGTCGAGAGGAACCTTCTTTGATTCTCATGGGTTTGGCGATGTTGACTCGGACAGTGCGACCAAAAAGCTCTGACTCGTTCTGATGAATTAAACAAAAACATTCATATCAAGAGAGGATGATTTTGATTCACTCTCTGGGTTGCGTTTAAGAGGAGACCCAATTCAATGGCAGCGAAGGAAACTCTTTTACTACGCAGGAACTACAATGTGTGCTCCCACCGATGCAGGTTGTTGAATATGACCTTGAATTAAAACTTGTCCATTCATCAATTTTCACATGCTTTATTTTTTTTTGTACATGCTGAAGAAAAAATAATACATTCTTTACATTAGTTTTCATTTCAAATGTTGCTTTTTATCTAGTTTTAGTCGTGCCAATTAAGTTATATATTTTATTTTTTAAATGTTGTCGTCGCTTTCATTGATCACTGGCATGTGTGTGCAGGAATGTGAGCCACTTACCATGTTATCGATCGCTGCGGCTGCATCCTACAGAAGATAAAGATAAAAAGGTTTAACCCTGAAAGATCTTCCAGGTGCAATAGCTAACTATGTTTACAATGCATTCACCTGTCAGTCTACCATTAACCTTCTTCAGAATAAGACAGCATGTTTCTTCAACGATGCTGATCAATTCATTCCATTCATTACACACTATAACATCGCCACAGTAATAACTGAAGATTGCCCATTACTGCCAATACTTTAAACAGTCTCCTGACTGAAGCTTAGTGCCAATCGTTCTCTTATATTACTCATGTTTTATACACTGTGTGCTCTTATGGTTCATGGCTGCGAAAAACCTGGATCCAGGACATTTATATGTAATTTAATCCAAAGTTTAATTATAAGTATTCAGGTATTTTCTCATTGACCATACTGTCTTGAATTAGTTAATATCACAATACTGCAGCTAGGGCTGGGCGTTATGACCAGAAAATTACATCAAGATAAAAGTTGTTATAGTTAATTATCATGTTAAGTTTAAAGGCTGATATTTGCTCCTGAGTGAAGTCTGAGGTTTATACAATCTTCTTTAAGAGCAGAGAATGACAAACACTTGTTAAACAGCAAAACATTTGCCGGATCTGAAATGGATGAATCATGTGTTATAGCTCCTCACTGTGCTTACACAAAGTATTAATGTTAGATCAATATGTATTGGACTTTGTATTGTTTTGCTATTGATAAGTTATATTGTGATGATTGTTGATATTGTTTAATTCCCCAGCCCTAATTGCAGCCAGTTTACTTTAGCACTGGAACTCCTACATACCTCAGCCATTTCAAACTCAATGAAGGCAAATCCTCGGTGCTTCTCTGAAAACAGAATATAAGACAGATTAATGCAGCTTCACATCAGAAACCATTTAAATCCCCGAAGCAGTGCAGGTATTGTACAACCCCAGCTCTCACCTGTTTCATAGTCTAACGGTATCTGGATGTCTGTGATGTCTCCAAACGGGATAAACGCTGCGTGTAAAACCTTCTCGTCCACCTCCTCAGCCAGACCACCTGACACAAACACACAACTGAGCTCGACAACAGGCAACACAATCCGCCTATTCATGGAAGTCTATCTACTGCTGTGTATAGTCGATGTTATGCACATTTTAACGAGAGGAAAACGAGGCAGGTTTACGTGTTGTATTCAAGATCCTGGACCTTTTACCTTATGTGTAGTGTTTTATCATTTCACTGTTGAACCACATTGTACCGGCTGCTTCTCTCCGTGCAGTTATTCACGTTATATCCACTTTATACATGTTTGTTTTTTACACCATCGAAGCAACAACACAACTGAACTAACTGCGCACACATTAAAAACCTTACTTCTGCGAGTTTTAATGAGAAATAAGAAGAACTCACCGACATACAGCACTCGTTTGCTAGACGCCATATTGGATGTGACCCTTCAACCCTAACCCCCGGGAGATTGTGATTGGTGGAGGGACACTAAAGCCCGCCCCTCTGGTCTGGTGAGCTGTACCGCCCCCTGTCAGAGGAAACCTGAACTTCAACTCAAAATGTGTGGAACAGTTCTGTATTTATCAAACTAAAGAGTCATGTCAATATTATGATAATAACTTATATGCTTGTATATATTTGATCTCAGTTTCAATCAAACAAAATTGATGCACTTTATGTTAAGTGTGGCACTTTATGTTAAGTGTGGTGTTGAAGTATGTTTTGAGGTAATTCTATCATATAACTAGAATAAACAAACAACTCATAATAAAATCAGGGAAGTCTCTTGTAATAGGAGAAGCAGCAGCATTATTAATTACATAAATAATGAATCTTTTCTAAAACTTTTTGTAACCCCATTCGCTGTAGCTGGTGTATATTCCCTGCTATAAATAAATTAGTCTTTTAAGGCTCTTAAGTTCATCGTGTCAATGAGCAGTTTGACCTCTGACCTTTCCGAAAACATGTGGAGAATATGGATAAAAACTGACTTTTTCAGATATTACAATTGTAGACATGAAAACCAGGGGGAAAGGATTTTAAAAACCTGGCAACCACATATTTTTTTTCTGTTAACTACTTGTAACTTGTAACTGATTCTTTCAGTGTGACAGAGGAGACTCTTTCCAGGATCTGTAAAATCTTCAGAAAAATTCTACCTCCACTTCTCTGCAGGTTTTCCTTCCTTTATGCAACACTGCTCTATATCCCCACTGGCCACTTGTCCTTCTGTCTGGCTGTCAGAAAACAACATTATACTGTATATTAATGACATTAAAAGCAAAAATTATTGCACTCTGATTTGTCTACTTTATCCAAATGATAGAAAAATCATATTTCTTATGTAAATGTCATACTCATGTTCCCACACTGCAACACTTTTAGTTGAATGTAATTTGACCAAGGAACAATAAGGAATGACGAGATCCCTAATTTATAAAAGCCGAAAAAGTAAAAATGACAGTTTGAGCAAAACATTCAAGTTGACAGATATTTATTCATGACAACATCGTAGACTTAAATACAAAATTAGAAGCTATTAGAGATTTAGAATTTAAGAGCTTAATATAAAAACATGCAAAAGTCAGACCTTGAAATCATGGTTGATTATTACATTGATGTTTCTAATTTAAGGATCAGTGACAATTCTCTTAAGGAATTCTTTTTACCTATCTTTCTGTCTTGAATGCGAAATACCTTTTTAAGAGGCAAACTTAAATACTATCTTTTCCCCTTTAATGTCCCTTTTATCAACCATCAGTCCAAAGGACTCCTGCTCAGCCAAAATAAAAATACAGTATGATATTTAACATTATATAATTTGTGGCCTGACTCTTCTGCCCATTACTCTGTAACACTAATGACTGTTTCTCAGATAAACACACTTTCTTGAAACTGAACACAACAGGTTACATTTAAGGATTAAATAACACAAGAGTGGTGACCTTGATATATCATCCCTTTATTGAGAATACCACACACCCATGAAAACATGATCGGAGGAGTCCTTCATTTCAAATCAAGTATCAAATGTCAAGCAAAGAAAAAGAGCAAGGCTCATTTTCCTTCTAGAAAAAAAAGTGTTTCTCCTTCGCCACTGATTGAAGGACCTTCGTTCAAGATTCATTTAAAACGTATTACAGATCTAAAAAATGATGAACTGAAATGTTTTTTAAATGTTCAAGTATTCTTCAAAATTCCATTTTCTTTTTCTTGGTTTTTAATTTTTGCATAATACTTCAGAAGGCTCTGGTGTTTGGAGTCAGCGTAGCGTTTCTCTTCCCATTGGCTTTTTCTTCGCCCTGAAACAAAACAAACACTTTTCATTAGTGCCACAAAAAATCTAATATGCATGATCATGACTTGGTTTTCTGCTTGTGTATGATCATACCAATCCAATACAACACACAGTCTTCAGGATGTGGCAGCAGCAGCAGTAGTAGCCATGGTGCCCACTTTTTGAGTGGCGTCTTTCTTTGCCTGATGGGCCTGTAGCACGGCGACAGCTTCTTCCACCTGTACAAAGAAATCATAAAGTATCAAGTCACAGTGTGCAGTGTGCTAAACAGATGACAGACCCTTCAGTGTGATTAGGACAGAGGTAGCCACGTACCTTTGAGCGCAGAGATTCATGAGACTCCAGCATATGAAGCAGTTCAGAGTTGTCGATCTCCAGCAGCATGCCAGTGATCTTTCCCGCCAGGTTGGCATGCATTGACTGAATCAGAGGAAAAAGACGCTCCCCTATTCGAAAAAAAAAGCGTAGGAGAATAAATCAGCTTGTTGAAAAATGTTAAATAATTTAAATTAATTCATTGTGAAATAGACGTCTTACCCAGCATCTGTTTCTGCTCCTGAGGGGGGGCTGCAGCCAGCATGGAGGCTGTGAGAGGCTCCTGGCCCTGAACGTGCACAGCTGGCTGAGCCTGAAAGAACACATAAAGAGGATAATAAAGACAAAAAATTCAAATTATTTTCTGAAAGAGAGGATGATGTGATTGATCTTTTGCACACACCTGCTGTAAGGCAATCGGTTGCACCACCTGAGGGTTGGGGTTGCGGACGCCAGTGGCGTATTTGTAAGGAGGCATGGCTCGGGGGCCTGGGACGCCCATGGAGGGACGAGGAGCCATGGACTGGCCAGCAGCTAGTGGCGAGGAGAAGAAATGGGGCAGGATTTACACAGAGTCTTGACAACTTTTACAGTATGGTGGTGTATTATATTATTATATACGGTATGGTGATCTGTCTGCCTGCTTGCTATTGGTGAACACACCTCGTGGTCCCTGTGTGTTGTTGTTAGGAGTCATGTGTCTCAGGTTGGCCCGAGGTCCTGGCTGACGCAGCGAGTTGGGGATCCCCTGGAAACCACCTGAGAGTGACAGAAGCATTAATGGACTCCATGTATAACCGCACAGAAGTTTTAAAATGAATGATGATGACTAAGTTACTGATGGGACCTGGTCAGACCTGGTATTAACATCCGTCCTGAAAGATCCCATCACAAGTGGACAGTTCTAAGTTCGTCTGTTCACACCAATTGTGATCAGATCTCACTTTCCTGCTCTCCATGCAAATTAACACACAGGCATATGTGTTCCTGAGGCCAAAAGATGTTTTTACCCAGTCTGAGTTTACAGGTGTGACTGATGACAAAATGTGAGTGTGTCTGTGTGAGCCAGTGAGCGAGAGAGAGCGGTAGGGAGAGAGAGGAGTCAGGAGGTGCCGAATGAATCAACTGAGCTACGCTTTGCTATGAAGAAAGATTTGAATAAATCCTTCTGTGGTGATCAGTGTCTTTTCACACAACTAATTTAATGTGGTGTCCCAGACCACCTCTGAATGTGGTCTGAGTGATCAGACCTCAGGATTCTTTGAAGTTGCTTTTGGGTGCGTTCAGACCTGAACTTTGTGGTTTGATCACACAGGACGGATGTTAATACCAGGTCTGAACATGGTGATAGATGCATCATCAAATAAAGCCAAACACTCACCTTGACCTCTACCACCTTGTTGCTGCCACCGGGGGTTGGGCCGCATTTGGGCCAGCTGATTGGGTGCATAATATGTAGTCCTATTCTGGGCCTGGTGGACACAAGAAAGAATGGTGTCATCTAACAGCGTTAAACCACTGACATGACTACAGCATTTTACTGACATAAAATAGAAACTGTGTTGGGGTATGATAACAGTTCAGAAGTTTGCCTGGTGACCTCAGGGACAAGCAATACAAAAACTTCATTTGGATGAGTTTGGGTGGAATTCTGAATTCAAATAAAGTATGTTAGCATATTTTGAATCCATTGTGTCCAAGAGTATCTCCCTGTCGATTCCAATACCACAGCGATTAATAATATTAATAATACATTTTATTCGACGGTACCTTTCTAGAAACCCAATGACACCTGACAATATATCATAAATAAGCCCGTATGGGATACATGTTATGTATGGGAGACTGATCTAATCAGATGTGTCTTGAGTTGAGATTTAAACAGTTTAAAGGGGACATAGCATGCAAATTCCACTTTGTTAGTGCTTCTACAGGTTAATGTGGGTATCTGGCATGTCTACCAACCCAAAAACTCTGGGGAAAAAACACTCGTGCGTTTTGTTATAGTTCCTCTAAGTCAGAAACGTCATGCTTGAGCGACTCGATTGAGCTTCCTGGGTTTTGTGTCGTAACAAGGTACTGGAAGTCTCCCTACATGGTCTTGCCCCACACCCCCCCCCCCCCCCCCCCCCCACCCACCCCCCCACACTCGTCACGCCGGGTTTACACCGGAGGCAGCGAGGCTGCAAGGCAGCGCAGCGCCGTTCCCAAGCGCGCAGCCGCCTGGCTGTTCACACGGGACGAGCATTTCTCCGCTGGTCAGCCCGCAATTCACTCACATGTGGCATTTGTCTGGATCGTTGGGACTGGGAGGCTGCAGCAGCTGCTCGGGAGCGACCGCTCGCTCTCCCATGCGTGAGCTGGAATTTGTGTCAGCGCCACACAGCCAGCAGTGTGGAAGACTTCCGCAGTGTTCAGCGCTACTGTAACCCCCGAACCCCGAAATTCAACGGGTACAACAACAAGCGGAGAAAGCAGAATCGCAGGCTGACCTTATATATACAGTCTATGGGGCTGACCAGCGCGGAGAAATGCACGTCCCGTGTGAACAGCCAGGCGGCTGCGCGCTTGAGAACGGCGCTGCCGCCTACGGTCTTCCACACAGCCAGTAGTGTGGAAGACTTCCGCAGTGTTCAGCTCTACTGTACGCCGGGTTACAGTAGTTACGCCGGGGTACACCGGACGCGGAAGCGCAGCGCCGTTCTCAAGCGCCCAGCCGCCTGGCTGTTCACACGGGACGTGCATTTCTCCGCTGGTCAGCCCCATAGACTGTATATATAAGGTCAGCCCGCGATTCTGCTTTCTCCGCTTGTTGTTGTACCCGTTGAATGTCGGGGTTCGGGGGTAAATGATGGTCTTCATAGCCCCCCCACCCCTCTCTTTCTCTCTCTGTCTGTCTGCTTGTGTGCTTGTAGTGGATGGGCAGAGGGGGACATTTAATTATGTGATTGGGAAAATTAAAACTCCAGGACAACAAGGGGAATACAAAGTATGGGATGCATATTTGATAATTTATATCATATAAAATATGATTATATCGTTTAAAATCATGGGGGGAGAGGGGGGAGGGGGGAACTGGCTCATTAGCATTTAAAGGAACAGGCACTCAAAACAGGTCACTCTGTGGAGGGATGTTTTATACAGGGTAAAAAGGGTGCTGTTTTATATGATCCTTGTGGTATTTTGACCAAAGTATGTTACAGACATTTCATTAAGACCCCAAGGAACCATATCAACTTGTGGTAAAATGGGCATACAATGTCCCCTTTAATAGAGTCCAGTTGGCAGATGTGAGGTGGGAGAGACCTCCAGAGTCCTGGTCCAGAGCAACTGAAGGCTCTGGCTCCCACAGTGGTGAGTTTGAATGTGGAGACAGCAGCCTGGCCCAACAACCATTTTACGATTTTATGTAGCAACAATTCTGGACAATTTGGTCACACCTGTGGCACTGCTGGCATGAAGTATCCGCTGGTGGGCTGGAACTGATTGATGATGGCATTAGCAGGCAGGGCTCTCATGCCTGCAATACGCTGCATGTACTGATTGGTGAGGTGGGCCTTGCGCTCCTCTTTGCGCTGAGCCAGAGCCACGTAGAGAGGTTTGGAGCCAACGATCCGGCCGTTCATCTCGGTCACAGCCTTGGTGGCTTCTTCAGGGGAGGAGAAGCAGACGAAGCCGAAGCCTTTGGAGCGGCCCTCCTCCAGCATCACCTGAAATAAAGAGGGAGTGTGTCTGAGTAAATTCAAACATACACATCGTGTCAATGCTGTCTGTTTGTACTAAAACAATGTGTTGCCCGCTGCTGACCACTGCCCTCTCACCTCCCGCTGCCTTAGCAGAGCAGCCATCATAGTTAAAGATACATCACATCCTGGACATCATCTTTTAAAGCTGCTGCCCTCTGAGAAAGGCTTCAGGTCCATCACATCCCAGACAAATAGACTTAAAAACAGTTTCGACCTCATGGCCATATGTATACTGAACACTGCAATAATTTATCTATATGTGATGTCTGGTGCAATATATGTTATATCTATGCCTTTTTTTTATAGGAATTTCCATTTTTCTTTCAGTGAATTTCTCTCTTCTCCTGATATTTTTCATCCATCCATCCATCCATCCACCCACTCACCCATCTATCTTCGCATCTACCCATCAATCTACCCATTTTGTATTGTATAAGTGTTTTATTTTGTAGTGGTGATGCATTGCATGACTATACAGATTTTATTTACCTTGGCACTTGTGATGGATCCGAAAGGAGAGAACTCCTTACGCAGTTTCTCGTCATCTATGGTGTCGTCCAGGTTCTTAATGTACAGATTTACACCCTGAAAGGAAACAATCAACCATTACGTTTCGTTGAAAAAAACATTATCGAAGAAAAATATATAATAGTGACTGTATCCAAAGTTTATGTTCCTGCTGACCTGATAACGACTGATCCTTTCTTGTTTCAGCATCTCAAACCTCCTCTTCAGCTCCGCCTGCCGCTCCATCTTCTTCTGCGCCCGCCCCACAAACACGGTCTTGCCATTGAGGTCAGTGCCATTCATGTCCTCTACTGCCTTTGGATGAAGACAGAGTTATCAGAGGAACTTTCTAAGACATTAAAATACACTTTTCACATTTCCATGGGGCCAAAGTACCTTGTTAGCATCCTCGTGTTTCTCATAACTAACAAATCCAAAGCCTCTGGATTTGCCAGTGGGGTCTGTCATCACTTTTACGCTGAGGGTTTTACCTGCACAGGCCAAAAAACGTGGACGACAAACAGAAGAAGAAGACTACATTAGGATTTTTAGGTAACGAGTGCAGAGCACGTTCTAAACCTGCCAGTTTGGAATGGGCTGTTCTCTTGGTCTGTGTTAATGCTGCGGAGCTACTTCAGAATTATTCCTTGTCATTAGTGCGTCCTCCTCAAACAGGTCTATAATGTATTGTCACTTTTTATTGTTTGCGAAAACTTTGGGTTCATCCTACCTGGTTTATCTAGAATTATTTCATAGTCAATGCTTTTCATAAAATAAAACTGAATTTGGTTCATCTGTGTATATATTTGAAGGATTGACTTAGTTGGGTGTTATTTTTTCATACATTGCATGTCGAGTATATCTGTTAAACAATCGACACAATCTTCAGTCCCAAGTTCACAAGCTTTGTAATTCATCATTCTATAGCATTTCAGGAACAAAACAAACATGTGCTTTTACCTTATAGACAAGTTGCTAAAGAAGAAGTGGTTCGATGAATGTTTTTGCCATGACGGACGTCAATACCCGTGACACCAGTGAATATCTGTGTCAGATATGCGTTCCACATACATACATTCAGACAGACGATTGTGGATTTAGTATGTAAATAATTAGATCTAATCAGTTTACCATATTTGTCAAAAAACTCCTTCAGCCGATCATCGTCCATATCGTCCCCAAAGTTCTTGATGTAGACATTGGTAAACTCTTTGGCTTTGGCACCGAGTTCAGCCTCCCGTTCTTTTCGCGATTTGAAACGACCCACGAACCTGAACATGGAGGGAGAGCAGCAAAACACACTCTCGTAAAACAGTCCTGAGAAACTTGAAAAGCAAACCAGGCTCCATCTCTTTTTCCGATCTAAAAAACACTGGTCATCCGGGTTTCCAGCTAAAGAAGGCTCCGCACAGACCTGACCACGCAAGCGCTATAAGTAAAGGATCCTTTGACAACAAACACGGACAACATTTACAACATCACAGCTACATTTCATCATCATTCCTGCAGTAAACATTGAAAAACAACCACAACAAACTGTTGTTAACATCACCAGAGGCAGGCAGATATGTTGGCATGCTACACAGTGACTACCATCAGAACTCGTGGTCCAAACTGGATGAGGAGGTGGATGGAGAAGGATGGAGAAACAGAGTCTCACAGTACAAAGGAAAGCTGAGGACGACCAAATGATCTTATATACCTTGCTACGACGACCTCTCCCCTTCTGCCATCCAGTATTGCATTCCTGCATTCGATCCATCACTAAAACACACAAGCGTGGTCATACACACACACACACACAAACACTCCAAGACGGGTGACCAGCAAGTGGACAAATGGAAGTAACAAAAAAATGCATCTGGTAGGAAAGATTAGTTAGAGGTTTTAGTATTTTCTCTTTTTTATCAGTTTAGAGGTTATCTTCCTACTGGCAGTAGTGAGAAATGAGTTTATTAGTCCGATTATTCACACACAAACTCTCCAACTGAAAAAAGACACGACATGTCAGTTCACTCAACACAAGTGCAGGAACACACACGTCAGATTTATAAATGAGTAACAAAACATATCACAGGTTTATGTCAGTCTGATCCACATAAGCTGTCGCCATCGCCTAATATTAATTAACGCTAACATGAGTAAACAGCAGAACATGTGCTCCTAGATGATCGGACACTCACACCTTGCGGTCATTCAGAAGCATCCCGTTCATCTTCTCAATGGCACGGTCAGCAGCGTCCTGGGTCTCGAAGTGGACGAAGGCATAGCCCTTGGAACCATTTTCATCACACACCACCTGGAGAGTGGAAAGACACACTGTATAGGTTAATATGCCAACATGCAGATAGTTCCTGAATCTTAAAAAATGAATAATGAGACATTTTGTGAAATGTGTTTGCTCACTTCCTTGCAGAGATTTAGGTGAGAAGATTGATACCACACTCACATCTGTGCGCTAAAATATGAAGCTACAGTCAGCAGGTGGATAGCTTAGCTTAGCATAAAGACAAAGATAACAAACTGGGGAAATCTATGGAGGACCGAAACTTCCAAAATCAAAAGTAAAGAAAAAAATGAAATAACATAAATAAAGAAATAAATGCAGGAATACAAATGTATTTGTTTTGTTTTTGATTATTTATTTTATTTATATATTATCAAGTCATTCAATTGGGCCAGCTGATTGGGTGTATAGTATGTATAAATAAATAAATAAGTGACCTTTTCACCATTAAACTGTTTTTGTTATTTATTTATTAATCTATAATATTTGTTATACATTTAATTATTTATTTCTGGATGTAATTTGTATATTATTGAGTCATTTAGTTATTTCCTCATTTGT
Source organism: Hippoglossus hippoglossus (assembly GCF_009819705.1). Taxonomy (NCBI): domain Eukaryota; kingdom Metazoa; phylum Chordata; class Actinopteri; order Pleuronectiformes; family Pleuronectidae; genus Hippoglossus; species Hippoglossus hippoglossus. The sequence goes on from NC_047172.1 coordinate 17,335,669, forward strand.
AATTTTGGCAGTTTTGGTCTTCAATAGAAAACCACTTGCCTGGCTCTGTCTGCAGGTAACAGAACCCATCGGAATGTCTAATTATGTTTTGTTTGTTTTGAGTCCAAACTGAAATTTAGCAAATAATGTAAATTAAAGAATGTAAAAAAAAGAGTGAGAGTTAAGCAACAACCATAACCCAGGTTATCCTTGTTCTCCTGTTTCTGGCCTTTATGCTAAGCTAACAGATAGCTTTTTAGCCAGATATGAAAGTGGGATCATTCCCCTCATCTAAAGTCCCCTGCTGACGTTTAGGGGAAACTTCTACCTTGCAGGAGAGGATGTTGCCGAAGGCGGAGAAGGTGTCGTACAGGGCCTTGTTGTCAATGGACTTGTCGAGGTTCTTGATGAACACGTTGCCCACTCCAGACTTCCTGAGGGAGGGGTCTCTCTGGGACCACATGATTCTGATGGGCTTCCCTTTCACCACGTCAAAGTTCATGGTGTCCAGGGCTCTCTCAGCTGGGGGAGGAGGGTCAGAGGGGCGGAGGGAAAGGTCATGGGGGACTGTTTACACGGAGACATGGGTCTGAAAACATATCAGTTACTGATATGTACGCAACGTATCATGCTTTCATCGTGCAAAATAAAAAAATAATTTCTATTCCGACAGTCCCATGGTGCAACAGTGACTAGAATGCAGCCATGTGCTTTACGCTAATAACAACAGCCCCAAAATAATAAAACTCCTGGACAGGTAACATGAGGCAACAGCGGAGGAGTGTATTAAAATAGTTTGTTCTCCTGTACTGTGTGTGCCACAATGGAGGATCCCTGCTGCCAGCCTGTTTACAGAGCACGCACAGATACTGCAGTCGGCTATGAGGCTGACAAGTTGTCTGTGAGCAGCTGGGACATGTGGTGAGGAGCAGCTGCAGTCAGCAAGCACATGGCCCCTGTTCTCTGACTCAACACATGCTGCTGGGCAGCATCCCACCTATGAGCCAGTGACAGTGGCAGAACCTCAGACAACAGCATCAGAAATAGTGTGTTTCAGGTTTGTCTTTATAGCCTTTCACTGTCTACTGCTTTAATTATCACACAGGCTCTTAATGTCCACGTTGGCACAAATACCAAACACCCTTTTGTTCTTTCACTCCACAGTAACACACACACACAAACGCAGGCCGGGCTATCCAGCTAAAAGTGTCTGGTAAACAAAACGGAGCTGCCTTGCGTCTGCTGGCATCAGCAGTTTGGCTCGCAATTGTACTTTACAACCCATGTGCTCAGAGAAGGTGTGTGTGTGTTGGTTCGAGTGCGTGTGTGTATCACTGTCAAACGTGGAAGGTTCCTCTCTGGAATACAAGATGAGTGTTTTTAGATTACATGATGCCATTTAGAATGATGTACGCTGAAATAGTCAGTGTTGTAAAATGTTTCTTTCTGTCATTTAATAGGTAAAGTATTATGGGCAGGCAGATTTTTGGCTGCTCAGATAGAAGCTCTATATTTAGAGAGGGGTCCTGAGAGGTATGTGCTGGCGTGGAGTGTCAGTGGAGCACTCTGTACCATTGATCGCAAAGAGACATATTCAACAGGAATTCTTAGATGTGCAACGCCAAGTCTCTGGAGTGTTCACACGTATGATATGTAAATAATTAAATGAAGACATTTGGCTGCATGAAATCATCTGTCGTGAGCAGGCACCGCTCTTCGTTCACAAACCATGTCATCATTATCTGTGTTTTAACGCCTGTAGACCCACAGACACGTGTTTGGTTTGGACACCATCTAAATACCCAGAAGCCCCCTCCCCCTACTTCACATCTAAACCTCCCAAGAACAAATGGCGTCTTCTCACTCAAGGCCTCTCACAGCGAGTGAGACCTCCTCTCTGGGAGTGAGCCGGTTGTAAACCATCATTACTCCAACTGTTGGGAACCGACGTGAGCACAGAGAAGTTGTCACAGGTGTTGATACACGACCACAGAAGAAAGAAAAGGGTCCAGACAAAGTAAACATTATCACCAGGCCACTGACGGCAACACAACCACCTGCTACAACTGCTCAATGTTCCATACCACTGGTTGTACATGGACAAGTCTCCGAATAAAGGCACTTCGTACGTGTGGCATCAGGTCCTAATAGATAAAGAATTAGCCTGGATTAAGATTCAACTAATCACCAACCAGTTAGAAAATGAACCTGGGAGTAAAACAAACTGGTTTATCAATCAGACCATACAGGAGGTTATTATTCAGCTGTGCTCGTCCCGTTTTCTGACACTCAGTGGAAATATGGCTGCGGCGTGCAGTGGGAATTAGTTTCACTCTGCGGGCCTTAAAATAGGAGCAGAAATGGGTCATTTTGGGCTGAATGCGAAAGATCAACCATGGATACACGTCTATGTTTCAGAACCGATAAGAAGAACATGGCTTTTCTGTTGACTTTAAAGCATAAGTCAAACACTACATTGGGTCGGGGCTTTAACGAAAGCAGTGACATATATTTCCAGGAGTACATAAGAAGTGGGACAACCAGGCACAAGAACTGCAAGTGACTGAGCTGATTTGCAAAAACTCATCATTTGGGGTTGTTGATTCATTGAGGATGAAGAGAATTTGTTGAAGAATAGAGTCAAAGAAAAAAATTGACACATGATAATTTGGTAGATGATAAATCTTGTGATATTGGGTTATGCAATTGTGTTAGAGAGCAGTAAAGGAATGTGCAATCGTGTGTATGTATAGCCTATTTATTTGGATTGTAGTAGGCTATACATTTGGATGAGGTAAATGTGCGATTCAGACTATATATTATTTTTGATCGATCTATCCAGTTCTATCTATTGTATATTGCCATTATAGTTGCATGCTGTTATGATGACAGTTTGAGGCTTGACATTGAAAGCATAGGGTGACATTGTCAACATTGGAGGGGTGCATGCTTCTCTGCCTTTTCTAAACAGGTGTGTTCTGCAGCCACACACACACACACACACACACACACACGGGGACAGGACATGTCCTCTTACCGTCTGCGGGCTGGGAGAAGTTGACATAAGCGTATCCCAGAGATCGCCGGGTGATCATGTCTCGACAGACCCGGATAGAGAGCACCGGTCCGGCGGGGCTGAACTTCTCGTACAGCATCGCCTCCGTGATGTCCGGGTGCAGGTCGCCCACGTAGAGAGAAGCCATCGGATAACTCCCGGTCGCTGTGTTCATTCCTCGGACTTGACTCAGTTAAAATGAAGCTTCTCTCAAACAGAAAATGATCATTTAAAAAAAAAGCCGATATGAAGGAGTCCAGACTGCGGTTCTCTCGTCAGAATAAAGACTGGAAGGTCTGTGGCTGTCTGATCCAGCCCGGTGAAGAAAACTTTAAATAAAAGAAAAAATAAAATAAAAATAAATCCCGAACTGTTCCGATTCCTCCTTGGTTTTTTTTGTTTTTTTTTAAAGACGCCAACGTCGGGATAAGCCCGAGGCCTCTTGTTTACGATATTTTTTTAAATTACAATTTTTACGATTTTTTTAAAGCGTTTGTTTCAAGTATTTCTTGTTCTTGTTTTTATTTAGATTTTGTAGGTTTTGTATTTTGTATTTTTTTTATATTTTAAAGTTTTTTTTTTCTAGAACGGTGAGTTAGACACTCACGGTTGTTTTGTGGTCGGTGAAAGAGACTGCGGGGAGGGAAGCGTGGCCACTTTATACGGAGAGAGAGGTGCGGAGGAAACAGTGGCCGGGGTCTCACACACACACACACACACACACACGGTGTAAAAGGGAGAGAGCACACTGTACCGTCCCAACTACTCAGCCCTGCTCCCCACAGCGACATCTGTGACGAAATACACCCTAAAAACTGCTTATTCATGCTTTACAGGACGATTTAGCAGTGGAAATACTGTTAAATAATGAAACAAGTACTGTCAACAAAAAAAAGGTTAAGCTAGTGTTCTTTTTTACGAGTGGAAATCTGATTTGTTTCTTATAACCACATATATACGACCTTATATAAAAATGGGCAATGTGTTTTACATGATAGAATATGGTTTAGAAAATAAGCCTCATTATCATTAATTTCTTTAAGCTTTACAATATTTAGCTTCATGTCCATTTTATCTATACAATTGTACTCAATGTACATTTTTATATTGTTCAATAAAATAAAGATGTATGAAGTGACAACTATAAGTGAAGCCAAAGCATCTTGCTCACTACCTGGTGGCTGGCTGCAGTTTAGACCATACATAGACCTGCTCCTTCCTGTCATAGGATGGGAATGGACCAGAATAAAAAGTCAAAGATCTCAGAGATGGCCTCTGTCATTTTGGGTACAGTGTGCATCACGCTGATGTCGCTTTAAGACATTTTTCTCTAGCGAGTTTGGTTTTAATTACCTATGCCAAGGGGGTTATATTTTCATCAGTTAGGGTTATGCAAAAAAAACCGACAGGATTGAAAACCACAGAACTTGGAAGGATGCAGTGTGGGTCAGTAACTAACCCATGGAGTTTTGGTGCAGATTTTAACATTGCAAGAGTAGCAGGTTTTTTGGCATTTTCATTGATTTCCCAGGGAATAATTCATGGATCTTGATGGAAAAGGAAAAATAAGGTATTTGTAGAGAATTGATATTTATTAGTGTAGGAATGTTTTGTGCAGATTGAATTTAAGGGGACTGTTGGGCCTTGGTGGAGGTATAAGCTGCACTGAGTGCCATTCTTAGTTAATGTTTTAAAAACATCATGGCTGACAGCTGAAAGTGACACGAGCTGTGTATTGACAGGACCTCAATACTGCAACTCCATCCCCCCCAAATGCTGCAGACTCTGTGCAAGATGGCAACGTTTGTATTTGGGATTTCCAAGTTTAATTTATGAATAGTGGAAGGAAGTGGAGCTGCATCATCCATCTTTATATACAATCTGTTCAAAACCAAAAGCTTGGAATGACACTTAATAAAAAAAAGTCCAGAATATTGCTCAACAGTTTATTAAATTAAACTACATTTATAAAATAGATGCAATTATTCTGCTTTGCCCATCCTCCTGAGGAGAAGAGAATATAAATTAGTAACTTCTACAATGACATTACAAAAATATACAAGATTTCCATGTTTACATACCTCAGCAGATCTAGGAAGGCCGAGCGCAACCCCTTCTGTCCGGGCTCCTGTTTTCTTTTAGACCCATCCATCCCACATCCTCTAGTGCCACCTTTTCCCTCTTCATGCTCCACCGCCTCTTCCTCATAACTCAGCTTCTGTGTCCCATCTGTTTCCATGGAGAACTCAAGTTTTGAGTGAATTATTGGTCGGCCATCATTTGTTCCTTCTTTGGGTGTCACGGCTGCATCTGCTTGCATTTGAGCGGGCTCATCTTCCACTTGGTCAAAAGGAACCAGGTTAAGGTCATTTACAGGCACCCCAGCCAGCAGAACGATGTCGACTTGTGGAACTTCTGGGCCAAACACTGTAGAGCTTCCAGACCACGTTTGTCTTGGAGAATCCTCCTCGAAAGCTGGAATCACCCATCCGTCAACCATTACAGGAATCGTCAGATCCCATAATGAAGCGTCACCTTTTAGTTCATTGAGATTTTGACCTTCGATCTGGTTTATGGGGAGATTTGAAGGTTGCGGCGCAGGAAGGTCATTTGAAATTGTGTCCCTTGCCTTTAACCGATTTGTCAAACCGTCTTCAGTGTCCTGCAGCTGTCCAGGCAGCCAAAGGATCAGTCTGGCTGCTGGGTCCTGACTCACCATGACTACACCCTGTGGAGGAGACGAGACCTTGCTTCTTGTTCGAGAAGCACCAGAAATGATTGCGTCTCCTGTCACTGCAGCGTCAGACTGCATGGAGTCGGTAACGGGGGCAGAGGGCTTTTTTTGTGGTTCAGAGACAACATGTTCTGAGCTCATCTCAATATCCTTGTCCACAATGACGAATGGACCAGTGCTGAGTGTAGCCCTGATCTGATCTGAAATGACACGAGGCACCAAGTTATTAAGAAATACCCCCACATATTTATTATTGTATATTAAAAATAGCACTGACCTTCAGGATGGTGCCTCACTGACAGGTCTTTACACATCCAGCTGCAGCACTCGCATACCTCAACGTCTCCACTGAGGTCTTCCCATCTGACATGAGAACATTTTAGAAGTCATGGTAGAGCAACAGAATACAACTGTGTATATATGCGTGTTAGTGTATTAGTATTGTACCTAGACTGGATTAAGTTGTAGTTGCAGGATTTAGAGTCCTGAGTGACACCCTGTTGCGAGATGATCACGGTGCAGTGAATGTACAGCTTCAAGGAGGGGGGGAAAAAAAATAAAGAGTTAATAAGGTCACTCAGTTGAACAGCAGAAACCTGAGGCCTGTGAGGGAAATGATATAACTAGAATGGCACTTAATATGATTTATACCTCAACCAAGGCCCAACTGTTCCCTTAAATTAAAAGCCATTGAGCTAGGGCCACACTACATGTCTAACCTACACAATGGTGTAGCCTATAAAGCCTACACCCATAAATCCAGATTTTTATTTGAATCGCACACCCTCATTGATACCAACCCCCTAAATGTTTGAAGTTTTTAAATATTGAAAAAAAAAAAAACACCCTTGCCAGTTGAAGGTAAGAAAAATAAATAATTATATATAAAAAATAAATTCCTTGATCCTCACCCCGAGCCGCAATACAATTTAATTCGTTTTTCCCTGACATATCCTTTCACCAAGTTTCATCGTAATCCATCTAGTAGTTTTTGTATAATCCTGTTAGACAAAACAACCTCCTTAGTGGAAGTAAGAGCATCACTTAATAATGCTGTCAAAGCTGTAGGTTGTATCTATACAACTTTAGGAGGAATAAATGCCTTGAAAGATGCATTTTTAAGTGTGCAAGACGCCATTTTCTGACTTTCCCATGGAATCACAGGATATAAGAGCAGGAATAATCTGTTTAAAAGCCATTTCTGGGCATTAAGGACAGAGTTTAAATGTGAAAGGGAAACCCATGCAACAAGGGGTCGGATCAGAAGCAAACCTGCAGTCGCTGTAGATCCCCCAAAGCTTCTGTAGATGGGGCATCCAATAAGTCACCTTTTTATGCTGGTGCTTAGGGGGATGACTTTCTGGTCAATATAAGGTTTAGTTTTTCTCTTTAGTCAGATTATGTACAGAAATAGTTCAGAAAATGTTTTTGGACTATTTTTGTTGACCTTAACCTTTGACCCATCAACTCCAAAAGTTAGACATACCATCCTTTAATTTTCTGTGGAAATCTAGACATAACTTTAGTCGTTTCATACTCGCATGTGAAAATATTTTGTCCCCAGCAACACCATCACAGAGGTTAAAGAATATTTTTTTAAAAAAGCACTCACCTCAGAAATGAGATATGATGTGTTCAGAGCTAAATTGACCACATCCCTTCTGCTGGAGGCCACAAACTGTATGACAGGATGAGAAGAACCCAGTGGGGCTGTGCACCTGCCACAGATATTGAAAATTTAGACACAACAGTGGAGTGATGATGACCTGACTGGCTGGATGCTCACCCTTTGTTCATTATGACTGCATGCCGAGGTTTACTCCGAGGCTCCGGGGACGCAGAGACGAAGCAGGACTGGATGAAAAGCTGCTGATCAGGTGTAGTTTTGGCAGAAACCTGCAGGTTGATAACTTGGCCTCTTTTATAGATATTTGACTCTGTGACACTGGTCCAGGAAGCTACAGGAAACAGTAAAAACTCAAATGATATCCCCAATGTAACAGCATCACAACAGGTTGTGTTTTCATCTGCCTGTTTGTGTTGTTTTGTCTATTAGCAGGATTACACCAAATCTACTGACCGGATTTTTATAGAAATTTGTGGAGGGGTGGAGCATTACACAAGGAAGAACCCATTCAAATTTGGTGCGGATTAAGATCTGAGGCACACCCATTTTCTTTAACATTGTGAAATAGGGTGTTTAACATGTTGCCTGATTCATCATCTTGATTAAGGAAAACAAAAAAAGTTGTGCAATTTGGTGCAGAACTAATAAATTGTGAATTAAAATGTAATTTCATAAAGGGGACTTTTTGGCCTAGGCATGGGCGCTATGAGTCATTACTCACATGTCACAACTTTGATATTGAATCGCCGGCCGTTCTCAGAAGGTGCCACTGAGTCTGACAAGCTTGGACGAACATAAGACCTGTAAAGACATGCAGTTATCTTTAGTATGCATTTTTTGTAATCACCATCACATGGCTCTGGTGGCTCACCTCTTTGGGAAGCAGGAGACGTGCACCGTTGAAGGAGTTTGCCACCAGGGGGCAAGTGGTTTTTTGAGATTAATGTGGACGGTGTTGGCGAACATCACCAAGCCATTATGCATCTGCAAGACAAGAGTGAGGGTTCAGAAAAAGCCTCACAAAGAGGTGCTGGAGTTAGAGGAGAATCTGGACAACTCACTGCAAGTGTGGTTCCGCACTCGTCCACGCTGTAAGTGAAAACAAATTGGTTTGGTCGCGCTCTGTTGCTATAGCAGCCATCACCCAACTGAATCTCCTCTGCGGTCAACATGGCACCGTTGGACCTCTTATCCACCAGCACAGTGAGCTGAGATTGATCACAGAACACCTGCACTCTGGGAACGTTCAGGATGGGAGGAAGGTCAGCGAGCATGTGGAAGTCACGGCCGCGGGTTCGCCAGGAGCTGAAGATGGGGTCGTATGGAGAGAAACCAAAGTCTCTCTCAAATGACAAAGGCTCGAGATCATCAAGAAATCCTGGAAAATTCTGGGAGAGTGTGGCATCATGCCTATTTATGATCCCTGAGTGAACAGAGACAAGCTGTCCAACAAAAATGCAAACAAAGGTCCCGACCAGCCACATTTCAACGCTCAGTGTGGACCAAGCTGTGTGACTCCACAGCCACATGTGGGATATAAATGGGAGCAGAGGCAGGAGGGAAAGCTGCTGGCAATCACACTGATGAGGCTGATGTGCTGCATTCACATGAATCTGAAATCTCCACTCCAGTGTAGCTTGTAATGCTTCCTACTTTTTTCTGTATATTATTATCATACAAAAGTAATTCACAAATTTTAAAATTAAATTAAAAAAACAATACCAAGGACAAGGGTTTTTCATGTCATTCCTGACTGCAAATATATCAAATACTCTGCTATAAAGTAAAAGGAACCAGGGAGATAGTTGTAAAAATGTTTATGCCTATATGCCTCCCAGAGTGAGTGCATCAAAATTGCTATGCAAACTACTTATATGTGTCTACTGTCTGATCCAGCCCGGTGAAGAAAACTTTAAATAAAATAAAAAATAAAAATCGGAATTGAAAAAGAAAGTAAAAATAAATCCCGAACTGTTCCGATTCCTCCTTGTTTTTTTTTTGTTTTTTTTAAAGACGCCAACATCGGGATAAGCCCGAGGCCTCTTGTTTACGATATTTTTTTTAATTACTTTTTTTTACGATTTTTTCAAAGCGTTTGTTTCAAGTATTTCTTGTTCTTGTTTTTATTTAGATTTTGTAGGTTTTGTATTTTGTATTTTTTTTATATTTTAAAGTTGTTTTTTTCTAGAACGGTGAGTTAGACACTCACGGTTGTTTTGTGGTCGGTGAAAGAGACTGCGGGGAGGGAAGCGTGGCCACTTTATACGGAGAGAGAGGTGCTGAGGAAACAGTGGCCGGGGTCTCACACACACACACACACACGGTGTAAAAGGGAGAGAGCACACTGTACCGTCCCAACTACTCAGCCCTGCTCCCCACAGCGACATCTGTGACGAAATACACCCTAAAAACTGCTTATTCATGCTTTACAGGACGATTTAGCAGTGGAAATACTGTTAAATAATGAAACAAATACTGTCAAAAAAAAAAAGGTTAAGCTAGTGTTCTTTTCTATGAGTGGAAATCTGATTTGTTTCTTATAACCACATATATACGACCTTATATAAAAATGGGCAATGTGTTTTACATGATAGAATATGGTTTAGAAAATAAGCCTGATCATTAATTTCTTTAAGCTTTACAATATTTAGCTTCATGTCCATTTTATCTATACAATTGTACTTAATGTACATTTTAATATTGTTCAATAAAATAAAGATGTATGAAGTGACAACTATAAGTGAAGCCAAAGCATCTTGCTCACTACCTGGTGGCTGGCTGCAGTTTAGACCATACATAGACCTGCTCCTTCCTGTCATAGGATGGGAATGGACCAGAATAAAAAGTAAAAGATCTCAGAGATGGCCTCTGTCATTCTGGGTACAGTGTGCATCACGCTGATGTCGCTTTAAGACATTTTTCTCTAGTGAGTTTGGTTTTAATTACCTATGCCAAGGGGGTTATATTTTCATCAGTTGGGGTTATGCAAAAAAAACCGACAGGATTGAAAACCACAGAACTTGGAAGGATGCAGTGTGGGTCAGTAACTAACCCATGGAGTTTTGGTGCAGATTTTAACATTGCAAGAGTAGCAGGTTTTTTGGCATTTTCATTGATTTCCCAGGGAATAATTCATGGATCTTGATGGAAAAGGAAAAATAAGGTATTTGTAGAGGACTGATATTTATTAGTGTAGGAATGTTTTGTGCAGATTGAATTTAAGGGGACTGTTGGGCCTTGGTGGAGGTATAAGCTGCACTGAGTGCCATTCATAGTTAATGTTTTAAAAACATCATGGCTGACAGCTGAAAGTGACACGAGCTGTGTATTGACAGGACCTCAATACTGCAACTCCATCCCCCCCAAATGCTGCAGACTCTGTGCAAGATGGCAACGTTTGTATTTGGGATTTCCAAGTTTAATTTATGAATAGTGGAAGGAAGTGGAGCTGCATCATCCATCTTTATATACAATCTGTTCAAAACCAAAAGCTTGGAATGACACTTAATAAAAAAAGTCCAGAATATTGCTCAACAGTTTATTAAATTAAAATACATTTATAAAATAGATGCAATTATTCTGCTTTGCCCATCCTCCTGAGGAGAAGAGAATATAAATTAGTAACTTCTACAATGACATTACAAAAATATACAAGATTTCCATGTTTACAAACCTCAGCAGATCTAGGAAGGCCGAGCGCAACCCCTTCTGTCCGGGCTCCTGTTTTCTTTTAGACCGATCCATCCCACATCCTCTAGTTTCACATTTTCCCTCTTCATGCTCCACCGCCTCTTCCTCATAACTCAGCTTCTGTGTCCCATCTGTTTCCATGGAGAACTTAAGTTTTGAGTGAATTATTGGTCGGCCATCATTTGTTCCTTCTTTGGGTGTCACGGCTGCATCTGCTTGCATTTGAGCGGGCTCATCTTCCACTTGGTCAAAAGGAACCAGGTTAAGGTCATTTACAGGCACCCCAGCCAGCAGAACGATGTCGACTTGTGGAACATCTGGGCCAAACACTGTAGAGCTTCCAGACCACGTTTGTCTTGGAGAATCCTCCTCGAAAGCTGGAATCACCCATCCGTCAACCATTACAGGAATCGTCAGATCCCATAATGAAGCGTCACCTTTTAGTTCATTGAGATTTTGACCTTCGATCTGGTTCATGGGGAGATTTGAAGGTTGCGGCGCAGGAAAGTCATTTGAAATTGTGTCGCTTGCCTTTAACCGATTTGTCAAACCGTCTTCAGTGTCCTGCAGCTGTCCAGGCAGCCAAAGGGTCAGTCTGGCTGCTGGGTCCTGACTCACCATGACTACACCCTGTGGAGGAGACGAGACCTCGCTTCTTGTTCGAGAAGCACCAGAAATGATTGCGTCTCCTGTCACTGCAGCGTCAGACTGCATGGAGTCGGTAACGGGGGCAGAGGGCTTTTTTTGTGGTTCAGAGACAACATGTTCTGAGCTCATCTCAATATCCTTGTCCACAATGACGAATGGACCAGTGCTGAGTGTAGCCCTGATCTGATCTGAAATGACACGAGGCACCAAGTTATTAAGAAATACCCCCACATATTTATTATTGTATATTAAAATAGCACTGACCTTCAGGATGGTGCCTCACTGACAGGTCTTTACACATCGAGCTGCAGCACTCGCATACCTCAACGTCTCCACTGAGGTCTTCCCATCTGACATGAGAACATTTTAGAAGTCATGGTAGAGCAACAGAATACAACTGTGTATATATGCGTGTTAGTGTATCAGTATTGTACCTAGACTGGATTAAGTTGTAGTTGCAGGATTTAGAGTCCTGAGTGACACCCTGTTGCGAGATGATCACGGTGCAGTGAATGTACAGCTTCAAGGAGGGGGGGAAAAAAATAAAATAATGAGTTAATAAGGTCACTCAGTTGAACAGCAGAAACCTGAGGCCTGTGAGGGAAATTCTATAACTAGAATGGCACTTAATATAATTTATACCTCAACCAAGGCCCAACTGTTCCCTTAAATTAAAAGCCATTGAGCTAGGGCCACACTACATGTCTAACCTACACAATGGTGTAGCCTATAAAGCCTACACCCATAAAATCCAGATTTTTATTTGAATCGCACACCCTCATTGATACCAATCCTCTAAATGTTTGAAGTTTTTAAATCTTGAAAAAAAAAAAAAAAAAAAAAAACACCCTCGCCAGTTGAAGGTAAGAAAAATAAATAATTATATATAAAAAAATATTCCTTGATCCTCACCACGATTTAATTTGTTTTTCCCTGACATATCCTTTCACCAAGTTTCATCGTAATCCATCTAGTAGTTTTTGTAAAATCCTGTTAGACAAAACAACCTCCTTAGTGGAAGTAAGAGCATCACTTAATAATGCTGTAGGTTGTATCTATACAACTTTAGGAGGAATAAATGCCTTGAAAGATGCATTTTTAAGTGTGCAAGATGCCATTTTCTGACTTTCCCATGGAATCACAGGATATAAGAGCAGGCATAATCTTTTTAAAAGCCATTTCTGGGCATTAAGGACAGAGTTTAAATGTGAAAGGGAAACCCATGCAACAAGGGGTCGGATCAGAAGCAAACCTGCAGTTGCTGTAGATCCCCCAAAGCTTCTGTAGATGGGGCATCCAATAAGTCACCTTTTTATGCTGGTGCTTAGGGGGATGACTTTCTGGTCAATATAAGGTTTAGATTTTCTCTTTAGTCAGATTATGTACAGAAATAGTTCAGAAAATGAACCTTTGACCCATCAACTCCAAAGGTTAGACATACCATCCTTTAATTTTCTGTGGAAATCTAGACATAACTTTAGGCGTTTTATACACACATGAAAATATTTTGTCCCCAGCAACACCATCACAGAGGTTAAAGATACATTTTTTTTAAAACGGACTCACCTCAGAAATGAGATATGATGTGTTCAGAGCTAAATTGACCACATCCCTTCTGCTGGAGGCCACAAACTGTATGACAGGATGAGAAGAACCCAGTGGGGCTGTGCACCTGCCACAGATATTGAAAATTTAGACACAACAGTGGAGTGATGATGACCTGACTGGCTGGATGCTCACCCTTTGTTCATTATGACTGCATGCCGAGGTTTACTCCGAGGCTCCGGGGACGCAGAGACGAAGCAGGACTGGATGAAAAGCTGCTGATCAGGTGTAGTTTTGGCAGAAACCTGCAGGTTGATAACTTGGCCTCTTTTATAGACATTTGACTCTGTGACACTGGTCCAGGAAGCTACAGGAAACAGTAAAAACTCAAATGAAATCCCCAATGTAACAGCATCACAACAGGTTGTGTTTTCATCTGCCTGTTTGTGTTGTTTTGTCTATTAGCAGGATTACACCAAATCTACTGACCGGATTTTTATAGAAATTTGTGGAGGGGTGGAGCATTACACAAGGAAGAACCCAATCAAATTTGGTGCGGATTAAGATCAGAGGCACACCCATTTTCTTTAACATTGTGAAATAGGGTGTTTAACATGTTCCCTGATTCATCATCTTGATTAAGGAAAACAAAAAGTTGTGCAATTTGGTGCAGAACTAATAAATTGTGAATTAAAATGTAATTTCATAAAAGGGGACTTTTTGGCCTAGGCAGAGGTATGTGCGCTATGAGGCATTACTCACATGTCACAACTTTGATATTGAATCGCCGGCCGTTCTCAGAAGGTGCCACTGAGTCTGACAAGCTTGGACGAACATAAGACCTGTAAAGACATGCAGTTATCTTTCGTATGCATTTTTTGTAATCACCATCAGATGGCTCTGGTGGCTCACCTCTTTGGGAAGCAGGAGACTTGCACTGTGGAAGGAGTTTGCCACCAGGGGGCAAGTGGTTTTTTGAGATTAATGTGGATGGTGTTGACGAACATCACCAAGCCATTATGCATCTGCAAGACAAGAGTGAGGGTTCAGAAAAAGCCTCACAAAGAGGTGCTGGAGTTAGAGGAGAATCTGGACAACTCACTGCAAGTGTGGTTCCGCACTCGTCCACGCTGTAAGTGAAAACAAATTGGTTTGGTCGCTCTCTGTTGCTAGAGCAGCCATCACCCAACTGAATCTCCTCTGCGGTCAACATGGCACCGTTGGACCTCTTATCCACCAGCACAGTGAGCTGAGATTGATCACAGAACACCTGCACTCTGGGAACGTTCAGGATGGGAGGAAGGTCAGCGAGCATGTGGAAGTCACGGCCGCGGGTTCGCCAGGAGCTGAAGATGGGGTCGTATGGAGAGAAACCAAAGTCTCTCTCAAATGACAAAGGCTCGAGATCATCAAGAAATCCTGGAAAATTCTGGGAGAGTGTGGCATCATGCCTATTTATGATCCCTGAGTGAACAGAGACAAGCTGTCCAACAAAAATGCAAACATAGGTCCCGACCAGCCACATTTCAACGCTCAGTGTGGACCAAGCTGTGTGACTCCACAGCCACATGTGGGATATAAATCGGAGCAGAGGCAGGAGGGAAAGCTGCTGGCAATCACACTGATGAGGCTGATGTGCTGCATTCACATGAATCTGAAATCTCCACTCCAGTGTAGCTTGTAATGCTTCCTACTTGTTTCTGTATATTATTATCATACAAAAGTAATTCACAAATTTTAAAATTAAATTAAAAAAACAATACCAAGGACAAGGGTTTTTCATGTCATTCCTGACTGCAAATATATCAAATACTCTGCTATAAAGTAAAAGGAACCAGGGAGATAGTTGTAAAAATGTTTATGCCTATATGCCTCCCAGAGTGAGTGCATCAAAATTGCTATGCAAACTACTTATATGTGTCTACTGTCTGATCCAGCCCGGTGAAGAAAACTTTAAATAAAATAAAAAATAAAAATCGGAATTGAAAAAGAAAATAAAAATAAATCCCGAACTGTTCCGATTCCTCCTTGTTTTTTTTTTGTTTTTTTTAAAGACGCCAACGTCGGGATAAGCCCGAGGCCTCTTGTTTACGATATTTTTTTTAATTACTTTTTTTTACGATTTTTTCAAAGCGTTTGTTTCAAGTATTTCTTGTTCTTGTTTTTATTTAGATTTTGTAGGTTTTGTATTTTGTATTTTTTTTATATTTTAAAGTTGTTTTTTTCTAGAACGGTGAGTTAGACACTCACGGTTGTTTTGTGGTCGGTGAAAGAGACTGCGGGGAGGGAAGCGTGGCCACTTTATACGGAGAGAGAGGTGCTGAGGAAACAGTGGCCGGGGTCTCACACACACACACACACACACACACACACGGTGTAAAAGGGAGAGAGCACACTGTACCGTCCCAACTACTCAGCCCTGCTCCCCACAGCGACATCTGTGACGAAATACACCCTAAAAACTGCTTATTCATGCTTTACAGGACGATTTAGCAGTGGAAATACTGTTAAATAATGAACCAAATACTGTCAAAAAAAAAAAGGTTAAGCTAGTGTTCTTTTCTATGAGTGGAAATCTGATTTGTTTCTTATAACCACATATATACGACCTTATATAAAAATGGGCAATGTGTTTTACATGATAGAATATGGTTTAGAAAATAAGCCTGATCATTAATTTCTTTAAGCTTTACAATATTTAGCTTCATGTCCATTTTATCTATACAATTGTACTTAATGTACATTTTAATATTGTTCAATAAAATAAAGATGTATGAAGTGACAACTGTAAGTGAAGCCAAAGCATCTTGCTCACTACCTGGTGGCTGGCTGCAGTTTAGACCATACATAGACCTGCTCCTTCCTGTCATAGGATGGGAATGGACCAGAATAAAAAGTCAAAGATCTCAGAGATGGCCTCTGTCATTCTGGGTACAGTGTGCATCACGCTGATGTCGCTTTAAGACATTTTTCTCTAGTGAGTTTGGTTTTAATTACCTATGCCAAGGGGGTTATATTTTCATCAGTTGGGGTTATGCAAAAAAAACGACAGGATCGAAAACCACAGAACTTGGAAGGATGCAGTGTGGGTCAGTAACTAACCCATGGAGTTTTGGTGCAGATTTTAACATTGCAAGAGTAGCAGGTTTTTTGGCATTTTCATTGATTTCCCAGGGAATAATTCATGGATCTTGATGGAAAAGGAAAAATAAGGTATTTGTAGAGGACTGATATTTATTAGTGTAGGAATGTTTTGTGCAGATTGAACTGCACAAAACATATTGGACTGTTGGGCCTTGGTGGAGGTATAAGCTGCACTGAGTGCCATTCTTAGTTAATGTTTTAAAAACATCATGGCTGACAGCTGAAAGTGACACGAGCTGTGTATTGACAGGACCTCAATACTGCAACTCCATCCGCCCCAAATGCTGCAGACTCTGTGCAAGATGGCAACGTTTGTATTTGGGATTTCCAAGTTTAATTTATGAATAGTGGAAGGAAGTGGAGCTGCATCATCCATCTTTATATACAATCTGTTCAAAACCAAAAGCTTGGAATGACACTTAATAAAAAAAGTCCAGAATATTGCTCAACAGTTTATTAAATTAAAATACATTTATAAAATAGAGGCAATTATTCTGCTTTGCCCATCCTCCTGAGGAGAAGAGAATATAAATTAGTAACTTCCACAATGACATTACAAAAATATACAAGATTTCCATGTTTACAAACCTCAGCAGATCTAGGAAGGCCGAGCGCAACCCCTTCTGTCCGGGCTCCTGTTTTCTTTTAGACCCATCCATCCCACATCCTCTAGTTTCACATTTTCCCTCTTCATGCTCCACCGCCTCTTCCTCATAACTCAGCTTCTGTGTCCCATCTGTTTCCATGGAGAACTTAAGTTTTGAGTGAATTATTGGTCGGCCATCATTTGTTCCTTCTTTGGGTGTCACGGCTGCATCTGCTTGCATTTGAGCGGGCTCATCTTCCACTTGGTCAAAAGGAACCAGGTTAAGGTCATTTACAGGCACCCCAGCCAGCAGAACGATGTCGACTTGTGGAACTTCTGGGCCAAACACTGTAGAGCTTCCAGACCACGTTTGTCTTGGAGAATCCTCCTCGAAAGCTGGAATCACCCATCCGTCAACCATTACAGGAATCGTCAGATCCCATAATGAAGCGTCACCTTTTAGTTCATTGAGATTCTGACCTTCGATCTGGTTTATGGGGAGATTTGAACGTTGCGGCGCAGGAAGGTCATTTGAAATTGTGTCGCTTGCCTTTAACCGATTTGTCAAACCGTCTTCAGTGTCCTGCAGCTGTCCAGGCAGCCAAAGGGTCAGTCTGGCTGCTGGGTCCTGACTCACCATGACTACACCCTGTGGAGGAGACGAGACCTCGCTTCTTGTTCGAGAAGCACCAGAAATGATTGCGTCTCCTGTCACTGCAGCGTCAGACTGCATGGAGTCGGTAACGGGGGCAGAGGGCTTTTTTTGTGGTTCAGAGACAACATGTTCTGAGCTCATCTCAATATCCTTGTCCACAATGATGAATGGACCAGTGCTGAGTGTAGCCCTGATCTGATCTGAAATGACACGAGGCACCAAGTTATTAAGAAATACCCCCACATATTTATTATTGTATATTAAAATAGCACTGACCTTCAGGATGGTGCCTCACTGACAGGTCTTTACACATCGAGCTGCAGCACTCGCATACCTCAACGTCTCCACTGAGGTCTTCCCATCTGACATGAGAACATTTTAGAAGTCATGGTAGAGCAACAGAATACAACTGTGTATATATGCGTGTTAGTGTATCAGTATTGTACCTAGACTGGATTAAGTTGTAGTTGCAGGATTTAGAGTCCTGAGTGACACCCTGTTGCGAGATGATCACGGTGCAGTGAATGTACAGCTTCAAGGAGGGGGGGAAAAAAATAAAATAATGAGTTAATAAGGTCACTCAGTTGAACAGCAGAAACCTGAGGCCTGTGAGGGAAATTCTATAACTAGAATGGCACTTAATATAATTTATACCTCAACCAAGGCCCAACTGTTCCCTTAAATTAAAAGCCATTGAGCTAGGGCCACACTACATGTCTAACCTACACAATGGTGTAGCCTATAAAGCCTACACCCATAAAATCCAGATTTTTATTTGAATCGCACACCCTCATTGATACCAATCCTCTAAATGTTTGAAGTTTTTAAATCTTGAAAAAATTTTTTTAAAAAAACACCCTCGCCAGTTGAAGGTAAGAAAAATAAATAATTATATATAAAAAAAATATTCCTTGATCCTCACCACGATTTAATTTGTTTTTCCCTGACATATCCTTTCACCAAGTTTCATCGTAATCCATCTAGTAGTTTTTGTAAAATCCTGTTAGACAAAACAACCTCCTTAGTGGAAGTAAGAGCATCACTTAATAATGCTGTCAAAGCTGTAGGTTGTATCTATACAACTTTAGGAGGAATAAATGCCTTGAAAGATGCATTTTTAAGTGTGCAAGATGCCATTTTCTGACTTTCCCATGGAATCACAGGATATAAGAGCAGGCATAATCTGTTTAAAAGCCATTTCTGGGCATTAAGGACAGAGTTTAAATGTGAAAGGGAAACCCATGCAACAAGGGGTCGGATCAGAAGCAAACCTGCAGTTGCTGTAGATCCCCCAAAGCTTCTGTAGATGGGGCATCCAATAAGTCACCTTTTTATGCTGGTGCTTAGGGGGATGACTTTCTGGTCAATATAAGGTTTAGATTTTCTCTTTAGTCAGATTATGTACAGAAATAGTTCAGAAAATGAACCTTTGACCCATCAACTCCAAAAGTTAGACATACCATCCTTTAATTTTCTGTGGAAATCTAGACAACTTTAGTCGTTTTATACACACATGTGAAAATATTTTGTCCCCAGCAACACCATCACAGAGGTTAAAGATACATTTTTTTTAAAAAAAAAAGGACTCACCTCAGAAATGAGATATGATGTGTTCAGAGCTAAATTGACCACATCCCTTCTGCTGGAGGCCACAAACTGTATGACAGGATGAGAAGAACCCAGTGGGGCTGTGCACCTGCCACAGATATTGAAAATTTAGACACAACAGTGGAGTGATGATGACCTGACTGGCTGGATGCTCACCCTTTGTTCATTATGACTGCATGCCGAGGTTTACTCCGAGGCTCCGGGGACGCAGAGACGAAGCAGGACTGGATGAAAAGCTGCTGATCAGGTGTAGTTTTGGCAGAAACCTGCAGGTTGATAACTTGGCCTCTTTTATAGATATTTGACTCTGTGACACTGGTCCAGGAAGCTACAGGAAACAGTAAAAACTCAAATGAAATCCCCAATGTAACAGCATCACAACAGGTTGTGTTTTCATCTGCCTGTTTGTGTTGCTTTGTCTATTAGCAGGATTACACCAAATCTACTGACCGGATTTTTATAGAAATTTGTGGAGGGGTGGAGCATTACACAAGGAAGAACCCAATCAAATTTGGTGCGGATTAAGATCAGAGGCACACCCATTTTCTTTAACATTGTGAAATAGGGTGTTTAACATGTTCCCTGATTCATCATCTTGATTAAGGAAAACAAAAAGTTGTGCAATTTGGTGCAGAACTAATAAATTGTGAATTAAAATGTAATTTCATAAAGGGGACTTTTTGGCCTAGGCAGAGGTATGTGCGCTATGAGGCATTACTCACATGTCACAACTTTGATATTGAATCGCCGGCCGTTCTCAGAAGGTGCCACTGAGTCTGACAAGCTTGGACGAACATAAGACCTGTAAAGACATGGTTATCTTTAGTATGCATTTTTTGTAATCACCATCAGATGGCTCTGGTGGCTCACCTCTTTGGGAAGCAGGAGACTTGCACTGTGGAAGGAGTTTGCCACCAGGGGGCAAGTGGTTTTTTGAGATTAATGTGGATGGTGTTGACGAACATCACCAAGCCATTATGCATCTGCAAGACAAGAGTGAGGGTTCAGAAAAAGCCTCACAAAGAGGTGCTGGAGTTGGAGGAGAATCTGGACAACTCACTGCAAGTGTGGTTCCGCACTCGTCCACGCTGTAAGTGAAGACAAACTGGTTTGGTCGCGCTCTGTTGCTAGAGCAGCCATCACCCAACTGAATCTCCTCTGCGGTCAACATGGCACCGTTGGACCTCTTATCCACCAGCACAGTGAGCTGAGATTGATCACAGAACACCTGCACTCTGGGAACGTTCAGGATGGGAGGAAGGTCAGCGAGCATGTGGAAGTCACGGCCGCGGGTTCGCCAGGAGCTGAAGATGGGGTCGTATGGAGAGAAACCAAAGTCTCTCTCAAATGACAAAGGCTCGAGATCATCAAGAAATCCTGGAAAATTCTGGGAGAGTGTGGCATCATGCCTATTTATGATCCCTGAGTGAACAGAGACAAGCTGTCCAACAAAAATGCAAACATAGGTCCCGACCAGCCACATTTCAACGCTCAGTGTGGACCAAGCTGTGTGACTCCACAGCCACATGTGGGATATAAATGGGAGCAGAGGCAGGAGGGAAAGCTGCTGGCAATCACACTGATGAGGCTGATGTGCTGCATTCACATGAATCTGAAATCTCCACTCCAGTGTAGCTTGTAATGCTTCCTACTTGTTTCTGTATATTATTATCATACAAAAGTAATTCACAAATTTTAAATAAAAAAAACAATACCAAGGACAAGGGTTTTTCATGTCATTCCTGACTGCAAATATATCAAATACTCCGCTATAAAGTAACAGGAACCAGGGAGATAGTTGTAAAAATGTTTATGCCTATATGCCTCCCAGAGTGAGTGCATCAAAATTGCTATGCAAACTACTTGTATGTGTCTACTGTAAAATTGTGTCACTGTTAATTTTACAACCCAAACAGAAAATTCACAGTTAAGTCCTGAAACACCAGAAGTAAAATGTTCCAGATTACCCCATAGTCTGGGTTAGTTGTACCTGGGGTCAAATGTAAAATTAGGATATACAAATAACACATAATATACTAATAAGTCAAAGATAAATAATGTGAATTCATATCTTAAACGGTGTCTACAGATGTTCAACTCACGAATAAATCTGACTTAGCAACATTCTTAGTAACTTAAATAACTTGACTTTGCAACATGCCATTTATATTTATTAAAAAAAAAGATCATAATTAAATCTATAAATAAATATAATGATGTATCTAATAGGCTACCTGAAAAACGTATTTTTATTTATGTGGTTTACAATTACATTTCGCATGTTTTTAATCTTTTTCTCTGGAATAATAATAAGAAGAAGAAGAAGAAGATAGAGTCAACTCAAGAAGCTCAAGCTTTGTGCCCCTATCCATCAGACTCATGAAAGGCTGATCTACTGTTTTAACACTATGCATGCTGATG
Organism: Hippoglossus hippoglossus; assembly: GCF_009819705.1. Classification (NCBI taxonomy): domain Eukaryota; kingdom Metazoa; phylum Chordata; class Actinopteri; order Pleuronectiformes; family Pleuronectidae; genus Hippoglossus; species Hippoglossus hippoglossus. The sequence goes on from NC_047172.1 coordinate 17,357,361, forward strand.
GATGTTGGATGTGGTATGCGGAAAGTTGTATGTTATATTTTGTATGTTGTATGTGGTATGTGGTATGTGGTATGTTGTATGTTGCATGTGGTATGCTGGATATTGTATGAAGTTGTATTATATCAGGACGATACGCACTGATGCTTTTACACAAATGAAATGGATAAATAAAGGTATTTGAATGAAATTGAATTGATGAACTTCAGAAATAGTGATGAATAAATGTGTAATTTAAAGAAAAGGGAAAACAAGGAAATTAAATTCTTCCTAAATCCTTAATTCCTTAGATTTAATCTCCTTGAAACGAAGAGGGACCACGGTTGACAGTGTGGCACATGTGGTGAGGATAAACTAGCAGAACAGACTGTGCCAAGATGATGTCCCAACACTTGAGTGAAGCAACCCACAGTCTATAGCCTGGTGGGGGATTGGGTTGTACATATAAATCATCATGTATAGGCTGATTTAACACTTTAATAAGTTGTTAGTATGAGTAACTATAAAGACATGTAACATTAAAAACTGATCTTTGCATTTGAAACATATAGGAGACAAAGCAGTAAAACAAAAACAGGTTTCGTTACTAAATGTAAAGGGGCGGGGCTTGTGTACAGGTAGGTGGTAGGAGCATGCGCATGACTGACTGTGTGTGTGCGTGTGTGTGTGTGCAGGTGAGCGTCAGTAGAGGAAGACAGGGACACACCAACAGCTGCACACAGTCAAAAAGCTGCCAGACATGACTTTAATACAACTTTGACACAGATGTGAGCGGAGAGGACGTAAACCCACCATGGTTTATTTAGGTAAGTTCACTTTTAATGGGTTAGTTTTGCTGAAATGCGCCATGTAGTGTGTGTGCGTGCGTGTGGTTAGTCTGAGTCCTGTGTGCCAAAAGTTTTAGGCGTGGTCTGTTCAGTTGTAAACGGAGCTCAGGGAAGAGAGGGAACACACAGAGGGAACATGTCCTCCCTCTGTGTGTGTGTGTGTACTATTTTATTCTAAGTTTCACCTAAATAAAAGTGAAACATTTGGGTATCTGTTGCATAGGATTATTGATTATGGGCTACTGATGGGTCAGGTCCATAATACAGTACAGGCATCCGTGCTATATTTCCTGTGTTTACAAAACAAACCAAATAAGGTCAAAAGTATCAAAGATCTCCAACGGAATGGAAGAAAAACGCTGACCCATTGTAACTATCAGAAAACATAACATCACATAGAAGAGGTACTACGTTTTATGAATACACATTCAGGATATGAATAATAATAACTATTCATAGAAAATGTTTAAACACAACAACTGGTTAAAATACAGAAGGGAGTACGTAAAGAATAATGGTAATAATAAAAGTATAATAAAGAGATAAAAGAACAATAATAACCCGGCACCACAATTATATTCTGGAATATTCCTTCAAAATAAACGTTTTTAGCTGAGACTTAAAGGGGACATAGCATGCCCATTTTACCACAAGTTGATATGGTTCCTTGGGGTCTTAATGAAATGTCTGTAACATACTTTGGTCAAAATACCACAAGGATCATTTAAAATGATGAGGTGGGGGGTGGGCCAAGGCCATGTAGGGAGACTTCCAGTGCCTTGTTATGACACAAAACCCAGGAAGCTCAATCGAGTCGCTCAAGCATGACGTTTCTGACTTAGAGGAACCATAACAAAACGCGCGAGTGTTTTTTTCCCAGAGTTTTTGGGTTGGTAGACATGCCAGATACCCACATTAACGTGTAGAAGCACTAACAAAGTGGAATTTGCATGCTATGTCCCCTTTAAAGAAGACACTATCTCAGTCAGACAGCCTTATTTCCTCAGGCCATTCATTCCAGAGAGTTGGGACCCTGATGGAAAATGCTCTGCCCCCCCCCTAGTTTTCAGCCTATAATTCAGGAAGTGACAGCAGAACCTTACCTGAAGATCACAAACTCCACAGAGGTGAATAGGATATTAAAACATTTGGGGCCAGGCCATGAAGAGCCTTAAAAGTAATCAATGACATTTTAAAATCAATCAATCCCAACCTAAAACTGGGAGCCAATGTAAAAACAATACAGCAGGCGTGATCATATCTCTTAGTTCCAGTTAAAAGCCTAGCTGCTGAATTTCTGTACAGACTGTAAATAATATCACAACTATTATATCAGAGGGTTTTTGTTTTTTTCAGTATGTGATACTTTGCACTTAAATGCAGCAAACACCACACAAACAATATTATGACCAAAAACACAGCTGGTGTTTCCACAGCACCCACCTGTACGAATAAATGAGAAGGAGCTGGAAGCCAGTGTATGTCTCCACCTGACCCCCCCCCCCCCCGGGCCAGCTGACTGTGGTGGTGAATGTTTGAACACCCCGCCCAAACCTTTGTCCTGTTTGGTTCAGGGAGGAGGGGACATGACGTGGACTTTAAGGGTGGGTGGGTGGCTCACATTTTCCCCCTCAGAGGTATAGGAACTTAATAGTGCAGCAACACAATCCCCCCAGACCCTATCCTCCTATCTCTGAATTGTCACCATAGCTGCAGCAGCTATATGGTGGATAACATCATCAGTTGTCTCTGCAGGGGTGCGGGATACAATACTTATATACTCAAGTGTTGCTATGGTGCGCTTAACCGCTGGTTAGCTTCCTGTTCGCTCTGCTGCAACCACAACATCAAGTCAGCTCCCAAGTTGTCAGTGCAGTTACAGCTTGTTCTATATAACAGACGATGTTTAATAAACTTATGGGCATGCTCTTATTTCACCGTGTTTACTCAGTTGGCTCCTGTCAAGTATTTACATTAGAGCCTCATGCTTCACTCTGACAATACAGGCTGCTGAACACAACCTATAATGCAATCACTATCTAGTCGTTTGAACGTTATATATTATAACAGAGTTGAGTTTAAGAGGTCTAAATAACATATTTCTCCTCCCTTAGGAGTATGCTGTGTCAGCCTCAAGGACAACAAAGCCCTGATGAAGATGGGGCTGGGGCTGGTGCTGGTGGGCCACGTCAACTTCCTTCTCGGAGCACTGGTGCACGGCGCTGTGCTCAGGCACATTAACGTACACGCTCAGGCTCGCACCATGGTCTACGCCACCTCTAACATCATTGCCATTGTGGCAGGCCTGATGGTAAGTGGTAGCACAGAAGAACTTAGAAGTAATTTGGTATTACTTTTAAGGTTTAAGGCTTAGCCAAAGACTTTACATAAAGATGGACTATGAGATGCAACTTCCTCCCACTGTCCAGAAATACAGTGGTAATATCCTGGATACAAACGCCGCCATCTTGGTTATTAGGAGCCAGAAGCTGTGTCTCAATTCAGGGTCTGCAGCCTTCCGAGGACTCATTCTAACTTGCCAACGAAGACCACCTCCTTCGTGGCCCATGCAGGCTATGACATCTGAACCCAAATGAGCCTGGTCTGGTCTACAGAGGATTTACATTATCTGTGTCATCAGCTCGTCCCACCTGTATTGCTGTTACCTAGCAACAGAGCTGAAGTCGGACATGCTAAGAAAATTTTAATGCCCCTTGTTTTTTTGGGGTATGTACCGACAGCTGTTCAGTTGAGTTTAAGCGTGATACTCAGGCGTTGGAGGTCTCATAGCTTGCCGGTGTCATTACCACTTTGAAAAAAACGATTCGTCACTGAATCCTGGGATAGGTTGAGCGGAGGATGACATAACTCATTAAAACTAAACTGAATGGAAAAATAAACATTTGAACAAACATTGGTGTGATAAGAACTACCTAAAGTGACAGAAACCATCTTTTGAAAATGTATTTGACATGTACTTTGACTTTTTATATGGTCCATATCCCGTCCACTAACATGGAGGGGGCTGGAATTATGACCTATACAGCAGCCAACCACCAGATGGCGAACAAGACGCTTTGGCTTCACTTTTTGGGAGCTGTCATGTCGTCCATCTTTATATGAAGACTATGGTTTTAGCTATGAAAGATATTAGTGGATAATGTATTAAAATAGGTGTAAATACTGGTTTAAGATAGTATAAGCAGGTTATACTGTATGTATTATATCTTTAATCTATAACTTGAACCATTGTGAGTGGTATTATTGTATCATGTATCATGTAATGTATGATCTGTCTGTGATTACTGAACCTGTGACATCTTGTGTCTCTCAGGGAATCATAGGAGGGATAACGGCCATTGTGTTGTCCAAAAACAAGAGGAACAGGATCTTGGTAAACAACTGTTCCCCTCTCAGTGACACATCTTCTCCCTCCTCCATTCAGCTCTCACATCTGTCATTTACTGGCTCTTGTCGGGACTTGCCCTTTGTGTTGCACTGAACGCATGGCGTGCTTTATTTAAATGAATGGAAGGAATTTGCATACATGTGGTATCAGCTTCACGCTCCTATTTCCCTTTTACCCGGTGGTTGATCTTGGATTTTTCTAAATCAGGAGCCATAAAGGAGCCACAATTTACACAGAGGGGACAATTATATATCCAACATCCATGCCCAATTCCTGATTCAGTGAGATGCACATTTAAGTCATTGCTTGTTTACTGTTCGCTCCATTGTTCATCAGGGCTAATCAGACTGCAGCTCTGTCCAGTGCCCCCCTGGATCTGCCCCTGCTCTACCCAACAAAGACTAACCCATTATCTTTTACAGGGGACAATATGTTTTATTTTACACACTCAAAAAAATGTTGTCATGATGTTGTGTTCACAGATTTGGGTCCTGTTGGTCTTCGGCCTCCTGGCCGGCCTCCTGGCAGTTGCCTCCACCCTGGCCTTGTCTGTTTCTATTGTAAAAGCCATAATTGACAAAGGCAAGGGGCTATTAACTCACTGCGAGGCGTCTGCTAAAGACATTGACTCTTCCAGCATCACATACGAATGCCCCTTTGACCCTACTCGTATCTATGTAAGTTTACCGCAAATATTTACCTATTGAATATTTTACAATGACTTGAATTGCTGTAAAAACCTGGAATTTTTTCTTTGTGTTCATTTCATCAGGCGACAACAATCATTCTGTGGGTGCCTCTGATCTTTATGTCGGTGGTGGAGACGGTGTTCTCCTTCCGCTGCTTCGCTGCCTGCACTTCATTCCTCTACCTGTGTCCGTGCAGGAGGAGGCCGGTCCAGGCGAGAAGGGTAAGTCACCGTCAGAGCACCGACTCTGTCCACAGTGTTAGGGTTAGATAGACCTGCAGTATTTGTCACCGGCTGTATGTGTGTTTGTGTTGTGTGAGAGCATAGAGTGTGTTATGTTTCCCGTGCCACATTATAGTGGGCTGCTCAGGAGGAAGAGTGGGTCGTTCACTAACCAGAAGGTTGGTGGTTCGATACTTGGCTTCTCCAGCCCCGACGCTGAAGGGTGTTTTGGAAAGGCACTGAGCCCCAAACTGCCTGATGGCTGTTCTGTCAGTGTGATAGAAACATACAGAAACATACAGAGGCGCTTTATGAATGTGTGTGAAAGTGCGAATGTGATCATGAGTTGTAGTGTAAAGCGCTGTGAGTGGTTGTCTAAGACTAGAAATGCCGACCATTTACCATTTCAATTTCAATTGCAGATTTGCTTTAGTGAATTTAAGAAAATGTGTTTGGCATTCATGTAAATAGGACAGTGATAAATGAGGTGTTTTGAAAAAGAAAAAGCAGAACTTTAATATGTAAAACTATTACACACAGCAAAAATGACACTCAATCTGCTTTCAGACATGCACTGAACTCTGAACTTCTCTGGAGGAGGTGTATGTACTGTTTGTATGCAAATGTCTGAGTGAGAGCCTCCAGTCTTTCTGCAGCCTGGCCCACTTAGTATAAAGTCTGCAGAAAGTCTTCAGGATCTGATGTGAGCGCACAGAAGAGGATCCTTCGCTGGGTTCACTGAGAGCGAGTGGGGGGGATTGATGATATTTCTACCACGCGACAGACACAACAATAAAAAATTATGGAAAACAAAATATCTGCGGGTGAAAAAGTGGCGCCACACACGTAGAAGACACAGACAAAGATGTCAAAATATTTGGTGTTGCTTCACCCCTCACCTGAATCGTGCGGAGAATTGTATCTGGATCTGGATCTTTGTGTGGATCTGCACCAAACTGCAAAAACTCATAAATAGGGGCACCAATCTTCTGGGTTCTTCTCTGACTCATATATAACATCTTGAAACCAAGTTTCATGGCGATCTTTTTCCATGATCTTGCTGACAAACAGACAAATCAAAGGACAGGGCTGAATTAAACAAGAACTGTTCAGACGTTTCTCATTAACATCTACTCACTAAAGACGAGGTTTGTATTTTTACAAATAAAATCAGCAGTTGCCCACCCAATACTCAGACTGTCTACAAATATCAATGTAACATTGACTTCAATACAGACAGTGGTTTAGACCTGCTGATGAGACAAACCTGAGGAGGACAGTGTGGTAACTGTGTCCCTCATCTCATGCTGTCTCATCATCATCACATGGGTGGAAATTCAAGCACCAGCATCATGAACAGTGGCTTCAATTATTCAACATCATTGTTCCTTTTAATCCCAGTCCTCACAAATATATGTAAAATGTCCTGTGTGCTCATTTAGTGTTAAGTAGTAAATATGACCAAATATACTATTTTAGAAATTGTCACAGTCTAGGAAACAAATTACACTGTTATCTGGAGTTATATAATGTCAGTAATGTTACCCAGGCCACTCTACGGTTTGTAAACCACTATTTAACCTAAAACATAAAATATTCTCTCAAATTAAAAATTCTAAATTAATCATTACTGGTAACACATTGTATGTGGTGCTGTTTATGACACTTGTTTTAACTGGGTTTCTGCAGGTTTCAAAAGCTTAAAATTAAGACCTATTAAAGACCATATTATAATAAATAAAAATGTATGACCCACGTCAAATATGAAGAAATATCAGAGTCCCAGAATTATTTATACTTCCCAATAGTTTAAGATATGGTACAGAGAGTAGAGAGTAGAGAATAACCATAGAAACACTGCAATGTAGTTCTCAGTTCCACTCTGGTCTTGTTTGTAATGTTATTACAGTGCTATTATCCGTATCATTGAGAAAGAACAACACATGGAGACGCCAAACATTTGTCTTAAAAATGAAACCTTTTCTTCAGCATTAAATGTGAAAGGGATCTATTGGCAGAAACTAAATATGAAATAATCCTAGTGATGTTGTCACTAGTGTGTTTTATCTAAATTGTAAGAATTGTTGTTTTCTTTACTCTAGAATAGGCACTTTATATTTACATAAGGAGTGGGTCCTCTGTACGAAGGCCGCCATGTTTTTTTTACAGTAGCCCAAACTGGACAAACTAAACAGCTTTTGAGTTTTTAGGACAACCGAAGGCTACCACAGGTTCTCTTTCATGTTTGGAAGGCGAGGGTGAGGTGAGGGGTGTTCAGCTGCAACATGCAACTTCATCACTAGATGTCACTAAATTCTACACACTGAACCTTTAGGGAAGTAGCGTTAAATGTACGTTAACACAGAGGTCTTCAACAGGGGGTCTGCAGGGGGGTCGTGAAATTTTTGGTTGATTAGACAATTTTTTTAATTTTTAATTTTCTTCCCCACAAATTTAAATGTCTTTAAATACACATTAACATGAATCCAACATATTGTAGCGAACGGATAAATGGAGGCAGAAGACATTATCTTTCAGTCAGCAATGCACACATTCAGCGACACACAGGAGCTCTCTCAAGCTGGGCACCGGTTCACTCACAGCACGAGACTAGCCTAGACCTGTCCCTCCAAGCCTCATGTACACAAAGAGGAGGACCTCTTAAAACTGTGTATAAAAACACAATTTTATACAATATATACAGTAGGGGGTCCCTGCTCCATCTCTCCATCAGTTTGGGGGTCCTTGGCCTGAAAAACATTGAAGACCCCTGCGTTAACATATTTAAGATCTACCTAAATGTATTCCAGACCCAGTACATGATATTACACATAAAAAAACAAGTTTAATGCCTAAAATTCCGATAATTTAATTATAGACTTTTACATACCTCATGGTCCACCAGTTCACATTTCTTATCAGCCCCTGGATATCATCAGCCAGTCTTTGTCGACCTTTTTTTTAACAAAGCCTTAAAACAGAAAAATGTTGTGCCTGGTTTTAAAGGAATTTAAAGTGTTTCAAAAGTTTTTCCCTGAGACTGAAAGTGTGAACAGCAATCTTGAATTATATCCTTCCTTTAACACATTTATTCTAATCCCCATGTTAGGTTAAGGACAGTGTACAAGCATAGTACGTTAGCTAAACTGAGGTCATGAACTTAAGTTGGCTTCTCTGTGACATCACCTTTCATTATCTGATTCAGGTGCGAATCCAAAGAAGAATCGAAACCCCGACGCCAGCACCAGCACCAGAGATCGATGCTGAGGCTGATAATACTGATGCTGAGCCAGTGGAGCAGGACGAACTGCTGGATGGCAGCACTGGAGTCGTGCAGAGCGAGTGGCTCTGAACAGGCTTAACCTAATGACATAGGTTGTAAACTGCTGGGTTCATCTGTGAAGATTTTGTATTTTACGTCTGTTACACACTGAATGTCTCAAGAGGACATTTGTCAGGCAAACACAAGGACATTGTATTTCCCTCTACATCAGTTTTTTTATCTGATAAATTGAAATTATCTAACTTTGTTTTTATTGATATAAAAATAAATGTGTCATCTGTATTTTGACTTTAAATTGTTTTTTATTAAAATGAAGACAACAAATCAGACATAACATTTTAATACATAATAAAAAAATAACACTTACATATTTGTAGGGCAGTTTTTTATTGTTTAAAAAAAACACACACCAGAGTCAGTCACATTTACATGACATTTGCGATCTCATGTGGAACACTTTTGCTTATGTTTATCAGAATATAAATATATACAACAAATGAATGAATTCTGGCATGTGTCTCATATTGTACACTGGGTACTGAACAGTACTGCTGGATGGTATAATATACTGTATAGTACTCAGACAGTACTACACAGTATATTGGACATTCAAGTCCTCAGCCTGATACTGAACCCAAAACATTTTCAATATTCTGGGTCATAAATTTAACAAAGAAAAAGTGAATGTGTCAGTAGAGGACACGTCCTATCATAAGCTAAAATATAAGAATGTAAATGACATGTAAGAGGTATATAGGTTTAGATGACCCTCTTAACCATTCTTGGTGACCTTAACAGGCAAGACCAGTGACACAAATGTAATGCAGAAAAAGATCTATTGTACAAACATGCTTAAACTACATATTCAAAAAGGCACAGGGCTAAAGTGGGGGCTGAAAGACATAGTAAAACAGAATAGCCAAAAATATCTATGATTTAAATAAATTAAATCAGTCAGATATATAAAAGCACACATGTAACTAAGCAATTTTTTTTACAGAGTTGCTTCACAAAAGGGAGGAAGAAGTGTCACCGCTTCAAAAGATTGACAACAAAAATGAGAAAGCATACAAAAAACAAAACAAGACTCAAAAAACCGCCAGTCCATAAACAGCAAAGTTGAAAAGTTGTCCTAGAAAAACATGATAAGAGCCTCCTCCTATTCAGAAGGAGAAGGATGTTTCAATACAAAGGTTTAGTCCTTCACTGATCTCCATAGCCGCAGCCTGGGATGATGTTTGATCTGAAAGAAACGTGGGATCCTTCCTGATCAGCTGCACTGGCATCGTTCGGGGCTGAGCACCTCAAGGGGTCTTGGATTCCTCTTTTGGCCTAAAGAACCAAACAGGAAAATTATTTACACTCCCCATCAGCCACTCCCTGGAAACCATGGTCAATAAATGTATGCAGATTTTTAAAAAACTTACTTTGATGTATCCATTTTCTCCTCCTCTGGCACTTTCTCCTCTGTTTTCACTTCTATGAAATAAAAGAATCAAAGATTTTGAAAAAGGATAAAAAAAGTACTGAGCTCATAAGCGTGAAAGTGATCTCATATTTAAAAAATGGTGATAATATGAAAATAATAAAAATGAATAGATACCTTTCGTTTCCTCCTCACCTTTCTTCTCCTTTTCTTCTCCCTCTTTCTCTCCCTCTGTTTTGGCTCGCTTGGCTTTCTTGAAGCTGGTTGCGTTTCTGCGGCCTCCTTCGCCTTCATCCTCAGAGTCAGAGAACTCCTCCTCACACGCTATCCTCTTGTCATGAGCACGGACTGTAAGTTATCAGAGGACAGAGTTCAATCAGAACATGACGTGAGGACTGCATGATAGTGAAGACAATGATGAGTGCAAGCGGTGCTTACTGGAGATGCGTTTGTTGGGGTCTTCTTCCTCCTCGTCGCCACTATCCTCCTGTACAGCGTCCTCTGGGATGGCCTGCATCTGGACTCCTGGGGCGTGAGGCAGCATTCGCAAGTTCTCAAACAAGCGCTGCCTGGAAGATAGTGTTTTAACCTTTACTAATGATGCGCCAATCACAATTAAACATGGAAGCTGTAACTGGTGAGGACTTAATCAGATAATGCTGTGAAATAGGCATTATGCATGAATAATTTGAATGGCACTATCATGAACTCACTTGATCTTCTCCAGGTAGTCGTTGGTGTTCTGGTTGGTCATGTTGGAGGGGCTGATGTGCAGCTTGAAGTCCGGCCCAAAGTACTCAAAGTAGTCGTTGTATGGGAGCTCTGTGGAGTTTAGAGTAGATGCAATTCGTTATTACCTCTGCTAAGAAGGTTATGTTTTCATTGAGATAAGGTTACTGTTCATAAGAGGCTGTTAAAAACTATTTTTTATGCATCTCTGACAAAAAAAACCTGTAGATTAGTTTGATAACAGAGCTGCAAGTTATTCTTATTCCTGGTCTAGATATGATCGTCCATAAAATGTCAACCAATAAATGTCATGACATTAGCACAGTGACAGATACGTCTGAAAATAGATGTTTTAGTTATGTTGCGTGATAATACTTTTTAAAGGTCTTTGAGAAAATAATCAAAGAGGTGAAGCCAATCCCCTCATTTTAAATGCTGTCAACATGTGTCTTTTTGTTTGGCTGATTAGCAAGTTTGTCATGAATTTTTGTCACGATATACAAATCATATTTAACCATGAATTATGCATATGACAGCACTACAATACAGCCTGTAAAGAATCATTACCACCACAGAAGAATCTGATTTCAAATGAAAACCAGATGACCTGGGTTTACACACTCACCATTGGGGATGGAGGAGTCCAGGGCTACAGCAGTTTCATACGTCCAGCAGCGTGCCACGTTACGGATGGTGTAGCCTCCCCCACCCAACATCAACAGGGGCAGGTTGAAGCTTTTCATGTACTCCACACACTTAGCATGGCCTGAACACACATCATGCAATGAAGAAAATATTAAAATAGCTAGAAAACACTTCAGTTTCTCAGTTGAACTTTAACCATGACAACTACAGACGTCTGTTGCATGAGGAGAGACATTTTCCGTTAACTCACCTTTAATGGTGAGGTTAAAGCAGCCGAGTCTGTCTCCTGACAAGGAATCGGCTCCACACTGCAGAACCACAGCACTGGGCTGGTACATCTCCATCACCTTGGCCATGATCTACACAAACAACATCATCCACTTTCAAATGTGCATGACCCTTCATAGATATATAAACTTCCAAAATATTTTATAAAAAAAGAAAAAAATCTGTATTTGCTTACAGGTCTGAATATGGCTTCATATGACTCATCATCAATTCCGTCCCTCAGTGGATAATTTACAGCGTAGTATTTACCCTTCCCAGCTCCGATGTCCTGCAGACAAACATCAACTTTAATAAAACTGTGACAATATGGCTTATATGTGCAAAACAAAAAAGAATTCAAGGCTTACCCTCAGATCTCCTGTGCCAGGGAAGTACTCTCCATACTTATGGAAGGAAACGGTCATTACACGGTCTGTGGTGTAGAAGGCCTCCTCCACACCGTCGCCATGATGGATGTCAATATCTATGTACAGAACTCTCTGGTGGTACCTGGGAAAGAGAGGAAATATTATTTATGTTCTTCTGCTTTAGACCCATGAGGATTTTCTTTAGAACAACCATGTCAAGTACTATCTACTCATGGGAAACATGTACTCAAGTTATAGGGCTTTAGCTCTTACTTCAGTAATTCCAAAATAGCCAGGACAATGTCGTTGACATAGCAAAACCCAGAAGCCTCAGACTTTTTGGCGTGATGCAGGCCCCCAGCCCAGTTGATGGCGATGTCTGTCTGCTGTTTGTTCAACTTTACAGCACCGGCTGCACCAGAGCGAGAAGGCAAGAATTAACAGGGTGATTAAAATACTAAATTTAACAGATTAGTAGGGCAGTGACGGCATGATTACTGTCCAGCACAGCATGTTTGTCTGGGCGGAATTAACTTACCGACAGAGCCCCCCCCTGAGAGCTGGCAGAACTCAAATAAACCGTCGAACACCGGACAGTCCTCCCCAACATTAACTGCAAAGGAATCGCACAAAATTAAGCATTAACAATATTTCCACTCATGTAAAGTTACACATTTTGATGAACTTTATCTACATGGTCTACATCGGTAGCAAACTTACATCTCTGCATTTGTTTGCTGTACTCAGACATGTTGTCAGGTCGGATTGAACGCAGGAATTTGATGTAGTCGTCGCTGTGATACTTGGTCATCTCCTCTCCGCTGGCTTTGTGCGGACGCTGAAACACAAGAGGATAAAATGAAGGTCCAGGGTAAACACATGGCAAAAGCAGGTCCAGTGATTTCCTCTGCCAAGGAAGTTATGTTTTTTACCCCTGTATGTTTGTTGGTTAGTTTGTTTGTTTGTAAGCAAGATTACACATTAAACTACTGGACAGATAACCACAATACCTGGTGGAGGAATGTGGTATGGGTCAGGAAAGAGGCCATTAAATTTAGGTGTGGATCCATAAGGCGTTATTTCACACTTTCACCAATAGTTCATGGACCTTGATGAAAAAAAATCAGGCATGTTAAGGGGACTAGATCTATAAGTGTGTGCAGCTTGATCGGATTTAAGCTGGATATTGGTCATTGGCGTTGGTATGTGCACTAATGAGCGCCTTTGGTTGTGCAAAATTGTTGTGTTATTTAACATACGTATATCTCCATCTTTCTGTAGAGGCCATAGTTGAGCAACAGGTTGTGTGTCATGCGGATGCGGTGGGGCTTCATGGGATGGCCCTGACCATAGTAATAATTTCCAACATCACCTGAAATGAGAAAAGAAAGAAAACACACGATATTGGATTATTTTGCCTCCAAAACAAAACTTAACAAATGCAGGTAAACAGGAGTCCCGTTTTCACATGCATCACATGTTGATGCACTGAAAAGACAAGTGAAGGTATGAATCAATATTCTAATGGGGGTTTGCTATGACGCTACGATCAGACCTCTCAGATAAAATACTGAAATCAAAATCTCTTCTAGGAAACTCCTCGTACTGCTCACGTACACGTACAGACTGACGCTACATTAACTTACACAAACAGATGAGAACAAGCGGCTATTTTCCGCGGAACTAGCTGGTGTGTGAAGGCAGCGTCACGAGCCATTTTAATGTTAGCTTAGTGTTCACGTTAATTGCGGCGACAATGAAGTACTCGCGTCCCCATTGTTAGCACGCTAGCTAGCGACGATAACTAACCCGGTTAAAGTGTTGCGGTCTGGTAGATACACGTCTAAATAACACACCGGGGATTGGACAGAGCATTTAGAGAAACTGAGTGAATGTAATTAGCTCGTTAACAGTGCGTGTGCGCCCTGTGTCGGACTGATGAGAGCCGCCCGATGCTCAAGCTAACCGTGCTAGCTAACGTGCCAGGTTAGCATGAGGTGAAGGAAAGCTGCGACCTTTTGTCGGCGCAAAGCGGCCGATTCACCGACCTGTGCACCGGCGGTGCTACAGCAGAACATCACAGACACTCACCGTCATAGTAGTAGCAAACTTTTTTCTTTGTTCCCTGGGAAGTGAGCGCCATTTTGGTCTTTTAGGCTGCGTTTCACCACTCACACACCAGGAGACAACAGCAGCGACGAGAGGCGGACACTTTGTATGGGTCTTATTAACCGGGTGTCGTCTGCTGTCAACAGGGGGCGACAGACTCACTCTGTCCGACTCAGTCCATGGCCCCAAGCTATGGAGGGCACAACTGTTTTTATTTAATTATATCCATATCATTTATGTAATTTTGGTCCTTTATACCTATCT